>NC_060138.1:134638357-135263357 GCF_021461385.2 Schistocerca piceifrons | reverse complement strand
TTGTATCAGTAAACCGTTTGAAACGAATGCTGGGATGGTTCCTTTTAAAGAGGCTTCTGTCGTTTACTTTCTCTCCCTTTTCGTTCTGTGTAAAGTCCTCAGCACTGACAGGACATTCAGCCGTAACCTTCCCGCTCTGGCCCACTGCAGAGCGGCTCCCACTAGACACAGAGAGAAATAAAATATAACTGCAAAGGCTGTTTGCTCTGCCACGTTATGGTTATCAGCTGTTTACATCTGTCACAAGCTGTTCACTGTGTATCATTTCCTAAATATATAGCCGATTCTTTTTCAAGTAGCATCAGTTTTGTAGACGATACTGATTTCCCATTTTCAGCCGAACACATAATCATAGGCTGTGTACTGCAGCAGCAGGATTTCATTCATGCATGCGCATACGCGTTGTGTACTGTTCTGGCATAACATTTATACAGAGACTGAAAACATCACAACACCAAAAAATAGCCGGCCGGTAAGGCGGAGCGGTTCTAGGCTCTCCAGTCTGGAACCGCGCCACCGCTACGGTCGCAGGTTCCAATCCTGCTTCGGGCATGGATGTGCATGATGTCCTTAGGTTGGTTAGATTTAAGTAGTTCTAAGTTCTAGGGGACTGATGACCTAAGAATTTAAGTCCCATTGTGCTCAGAGCCATTTGAACCATTCTTCAACCGAAAAAATAATGTAGAGGAATGAAATTTCGGGAATGCTTTCATCTGTGTAACATATTTAACTGATTGACATTGCAAGATCGTAGGTAAATGTAAGCGCCAGATAATCCATTACAAATTTGAAAAGCTGGTACATTAATAATTGGTGTAACCACCAAAATGTTAAGTGCAAGCATGCAGACATGCATGCTTCGTGTTGTACAGGTGCCAGATATAAGTTTGTGAGATGCAGTTCCACGACTGTGTAAGCATGTATCGAGTAGCACTGATATCGATTGTGATACATCGCTATGGTCGCTTCTCTGTTTTTTCGCGCCAGAACGAGCGAGCGAGTCACGGTGTGGTTCTCTAACCGTGTGTTTGGTGTGAAGATTTTAAGGAATAAGGCTAAGAGAACAAGTAAATTTTGGGACTATAAAGGTGTTTGATGCTGTGTAATCATTCGTGTACCTCACGAGACGTAATGCGCGGTTCGCGAAATCAAAAACCACAAGAACAATTACGAGAACATGATTAGATGCCAGCGAGCATCTCATTCGCGCCGGTAAATGAAACTTTGATTACCTATATTGCAACGAACGCCGGATCTGGATTGCAGTGTGGGATAATGTATGTGGTGCAGTGTTACTGTATGTATCAGTGTATCAACATATTTGTTATTTTGTGAAGAATGTAACAGTGCAGCACTGTGTAGTGCAAGTGTTAAAAAAAATAGCTATCGTTTATTACAGCAATACTCAAGCTGGTGTTCCTAGACTGCATGAGAAGAAGCGAATAACGATTGGATTTACGAGGTGAGTGGGTACAATTAGCAAACTCAGACGGAACAATAACCTCACCCTCCCCCATTCGCTTACAACTGTTGCTCTTGGTCGGTCAATTGAGGGACTGTTAACGGTGGTTTCGGATGACGCTGGAGTTCATGTCCCATATATGTTCAACTGGAGAGTGATCTGGTGATCCAGCAGGACAATTCAACGTGTCGATATTCTGTAGAGCATCTTACGTTACAACAGCAGTGTGTGGAAGACCGTTATCCTGTTGGAAAACGCCTGTGGTGTACCGCCCACGTTTGGCACCACAATGACTCGAAACTTCAGATTAACGTACAAATTTGAGGTCAAGGTGGCTGAGTTAACCACTAGAGTGCGCCTTGTGTCGTACGAAATCGCACCCCATTACATAATTCCACGTACAGGTATAATGTGTGTAGGTTGGCTGCAGGCAGTCAGCTGGATCCCTACCAACCAAAACACGTACATTACTGGCAGCGAGGCAGTATGCGCTATCGTCAGATGACAACAGACCTCAAGCCTGCCTTCCAATGAACTCTCGCTTGAGACCATTTAAATCCCAAATGGCAGTGGTTTTGGGTAAATGGAACACACGCTATAACACGTCTGGCTCGGAGCTGTCCTTGCAGTGACCGATTTGTAACAGTTCTTCATGTCACCGTGGTGCCAGCTACTGCTCAGATTGCCGCTGTAGATGAAGTACTGTCCGTCAGTCATACGCCGAACACGAAGCTCTTTCCTCTAAGTAGTGTCACGTGGCCGTCTGGAGAGGGGTCTCCTAGAGACGGTACTTTCTTGTGACCACCGCTGCCATCAGTCATGAACAGCGGCTACATTCCTACCAAGACTTTCTGCAATATCGCAGAAGGAATATGCAGCTCCTTGTAGCTCAGTAACTCAGTGAGGTGTTGATGACGGTGTGTTACCTTAAAGGCGTTCTTGACTAGCATCAACTCGCTACATTCAATCTCAAAGAAAACTAATTCCAAGAACGTTAGAGCTAGCATATAAAGCAAAACTCATTTGCATCATCGTAGTGGCGCTACTAACACCACTGTTGCGCCACTGGCGCGGAACTTGAATAGACATCTTTCATATGTAGGAACATGACTGCCAACTTACGTTTATGTCGCAGAACTCTCCCTTAGTGTTGCGAATTTTTTCCGTCAGTTCGCAGTTTCTGGAACTACGCGAAGAGTGACTTGATACTAGTATTAAACTTTATATACGAAAATTGCGTGTGCGAGCCCACAGGTGTGTGTGTGTGTGTGTGTGTGTGTGTGTGTGTGTGTGTGTGTGTGTGATTAAAAAACGAATAAATATGGAAACAAAAACGAGAGTTGTATATAGTTGTGTTTCGACGAAAGACTGTACAGACTGTTGAACGTATGCACCCACTGTGGCGTGACAGTTGCGAAAGTAAAACCCATTATCCGAAATGCCTACGTTAAGGACAATAATTTTTTCTAGCACCATTGTCACGCATCAGGACAGGGTCGGCATTGTTACTAAATGGTGCGAAGTGATTAGTGTAAGGGTTGGCAGGATGCCAGTGCTGTCACCATCCCGTACCGTTCCTTCCGAACTGTCTACGTGAAGGGTTACTCATGTCAAGAGCCAAACGCATGGATGAGGAGGGCTTGGGTACCATCCCGGTATTCACCTAGTCTAATGTGACAAGCCGCCTAAATACAACATCCCGGCTGGCTGGCACACCGTCCATTGTCATTGATTCGCCACCTGATTACGATCTGGTGTCGACACGTCTCCCCATCCCCGAAAGCGATGTTTTAACGCCCACGGCTATCCGGGTAGATTCACATTAAAGAACGCAAAAACGTTCTGAAATTCTAGAAGAGTGGTTGCGTCCGCAGTTGACATTTGCAAAGTAACTGCTGGGTGGTGTGCCATAAGAGACTGACGTTACATCATCGAGTTTCGCTTCATTTGTAAGTGTGTTTGTTGTCCTCATTTTATTCATACGGAAAATCTACTAACAGATCCAACATTTGGGTTTTCTTTTTCTTCTGTTTAACTCTTGGGTCAGTTCTAACGCCATAACGAGCGATGTAAAGTCACTCTCCGCCCTAATCGTCTTGGCTGACGCTATGTTGAAAAACTTAAATTAAACATTAAAAAAAAACAGCACAAATAAATCCTAAAAGTGAAAAATAATATGTGTTGCCCCTTTAAGTTTAATACAGGTAGTAATACACTGAAGCACCAAAGAAACTTCTATAGCAATGCGTATTCAAATACGGAGATACGTACACACACTGAATTCAGCTCTGCAGTCGGCAACGTCTATATAACACAACAAGTGTCTCGCGCAGTTGTTAGATCGGTTACTACTGCTACAATGGCAGGTTATCAAGATTTAAGTGAGTTTGATGGTGGTGTTATAGTCAGCTCATGAGCGATAGGACGTAGCATGTCCGAGGTAGTGATGGAATGGGGATTTTCTCGTGGACCATTTCACGAGTGTATTGTGAATTTCAGGAATCTGGTGAAACATCAAATCTCCGACATCGTTGCGGCCGGGAAAGAGATCCTGCAAGAAAGGGACCAAATATGACTGAAGAGAATCGTTCAACACGGCGGAAGTGCAACCCATCCGCAAATTGCTACCGATTACAGTGCAGGGCCATCAATAAGTGCGAATCATTAAAAGAAATATCAGCGATATGGGCTTCCGGAGGCGAAAGCTCACTCCTGTACCCTTGATGACTGCACAACACAAAGTTTTAAACCCCCGCGTGGGCCCGTCAGCACCAACATTGGAGACATGTTGCCTGGTCGGACGAGTCTCGTTTCAAATTGTATCGAGTGGATAGACGGGTTCGGGTATGGAGACAACCTCATGAATCCCTGTAGTCTGCATGTCGGCAGGGGACTCTTGGAGCTGGTGGAGGCTCTGTAATGGTGTGCGGCGTGCGCAGTTGGAGCGATAGGGGATCCCTGATACGTCTAGATACGACTCTGACAGGTGACATATACGTAAGCATCCTGTCTGATCACTTTCATCCTTTCATGTCCAATGTGCTTTCCGACGGAACTGGGTAACTCCAGCAGGGCAATGCGACACCCGACACGTCCAAAATTGCTACAGAGTGGCTCCAGGAACACTTTTCTGAGTTTAAATACTTCCACTGGCCCGAAGCTACCCAGACAAACATTATTCAGGATGCCTGGGATGCCTTGCAACGAGCTGTTCAGAAGAGATCTCCACCCCCTTGTACTCTTACGGGTTTATGGAGAGCCTTGCAGGGTTGATGATGTCAATCCCCTCCAGCACTACTTCAGACCGGTCGTATTCATCATGCCACGTCGTGTTGCGGCACTTCTGTGCGCTATCGGGGACGCTACACGATATTAGGCAGGTGTACCACTTTCTTTGGCTCCAGTGTATTTTTTTTTTCGCTTCGGGAGACCACTAAGTGAATAAAATTAATGAGAAGTTAACAAGAGCTATCCGTTTTAGATCAGCGTTCTTTCATTATTGTGGCCATAAGCCTCTTCTGTTTGCATAATCCCCTCCAATTCGGCGCGTCCCCAGTCTAAATAATTACTTATTATATAAAGTATGTCAACTAACCTGTCTTTAAGTAGCCTATCATTGCTAAAGAATAGAGGTACCTATTTATCTTATGTCTTATATTTACTTAATTACATACAAATTTATTATGATGCGCTAATACATCTTACGGGGCCTATATCTTGCAGTGGTTTGAAAATGGTGTATTAATACACGCGTCATTAAAACTCGAGTGTGAGGCGCGTGGGTCGTGATGTGACCCCAAGTGCGGCGACCCTGACGGGCAAACATCGCCGACGGTTGCGTCTGTACTGCGAATTTTTCGGAGTAAATTAATTAAGACTTAGACTTTACGATTTGATATTGTTTTGATATTTACCTAAGTTGTCCAGGTAGCTTACATGTACTTAAATATCATACTTTATGATTTGTAGGTTTATTCTGTTTTTTATTTCACTTAGCGTTCTCGCGACCCGACGGCGCTTGAATCAAAATAATATTTTTATTAAACTTAGGGGCAATACTTTTTTTTAGTTTTAAGAGACTATTTGTGTCAGGATCTCTTTTAAATTTTAAGGTTTTTTTCAACTTTTTAAACGTTAGATTTTATTAGTAGACACTGTACGTTCGACACACTATCCCCACATCCACACAAATATTTTACGGGAACAGACATGAAACTGTGTTACGAGATGTTGCCTCGCCGAATTCTGCGTATTTTGACTGTAGGTGTATTTTTATAAATACCGTTACAGTTCCCAGGTTCTGGCAATGGAATATTGCACGTGCGATTTTGCGTTTCAGCCTGGAATTATTATTCTGACTTCTTTTCTTTTCTTTCGTATTTTGTTCACTTATGCAATTTACGTTTTTCTTTTCTTAATTTACACATGCACTCCTTGACTATTTTAGTATATATTTAGCTAATTTAGATAACAAAAGCAATAAGCAATGGCAATAGTTCTAAATCAAGTCCCAAGAAAGTGGGATGCCATTGCGCTCCCTTGTGGTACGCTGCCTAAAGTAATAACACAATATCATTTTATTTAGTAGTGAATTGTAGATCTCAAAAGCAACTACAAAATGTCCGCGAGAGTGTATGTTTATCTTTCACAGTTGAGTCACAATCACAGTTTCTCTGCTTTGTAGGTGCTGAAAAGGGCGGCCACAAATGACAAAAATCATCATTGGTGGTCAACAGTAATAGGTAAACAAATCTTATCACTCACTTCAGTTTGGATCCTTTTGACCTCTACAATCCAGTACTACGTGATTTGATGTAGCTCTTGTGTATTACTTAGTGTATATCAAAAGAGCGCACTGGTGGAAAACATTTTTACTTCATTTAGTTGATGAGATTTAACGACTGAATAGACTTTGATGGAATGTACCAAGGACCATCCTGACTAAAGAAGACATGAAGTAAAAAAAACTGCACTAAAGTGGGACCTGTCGTTTTGTAGCTAAGGTGCCAGACACAGGTACACAGATACAAACATTACACATATAACTCCTCTGTGATTGCGTCAGGGGCTAAAGACTGACGGCGCTGCTTAGTAACGGTGGCTGACTGTGTGAATGGTAGTAGGTGCCACGACAGATTGCCACGAGCTGTGGCGTCACTTTAGTTACGCGAGAAGACGCAGCTTTATATCCTCTCATTAGCTGATGATACCAGCTGTTAATCAACTGCCACGCGGGATTAGCTGAGCGGTCTGGGGCGCTGCAGTTATGGACTGTGCGGCTGGTCCCGGCGGAGGTTCGAGTCCTCCATAGGGCATGGGTGTCTGTGTTTGTCCTTAGTATAATTTAGGTTAAGTAGTGTGTAAGCTTAGGGACTGATGACCTTATCAGTTAAGTCCTATAAGATTTCACACACATTTGAACATTTTTTGTTAGCAAACTGAAGTTATTAACTTCTTTTGCAAAGCTAAAGCTAGCGGTCCAGGCGAGAACGTTGTTGGCGCACTAAAATAGTCCGGCTGCGAAAATTGTTTTGCTGAGAGAGTTGACCGCGCTCCAGTAGTACACGCGCTGGACCACTAGCAGACGACTGCGGTAGCCAGTAGGCAACAGAACCACTTTAAGTTTTGAGACTGAATACTCAAGGCCGCCTGGTATGAGGCTATGACTCACTTCATCCCTCAATGATCATCTGAGACTGTGCTCTAAGACCAGAAAGACTGCTAAGCAATTAGCAGCGGATCAACTTGTATTCACTTATATTCCCATCTAATAGCCTAGTACAAAGCGACTGAACAAGCATGGTGTGCGGTTCATCGACAATTGTCAGAATGCTTTTTATTAACGTTGACTACTTGCAGTGTTTCCAGCACTTGTAGCCACATGAGTATGTCGAAAAGGTGGAAATTGCAATGTTGGTATTTTAATAAATGTACATTCAATGCCGAATATCAAGTCATTTAAAAAATTCACAGAACTTGCACAATTTGATAAAATCTTCCATTGGACATTCACGTTTACCTTGAATTGCACGGCAGGCCGGGGTGGCCGAGCGGTTCTAGGCACTACAGTCTGGAACCGTGCGACCTTTACGGTCGCAGGTTCGAATCCTGCCTCGAGCATGGATGGGTGTGATGTCCTTAGGTTAGTTAGGTTTAAGTAGTTCTAAGTTCTAGGGGACTGATGACCTCAGAAGTTAAGTCCCATAGTGCTCCGAGCCATTTCAACCATTTGAATTGCACTGTTAGTTCTCGTAGGCTAGTAGGCCTATGACTAACTTCTGCTGATAACGTTGACCTCAGGACAGGTCAGAAAAAATAATAACTATGAAATCTAGATGTGTGTGAAAAACAGTATGAAACTGAAGACTGTTTGCATCTATCTATCCGAAAAGTAAATGATCAAATTTAACGTCGAGTATTTTGGAATGGTCAGGTTTCATAAACTAAAGTATTCCGGAACACCACCGACAGGATTCCCTACTTTAGAGACCTTAATATAAAAGTATGGCCCTACCCGCATTGTAACGGTGATGCAAATATTGTGCAGCATGACGGCTCAATAGTAAGAGTATTTCAAAAGGTGACATTCGAATAAAATACGAGCCATAATTTGACACATAGGAGTTTAAAACTAGAACCTGACTTTCAGTCTAACCATTTAACTTCACGTACGAAATAACTGTGCAACAGCGGAATAACTGGATAGATATTACTGAACTTCTCTTAAGAAATAGCTTTTAGCATCACCGTCGTAATTAGAGGTATTCTGTAGTGGAAATCATCCTTATAGGCGTGATGATTTGTGATGAAATATAATTCGACCACAGAACTGATGAGTAAGTGAGCAGATACAAACATTCCTATGTATTTCTCCTGAGCCACATATTTTCTACTTGGGATGTAACTGAGGAGGTCGTATTAACGTCGTCATAAAAACAGGGATAAACAGAAAGGATGTAAAGCACATCTACGTCCCGTCGACATTGGAACCTCGGTGACTTTCACACCTCTGGTGACTCAGGTGTCAGCATGTGAAACATCGTACTTTTCACGATTTATTAATTTTGACCTTTAATCTCAGGCTTACTTAGTCTGAGAGCATAGCATAAGTGATACTAAAAGCAAATGAACATTTCAGATATTTGTTGTTATTTAGGTGGCAGAGGATCCAACAAGATTTTCTTGAAGCTAGACTCTGTTTGTCATTATTTTTTTTTTTCGGGTGGTGTGAGGAGGGGGTGCCAAGAAGGGAGTGGTTAAGAAGAAAGTATCAACGTCCCACGTTTAGAATTACGCGTAAGAAAAGCGAGTAGGATTCCACTCCCGCCCCCCTTTCCCCACCCCCATTCCACCCGCACCACCCTCCACTAATTCAACATAGTTCGATCATTCACTTTTTGCCTTTCGTATTCCTGTTTATAAAAGGGGTGACAAAGGGAGCTATCAATCTCTTAAAAACAAAATGCCATAGACATTGAAGGAGTCACATATAAATAAATATTGAAATACAATACTTATTACTACAGTAAACAATATAATTCAATACTATAGTGAAGTACAAATGCTCATTATATTATCTGAGTGTATGGTTTGAAGTGACATTTAAAAGCTCAGAAATCAACAGCACCCATCTTCTAATGCAGAACCGAAGGAAAAAGAGCGCGAGAAGAACCTATTCTCGTGTCAGACTGCAGTTAATGCAACTATGGACAATTTTAACATTAAATCAGGAAAATGAATACAGAGCTGAATATACCGTTGAAGCTGAGATGACAGCAACCCGAACTGCACAAGAAGTGGAGACAAAATCGACCGTGAGCTTTTCCGAGGAATCACCCGGGCAACACTTCGGGAAAAGGCCGGGCAATTGAACGGATAGCCAGGTGCCAGCCTATTGTCCTAACTAACGTAAAAGTCTATCTATAGCATTCACTAGAAGTTAACTTTCTTGGTATCAGCACATAGGGGATGTCCAAATACAGTCTTTATTCGACGCCATTTACGCACTATTAAGAAGAGCTGAACGGTAGAAATGAAAAAAGGTCGCAGGTTCGAGATCTGACATATCTCAGGATAGTGAAAAAAACGTGAACTTCTGATTGTACATAAATTATTGGCATCCAGAAAATGAGTAGATTTTCTGATGCCACAGGTTAATGTAGCCCTCCACAATATAGTAAAGAATAATGAGTTAAATTAGTAGGCAAATATTAAATGCCGTAACGACATAATTAGCTATAAAAAGTACCAGTAACAAAACTATTAAAAGTTGTTTCTTGCAAAGAGGGAATTATAAACTGACAACTGTTAAAAATGCAATTTGTTTACACAGACAGTGCCGTTACCTGTTTCTAAGCGACAGGTTTATCTTCAGACGGATGCTCGCCTTTACGTTGCATTTCTTATTGTTTACATTATTCTTTGGCTGTTTTACCAAGATCTAATGTAAATAACAAGTGTAAGATAAACAACAGCGTCAGCCTGAAGATGAAACGGCAGTTCAAAACCGATAACGGGATATTTGTGTAAATAGACAGCGTTATTGTCGATAGCTGGTACTGTTTTCTTCTTTGCAAGAATCAACATGTACTTTGTACACAGTCGTAGTCTCAGAAATTCAAGTTTCGATAAAACTGTCGGAGGACAGTTTTTGTTCCATAATAATAAGGTACTACTTTCTATCTGAAGTACGGAAATAAATCATTAGCTTTTAACTAATAGAACCGTAATGAGCAAAAACCTCTTCTCATGTTTATTAAGTTTCGGGACTTCAGAGAGAAGTGCAGCTTGGCAGTAAGACTACGTCCCATCTTAGAGACTTCCTCCACTGTTTGGCCCCTGAATCAAACCCAGGAACATGCAACAAAGTACAGGAAGCGCAACGTCACTGAAAACACGTTTTGTGAAATATGGCACTTAGAACCTTTTCCATTCACACTCGTCAGTTAACAGTTTGTGCTCCCAGCTACTGACTAGCAACAAAATTTTATCAAAAACGAATAAAATTTTAACTTAAATTTGGCGTCAGACATTCCGTAGTTCCTGTGGATGAAATTAAATATATACTCGTACCATCTAATTCTAAACTAGTATCGCTGATATTATTAGCTTATTTACAAACGTTCCCACTGATGACTATCTAAACAGATCTTAAGTAAAAATACTCGAATGTAATGACATTAATCGTCAAGAAGCAAATCTCCCAAAAATGAATTGAATTTTTTTCCCGTTCCAGAAACATTTTATTAATAGTTCGATAAAATAGGTATGGATTTTCGTGTTAGTCCCGCAATATTTGAGTTTTAAAGGGAAATTACGAACAAGTTTTCTTACAGAAAAGGCCAATAAGTTGCAAAATTAAATTTGAGGTCAGTTATGTGGATCATGCGTTGTTTTTACGGGCACATATTATAGGACTATTAAACGCAATCGTAAAGCATTTAAAATGTACAAAATAAAATCCAGTTCACGATGGAGCTCGGAGGCTCTTGTATGTTCTTGGACATTAATACAGACTTTTCACAAAGCCACAGTTAGCATTTGCTGAAAAACAACATCTCGCAATATAAAACGACGAACATGCAGCTTTCCATTCGATGGTATATCACTTCATAACGGTTTCATTATCCGCACATGATTTTCAGTCAAAATTAAATGTTGTCAAATTGTTCGTTCTCAATAACGACTGTAGGTCCTATCTGGTTGATAATATTGTACGAAAAAAATGAAATTCGTAAATTTGCACCACTTCTGT
This sequence comes from Schistocerca piceifrons, assembly GCF_021461385.2. NCBI lineage: Eukaryota > Metazoa > Arthropoda > Insecta > Orthoptera > Acrididae > Schistocerca > Schistocerca piceifrons. The sequence continues at coordinate 135,252,141 of NC_060138.1, read as the reverse complement.
ATCTTGGCCAACAAGAACCTGCCTGTCCCATTTGTCAGGCAACTCCAGACATACGTTTCACAATAACAACGTAGTAAAATTTTATGCCTCACAACAAAACCTTTGCCCTGTAGTGGTGTGTACGAAATGAGATGCAAGCGATATTGAGAAATATATGTTGGTCAGTCAGTCAGAGCTGTGGCAATAGGTTATCGGAACGTGAGATTGGCTAGAGACCAGGAAAGATAGATTTTACCTATGCGGAACATTTTGAACAGAAAACCACACTTATGGTGGGGACTGCGACATTTTAAATATGTTACGATTAGCAGAAAGATGGCGTTACTAGACACTCATGAAATCAATAAACGTATGACTAAATGGGCGCTTAGCTTTAAAAAACAAAATACGATTTACTCTTTCTCCTCTGTTAAATTAAATTTCAGACATGCTAAATTTAAGTTACAATAAGAATTTAACTGTATTTTTCATTTTTGTTGTATGTAACGATTTTCATACAATGTAAAGAAAATAATGCTTTCCTTTGTAGAAAATCTGGCCCTCAACATTCCATGTATCTTCAGTATCTGTACCGTTATCGAATGCATATCATTTCATGATTGCGACATTCAGTTATCATATGGCTATGACAGAAAGCTGATTCGCAACCAAATAAACAGAACTAAGAGAACTGCGGGGAACTGTTCCCTTCTTCATGAGAGCAGTCACGTTCTGTCAAGCAGCGTCGCAAAATGCAGTTGCAGTCGTCTGTTAATTACTTTATAAAGTGTACTTTGCGTCTCAAGCAAGTATTATGTATGATATGGTGTCCAACGTGCTATTCGTTATGTGACAACTCAGTTACTAATTCTATATCTGAGGAATGAACCAACTATCCAGAGACAATTATTTTAGCAAGTAATCATTGCTTGCTTGCTGCTGATACAGCCGATTCCTCTGGATTTCTCAACGCGTGACGAAGCAGACTCTCAGAGCACAACCAGCTTTGTTGACAGAAGGTGAGAGTTCAGTGCCTCGCCCTGACAACTGAAATCCACAGAGGTATTTAACGTAATTACTCGTCGGTTAAGTAACCGCTCTCGCCCCTAAGGTTCCTTCCATATTCGCTGTTTCGTTATACGATTGCGTGGTGCAGAGTGGTTGAAAAGGGAAAAAAGTTTAACAACGCACGAAGTTAGTAGTGACAACTGCACAGTAGAAGGTACAGGCGTTGAGAGGGTAAACGCAATGACAGGAAGTCTTCGGCTAAAGGCCAGCGAACAACGAACATTTCTGACCGACACGTATGATTTGTATTGGGGAATGCTTCGACGGAGACCGAAGCCCGGTTATCAACGCAGGATGCTTCGTAACTGTATATGAAACGGTAACAGCACCAATCGCAGATCACATTGCAGCTGACAACTAAAAATAATATTTTTTTTAAATAGTACGAAACTCTGAGAACATAAATCTTTGAGAATGAAAACATCGTCCAAATGCACTGTATTCTATTTATTGTCCGTGAAATTCGCCAATTTCAACTGTGTATAATTTTGAAGAACATATTTTTAGCTTTATGCTTCATTTCACGTTCTACTTTATTGCTGGTACATGTTGACAGGTTTACATCGTGTGTGTGTGTGTGTGTGTGTGTGTGTGTGTGTGTGTGTGTGTGTGGTACAATAGTGTTCATGCTTACTTCCCTCAGACGGTACAAACAGCTGTATTGTGAAACTTCCTGGCAGATTAAAACTGTGTGCCCGACCGAGACTCGAACTCGGGACCTTTGCCTTTCGCGGGCAAGTGCTGTATTGTAATTGTTTTTGTGCCACATACACACAGAAGTTGACTGGTGTGAAAATTACCGAACTATCAGTTTAATAAGTCACAGCTGCAAAATACTAACGCGAATTCTTTACAGACGAATGGAAAAACTGGTAGAAGCCGACCTCGGGGAAGATCAGTTTGGATTCCGTAGAAATATTGGAACACGTGAGGCAATACTGACCTTACGACTTATCTTAGAAGAAAGATTAAGAAAAGGCAAACCTACGTTTCTAGCATTTGTAGACTTAGAGAAAGCTTTTGACAATGTTAACTGGAATACTCTCTTTCAAATTCTGAAGGTGGCAGGGGTAAAATACAGGGAGCGAAAGGCTATTTACAATTTGTACAGAAACCAGATGGCAGTATAAGAGTCGAGGGGCATGAAAGGGAAACAGTGGTTGGGAAAGGACTGAGACAGGGTTGTAGCCTTTCCCCGATGTTATTCAATCTGTATATTGAGCAAGCAGTAAAGGAAACAAAAGAAAAATTCGGAGTAGGTATTAAAATTCATGGAGATGAAGTAAAAACTTTGAGGTTCGCCGATGACATTGTAATTCTGTCACAGACAGCTAAGAACTTGGAAGAGCAGTTGAACGGAATGGACAGTGTCTTGAAAGAAGGATATAAGATGAACATCAACAAAAGCAAAACGAAGATAATGAAATGTAGTCAAATTAAGTCGGGTGATGCTGAGGGAATTAGATTAGGAAATGAGACACTTAAAGTAGTAAAGGAGTTTTGCTATTTAGGGAGTAAAATAACCGATGATGGTCGAAGTAGAGAGGATATAAAATGTAGACTGGCAATGGCAAGGAAAGCGTTTCTCAAGAAGAGAAATTTGTTAACATCGAGTATAAATTTAAGTGTCAGGAAGTCGTTTCTGAAAGTATTTGTATGGAGTGTAGCCATGTATGGAAGTGAAACATGGACGATAACTAGTTTGTACAAGAAGAGAATAGAAGCTTTCGAAGTGTGGTGCTACAGAAGAATGCTGAAGATAAGGTGGGTAGATCACGTAACTAATGAGGAGGTATTGAATAGGATGGGGGAGAAGAGAAGTTTGTGGCACAACTTGACCAGAAGAAGGGATCGGTTGGTAGGACATGTTTTGAGGCATCGAGGGATCACAAATTTAGCATTGGAGGGCACCGTGGAGGGTAAAAATCGTAGAGGGAGACCAAGAGATGAATACACTAAGCAGATTCAGAAGGATGTAGGTTGCAGTAGGTACTGGGAGATGAAGAAGCTTGCACAGGATAGAGTAGCATGGAGAGCTGCATCAAACCAGTCTCAGGACTGAAGACCACAACAACAACAACAACAACAACAACAACACACAGAAGTATGATTTATACCTGTCATAATGTTCCAGCGGTTTGTTTGAATGTGAAATGAAGCTTGAAGCTAAAAATATGTGGTTGGAACTGACCCATGGGTGAAACTGGGCAATTGCAGGGATGATAAAGAGAATATTGCCTACTTGGACCAAGTTGTTGAGACTGTGTACCCTCACATAAATAAAATTTTAAATGGCAACAAAGTATTCCGCACTGTTAAATGTATTTGGAAATAACGTGTAAGTTCCATTAGGCTGCCAGTGGATGATGCACCTGGAAACGACAGTAAATTGTAGCTAATTGCAGGAAGACGAGCAAATTACCCACGCTTGTTGCAGTAACTAACAGCTGAAGATCAATTTAAATTAAAGTAATTTATAGTTCATAAACAGGCGAAAACATCCAACGTCATGTGAATGTTTATCAATAATTCCAAATCTTAATGACGTTAAACTAATAGTATGTGACAGGAGCGAAATGTTATGGCCACATAAACCTAGGTGTAGCAAAAGCAGACACTAGATAGAGATTCATTAGCAAAAGCCTGCGGAGAAATAGTTTACCAACAGATCCTTCTGCTGATTCTCGGATATTGCGGAATTTCTATTATTCGCTAAGGAGGCAGGAGTTAAGAAGTTGAAAGACCCAACGAGACGCGGCGTGTTTTGTCCCAGATTTGTTGAATACGTGCGAGAGCTTCACATAGATAATGACACAAATTCCAGAGGCGTTAACATCACGGAGAGATTTACTGTTGACTTTCTGAGAGCGTACCATCCGAGAAGATTTGGATATACTGGCTGGAAAGAAACGAGGGGACGCGATTTGAAGGAAGTCAGTGAAGGTGCGGTGACAATAAACGCTATCATCGCAAAACCATTAAGAACTGATTATGTCGTCAGGTATAGAGATATGCTCGGATAACGTAATGGTCTGTTATTTCCTGCTCCTTGGGATTTCGCAAACAACGTAATTAAAAACAAAACTATAATTTATACAGAAGCAGAACATTTTAAATTAACGAAATTCCGCAAATAGGAATACTAGTTTCAAAACTACTTTGTCGATACATTGCCATAAAGTGAAATAAGTTGACATGCCCGGGTTACAGGTGTGGTGTCACCGCCAGACCACACTTGCTAGGTGGTAGCTTAAATCGGCCGCGGTCCATGTAGTACATGTCGGACCCGCGTGTCGCCACTGTGATCGCAGACCTAGCGCCACCACCAAGGCAGGTCTCGTGATACGAGAGTGGACTCGCCCAGTTGTACGCGAACCTAGCTATCGCCCAGTTGTACGCGAACCTAGCTATCGCCCAGTTGTACGAAGCCTTTCTCTCTCATTAGCCGAGAGACAGAATAGCCATCAGCTAAGTTAATGGCAACGAACTAGCAAGGCGCCATTTGTATCAGTGCCTATAGCTTACGAGTATTCAAGAGAGATGTATTCCAAGGACTATTAAAAAGATAAGTAAAAAGCATCTACATACTTTTCTTCTTATTCATTTATAAGTTCTCATGTTCCAGACTACACGCCCGTCTGCTTTAGCCTTGCGTGCCCTATCGGCTACAGCGTTAGTCTATCATTCCTTTTCAGCCATCAACTTCACGGTGTCGGCCCAGCTACCGACACAACATTTATTGGCGACGAGCAAAAGAGTTTGTATTAATTCCTTTGTAACATTGGCGACGATTTAAAGTCTTCTGATTGCTTACATTTAATTGTGTCATGGCTTCGCCACATTCTCCAGATGTACTGTCCGAATTTTATCGCTTGCAGAATCAGCAGACGCAGGCGTTACTGGATGCCCTTGGCCAGCTCGTCCAGGGTCAACGTGCGCTGCACACCGATGCGGCCGCAGCCGCTTCACCGCTACCGCAGCCACAACCTGCCGTTGCACCGCCTTTTAGGCACTACGACCCGAACCAAGAGACCTGGCAAGAGTGGTCCCGCCAGTTTGCCTTCCACCTCGCTGCCTACAGAATTCAAGGTAATGAGCGGCAGCCGTTTTTGCTTTCTTGTGTCGGTGTGTCCACCTACCGTGTGATAGTGAAATTGTTTCCCCGACGAGACGTAGCAACTCTGTCCTACGAGGAAATTTTGTCTGCATTAGATGCCTATTTCAAAGAAACAGTTAATGTGGTTGCAAAACGGTATACGTTCTTTCGTACAAAACGTACGGCCGGTCAAACTAATAGGGAGTGGGTAGCAACATTGCAAGGACTTACTAGGGACTGTGCCTTTGAATGTGACTGTGGTCTTTCTTATTCCGATACAATGGTGCGTGATGCAATTGCACAGAACGTTTCTGATGTTCGCATACGGGAGCAAATTTTGAAACTAGTTAATCCCTCCCTTCAACAAGTGATAGACATATTGGATAGACAGGACACACTTGACTGTGCTCAGGAATCTTTTGAAACTTCGCCAGCTGTGTGTAACATTAACCGGCCCGCCGGGCGCGCTCGCGCAACGCGGCCCGGTCAACTGCCCTCGCGGCCGTCCGCACAGCTGCCGCCGCGCGCTAAGCCAGGTGTGCCGTGCCAGCACACACATGTAGTGAAATCATGCCCGTGGTGTGCTACTCGACATTCGCGTGAACATTGCCCGTCACGCCAAGCTATTTGCTTTTTCTGCAATAAGAAAGGACATGTTCAAAGTGTTTGCCAGAAAAAGCTCAGATCAGACAATCACAATCATTCCAGGCCCTTTGCTTCGCGCCGGAATCGAACCAAGGACACTCAGGCTCGTGGACCTTCGCCTATGGACATTCATGTCGTTAATTCCGCTTCGTCCGGTGACACTGTCTCTAACAGTAACTGTGTTCGTCCCACAAAAACTGTGCGTCGACGTCGCCGGAAATCACGTCAATTAGCAAGTGATTCTGTACCAGTGTCTGTTCCAATTGCACAAAACAGTCGCTCTTGTCGTCAGCAGAACAATAAACTTTTTGTGGACTTAGACTTTGACGGCCAAGTGATACCATTCCAGCTCGATACCGGAGCTGCAGTTTCATTGCTCAATCACGACACGTACAAACAACTGGGCAAACCTCCGTTGCGTTCCGCAAATGTTAAGCTAACTACATATTCCGGACAGAAAATTCCTGTGTTAGGACAGTGCAGCCTTCTTGCAACATACAAGGGACAAACAAAACTTGTGTCATTTTACGTTCTTCGTTCTTCTTCTGCAGTGAACTTGTTTGGTCTAGATTTATTTCAGTTGTTTAACATGTCTATTGTCAATCAGGTCCTATCAGTGAATCAGACTGTGCCTACAGACAGTGTTTCTCGGCTGTGTGACGAATTTGCAGACATTTTTGCACCGGGCTTAGGTTGCGCTAAAAACTATGAAGCACATTTAGAACTGAAGGTAAACGCGCAACCGAAATTTTTCAGGGCGCGCAATGTTCCCCACGCATTGCGTGATGAGGTCGCAAGAACGTTACACGATCTCGAATCACAGGGTGTAATTGAACGTGTGCAAGCTTCTCTCTGGGCCTCACCCTTAGTAATTTTGCCAAAACCTTCCGGAAAATTGAGACTTTGCGTGGACTTCAAGGCCACAGTGAATCCACAGCTAGTGACTGCTACTTTTCCTTTGCCCCGCCCGGAAGATCTTTTTGCTAAACTGTGCCCGGGAAAATATTTTTCAAAGTTGGACCTAGCCGATGCGTACTTGCAAATACCGGTGGATGACGAATCCCAGCGCGTATTGGTGGTTAACACGCATCTTGGATTGTACCGCTTCAAAAGACTGCCATTCGGGTGTGCATCCGCCCCTGCCTTGTTTCAGCAATATTTACAAACTATTTGTGCGTCGGTCCCTACTGCAGAAAACTATCTGGACGATATAGTGATCTCCGGACAGACAGAAGAAGATCATCTTGCGAATTTACGAACATTATTTCAGGTCTTGCGGCAAAATGGTCTTCGCTTGAGGAAGGACAAATGTGTGTTTTTTGCTCGTGACTTACCATACCTGGGACATGTCATTAATGCCCAAGGCATACATCCGAGTCCAGAGCACCTCCGTGCCATACAAGAATTGCCTTCCCCTCAAAATGTGAAACAGCTACAGAGTGTGTTGGGTAAAATTAATTATTACCATAACTATGTGCGCAATGCCTCTTCCATTTCAGCTCCGCTTCATCGCTTACGCCGTAAAGGTGTTCCGTTCGTCTGGACGACGGAATGCGAACGCGCCTTTCGCCAGTTGAAATCGGCGTTGCTTTCTAATACTTGCCTTACGCCATTCGATCCCCAGAAACCCCTTTTGTTGATGGTAGATGCATCGGATTTCGGGATCGGTGCTGTGCTTGCGCACAAAGTTGGCTCGCATGATCGCCCTATTGCCTTTGCGTCCAAATTGCTCTCGTCTGCGCAAAGAAATTATTCACAGATAGAGAAAGAAGCTTTGGCTCTCGTGTTTGGTGTTACTAAGTTCCATGATTTCTTGTATGGTCGTCACTTTACCATCATCACAGACCACAAACCTTTGACATCGCTTTTTCATCCGACCAAGCCTGTACCTCCACGTACAGCGCAGAAATTCATTCGCTGGTCTATTTTCCTCTCGCAGTACCGCTACGATATCTTGTATCGGTCCACTGCTAAGCACGGAAACGCCGATGCGTTGTCCCGTTTGCCTGTTGCTGAGGATAAAGCATTCGATTCTTCCGAACTTGCTTGCATGTTCATTGATTCGGAAACCGATGAAGTGGTCGAATCGTTTCCGATTGATTTTCGTCGTGTCGCTACAGCCACAGCTGCTGACCCTGTCCTTGCTACTGTTTTACGTTTTGTTGCTACGCAATGGCCTTTGTCAAAGTCTCGGATCGAGGATCCGTTGGTTCGCCGATTTTTTGCTCACAAGGAGAGACTTTTTGTTCGACGTGGTGTTTTGTTGTTGCGTTCTGATAATGATCAGTCCAGAGTCGTGGTCCCACGTTCGTTACAGTCCTCTGTTTTACGGCTTCTTCACCAAGGACATTGGGGCATAGTGCGAACGAAACAACTTGCTCGTCAGCACTGTACTTGGTTCGGAATCGATGCTGCGATTACGAATATGTGTTCTTCGTGCCCGGCGTGTGCCGAACAACAATCCGCACCGCCGCGGAAAGTCTTTGCATGGCCGAAAGCCACTTCCCCTTGGCAACGCTTGCACATTGATTTTGCTGGTCCATTCTGGAATGCTCGATGGTTGGTTCTGGTCGACGCCTTCAGTAATTTTCCTTTTGTTGTCCGGATGTCTTCCACGACGTCATCCGCCACCATCCAAGCGTTGTCTGCTATCTTTTGCATTGAAGGTCTTCCGCAGACTATTGTTTCCGACAATGGCCCACAATTCATGTCCGCAGAATTTCAGTCATTCTGCCAGGCCAATGGTATTCAACATCTGACATCCGCGCCGTTTTCGCCTCAGTCCAACGGTGCCGCTGAACGATTGGTCCGGACTTTCAAGTCACAGATGTTGAAATTGAAAGAGTCGCATTCTCGGGAGAACGCATTGTTGCTCTTTTTGTCTTCGTATCGCTCTCAGCCCCGAGATGGTCGCTCGCCGGCTGAGTTGCTCCACGGTCGTCCTCATCGCACCTTGATGTCTTTGCTGCATCCGCCGCATCAGGTTCCTGTGCAGCGGCAGACTCCTGCTTTTGCTCCAGGCGACGTTGTATTTTATCGCAACTATCGAGGTTCACGGCGTTGGCTCGCAGGGCGCATTCTTCGCTGCCTCGGCCGCGCGATGTATTTGGTTTTGGGGGCCTCTGGTGAGGTGCGTCGGCATCTCAATCAGCTGCGCCTCTGTCGTCGCTCGGGTTCTGCCGCTCCCCGTCTGCTTTCAGCGACGGTGCCGTCCGGTCAGCGCCCTGGGGACCCATCTACTGGCTCGCCTCATCCCCAGGTGTTACCGACGATGCCTTCCATTTTGCCCCATGGCGACGCGCCGCCGCCGCCGCAGCAGCAGCAGCAGCAGCCGCCGCCGCCGCCGCTTGTTCTCCCGCCGGCGCCGCCCGCGTTCGACGCTTCGTTGCAGCCGCCAAGCGCCTCCCAGGGTCACGCGCCGCCGATCGCTTCCCGTGACCAGCTGTCCTCCGCCATGGAACTCCCGCCCGCTCCGGACCACATGACGTCATCGCGCGTCGGCTACCCCGACGCAATGGAAATTGATCCTTCGGTCCCTCCTGTCTCTTTACGGGCGCATACACCGCATGTTGACGTGCACCCTGGACTAGTTTTGCAGGCGTTTCCTAGCTCCCCTCGGACCGAATGGCCGGGTGCGGGTGGCACAGCCTCGCCTGTTGTTAGGCTCCCCACCTCATCGCATACGTCAACATGTGGTCCTCCCCACGGCGGGCGGAAGCCTTATCTCACGACCGTTCGCCGATTTGCGGGGGAGGAATGTGGTGTCACCGCCAGACCACACTTGCTAGGTGGTAGCTTAAATCGGCCGCGGTCCATGTAGTACATGTCGGACCCGCGTGTCGCCACTGTGATCGCAGACCTAGCGCCACCACCAAGGCAGGTCTCGTGATACGAGAGTGGACTCGCCCAGTTGTACGCGAACCTAGCTATCGCCCAGTTGTACGCGAACCTAGCTATCGCCCAGTTGTACGCGAACCTAGCTATCGCCCAGTTGTACGCGAACCTAGCTATCGCCCAGTTGTACGAAGCCTTTCTCTCTCATTAGCCGAGAGACAGAATAGCCATCAGCTAAGTTAATGGCAACGAACTAGCAAGGCGCCATTTGTATCAGTGCCTATAGCTTACGAGTATTCAAGAGAGATGTATTCCAAGGACTATTAAAAAGATAAGTAAAAAGCATCTACATACTTTTCTTCTTATTCATTTATAAGTTCTCATGTTCCAGACTACACGCCCGTCTGCTTTAGCCTTGCGTGCCCTATCGGCTACAGCGTTAGTCTATCATTCCTTTTCAGCCATCAACTTCACGGTGTCGGCCCAGCTACCGACACAACAACAGGAACTAAAATTATGATGATAATTACACTTTTTACTTTAGTAAAAATCATCATCTAGTCTTTTCATTAATATAGGATTGCTAGAGTAGATGACGAAGAAATAAGAATTAAATTTTTTATTAGTTTCTGTAGAAGAAAACCAGTTAAATTATAGGAAGATGATTTTGTTTTAACTGCGTTTGAACGAAGAAACGGCAGAAGCTCTTCTGTTCATTTAAGAATAATGTCCTACGCACAACTAATTAAAGTAAGTGGCTGAAGAAGTCAGGCAAAAGAAGTATCTTTGGCATCAACAAGGGATACAGAAGGGTCTCTTAAAAAAAAGTGCACTTCCGAGAAATAAGGCAGGTAGAAGGTCTGTCACCAATAAGGTTTCTTACACTAGAAATTTTTTTTTATTGACTATCCACTCGTCCTGTAAGGTGACACGGCAATTTTTCTTATTGAATTTTAATTTACGATGTTGAAAGGCATGAATAGGGAACTCGTGACAAGCAGGTAACCCAGTGTTGAGTCCCTGACTGGCACAAATATTTGTTTCCCAGGCTCATTCGTCCGAAGCTGTGTCAGGCAAAATATCACACCCTTTTAATTGCACCATACTAAGTGGCCGTTACGAGAAAATCAGAGAATTTCGTACGAAAATTTTGTGACATTTTTTCGCACTGAGCTTTTGTCAATAGAACGCAGTAGTGACATACGATGTACTCTCCTCTACACGCCATGAGGTGGCTTGCTAGGTACACACGCAGACACAAAAGTTGGCTGTATTACAGTCGTCAGCTCGTTGTAAACAAATATTTGTGTCACGCGTCATATCTCACCTCCCCCCAAGCCGTCGATATTCGCAACCCGTTTAGTTTCTCGGTTTTAAACGTAGCAATATACTTTTGCTTTCTTATGTTTTCTTCCGCAAATCGTTTGGACGCTCGTTTGAACAAAATGTATAGCTGCCGTGTAAACATTTTCAGTAGTCAACGAAGAAGGTATAAAATAAAAGATTACACGATATCCCGTTAGGTAGGCCTAGAACCCATGCCATCCGAATGAAATTTGAGAATTTTGTAAAATATTTACATTTCCTACGTTATTTCAACGATCACTTATAGATCAGTACCCTTACATGATAAAGAATACAAGGATGGCTGCTCAAACAAAGGAAAAAAATGTGCTGTGAATTTCGGATGTGAGGAGTACGACGGTGCGTAGAAGCTCGTGATAAATTAATAGAGAGCGAGCGCAACCATAAGCAACAGTGTAGCCGGAGTTTTCAACGATCACTTATAGATCAGTACCCTTACATGATAAAGAATACAAGGATGGCTGCTCAAACAAAGGAAAAAAATGTGCTGTGAATTTCAGATGTGAGGAGTACGATGGTGCGTAGAAGCTCCTGATAAATTAATAGAGAGCGAGCGCAGCCGTAAACAACAGTTTAGCCGGAGTTTTCAAACTTCGATAATTTGTATGGAATAATATTCATACAATTAACATACTTTGCAATTCGAACCATTTTAAAGTTTGTGGTTTACAAAACTCAGTAAAATTCAGTTTCCGTGCAAGGTTAAGGACGCAGAATTCCCAAGCAATTTCATGAAATTCTTGAAATTCCCTGAGATTGCAAGGTTTTCCAGGGGAATCGTTACCGTGCATGTTATCAACAGCCAGCTCACCAGTAATAAAAAACAAGGGAAGAGTGCTTATATGACACATAAACCATATTGAATCGTAATCACTACCGAAGTACATTTGAAGATTCCGTTTTGATAGCGTTCATGCGTCCCGTGATGTGACGCATTTCATCACAACATAATACTTTCCTTAGATGAGTTATGAGAAATCACAGGACGCTACGAATCCGCGTTCTAGCGCACTTAGCGGTTTGAACACACGTTAAGATTTCGTCCTACTCGGAGTTGAAATGGGCAAAAATGGGACGAAGCCGCTATTTTCCAGTTCCACGCATTACATTAGCACTAAATTTTACAACTGAACAAGAGTAATATTTCTTGTCTCATCCAGATTGCGTACAGCGTTGATAACAGGCCAGGGGTACAAGACTTCAGGTCTAGGCATACATAATCTAATGATAAGTGAGTCATAAAATAGAACTGAAAATGAATCACAACTTGAACGGTATTATAATATACTTTTTACAAGGCTGACTGAGGAAAGTTAACAGAACATTTATCCATAAATAAAACTTTTGCTGCTGACAAACACATTGTGTACTGATTCACGAAGACAGCTAGCTAAATACAGCCGAATTTTTTTCGTTTCCTCGTTACCTGATTCCCACTACCAATAGGATCCGGACTGAATACTGTTCCCACTAAACAGACGGAAAAAAGTACAATTAATACCGTTCAAAATGCGTTTCGAATGGCAAAACAGACAAACTTAAACAATTACGGAGTCCGTATTGGAGTTTAAAGTTAGCGAAGTACTGTAGACGTGAATAAAACTTTTATGTGCCTTGTGGCGAGCCTGTAAACTCTGTTACGAAGAAGGGAACGTCGGATTACTTGTGAAATTGCTGTTATTATGAAAATCACCACGCTGCGAATCACAGATTCTTGTAAGTGACCTACTCTACATAACCGAACAGCCAGGAAACGAACCGAGTGCCAAATCTTCTTGTGGCGCTTCTCTGTAAGCACCAGAACGTAGCCGAGCACCGCCCAAGCCTCTGCGGACTCACCTCGAAACCGCTGCAGTGTGGGGTCGGAGACGTCGCCGCCTGCCCTTCTGGTGACGATTCCCTCCTCGGTCGCTTTGCCGCAGGTCCTCGATGAGAAGAAGGCTGCGGATTCATCTCCAACGCGGCTTTCACTGCTGTGAGAACGATATCAACCGATGCTGCGTCTACACAAGACTTGTTAAGCTCGTGACACCACAGTAACTGAACCACCGAATTATGGGCTCACACGCAGTACCGGTGACTAGTAATAGTACTGCAAGGGAGGGTTAGTGGCAGGGGTGGAGGGGATGACGCGCTGGAAATTTCGGAGAATTGTTTGTGAAACCAGCGGCGCCGCGTGAATACTCCCCCCACCCCCTAGGTACCTGGACTCGAAGGATGGACCAAAGGTCAAGGTGTTAGGAATGTCGACGACGACAATATAGCCATAGCACAAATGCGGAGATGGTGGGGAAGAAAATTGGCCGTATCTTTGTTTGACATTCGCAGTGCTTCATTCAAGAAAACTCTAGAAAATCCTAACGTGGATGGCCCGACTGGAATTTGTACTCAAGACTTCTGGAATGCGAGTCTGCGACGGTAGCGTTCTCGAGGCGAGCACCAGCATGTGTCAAGTAGAATGCTGTCCTCCCTTAAAACCTGACAGCAAGTCAGTGTATAAGAAACTCTGTGATGTAGCTGGTAGGTATGTTGGCGGACCGGTTTCAAAGAGCTGCATCTTTGTTTTCAGTACAGACCTCGTCTATGGTAGTACAAGTGCCGTATATGTATACATCTTTTCGAAGTTATAATTTCCTTAACTTACAGTGACACTGCATTTCATATCGAAGTCCAGTTTGTGACTAACAGGACATGAGTTACACTGGAGTTATGTTAATAAAAATTTTTTATTATTAGGATTAGTTATTCAAATTTTAACTGGATTCTTTTTAGTTATAAATTGTACTTCAGATACTGAAATAGCGTTTAGCAGAGTGATGTTAAAAGCTCTGATATCATTTACATCAGTGTGAGTATTACTATGCAGCTCACAGTTAAGTGCCTGTTAGAGTATTCATCGAACCACTTTCGGACTATTTCTCGGCATTCTTTTCTCGAATAGGGCACGGAAAACAACCACTTGACTCCTTCCTTGTGAGCTCTGATTTCTATAATTTTTTGTACGATGATCCTTGCCCCCTACTTAAGTGGCGAGAAACGCCTTTGCTTTAGTGATTACCGCTCCAACTGGCATATGGTATATTTTTTTCTCTATACCAATGCTTCTTCGACTTCAGAACTTCTAATCCTTATTGCGTTGCTTCTGCGTTTACGTCTTGTCATTGTATGTTCTGCAGTGCTTTGTTCTGACACCGCCCGCTGCAGCTGTGTTTGCGACACACCACCCCGAGTTATGCGCCCTTATCTCCTGTTGTAATGCCGTTACCTGCGATGGCCGCCACCCTCCGGCGCGATTCCTGGAACTACTAATGGCAGCAGACGGTCTCGCCTTTGCTCAGTTCTGCAAAAACCTCCCGTCAAAGATTTCTAAACGACGAGACAAAATATGCACAGTAGGAGCAATAATTTTCTTGCTGGTTATTTGTGCCTCTCGAGATTCTCAGCAGATGATTTGCTGTTCTGTAGGCAGACCGTATGTTATACCGATCTAATAAATAAGGAACTACAACCATGGTCTCTTAGCGGCTGCTTTGTTGAATATATGTGATGCGACCTGTACAGAGATTCGTGTAAGATTTATTACTTAGACAGCTTCATACAGAGCACTTGTTCACGGAACCACAAATTACCATCTGTAATACGGAATCGGTATGAACCTTGTGAATATGGTACTTATTTCGACGCCATGTTTAATGACCTTTGATTCTAGTTGCTCGAATTTCCAATCCACTTATTGTGCACCTCTAATAGCTCAGTGAACTTTTTCTCACTGTGTGCTGCGCAATGTCCATTCCTTTTACACAATATTTGAAACAAACGCTGTAAATGTTGTAGTCCTTATCCTGAGTCGTCCATTTGCTGACAGTACAGCGGCCGAGGTGGCTCATTGGATTCGAATTTTGGAGGACGGAGGTCGAAACATTAGTGTGGCCTCACAGTTTCGTGTTTTCTGCGATTTTCATGGGGCGTTTAAAGCGAGTGATGGAATATTTCTTCTGAAAATTTTACTCCGTCTATGACGTCATCATATATGGAAAGTTACACCTTCACTTTATTTTACTTATTTATTTTGCGGTTGGCCAATCTGCACTATTCAATCAACCTTGAGTCCCTTTCCTTCACACAGTAATTTATCCATAGATGGTCTAGCAAGGTGTTAAATAATAAATGCGTCCGAAGAATTTGTGTATAGAGTGTGTCCCTGTAGGAATGTCCATATTCAGAGATATCTCAGAACTGATCATTCGAAGAAAAAATCTAGTAAACACGGGCTGAAAAATGTATACCGTGGGAGTTAGGCCTATGAGTACATGTTCATCTTCGCTGCTGTGAAGCACATCTCTTCTACCAAACTAGGACATACATTTTAAGGCGTGCATTTTAGGCCCGTATATTTTCTAGTCGACGTTTTCTTGTTTTCATCCATACTACCTTCTCCCAAAATATGGAATGCAAATAGGAAGAACAGAGGAATACCTCCGCTTGAGAGATTAGAAGATGAAAAAATACTCATAACTTTGAAGGTGTGAATTTTTTTTTTAATTTTTGCTTCGCGTGATCGTTCCTGTAATACGCCTCAATACTGACCATTTGTCATGAGATGCCTTGTATATGCATACCGAAAACCGATAATTTCTGAATTTTACTTAAAAGAACAGTATGCTTGTCTTAGGTATATTTAATTTATTGTATTTCAGATACAATTTGAAGTACGTCACCTAAGAAGTCCAGACCGGGAATTTATCAACACCAATGAATTATCAGGGGAGAATGTTCAAGGTCAGAAGTAGCTAGTGGCCGTTAACGTTTTAAGTTCTGCATTTGTTTTCCGCTCCTATTTCGGTGTTCTGTCCACAATCTCAGATACACGTTTCTGTTTAGTGTATATCCTCCTTTCAGTAAACGAGTAGATAGCACCAGGAATTCCACTTCACCGCACTCAGAACACCGCCACGCCCGTGCTGGTGTCCTCGAGAACAGGCTGTCTTAGCACTTACGCTGCAGTGAAGTTATACCGGAAGATCGCTAGAAAGACTCAACTGAAAAAAAAATTGACGAATGTAGCAACTGATACTCTACATCTTTTTTAATGGTTAATGAGACAGCTGTAAGGGCTAAACGCATGCACGCAGCGACTCGTGCGTACACGCGCGCGTAGCTGCCGCCATCTTGGATTGCTGACCAGCTTGTGTGGTGACAAGGGGTCGCCCACAGGCAAAACTCATCCACAGCTGAGTTCTTGGCAGAGCCACTTAACCAGCAAAGCTCCAACGAGTTGTCAGACTTTCAGAATGGCGAGTCTCGACATATCTGTAATTAAGTGCCGCCACGGTGACAGACACAGTTTAGTGTGCTGGCGTAGCGCTAGTGTTATTGTAAACTATATTTGAGAATAAAGTGGTGAGGTTAGTCACTCGGTGTTCGCGTATTTCTGCTCCTCACGCAACCATTACCTACATTGTCCAGAAAGTAGCACATAGGGTCCACAGTCGAGGATAGCCCATTACAAAAGTCTTTTCTGGGACACTTGGCTGATGATAACTCTTACAGAATTGATGTCAGCGTGGAGACGAACTCTGCAAATAATACAGCGAGCGCGGAGACTATGAAATAAGAAACAGTAAGTATTCAACTGTCCCTATACAGCAAAAGTATTGAAGAATTTATTTTACGGCTGCATTTCTCATACAGTGTGATACTAAAATACAGTATATGTTTATACGCGTAATAGGATGATTCTTACTGCCACACTTCATTTATATTCTTAAAAGAAGCTTAACTTTTTTTAATAATTTCATTCAGCTGCCGTTTTCTTTATTTCCTGTGTTATTGTACAATTTCGGCATTAGGCCATTTTCAAGTATTTTATGTATGATTGTATTGTACAATCGTACAGGAAACGAAGAAAATGGCAGCTGGGGGCTTCAAGAACTCATTCTAAAAGTTCGTCGCAGCTGCGGACACTACCTCATTGAAAAGGTTAACTTTATTTGACACGCTTTTCAATTTCTCGAATCAGATTTGTAGAAATTTTTTCCGAGACAAGAAACATCTAAGATAAAACATGGTATGTCAGTTCCATCACACTGTTCAGTGCTGTATATTTAGTAGGCATTGCTCAACAAACCAGCCACACGAACTGAATTTGGAAACTAATATTCGGCCCGTTTGAGAATGTTCTAACTTACCGAGAATTCTCGTTGCTGCGGCGTGTCTCCTCGTGTATTTTAGTGATGGACATCACTGAAATCACCTGAAATTTAATACAGGAAGCTTAGTTACTTCGCAATACAAGTCAGGTAATAATATGGTGGTGTGATGTGAGGAAGCGTTTTCTTAAATTACTCAGTGAGGACTGAACTTCAAAATTTCTTATCGAAGAATAGCTCCATTTTTAGAAATCATATACAGGTTCTTGTTTGTCCAATGATCCGTATCTAAAGGCTGTAAAAGTGTACGGGTTACAACAATACATAAGAAATGAAATAGAAGTAATCTGCTGAATTGTTGACCCATAACACTGACATCGGTTCTTGGCAGGATTATGAAACTGTCATGTTCGAACATTACGAAGTAACTCGTTGAGAACGGTCCCTTGACAAGCAAAAAGCACAAACTCAGGAAATTTTATTCTTACGAAACACAGCTGGTTCTTTATTTGCATGAAGTAATGAAATCTATCGACAGGTGCTCCTAAGTTAAATATCCGTTTTTAGGTTTCTAGAAGGCTTTTGACGTCGTTTTCACAAACGGATTCTATTCGGATGACATGCCCATGGCGTATCGTCTCAGCTGTGAGACATCATTTGTGCTTTCTTTTTAAAAAGGTCACAGTTTGTAGTCATAGTCGCGAAGTCGCCCCAGTAAATCAAATTTAGGCCTGAGGTTACGTGCGTTGAAGTTTCTCTACTGTTCTTAATCTATATAGACGACTTAGGAGACAATCTAAGAAATTCTATTAGATTGTTTTCAGATGATGCCGTTGCTTACCATCTGGTTAAGTCAACAAACGATTAAAAAGACTTTTAATATGGCTAAGACAAGATATCTGAATGGTGCGAGAAGTAGTAATTAACCACAAGCAACGAAAAGTGTGAGGTTTGGAGTGCTAAAACTTTTCTTGTGCTGCACCAATTATGAATTTGCCGTCTACAAGATATACGGCGATGTACAATACTTTTTTCATCTCAATAATAAGGGAACAATTGACAGGAATGGGGGGGAACAAATCCTGTACAAGAAGAATGGGTAGCTTTGAGGGATGAAGTAGTGAAGGCAGCAGAGGATCAAGTAGGCAAAAAGACGAGGGCTAGTAGAAATCCTTGGGTGACAGAAGAAACATTGAACTTAATTGACGAAAGGAGAAAATATAAAAATGCAGTAAATGAATCAGGCAAGAAGGAATACAAACGTCTCAAAAATGAGATTGACAGGAGCCGCACGCGACTCCGCTGCTCGACTCGCTGCGGCTCGCACCGTTTACACCGTCGCTCGCTCGCCACTAGCGCATCGCCATGTCCGGACGCGGAAAGGGAGGCAAACTTGCTGCTGTGGCGAAGCTTCTGCTCACGCTGGCAGGAAACGACCGCGGCAGCAACAAGAAGAAGAAGCGCAGCCGACCGCAGCACAAGAGACAGTGCTACCGCTGCCAGAAGATGGGACACGTTGCCAGGACGTGCAGGGACGCTGTCGCGTGTCTAAAATGTGCAAAGGCACATGATACACGCGACTGCGACAAGCCACCACACGTCGCGCCAACGTGCGTTAACTGTGGCGGCGCGCAAGCCGCAAATGCACGCAGCTGCGCATACCTGAAGCAGCGGACACCAACAACCGCCAACAAAGCGGTACATGAAGATGCAGCCGTCCCGCCACCCCCGCCCAAGGGGAAAAACGGGGCGGCCGTAATCCCGTCCAGCGCCGCTACCGACGACGCCGCGGCCGCCCTCAAAGCCGCGATGGCGGCAGACAGAGCGGCCATGCAGAAGGAGATCGTCGGTCTCCACCGGCAGCTGCAAGAGTTGCGGGAAGAAATTCCGACGACGCAGAAGAAGACACCCGCCCCCGTTGCCACCCGCACGGTGGCACGACAAGTTGGAGTGGATGTGTCCACGCAGACGGATGTGTCCGCGCAAACGGACGTCGCCCCTAACCTGTAGCAAGACAGGAGACCGGGGAGACGCCCATGGACGTGGTACAGTCCGTCTCGCCGCCGCCGTCGGAAGTGGTGAAGCAGCACCTGCAGGACATACAAGCAGTCGTCACTCCTATCTCTGCGGAAACGCAGACGACACAGGAAGTGCCGATGGAGGCCGAGGGAGAAGTGCCTCCCCCTCCCTAACAAGAACTATGTGAGGGAGGTGCTCACCAAGATCGCCGATTCCCTGCGAGACGGTAGCTACCCCCATCATGACCATCCTTACCCTTTCACGGTAGATAACATCCCTCCCCTTCCTCACAAACCTTACGATTTCCACTGGGGGTGCGAACCCTTAAACCAGAAGCTGCGCGGGAGGGCAATCGTCAGCCATGGAGATCTGGAGCTCATAAACAAGTGCCCGATCTTCACGGACGTGGACTGGAAATACATGAGTGAGGAAGCAGTCAAGTATACCCGGACTCAGGCCCCCAGTGGACTGGTCCCGCCTGAAGAGAATAGAATTCGGGCAGCCAGGAAGCAGTAAGAAGAAGAAGAAGAAGAAGAAGAAGCCGCCGGAATCAGCCGGCAGATAAGCTGCTGCATCCACAGAAACCAGAGGACAGACCAACACGCGAAGAAAAACCATTCCGAACAGAGAGGACTTCAGGAGGAAAAGCTCAAAACAGCTTATACTCCGCTACCTCGGGCCAAGGCAGGCCCGTCATGATAGTGAGTGAGTGAGTGAATGAGTGAGCGAGATCGACAGGAAGTGCAAAATGGCTAAGCAGGCATGGCTAGTGGACAAATTTAAGGATGTAGAGGCTTATCTCACTAGGGGTAAGATAGATACTGCCTACAGGAAAATTAAAGAGACCTTTGGAGAAAAGAGAACCACTTGCATGAATATCAAGAGCTCAGATGGAACCCCAGTTCTAAGCAAAGCAGAAAGGTGGAAGGAGTATATAGAGGGTCTATACAAGGAAGATGTACATGAGGGCAATGTTATAGAAATGGAAGAGGATGTAGATGAAGATGAAATGGGAGATAGGATTCTGCGTGAAGAGTTTGACCTAAGTCGAAACAAGGCCCCGGGAGTAGACAACATTCCATTACTGACAGCCTTGGGAGAGCCAGTCCAGACCAAACTCTACCATCTGGTGAGCAAAATGTATGGGACAGGCGAAATACCCACAGACTTCAAGAAGAATATAATAATTCCAATCCCAAAGAAAACAGGCGCTGACAGATGTGAAAATTACCGAACTATCAGTTTAATAAGTCACGGCTGCAAAATACCAACGCGAATTCCTTACAGACGAATGGAAAAACTGGTAGAAGCTGACCTTGGGAAAGATCAGTTTGGATTCCGTAGAAATATGGGAACACGTGAGGCAATACTGCACCTACGACTTATTTTAGGAGTTAGATTAAGAAAAGGAAAACCTACGTTTCTGGCATTTGTAGTGAAAGCTACTGACAATGTTGACTGGAATACTCTCTTTCAAATTCTTAAGGTGGCAGGGGTAAAATACAGGGAGCGAAAGGCTATTTGCAATTTGTACAGAAACCAGATGACAGTTATAGCAGTCGAGGGACATGAAAGGGAAGCAGCGGTTGGGAAGGGAGTGAGACAGGGTTGTAGCCTCTCCCCGATGTTGTTCAATCTGTATATTGAACAAAAAGTAAAGGAAACAAAAGAAAAATTCGGAGTAGGTATTACAATCCATGGAGAAGAAACAAAAACTTTAAGGTTCACTGATGACATTGTAATTCTGTCAGAGACAGCAAAGGACTTGGAAGAGCAGCTGAACAGCATGGACAGTGTCTTGAAAGGAGGGTATAAGATGAACATCAACAAAAGCAAAACGAGGATAATGGAATGTAGTCAAATTAAGTCGGGTGATGCTGCGGGTATTAGATTAGAATATGTGACACTTAAAGTAGTGAAGGAGTTTTGCTATTTGGGCAGCAAAATCACTGATGATGGCCGAAGTGGAGAGGATATAAAATGTAGACTGGCAATGGCAAGGAAAGCGTTTCTGAAGAAGAGAAATTTGTTAACATTGACTATAGATTTAAGCGTCAGGAAGTCGTTTCTGAAAGTATACGTATGGAGTGTAGCCATGTGTGGAAGTGAAACATGGACGATAACTAGTTTGGAAAAGAAGAGAATAGAAGCTTTCGAAATGTGGTGCTACAGAAGAGTGCTGAAGATTAGATGGGTAGATCCCTTAACTAATGAGGAGGTACTGAATAGGATTGGAGAGAAGAGGAGTTTGTGGCACAACTTGACTAGAAAAAGGGACCGGTCGGTAGGACATGTTATGAGGCGTCAAGGGATCACCAATTTAGTATTAGAGGGCAGCGTGGTGGGTAAAAATAGTAGAGGGAGACCAAGAGATGAATACACTAAGCAGATTCAGAGGGATGTAGGCTGCAGTAGGTACTGGGAGATGATGAAGCTTGCAGAGGACAGAGTAGCGTGGAGAGCTGCATCAAACAAGTCTCAGGACTGAAGACCTCAACAACAATAGTTATTTCATATGTATTTGGAACTGCTTATCAAAGGACGGCCACAATGACGAAAGCAACGAAAGTGTTCAAGATTAGTGGCAATCACCAAATCAAATGCTACGTATTCACACTGGAAGATGTCCTACCTTTGACTCCTATAAACCAGAGTGACACTTATAACCATGTTTTTGTATGTCCATGGCTCTGAGCACTATGCGACTTAACGTCTGAGGTAATCAGCCCCCTAAAACTTAGAACTACTTAAACCTAACTAACCTAAGGACATCACACACATCCATTGCCTTGGCACGATTCGAACCTGCGACCGTAGCGGTCGCGTGGCTCCAGACTGAACCGCCTAGAACCACTCCGCCACACTGGCCGGCTTTTGTATGTCCATCCTTGTGGTTGGAGTTTGATGGACTTCGTAACTAGCTGATATCATTGTTGCAAGTAGTCTGCAAAAACCAGTTCATAGATGCTGGCCACTAAAGAATAATGTATATGATTGGCGTTAACATCTCAGCGTCACTTGAGGCCTCATGTTGGCGTACTGAATCATTCACAGCTGAAGCTGGATCGCTCAGCCAAAATTCACAGTTGTCTACAAATGAACCACAACGAAGAGTAAGTACCTACGTTTCCTGAAAGGAAATAATTTCTTTGCCTAGATGAATGGATTGTCAGAAAATACAGAAGAAAGGGAAGAAGCCGGAAATAGTATCTGGGACTCCACTCAAGAAGCAAGTGTGACCTCATTTAAGAGAAAATAAAAAAATAAACCAAAGAGCAAACTGTTTGATTCCGATCAAGGAAACAAAAGGAAAAGGAAGCAAAACAAATATGTCGACAGAAAAAACACAGCCTTGTAGCTGTCCACACTGCTCTGAAAAGTACAACATTCCATCAACAGATGACTGCATTGAATGTCTAAAGAGCGAGGAGTGCTGGCATGAACACTGCTTTTGTTATGTAGGCCCTGGCCACTTCATTTGTGTTTTCTATTAAACAGAATTTCCTCCGATTGGAATATTTTCGCAGGTTTTTGTTCACGAACACCAGAATTATTCATTAAACCATTAAATTAAATATATTGTTTGCTGAGCCGCAAGGTACATTACGTGTATGTATACTGTGAACTAAAGTAAAAAGGACGACTGAATGGGACGTAGGTTTTTCCATTTTTAGCGTTCTGAATCTTAAGACCACTCTTTTGTCCGTCCGTCTGTCTGTCTGTCTGTCTCGCCGACTGTTTAAAACTCTTTTTCTCTTGAACGGGTAAACGCATCAAGTTGAAATTAATGCCACATACTAAGATCTACGATACCTTCCCAGTGCAAAAAGTTGATGCTTCCACGTCAGTGCTGGCCGATGTGGCCGAGCGGGTCTTGGCGCTTCAGAATGGAACCGCGCGACCGCTACGGTCGCAGGTTCGAAACCTGCCTCGGGCATGGATGTGTGTGATGTCTTTAGGTTAGCTAGCTTTAAGTAGTTCTAAGTTTTAGGGGACTGATGACCTCAGATGTTAAATCGCATAGTGCTCAGAACCATTTGAACCATCCACGTCAGTGCAGTCAAAAGATACTGCCGCTTATGTCATATACTTTGATATTCCGCAAATTCACTCTTCGACACTTATAGGGTATTTCCGTTCAACGTAGAACTATTTGGCAAAAGTCATTTTTTACGGTGAAACTAAAGGAAAATCCCGACAATTGTTAATTTTTTAATTACCTCAGTGGAAAAAAATGTCACTTGATATCAGAGTGACTCTCTGTCCGTCCTTCCATCTGTCTGTCCGTTCGCTTTTCCTTAGGAACCGGTAGACATATCAAGTCAATATTTGTGTGGTATATGATACGTGTTACAAACCGGACAGAATAGGAAGGACCAGGCCCCTTTGCTTTTTTCTTTTATCACTCGTTTATTACATCAGAGAAATACACATTTTAAGATAAAATTTAACTACATGAAATATTGTTCCCAGTATAGCAGTGACAAAACTTAGTTCTCGTAAGGGTTTCTGATGGCAACAAATTTTAAGCAGGCAATGTAAGGTTTATATCAATTTAGCTCAAACACGTAGCTAGTGACTGAATCACGACAGACACTTTAAAAATTTCGGCAGCAAATAAATAGCGAGAATTTGTACTCACAGTAACCAACTAATCAACAGGCTTGCCATTGAATAAGTAATAGGGCATTTGGAACGAATTAGCAACACCCAGCAACTAGGGGAGTTAATACCAACAGTCTTTAAATGTCTTGCTCCCCATCAAATAAACAAACTTACAGTAACTAAACAAATAACGAATCGAACACACTACGCTCCACTCAAACTCTTCAGTGGAAGCCAAGCCAAAATGAAGATTCCATTAATTGACTAGCACTGAAGTCACACCAAAGCTCATCTCTGTGTTCCCAGACACACATGGGGCAAACTTATACAAGACAAGATTTTAAAGGGAGCACATCAGTAAAACCGGTAGTGGAGCTAACTCGTGCCACTGAAAATTAAGGTACTAGACCTGGGCACAAGGTGGTATACAATGAGGTTGCCTTAGTGCTACAC
This sequence comes from Schistocerca piceifrons, assembly GCF_021461385.2. NCBI lineage: Eukaryota > Metazoa > Arthropoda > Insecta > Orthoptera > Acrididae > Schistocerca > Schistocerca piceifrons. The sequence goes on along the minus strand of NC_060138.1, from coordinate 135,227,928 downwards.
TGCGCTCCCAAAATATTAATTCAAATGGCCAATTCGAAATTAAGTACACACAAACCAGCATTAATTAACGAGGAGTGACACCAGGTCGCTCGAAGGCAAGCAAAGATAAGAAACATCGAAGGATCGATAATGGACATCCAAGAGACATTGAGGCTTCTGCGTCAGTGCAATAAAGAAGTAAGGACATTTATTTCATACATTTTGGTACCCTACCAGTATCGGTGTCAATAACAGGCAGAAACCGTCGAAATTCTCGATTTACCGGCTAAATGAACTATATGTATACGTAATTAAACTTGTATGGAACCCTCAGTGCGTAAATCCTGTTTGCACTCATCTGAATATTTTTTAATTACATGCAAATGTAACCCCCCCCCCCCCCCCCCTGCAAGTTCATTCTGACACTACGGTCGGGTAATACAGCGCATTTTCATCACTTCACTTTTTTAAAATTTTTGCTAACATCGAACCCTTAGAGTGCGAGGTCGCAAAAGGCCAATGATGTTTACGGCATTCGACGCCTCTCATAGTGTCTACGACGCAACCTCAATATTGGCTGGTAATGGCAACGAGGGGGCGGGACTGCAGGTATCCAATGGTGACCATAGCATGAGGCTACGGAGCTTAGTTGAACTGCTTAGTAGCTGAGTAATTCACAGCAGTGCTACAGTGCTACAGTGCTAGTGATATCGACACAAAGGAATGGCAACGACAAACAAATGCAAATATTGCGTTATATGTACAACAAGTTGCCGAACTTCACATAAGAAACCTAAGGAATGAGAAACACGAAAGAGATGAAATATTAGCGTTTTTGAAAGACGAGTCAGTGGAATGTGTGCTGTTGTATACTGTCGACGGTGCGGCCAAAGAGTACAGTAATGACAATACATGCTTAACAAATGAAAGAGGTACTTAAACACGTGTCGAGCCATTTAGTTCATCATCCTTGTCGGACAGGGAACCGAAAATCCTGTCCTCAGCGAAACGTAGCAAAGGACAACGGTTGTCCCAGGAGAGGGTACTAAATATAATTATTTACATGGAAGATTATCCGCCAGCATATTAAAAAAATAATTTCGGTCATATTTTGAATACGTCCGTGGCAATATGCCGATCTAGTGCATAAGAAAATCTACTGATATCCGCGAGAGGACGAGGCGCACTTGTGGCGATAACTGGTTTCTCCGCGTTGCAGTGCTCGATACAATTTACAGGACGTGTTGGACAGTCACCTACTACGTTACGCAAATGAAATTGCGCGCGACGTAGGTTACTGTGATTTCAAGGAAAGCGGTAGAGGGTTGCACAGCTTCCAAAAAGTGCTACAGAAATGGAAGACGGAAATTTCAAACAAGAAGTCATCTTGACGGTGCGTAGCAGAGAGGGGGAGAGGGGGCACCTCGCCCAAAGCGCTGGACTCGTGTGCTGGAGGCGCAAGGCTGAGACCCCAAGAAGTCAGTAGCCTAATCTCCCTTTGTCTCCTGTGTCGTTACAGATATACCGCACTGACATACTCTGAAAGATACTATAAGAGATGTTCGGTAACTAACGCAACAATTTTTTTTCTGGAATTAGGTTGGTTTCATTCTGGATTCCCATACACCACATAGTTCTCCAGTTTTTGGGCTACAAAACCCCATTTTCAGCATACTCTCCGTTGAATGCTACGACCTTAGCTACTTCACTGGGATGGCTCACATGCCCGCAGGGTACCACTCCACTGGTCGACGTCCTAGCCAACGTCTCGCTGCATGATTAACCTCCCAATCATCCACGTATCGCTTCCCGCAGAGCACATCCTTCATTGGGACAGACAGTTGGAAGGTGGGAGATCCGGACTGTAGAGTACAAGAATAAGATAAGTCCAATGTAGTTTTGTAAGTTCCCCTCGGGTGCGAGGACGTGTGTAAGGTGATGCGTTGTCATGGAGAAGGATAAGTTCGTTTGCATGTTTGTGGCGAGGAGCATGCTGAAGTCCGAAATTGCATGAGACAATGCTGTGTACGGCCGGCCGTTATACGAGAGTACCAACAGATAGATATACGCAAAATTTTGGTGATATCAGGTCCCTCGCCCAACGGCACACCGTGCTTTTGTTCACTGACAGGTGTCTGTAGACATCGTGCCAGAGCCTGTGAATATCTGCTATGCTCTGGCTTCCGCCAAGACAAATTCAATGTCAGCTCTGTTTCGGGAAATCACCTCCATTACATACGCCATTTCGAAGCCTACGTTTATCGCCGCAACATATCGGAACTTCATGAAACTCTGGCGGAAGAAGTGCGAATATTCTACGGTGTACCACACAATGAACTCCGAAGATTTTCAACTGAAATTTCACGACAAAAAAGTGTTCCATTACTTATAAAAGACCCCTCATGCAAATAGATATCTCGGTGATCGACTTGATTTCGGCTTGAGAGTGTTGTAATGCCTGGCAGTGTGGCTAACACTGTGCTCTAACAAGCAATGTGGGCGAGAAAGATCATCTTTTAAAATAGTACAAATGGCACCACCCAACTGTAGATAAACTCTGTGAGGAGTGCTGTGAAAATTCCTGTCTCTACGTATTCATTTTCGTTTCAGCAAATAATTTTAGACAAATACTTTACCTGCCTGTTGTTTAGTCCGAGCTTGTACTCTGTCTCTATAAGAATCCACGTCCACATGATTGTGCTCATCGACTATAACCAATACAGACTGCCAATAACTTGATACGATGCAGTATGGTAGTCTCTTCTCAATGTACAATACACTATAAAATTTGATACACAGCTCTGACTAATAGTTTTGCTCGCTCGCAGCGATACTTGAATGACGGCAGCATTATCTAAGATGATGCTGTCGCTGTAGGCGATGACGAATTGGCTACGCGGTGCCGCTCACTGACGTAAGTGATCTTGTGGCAGCGGTGGCGTGTGGAACTTCCTGAGGACGCGTATACGCCGACGTCACTCATATCGTTGCAGCGTCCGGCAGCGACTGTCCTTACGTGAGGTAGAAATCTTGACATGGGATCTCGATCTTCGTACGACACCATAAAAGCTATTGGCATTGACCGGTCATGACATTTTATCGTTCCCTCTGCATCAACAGTGGCGTGTGGTGAGGGGTACTTTGTGTACGATCCTCAATTCCCCCCATTTTTCAGGAAGTCGAGAATTTTACGTGGGACGAACGACTTTGGTGAGTTCCCGTGTCACCTCATTAACTTTATAGTCGTGAGCTCTTTCTCGAGACATGTGTAGAAGGAAGGAATGTTTCCTGGCTCTCCTAAGAACGTACACTGTGTGGAATATAAAATGGAATTAAGACCATAGCACTGGATGTACATCTTCGCAATGCTTGCGCACTTGCTAACCAACTCCATGTCCAAAGGCGCTAATATTCTTTGGGTTTTCTCCGTTTCTTCGGTAAGTCCTCCGAGAATGAGAAGCAATACTCAAACATACTTCAAGTGATTGTTTTGTAAGTAACCTCCTTCGTGGACGGATTACACTTTCTTTGAATTGTTCCAGTGAATGTGTCCGACGTCTGCTGTTCTTACGATAGGTTTCAGGTCGTCATTTAACCTTAAATCGCCTCGTAAACTTAGTCCCTTTCCGGGGGAAATAATAGAGACAAGTTAATCTTATTCCTTAGGAATACCGTCTAATCCAGGCGACTTGCGAGACTGAGATCCTGTAACAACGTCATATATATCATCCTTGTGAAAGGGACGCAGAAAGGCGTTATTTAATTGAGGCGTGACGACGCGATGCTGCAAGGATGTAAAGTCGTCAAGAGAGTTTTCAGCCGGGACATGGGTATCGTACAAATCAGTAAAATAGTTGTACATAGTCGGAAATGTCACAGTGAGAGGTGAACGTGCGGCCGTCAGCGGTTGTGAGGGAGCCATGACACACGAGTTTCCCGCGCGCCCGTAAACGGGCTAAATGGTATAGTGATGTCAGTTCGTTGTGTAAAAGGGAACGTGATTGAGACCTCGTCTGCAGTCCCTCCTTTTGAATGCGTTTGGGCTGCAGCAATTCGGCTTTGATGCGCTGTATATCAGTAACCCGTAGGGGAGCATGGGTAGCACTATCTTACAGTTGACGTAAGACTGAGTGGTAAAATTCTTCCGTTCGTCAATCGTCTGCCGCCTTCGTAGCTCCAAAACGCACGAGAACCCTATGGATTTGTGGTTTAACATGCAGTGTCCACCACGCCACTAGACGAGTACCGGTCCATAGTACGAGAAGAACGAACCCATACTTCCTCCAGGACGACACCAAAAGAGGTATCTTGGTTGGTTGGTTGGTTTGTGGGATTGAACGGACAAGACTGCTATGGTCATCGGTCCCTTTTTCCAAAACTTAAAAACTCCTACACGGAATAAAAACGACAATGAAAAAGACGACAGACGACACAGGACAAGAAATAATTAGACCGAGACCAGACAAAAGGAATTAAAATCAAACAGAGTGTGACAGTGGTTGGCCAATCACAGAGACAAAAGGGAAAAGCCAACCACCGAGAAACACACTAAAACCTCAGACTAAAATCGGAGGCCAAAGGCCAGAATCTATACAAAATGACAAACACTTAGATTATGTGATAAAAGCCCCCTGCTCGAATAAAACGCAAAATTAAGCCTGCCATAGCAGTGTCATCTTTTAAAAGGGCAAGGAGCGTACTCAGACAGGACAAACGTCTATCTGAGCACAGTTCAAAGGGGCAGCGACATGGAGGGGGGTCCTCATGGCGCAGTAAATGACTATGTGTCAAGCGGGTGTGGCCAGTGTGAAGCCGGCAAAGGACTATTGAGTCCCTGCGGGTGGCTCGCATGGATTACCGCCACATCCGTCTTCTCCTTGATAGGACGGAGTTTGTTTGGCGTGGTCAGGTTGCACCATTCAGTGTCCCAAAGTTCGAAAACTTTAAGGCGTAAGATCGCTCGCATAATCAGTCTCCGGGAGGCCAATGTCCAGAGATGGTTTACTGGTGGCCTATTTGGCTAGGCTGTCAACATGTTCATCGCCGGGTATCCCAACATGGCCTGGGGTCCACATAAAGACTACAGAGCGGCCGCAACGAGCAGAGTATGGAGGGACGCCTGGACAGGTATCACAAAACGAGAGCGAGAGAAGCACTGGTCGATAGCTTGTAAACTGCTCAGGGAGTCGCTACAGATAACGAAGGACTTACCTGAGCAGGAGCTGATATACTCTAGGGCACGAAAGATGGCGACCAGTTCAGCAGTGAAAACGCTGCAGCCAGTCGGCAATGAATATTGTTCGTAATGGTCCCCTAGAGTCAGAGCATAACCGACACGACCAGCAACCATCAACCCGTTAGTGTAAACAACGCCAGAGCTCTGATACATGGCAAGGAGGGAAAGAAAGCGGTGGCAGAAGGCCTCTGGAGGGACTGAGTCCTTCGTGTCCTGTGCCAATTCGAGCTGAACGCAAGGTCCTGCCACACAACATGGGGGTGTACGCAGAGGGGCCCGGAAAGGAGGTGGAAGAGGGAAAACCTCCAGCCCTGAAAGAAGCTCTCTGACTCGGACCACGATCGTACAACCCTACCGGGGCCGACGTACTGGTAGATGGACGACTGACTGAGGGAACGGGAGACGATAATTAGGATGCCTGGGAAAGCTAAATACATGTGCAGCATAAGCGGCCAGTATACGTTCGCGCCGTAACTGCAGTGGAGGGACACCTGCCTCCACAAGTAAGCTGTTCACAGGGCTGGTCCGGAAAGCACCAGTGGCAAGTCGTATCCCGCTGTGAAAGATTGTGTCCAGCACCCGCAACGCAGAAGGGGATGCTGAACCCTAAGCCAGGCTCCCATAATCCAGATGGGACTGGATTAACTCCTGGTAGAGCAGTAAGAGGGTAGATTGGTCGGCGCCCCAGCTGGTGTGGCCCAAGCATCGCAGACCATTAAGATGCTGCCAACAAATCTGTTTAAGCTGCCGAATATATGGGAGCCAAGTCAACTGGGCATAAAAAACCACACCCAAAAACCGATGAGTCTACACCACAGCAAGAAGTTCGCCGGCAAGATAAAGCCACGGCTCAGGGTGAACTGTTCGTCGCCGGCAGAAATCCATAACGCGGGTCTTGGCAGCCGAAAACTGGAAGCCATGCTCTGCAGCCCAAGAATGCGCCTTGCGGATAGCGCCCTGCAGCTGACATTCAGCACCTGCAATGCCAATGGAGCTATAGTAGAGGCAGACGTCGCCAGCATACAAGTAAGCTGAGACAGACGTACCCACCGCCGCAGCGAGGCCGTTAACTGTAATTAAAAACAGGCAGACAATTAGGACAGATCCCTATGGTACCCCATTCTCCTGAACTCGGGAGGAAGTATGGGAGGCCGCGACATGCACGCCGAAGGTACGATGCGACAGAAAATTTCATAGTAAAATCGGCAGTCGACCCCGAAGACCCCAATCATGAAGTGTAGAGAGGATGTGATAGCGCCATGTCGTATCGTATGGCTTCCGCATGTCAAAAAAGACAGCGAAGAGGTGCTGACGGCGGGCGAAGGCCGTACAGATGGCTGACTCCAGGCTGACCAGATTGTCGGCGGCAGAGCGGCCTTTACGGAATCCACACTGAGACAGAGCTAGAAGGCCCCATGACTCGGGTACCCAACTCAACCGCCGGCTCACCATGCATTCGAGCAACTTGCAAAGAACGTTGGAGAGGCTGATGGGGTGGTAGCTGTCCCCTTCCAATGGGTTCTTGCCAGGTTTCAAAACGGGGATAACAATGCTTTCCCGCCATTGCGACAGAAACTCTCTCTCGACCCAAATACCGTTGTAAAGGTCGAGGAGGCGTCGCTGGCCGTCCACTAAGAGGTGTTTCTGCATCTGGCAGTGGATGAAATTTGGCCCAGGAGCTGTATCAGGGCAAGCGGATATGACACTGTGGAATTCCCACTCACTGAATGGAACATTGTAGGATTCAGTATGGCAGGTGTGAAATGAAAGGCTCTGACGTTCCACCCGCTCTTTAATGGAGCAGAAGGCCAGTGGGTAATTCGCAGAAGCGGAACTGAGAGCAAAATGGGCGGTTTGCAATTACGTCGGAGTCAGTACAAATTGCCCCATTCAGTGTCAGTGCAGGGACGCTGACAGGGGATAGAGGCGTCTAATCTTGGCCCAGACCTGCGATGGAGAGACATGGAGGCCAATGGTGGAGATATACCGTTCCCAGCACTCCTTCTTGTCTTGGTGAATGATGCGGCGGGCCTGCGCACGGAGCCGTTTAAAGGCGACGAGGGTTTCTATTGAGGGATGCCGCTTGTGACCCTGGAGCTCCCGCCGGCGATCTTTAATCACCTCGGCGATCGCAGGCGATCACCAAGGCACAGTCCTCCGCCGAGGGGACCCAGAAGAATGGGGAATGGCAGATTCTGCAGCAGTAGCGATGCCGACAGTGACCGAGTGAACCACCGCATCAATTGTTTCATTAAGAAGAGGCTCAATAGCGGCCATGGAGGAGAACAAGTCCCAGTCAGCCTTATTCATAGCCAATCTGCAATGGCGCCCAGAAGAGTAACGCTGTGGCAGTGACAGAAAGATCGGAAAGTGGTCACTACCACACAGGTCGTCATGCACACTGCATTGGAGAGACGGTAAGAGGCTTGGGCTGCAGATCGAAAGTTCGATGGCTGAGTATGTGCTATGCACCATGCTGAAATGTGTTAAGGTATCATCATTTAAAAGGGAGAGGTCGAGCTGTTTCAATACATGCTCAACAGTGCCGCCTCAACCTGTTACCACTGACCTACACCACAGAGGGTTATGGGCGTTGAAGTCGCACAGTAACAGGGAAGGTGGCGGCAATTGGGCTATCAGCACAGCCAGGACATGCTGCGGGACATCACCATCTGGTGGAAGATAGAGACTGCAGACAGTAACTGCCTGTGGCGTCCACACCCAAACAGCGACAGCCTCTAAAGGTGTTTGTAGAGGGACAGACTCACTGTGAAGGGAGTGAAGGACATAGCCACCAGAGACCCTTTCAAAAGCTGCCCGGTTCCTATAATAACCCCGATAGCCATGGAGGGCGGGGGTTTTTATTGCCGGAAACCATGTCTTTTGAAGAGCAATGCAGAAGAAAGGGTGAAGGCTGATAAGTTGTCGGAGCTCTGCAAGATGGTGGAAGAAACCCCTGCAGTTCCACTGGAGGATGACATTTTCCATGGCTGAGAAAAGCGTGGAGGGACTGGGGAAGGAGCCACCAGAGACCCTTTCACAAGCTGCCCGGTTCCTATAATAACCCCGATAGCCATGGAGGGCGGGGGTTCGTATTGCCGGAAACCAAGTCTTTTGAAGAGCAATGCAGAAGATAGGGTGAAGGCTGATAAGTTGTCGGAGCTCTGCAAGATGGTGGAAGAAACCCCTGCAGTTCCACTGGAGGATGATACTTTCCATGGCTGAGAAAGGCGTGGAGGGACTGGGGAAGGAGATTACGCCGCTGGGTCATTTGCTGCCTCCGACTGGGCACCTGTGCAAGAGCTATCCAACACGTCTGAGTAACTGCTGAGATCGAGGTCCTCAGCGGATGCCAGGATCTCAACCTCATCCTCAGACACAGAGCTCAAAGGGTGCAGTGGGGTGGGTGCCACTGCAATTTCTTTGGCCTTAGAGGTCTTTCCCTTGGACTTCTCTTGCTGAACCTTGGGTTTCACTGGCTGGGAGGGCTTCACCAATTCAGTCTCCAGGATGGAGGAGGATCGCAAAGCCCTATGACCAGTCGCTGGTGGGAACTTATGCCACTGTCTGGCGTCATCCTTCCCGCTGGTGGAAACCTGGGAAGGGAGGGACCCAAGGGACCCCTTACGAGCGAGAGTAGCTGAAGAAGTTGGGCGCTTCTCTGGCTGAGAAGTGGGGATGGACGTCCCCGATGGGAGGGAGGGTGTTGCTGCTAAGGTAGGTGGTGCAGGACCAATGGGGTTGGGAGACCCCCCCTCCACATGGCCAAGGGGGCATGGGGAGTTGTACAGCTCGTCGATACAGCTGGAATTCTCGGAACTGATGGGGCTAGCACGGTTGTTGTAGCAGCATCGTAGGAAAATGTCATTCTCACAGGATGGAGTCGGTTATACTTCCTCTTAGCCTGACTATAGGTCAGTCGGTACAGGGTTTTATATTCCATGATTTTTCGCTCTTTCTGTAAGATCCTGCAGTCTGGCGAGCAAGGTGAATGATGCTCTCCACAGTTGACACAGATGGGAGGCGCGGCGCATGGAGTATTGGGATGTGATGGGCGTCAGCAATCTCGACTTGTGAGGCTGGAAGTACAGTGGGAAGACATATGGCCGAACTTCCAGCACTTGAAGCACCGCATTGGAGGAGGTATGCAGGGGTTGACATCACACTGGTAGACCATCACCTTGACCTTCTCCAGTAAAGTATCACCCTCAAAGGCCAAGATGAAGGCACCGGTAGCAACCTGATTATCCCTCGGACCCCGATGAACGCGCCGACAGAAATGCACACCTCGACGCTCTAAGTTGGCGCACAGCTCGTCATCAGACTGCAAAAGTAGGTCCCTATGGAAAATAACACCCTGGACCATATTGAAACTCTTTTGTGGTGTGATGGCAACGTTAACATCCCCACCCGTGTCACAGGCAAGAAACCTTCGTGACTGGGCAGAAAATGCCGGCATCAGCAGAGCGATCCCTGTGTTGTCAGGGAATACAACCAACAGGGTACATGGCGGCTTCACCACAACGTACTGGCTACCTTGCTGTATCTCAGGTGCAAAAATGTCCAAGGTCGTCTCAGCAAGAAGCAACACCGTGCAGTGCATAGTGGTTATAGCACCCATGAAGGTATCCTCGCCCAAGAGATGGAAAACGAGCGGGACAGCATTGCGACGACGAGAAAGCCGGCTAAGGTCTCAACGCACGACGCGTACAGTGCACCATGTAAGGCACCCTTCCCCAATTGGCTCCCTCTTCGGAAGAATTTAGAAAGATGGAGGTCAAACCCGAGAGGGGAACATCACATAAGGCAGAAACATTTGAGACTCCTTTTAGTCGCCACTTACGACAAGCAGGAATACCGCAGGCCTATTCTAACCCCCGAACCCACAGGTGGGGGGGGGGGGGGCTATCTCGCAAATAGCGTATACTGAGCTCACTGGGAGGACGAAACAATTTTACCGGTTGCCACTCGTAATTAAACGTGACAGCTACGGCGCAATGATTAGTAGTACGGTATCACATCAATATCCAGCAGTTACCCACAGAAGGAATCGAATAGGTAAGAGCGATCGAGGCGAGTGCTAGACGTGGGAGTAAACTACGTATGTGGCACAAGCGTAGGATATCGAGAAACCCACACTTCACGCAGGCGCAAGGAGCGCACCAGGTCGTCGAGTTCTTTACTGAAATTAAAATTAGGAGACTGATCCATCGCCTGTAGAACACAACTGAAGTTCCCACCTAAGTTAACATTAATCGGGGATTTACGAAGCACCTAAATGATTTCTTCTTTATAGAAACTCGAAAGTGCGGTAGGATGACCTGTACCAGAAGGGGCATAAAGAAAGAGTAAACTGAGATCACAAAACGTGCACCTGAACCCCATTCCACTGTCGAGTACTTCGAAATCTATCAACGGAATGCCTTCCCTATAAAACAAGACAGTGCCCGTGGAAAGGTTGGAAGCTAATTTACAAAAGGTTGATAACCCAGAAATGGAAAACTGGTCGAATAAGACTTCATAAAAAAAACCATTTGCCCCAGATTGATATATAAACTGTCGCAAAGCGGCGGGCCGAAGCTCGGGACATATTCTTTTAATATTCCGAGTAAAAAATGTGTATGCTTGCATGGAACTTCAACCCAGGAAGAAGAACAAAGAACAATAGAGATCCGTCAGCTGATGGAGCAACATACAAGTGAGCATACCAGAATCAGTCGCCGAACCAGAGAGAGAAGAACTACGAAACAGAATGAACTGCTTTTTCTTCGGCCGTGACGCGGCTCTCTGTGGCTGTTTTAAGGATTCTACTGCGGCTCCGCGGCGCTGCCGCGAGCGAGCAACATGTCGGTATTCAGTTTCAGATTGCGAGGGAGAGGCCTCTACGTCCCACTCGTCTACAGACGTAGGTTCACGGATGGACGGTTGGTGAATAACCACGGGATTCACTGGCTCTTCAGAATCAATCAGTTGTTTCACGGGAGAAGGCGGTGACCCAGAAGGAGCGACAGAGGTCGCAGAAGGGGGATGGGAAGTCGACAGGAGAAGTGTTCGAGAGAACCGGAGAAGACACGTTGGGGAACCGGAAGCAGGTTCCTTCACGGGCATCTACAAAGGGGCGGCCTCGACAACAGGAAAAATGCCAAATAAGGTGTCAGGGATCACAGACGTGGAAGCACCTGTGCCGTCCTCATCCACGATTTCAGACTGAGAAAGGGGATCCTTTACTTGAGGCCCATTGGAAGGGCGGCCCAAAGGGGAGGTTCGTCTGCCGTATCATCCTGTGTTCGGCGACGCTTGTTGTGAGAAATCATGGCGGGCACATCGGAATTAACGGCATCAACATATCGACGCAAGGACATCGGTGAAAATTCATGGGCGTTGTCGGTCAATGTATCACTGAGTCCCTCAGTAACAGGAAGCGATTCAGTCTGAGATCCCTGCGGGTGAAAATCAGCTAAGATCAATTTTTTACGCTGTTCGTAACTAGGTTTTAATACCACCACACGCCGCGGACAACTAGTACGTAAATGACCGGTTTGATTAGAATAATAACATTTTCCATCTTGGCCTGTGTACGTAATATGTACCCTATAACTGCATTCCTGTAGGCGAGAAGGAATGTGTTTTTTGACCACCATTTCCACCGACGGAATTTCACCATATACCTGTAAACGGTACTGAGCAGACCACCGTTCCTTTCGAATAGGGCGTATTTCTCCATAAGGAATCGAAACGGGCCTTGGTAAACAGTCTTCTACCTCGGGCGAAAGGTTAAACACACGGACACTCGTATATATTAGTTGTGCATTTGCCTAGTGGAACCATCACGGTGCCTAAAGGGTACATGAGAACCGTGACGAGAAAGTATCCTATCAACCTGTAGCGGGACAAGAAGCTTAACAAAAAACACATGTAATTCGCTGTCAAAATATGCAGTATGCACCTGATCAGTAGTACTTTAATTGTATCGACTAACCATTCATCTGTCTCCAAAGAACCGGGCTGGACGTGACGCGTGGATTTGTCGAAGGTGAAGCTGACAGCAGCTGTACGCAGAATTTTCGTGGGAACCATGGTGGAAATCATGGCGCGAGACGACGCCGCGACAGGAAGAGCCGCACAAACACCAAACACTGGCCGTCAATCAGCGTTGAGACGCGCACGGACACCAACACGACACTAAACGGACACGAGGAAAACACACAGCGCTACAGCAGAGGCGGAACTAATAGCACGACACAGTCGCCCTACGCGCGAAGCGGGAACGATCCACTCAGCTATCGAGGCTGACGTGACAAGAATGACCTCAGCTACCGAGGCGGACGGCCTTGTTTTTGTCACAATATCAGTACGAAATATTATACCGGCCCACGCCGAACCATGCAGATGCTGACGTCCTTTCTTGTCTTCCCGTTGGTCCTCATTCTGACTTCAGTGCCATTGCCCACTGCCGCATCTTGTCAGATCGATGTAAAGGACGCTTAAATTCTACGGACTCTTCGAATGGACTGTAGGAAAATTCCTCAGGCCTCAGAAGCAGACCATGACTTGAGCCTTCTGCTGCACTGCATCCGTACTGTGTGGTCTCGTTCATTGTGAAAAAAATTCAGTAGTTTTTTTGTGAGCCGATATTTTACTCGTCAGCATAGCCTCTCCGTCCAGTAAGGTGTGATTTTATTTGCAAAATTACTCTGGATATTTGCGTGTGCTTAAAATTAATGTGTTGCACAAACATGTATTGCGTTCCCTTCACGAAGAAGTTTGGGGAATTGTACGCACTAGACAAGTAGTGCGTCGGCGCTGTACTTGGTTCTGCATTATAACGTCCACATTGAACAGAAGATGTCACTGTATCTCACTTATGTTGAAACAATACTCTGCCCTCCCTCCCCCCCCCCCCCCCCCCCCCGGCAAAAAATTTCACCTTGGCCACAGTCTCAATTGCTGTGCCAACGAGTGCATATTGACTTTGCTGGTCCCTTTTGGAACACTTGTCGGCTTATTGTTGCGGACTCCCTTAGCACATGTCCGTTTGCAATGCCTATGTAATGGATGGCACCATTCAGGCTTTGTCACCAGCTTTTTGCGAGAAATGTTTGCATGATGTGTTGGCTGCAGACGACGGGCAACAGCTTACGGCTCAGGACCTTCAACAGCCTTGTACAGCCAACGGTATCATTTACCTTACCTGTGCTGCGTTTTACCCTCGGTCGCTCGGAGAAGGTGAACGATTTGTGCGTACGTTCAGGCAGCAGATGATCAACTACGTGCCTCACTCACACGGGAGCAGGCGTTGCTGGTCTTCTTCATAGGCCGGCCGGAGTGGCCGAGCGGTTCTAGGCGCTGCAGTCTGGAACCGAGCGACCGCTACGGTCGCAGGTTCGAATCCTGCCTCGGGCATGGATGTGTGTGATGTCCTTAGGTTAGTTAGGTTTACGTAGCTCTAAGTTCTAGGGGACTGATGACCATAGCAGTTAAGTCCCATAGTGCTCAGAGCCATTTGAACAACTTTTTTCTTCTCCGTAACGTACCGTCTCCAGCCTCGCGACCTTCCTTCGTCGGCGGAGCTTCTATATGGCCGGCGCCCCCGCACGCTGCTCCAGTGTCTGCACCCACCGCAACGCTTCACAAGTATCGCTCAGCGTCTGATAATTCAATTCTTTTCAGCGTTTTCGGTCGCTCCTGGCGCAAGGAGAGAGGAAGGGTTCTTCAAAATTTTTGTGGTTGCATGTACATAATTACATTAAGATCCTGCCGGATTGCCGCGTAGCCATCAGAATCAAATCGTGTTTGTTGATTGCGAAATTCTTATGCGTATTTTCTCCGGATTCGCATCTCTCAGGATCTTGCGAACCCCTGTGGCCACATCGGCACAGCCTGCAGAACCGATGGAGATGGAGCCATCTTCTTCGCCGCCGCAGCAGTTGAACTTCCCTCTGCTCGTCCCAGCCCTCGCCGAGGACCCGATGCCGCTGCCGCCGCCACCGCCGCCGTCATCATCATCGCCACGCTCCTCGTTTTGCATCGGACCGGCCCAGGAAGAGGGTGGGGGTCTTTACCGGGATTATCCGACCGACGTTCCCCTCGGAGCGCAGGACGGATTGAAAGTATCTAACCGAAATTGTTTCCTTTTTTATTTGTAATAAGATCATTGATAAGATTGTTCTAAACTAATTATTCAACAAACCTGTATCTGACTGCGTCTGTGAACTTGTTTCTTGCACTCCTCCATTTTGCCAGAAATGCAGCATTTATTTGACTCAGCGATCAAGTTTAAGAGAATTATGCTGTTTGTGCAATGGCAATAAAATGGTATTGGAAAATTGACTTTTGGCCCTGATGTTTACTTAATGAAATTATATCTTGTCTTGAATAATCCTAGTTGCGCAATGGCATAAAATTAGTTATTTGAAATAACTTTCCTCTCATAATGTTAGTTATACCAAAATCGATTTCAAACTATGAACTGCACATATACAGGGTGTTACAAAAAGGTACGGCCAAACTTTCAGGAAACATTCCTCACACACAAATGAAGAAAATATGTTATGTGGACATGTGTCTGGAAACGCTTAATTTCCATGTTAGAGCTCATTTTAGTTTCGTCCACCTATGTTCAATGGAGCACGTTATCATGATTTCCTACGCGATACTTTACCTGTGCTGCTAGAACATGTGCCTTTACAACTACGACACAACATGTGGTTCATGCACCATGGAGTTCCTGCACATTTCAGTCGAAGTGTTCGTACGCTTCTCAACAACAGATTCGCTGACCGATGGATTGGTAGAGGCGGACCAATTCCATGGCGTGCACGCTCTCCTGACCTCTACCCTCTTTGCTTTCATTTATGGGGGCATTTGGAATATCTTGTCTATGCAACCCCGGTACCAAATGTAGACTCTTCGCGCTCGTATTGTGGACGGCTGTGACACAATACGCCATTCTCCAGGGCTGCATCAGCGCATCAGGGATTCCATGCGACGGAGGACATTTTGAACATTTCCTGTAACAAAGTGTTTGAAGTCAAGCTGGTACGTTCTGTTGCTGTGTGTTTCCATTCCATGATTAATGTGATTTGAAGAGAAGTAATAAAATGAGCTCTAACATGGAAAGTAAGCGTTTCCGGACACATGCCCACGTAACATATTTTCTTTCTTTGTGTGTGAGGAATGTTTCCTGAAAGTTTGGCCATACCTTTTTGTAACACCCTGTATATTGCATAGAGGCCTCATTTTCTTCACGTTGTTTCATTGGTGGGTAACTTTACTTTACTACTCATTTTCATATTGAATACAAGCAAAGGATTTGGATTATGATTCAGGTTGTTAGATTTAAACACAATGCTCATCTAAATACACTCCTGGAAATGGAAAAAAGAACACATTAACACCGGTGTGTCAGACCCACCATACTTGCTCCGGACACTGCGAGAGGGCTGTACAAGCAATGATCACACGCACGGCACAGCGGACACACCAGGAACCGCGGTGTTGGCCGTCGAATGGCGCTAGCTGTGCAGCATTTGTGCACCGCCGCCGTCAGTGTCAGACAGTTTGCCGTGGCATACGGAGCTCCATCGCAGTCTTTATCACTGGTAGCATGCCGCGACAGCGTAGACGTGAACCGTATGTGCAGTTGACGGACTTTGAGCGAGGGCGTATAGTGGGCATGCGGGAGGCCGGGTGGACGTACCGCCGAATTGCTCAACACGTGGGGCGTGAGGTCTCCACAGTACATCGATGTTGTCGCCAGTGATCGGCGGAAGGTGCACGTGCCCGTCGACCTGGGACCGGACCGCAGCGACGCACGGATGCACGCCAAGACCGTAGGATCCTACGCAGTGCCGTAGGGGACCGCACCGCCACTTCCCAGCAAATTAGGGACACTGTTGCTCCTGGGGTATCGGCGAGGACCATTCGCAACCGTCTCCACGAAGCTGGGCTACGGTCCCGCACACCGTTAGGCCGTCTTCCGCTCATGCCCCAACATCGTGCAGCCCGCCTCCAGTGGTGTCGCGACAGGCGTGAATGGAGGGACGAATGGAGACGTGTCGTCTTCAGCGATGAGAGTCGCTTCTGCCTTGGTGCCAATGATGGTCGTATGCGTGTTTGGCGCCGTGCAGGTGAGCGCCACAATCAGGACTGCATACGACCGAGGCACCCAGGGCCAACACCCGGCATCATGGTGTGGGGAGCGATGTCCTACACTGGCCGTACACCACTGGTGATCATCGAGGGGACACTGAATAGTGCACGGTACATCCAAACCGTCGTCGAACCCATCGTTCTACCATTCCTAGACCGGCAAGGGAACTTGCTGTTCCAACAGGACAATGGACGTCCGCATGTATCCCGTGCCACCCAACGTGCTCTAGAAGGTGTAAGTCAACTACCCTGGCCAGCAAGATCTCCGGATCTGTCCCCCACTGAGCATGTTTGGGACTGGATGACGCGTCGTCTCACGCGGTCTGCACGTCCAGCACGAACGCTGGTCCAACTGAGGCGCCAGGTGGAAATGGCATGGCAAGCCGTTCCACAGGACTACATCCAGCATCTCTACGATCGTCTCCATGGGAGAATAGCAGCCTGCATTGCTGCGAAAGGTGGATATACACTGTACTAGTGCCGACATTGTGCATGCTCTGTTGCCTGTGTCTATGTGCCTGTGGTTCTGTCAGTGTGATCATGTGATGTATCTGACCCCAGGAATGTGTCAATAAAGTTTCCCCTTCCTGGGACAATGAATTCACGGTGTTCTTATTTCAATTTCCAGGAGTGTATATATATATTGATAAAATTTTAAGTCATACACAAAACCCACCATTTCCAACATTTTTGTAGCACGAATAACTCTTACAAAAAAATTTTCAAAACGCTTACCGTATCGAACCTTGGACATACAAAACCTAACTCTGAATATTATCTAAAAAAAAATTTGAAATCATTATATATCTTCTCTCATTTACGTGCTAAAGTTTGGTCAGGGGCAGCGAGAGCGACCTACCTTAATGCTGTCTGCACTCGTCTGATTCCTCCGGCCACATAGCTGCGATTCCCCGGTTTTTTACTGCGCGCGCACGGCTCTCTTAACCATCAAAGATCCTCCTACTCAAAGATATTATACTCGTTCCACCTTGTGGTTGGAAACTACCGACTATTTTCTTGACCTACCCTGATCAGACCTTAGCACATATCTTTCAGGCTGTTGGGGAGCAGCTGAGGCTTTGGCGTCGGTCTCAGTTGTGGCTGCGGGCTCTTCACGCCATCCAGTTTCCTGCCTCCCGCACCCCTCACCGTTGTCGAAACATTGCACCCTACACGACAATGGTTCCCCATTTTTTTGGAGGGGGGGCGAGAGGGGGAGTAATGTGCAGTCCTTACGCATCGACTTCTGGCCGACCAGCGCAGCGCTCCAAAACGGCAAGAAGATGGCGCTGACCCGCACGCCAGTAGAAAAAGCGGGCAGCGCCACACCTCCAGGAAAGAGTTCAGTGACCCCTGTCAACGCTGACTTAACCAGCCGTCCATCGCTGGTGGCCGCAGTTCGGTTGCAGTCTTAGGGAGCATCAGTACTGAGTAATAGAAGACGATACTTAGACTGCGTTCTGCGACTAGTAAGAGTGTGAAAAATATTTGCACGTTAGAGGCACATGGGCCTACCTTATAACGATAAGTTATGTCTCTCTCTTCTTTGGAATTACAGAGTTCGACGAATTTGGGATTCCTGCCACCTGCCACCTCATCATCTCTCCTTCCTTGTTTGTGTCAATACTGACTCCACGGTTCTCACAGTAGTCGACACAACAGTGTATCCTTGTCTCAAGAACCACCGATTTAATCAAAAAACACCTAAGCGTTGATGAAGGCAGTTTATTTAATATCTTTTAGTATCAGTGATGCCATACTGGACCTTATGACCTTACTTGCTTTCAACGCTGCTGGGAGAGACAGAGAGAGAGAGAGAGAGAGAGAGAGAGAGAGAGAGAGAGAGGGAGGGAGAGAGGGTACTGTTTTGCACAACCGAGGCCTGGCGGAAACCCCGACAGTTGGTGAAAGTCGCACCGCGTCATAGCTGTGCAATTAGTCCGAAAATTATTCGTCTGCAAACATGATTTTATGTTTAACGCTGTACAGATGGTAGGAAACTGTTGAAAAGCAGTGCAGAAGGGATATGTTTGTTGATCAGTGAATAGGGGACTACAATAAAGTAAGAAGAATTCACATATACATCTACGTCTACGTGATTACTCTGCTGTTCACAATAAAGTGCCTGGCAGGGGTTCAATGAACCACCTTCAAGTTGTCTCTTTACCGTTCCATTCCCGAACGTCACGCGGGAAAAACGAGCACTTAAATTTTTCTGTGCGAGCCCTGATGTCTCTTATTTTATCGTGATCATCATTTCTCCCTATGTAGGTGGGCGACAACAGAATGTTTTCGCAATCGGAGGAGAAAACTGGTGATTGAAATTTCATGAGAAGATTCCGTCACAACGAAAAACGCCTTTGTTTCAATGATTGCCACTCCAACTCACGTATCATGTCTGTGACACTATCTCCCCAGTTGTACTTTTTCGATCTCATCCGTCAGTCCCACCTGATGCGGATCCCACACCGCACAGCAATACTCCAGAATATGGCGGACAAGCGTGGTCTAAGTAGTCTCTTTCGTAGACCTGTTGCACTTTCTAAGTGTTCTGACAATGAAGCCGTAGCCTTTGGTTTGCTCTACCCACAATATTATCTATGTGATAGTTCCAATTTAGGTTATTTGTAATTGTAATACCTAAGTATTTAGTTGAATTTACAGCCTTCAGATTCGTGTGACTTATCGCGTAATCGAAATTTAGGTAATTTCTTTTAGTACTCATGTGGATAACTTCATACTCTTTTTTATTCAGGGCCAATTGCCACTCTTCGCACCATACAGATATCTTATCTAAATCATTTTGCAAGTCGTTTTGACTATCTGATGACTTTACAAGACGGTAAATGACAGCATCATCTGCAAACAATCTAAGACGGCTAATCAGATTGTCTCCTATGTCGTTAATACAGATCAGGAACAATAGAAGGCCTATAACACTTCCTTGGCGAACGCCGGATATTAGATCTGCTTTACCCGATGACTTCCCGTCTATTACTACGAACTGTGACCTTTCTGACGGGAAATCACGAATCCAGTCGCACAACTGAGGCAATACTCCGTAGACACGCAGTTTTGGTTAGAAGACGCTTATTTTACGTAAACATAGTTAAATATTTAAAAGTAAGAATAGCGAATTCGAAATGCAAAATAAGTATACGTCTGCAACATTGAAAATGATACCATGAGCATAGAATGTTATCGTCTGTACTTTGCAGGTCCTCCTACCCTCTTAATATTTTCTTGTATTCTCCTTGGCATGGTTTTCACCAGAGATTCTGTAATTTGCACTGTGATTTCACGCCATTCCTCTACTAGACATTTACTATAATGTCTGTTGGATATCTTATGATTTTTCATATTTTTGTTGAGTACGTTCCATAAATTCTGTGTTGCTTTAATGTCTAGGGATAGCGGTGGTGTCGGCATCCTAAGGGGAATCTTGTAAATCTTGTACAACAGTCATAGCCTCACATCTGGAGCTGTATGTTGTGGATGATTATCTTGTGTGAAAATACCCAGAAAGACCCACATTGTTCACGCTTCTAAATATATGAGGTTGTTTTTAGGATGTTTATGTAAATTCTGTGGTCCACATTTCCATCAATAAAACACAAATCCCGCATACCATTTGCACTCATGGAGCCCCATAAAAACACAGTTCCTCCTCCAAGTTTAGCTGAAACTGTTATATTTTTCTCTTGAAGTTCACAGTTCTTTCTCCTCCACACCGTTAATCGCCCATTTGACAAAAACAGTTCACATTGACTGTCGTCAGTAAGTACAACCATCTTTCAGAAATCAAACCCGTCAGATTTATGTTGTCTTGCAAATACCACTCGCTTCCTTCCCTTGATTTTACTGACGCATGTCCGCTGTCCACTACAGTGGATGAAATACATCTGTATAGCGAAAGGGAGATTGGCGTGTGCCAGTGCGTTACCCTATCTGGGAACTTATTTATTACACGAATACCCTGTAATGTTTTCCGTTTTAGCGTGTGTTGTTTGTGGTGGTGCATGCTAGTGGACTGGAATTCGACAGCAGCTAGTGTAAGCTTCCTGCCATACTTGCGAACTCAATACACGATTAAACATCATATCCCTTCGCTGTCAACTGAGGAGAACCAGTTTAGGTTGTGGCATAACACAGGCAAAAGTAACGAAAAGGAGAAGCTCTGCCTCCAGTAAGCTTTCTCAAATCTATAATTTTATTTTATTCAGTGATTCGAAGGGTACATAAGGTCTAAAGGACTCTTGTTTTATTTGAACTTAAGAGAGGCTATCAATCACACGAGAGGGTTCCTGTGTTGTTCCTCCATTAACAGTTTAATACGTTGTTTTTCTTTTCTTGTAACACACCCAATCAGTGTATACCGCCATACACTATGTTTTCTCCTACCACAACTTAGAGATACATGCCAGCTGCTGCTAAACCGACATTAACACGTTTCGATTCTCTGGCTCTCACAGAAAACTGAACATCACATGGCATAAACTATATCGCTACCATAACACAGGCAGGTAGACATAAAACACAGAGGCGATGTTTCTCATTGACAAAAACGTGGAAGACATCGAAACGTATGGAAACTGGAAAAGTTTGCAGTATTGTAGAGCGCTTCCAACAGCTATTCGAAGGTGATGACATGTACAGTTAATAACTTCCCATCGACAGGATAGTGGATGTCTCGGCGCTCCGTTTCTAAAAGCATTATTTCATCATTTTGCAGTCATGTACATGATTACTGTTCCGGTCCTGGCCATCGCCAGAAGGTGCTCTTCATAACACGCGCGAGGTAGCACAGATAAAAAGAGGTACAGTTATCTCATTGGTGAAAATAAAATAAAAAATAAAAATAAAAACGTGCACGCAACACACCATGTGGAAATAGGACGAGTCTGTAGCAATGAGGAACGTTTCCAAACAACCATAAAAAATAGGTCCAACGTATTCCTTCCTGTCGTAAAAGGCGACTAAGAGAAGTCTCATACGTTTCGGCCTTTATGTGCTATCCCCTGTAGGGTTTGAGATCTCCATTCTTCAAAATTTTTCCGAAGAGCGAGCCTATTGGGGAAGGGCGCCTTACATACTGCATCAAGTCCATCGTTCATTGAGATCTTTAGCCTAATTTCTCGTCGTTGCACTGCAGTCCCGCACATTCTCGGTCTTTTGAGCGAGGAAACCTTCCAGGGTGCGTTTTCCACCATGCGCTATGCAGTGCCGCTTTCTGCATCGACGTTGACCATGCACTTCTTTGCACATGTTATCCAGCACGGTAGCCAGTCCGTTGTGGTGGGGCCACCGTGTACCCGGTTGGTTGTAGCCCCCTGCCAACTTAGAGATCGCTCGGCTGATGCCTGCTCCGTTAACTCCCCACGTATACCAAGGAGTAGATGCCGATCTCCCTGGGGCATTAGGACTCCTGGCAATGGCCATCCTGCCAGGTGGCCCTTGCTGAGGCTGAGTGGCACCCGTGGGAACGTGCTTGGTCAGAGGGGGTGGCATCAGGGTGGATGACACGCAATGAAGCATGGTACTTCATCTCTTGCTGGTGGACACCCACCAGCAGTCTCTAAGCGTTCCAGGGCTCAATTCCATGTGCAGAAGTCTGACCCCAAATCGTTTCCCTTCCTGGCTACAACGTGAGAGGAACACACGGCTAACGATGGCAGTGAAGCTTGTTCACCCCAGTACCTCGTCTGTACAAGAATTGGTCGTGAATCATTCATGTCAACGAAGCCTCTGTTTTTTGTGGAGCATTTAGACGACAACATTGAGGAGGTGGAGGGCTTGTCCAAAATGCGCTCTGGTTCAGTATTAATGAAAACAGTAACCTCTGTTCAGTCATGGGCATCACCCACCTATGACAACCTGGGGATGTTTCTGTTTCCATCACCCCCCATAAGAGCTTAAATACAGTCCTGGGTATTACATTCCATGGGGACTTTCTTTTACATTTTAATGACGAACTTCGAGACAATTTAGGGCAGCGAGGTGTTCACTTCGTGCAGCATGTCCATCGGAGTCCGAAGGATAATCAGGTGCCACCTGTGCCATCGTCTTGGCCTTCGACGGTGACACATTACCTGCGAAGTTTAAGGTGATGGTCAACTGCTATGATATCATGCCATATATCCCTCCCCCAATGCATTACTTTAAGTGCTGGAAATTCGGTCATATGTCATTCCACTGTACTTCCAGCGCTACCTGCCGAGATTGTGAGATTGTGGACGTCTTTCCCATCCCATTACTCCATGGGCTCCGCCTGACATCTGTGTCAACTGTGGAGTGCACCATTCACCTTGCTCGCCAGACTGCAGGATACTACAGAATGAACGGAAGATAATGGAACATAAGTCCCCCTTGATGGTGGGGGGCGGTTTTTTCCTCCCCCCCCCCCCCCCCCAACGATTGGGGACGTCTTTCCCCACTTCTAAGCCAGAGAAGCATTCCACGTCTTCGGCTTCTGTCGCTCAGAAAGGGTCACTTGGGTCCCTTGCTTCCCCGGTTCTCCTAGAGGGAAGGCTAATCTATCAGGAAGGCGGTGTCATCAGCATATTGGAGAAGGTGGAACGGTAGTGGTGTCTTGGGCATATCGGCGGTGTACAGGAGACAGAGGGTAGAGGACAGAGCCCATGGGGACACCAGCAGTGAGATAAAAGATACGGGAGTTGGTGTTAAGGAAGGTGACATAGGAAGGACAGCATGAGGGGAAGGGAGCGACCAGATGGACAAAACTGATAGGCAGTGCGTAGGTCTGGAGTTTAAAGAGGAGACCAGGATGCCATAATCGGTCATAGGCACTTTGGAGGTCGAGGGAAAAAAATGTTGGAGCGATAGGAGTTACGATGGAGGGAGAGAAGGTGGACGAGGTTAAGGAGTAGGTCTTCACCAGAGATGGACGGTCGGAAGCCACACTGGGTTAGGGGAAGGAGGTGATGTTGATTAAGGTGCTGATGAATATGACGGGAGAGAATGGATTCGAGATTGACAGTCTGTGTCACAAGTGTCAGAGTTGCTGTCGCTGCTGAAGCTGGTGCCGAGTTTGCAATTGATGACGACAAACTAACCTTAACCTCTCTAGATGCCTTCCTAGCGATGTTTACATATTCCTTGCACATACTGACATCGGCGTCAAAGTCTACGTCCGAAAGCAGAACCTGAATTGCACCGTCAAGCGCTCTCAAACGACCTAACATATCTTGCAGCCGCGTGCGAAAGTACTCAGCCTATATTTTTTCATGTATCTTCTTCATTAACTGCCATACTGAATTGCATTACTGGTGTTCCTTCACTCTTTCGTTTCCTTTTGAAGTTATCGTGCTTTGAACTCATGTCATACACAAGCACTCAAAGAATATCTACAAGAAATCGTAAATATTGCGCGTCTCAGTTAACCGTTAGGGAGCGTTAGTCAAAGATTGTAGCACAACAAACAATCGACGACGCTATCTGCGCTCCAATATACAAAGTTAAAACTGTCACTACTCAGCATCCTTGCACGCAATACTCAATCTTAATATGAATATCAGTTAACATGCGCGCCAACTAATACGAGCCTACCAGGAGAAACGTACTAGTCAAGTACAGTTGATGAAGTAACGCATTTAAGGCTGCGCTACTAAAGGCTGTCTCCGTTTTTACCTCGTTTCGAGGACGTGAAACAAGTGGGCGTCGTTTCCTTCTTTCCTTTTCCGTGTAGCAGCTGCATCCCAGGTTTCGGTAACGTTTTACGCATCGTATAATAACTGACATGACAACATTTATCATTTTATCATTCTTACAGCTTTGTTAGACATATATGATACAAAGAGTAATAAAATACAAACAGAGTATTTTTTTCATTTCTCAACAGTACTAGTGTGGTGAACTCCATCTCAGCGGGCATTGTCATCAAAGAGGGTAGGCTTTGAACCTTTTCTTCAAAGGAGAGGTCGTTTGGCGCCATTCCAAGGACTGCCCTTTTCTTTTCAGTTCAAAATGATGAACCGACGTTTCTTCGGCGTGTGACGATACTCGACAAAATAATTCCACTATCAGCCGCATAATCCGCAAGCAATTCGGCACAGATTGTCCTTCGTAGCTCTTTATGGTCGTCTGTTTGGCGGCGAGTAACCCAGTGGCCACACAAATGGCTCTAAGTACTATGGGACTTTACATCTGAGGTCATCAGTCCGCTAAACTTAGAACTACTTAAACCTAACTAACCTAAGGACATCATACACATCCATGTTCGAGGCAGGATTCGAACCTGTGACCGTGGCAGCAGCGTGGTTCCGGACTGAAGCGCCTAGAACCGTTCGGCCACAGCGGCCATGTGGCCGCACAACTTTTGAGTCCCCTACTTTTCAACAAGTGTGTCAACACTACCAACAGAGACGTTCAGCTGAGCAGTAAAGTTTTTCATTGTGATTCGTGGATGATCTCGAATGAAAGCGTCCGCAAGTCCCAACACTGCAGGAGTCACAGCTGCGTGCGGCCTGTTAGCACGACCTTGTTGCGACGATGACAGGCGCTCGCCCAACGACTCACCGTGCTTTTATTCACTGACAGGTCTCAGCAGACATTCTGCAAGCGCCTCTGTATATCTTTCATGTTCTGGTTTTCCACCAAAGGAAACTTAATGACAGCCCTCTGCTTGTAACGTATTTTTCTGAGAAACACAGTTTTGAAGGCGCCACAACCTATTGCAGCTTCATGAAACTATAGGGGCTGTCCCACGACAAATTCTGCATTTTTTTCAACTGAAATCGGCCGAGAAACGAAAAGTCTTGCGTTACTTATTGTGCGCCCTTCCAATTTTGTTCTTGCCCTAACAAATTTAAAAATAGGCAATTATATAAATTTTACTTTAGTTTTTTTTTTTTTTACAATTTAATAGCTTAACATTAACATTTAATTGGTTTTGTTTCTGTGGTCTTCATACAACGAGACTAATGTTCTTCTAACGGATCAGCTCGTATCGAACGGTAAATTTATTAGTTTTCGCATAACGATTGCAAAAGTTTTTTTCATTCATTCATTAACATCATTATGGGAAAATTTAACTTACTTATATTATTGAAATAAAAAAAATCGAAACTCTGACCGACGATGGCAATGGCGTAAGAGGGTAAGAGGATATTCAAAATCCTCCGCGCAGTGCATGTGCTGTACCTTAGGTTTCACAATGATCTTACTGTTAATACAAAAAAGGTAAACAATGAATACCGGAACTATAGTCGACATTACTTATCTGCAAGTTAGATCAGGTAAAATAACCCACAAAATCTCGATTAAGAACTTATCGTGAGTCATCCAATCAAAGGCATACTGATGTTCGCAAAAAAAAAAAAAAAAAAAAAAAAAAACAACACGTCAAACGACTAGAGATATAACGTTCATATTCACAGTACATATAGATTAGTATGTTCTGCAGATATGATTAGCATTTCAGTGACATCGGTTCACCATGTGTCCTGTTGCCTAGTAGGAACATAGTCCGCCATGGGCCCTAATAACTTGTTCCATACGTATGCTGCATTTACCTGGTTCCAAAATTCATCTGTGATAGTTGGCAGTAAGTCGCAGCACTGCACCAATCGTTACACCATATCCCACACATTTTCGATTTGCGACAAATCTGGTGATCTGTCGAGCCAGGGCAAAACGCTGACATTCTGTGACCAAAAAATGCACGTGTTCGTGGGCAGCAACATGTGGTTAAGCATTGTCATGTTGAAAAATCACGTCTGGGTTTTTGTCCAGAAAGGGTAATGGCTACGGGTTGCAGGATGTTGTTCACGTTGGTCACACTGGTCACAGTTCCCTGGGCAGAAACCAACTGTAATTTGTGTTTGTAACCAGTCGCACCCCACATTATAAGCTCATGAGTTGGCGCTGCATGTCTTGTGCCAAAACAGTCACTGTGATGCCGCTGCCCCTGTCTGTGACAATCCAAAATGCGGCCATCATTTCAAACAAACAAAACCTGGATTCGTCCGAAAACACAGTGTGATACCGCTTCCGTCCCCACTGACGACATTCCATACACAATTGCTGTCTATAACGTTTATGCACATTCGTCAAAGGAAGGCAGAGAACTGGACGACGAGCACGTGACCCTTGCCATATGATAAACAGTGACGGACTGTCACGCCTGATAATGTACGATGTGTTACATTGCTGCACTATTGCGCCATAGCCGAGAAGGATATATATATATGCCTTGCAATGCTATTCGGATGAAGTGTCAGTCTTCTCGAGGGTCATATGGGTGGTGTGACCTGGCCCATCCCGTCGTGTTCTGCGGCATTCCGTGAACCATTCAGCACATACCGCTGCATTGCTAAGACACTGTGTCCCACATGAGCAGCAATTTCCCGGAAGGATGAATCACTTCTCTGATGCCAATAATGCACCCTCTTTCAGACTCACTGATTTGACGATCCGGTTCTCGCATACATCTGCGAGACAGCCTGCACACTGATCCATTACCTTCGGTTCATAACGACAACGAGAGATGCAGGTACATTTTACCGGCTGCTTGTGTTGTGCCGCGATATCGATGTTGACCTTAATCCCACGGGCCGATATGGTTCAAACGGTAATCAAAAATGGTTCACACACCTCTGAGTACTACTGGACTTTAACATCTGAGGTCATCAGTCCCCTAGACTTAGAACTGCTTAAACCTAACTAACCTAAGGCATCACACACATCCATGCCCGAGGCAGGATTCGAACCTGCGACCGTAGCACCAATGCAGTTTCGGAAAAATTCAAAACTAAAGCGGAATAGCAGAAATGAGATTAGTGAGAGACTTAACATCGAAACTCGGGATTACGAAGAAGACGACGTTAAGGAATTCTGCTACCTTGGAAGCGAAGTTAGCCATAACACACGAAGCATGGGGGACATAACAGTTAACTAGCACAGACAAAAAGGGCATTCATGGCCAAGATAAATCAAAGGGTATCAGCCATTGACCTTCATTAGGGGAAGAAATTTCTAAAAATGTACGTATGGAGCACAGCGTTGTACAGTATCGAGGCAGCGATAATGAGAAGACCGCGAAATAAGAGAATCGAAGAGTTTGAGATGTGGTGCAATAGACGAACGTTGAGAATCAGGTGGAATGATGAACTAAGGGATGAAGAGGTTCCTGGCAGAATCGGCGAAGGAAGGAAAATATGGGAAACACTGACCAGAAGAAGGGACATGATGATACGAGATGCATTCAGAGAATAACGTCCAGGGTACCAGAGGGAGCTGGAAAAGGGTGCAAATGCTAGTTTCAGATGATGAAGAGAGCGTAGGGGAAGAATTCGCGGTGGGCCGCATCGAATCAGGCAGAAGACCGACGAGTGAAAAAAAAGGAGAGGGAAAGTAGTGTTTGTGGTTTTACGTTTCTCTCGGATGAAAACACCCTCAGATATGGCTATGAGTGGTTCAGCTCGCACCTCTACCTCTTCATTTCCCATGTTAGCAATAAAGACTGATTTTCTAGCTCTTTCGACATTCTGAACAAAGGTGTGACAGTCTGAGTCAGCAATCCACCTACGTATTACATTAGTGTCGGGCAGTTAGTCGTGGAGTAAGACAAATGCGCCTACAACCGCTCGGCCACAGTGGACGGCTCAAACGGTAATCATTTACGTAGAACATACTAATCGTACATGTCCCGTGAATATGAACGTCCTGTCTCTTGTCGTTCAAGAAGTTGTGTTTTTCTTTTCCTCAACATGAGGGTATAAGAATTTCAAATAAGAAACATTTTGTCAATGTTCTGCTAAATATTATTTATTTGATCACAAACCAGTTCTCGACTATTATCAAATCGACCTAGAAACTAGGCCAAACTACCATATCGTGAAGTCACAGTCAAGCGGTGTTCGTAATACGAAGGAGCCGACACCAAAAGAATGGGGTGGCTCGGAAATTAGAGATTTTTGAGTTGGTACTTGAATGAGGCAGAAACAATTACGAAAGTATAACTGTGATTAATTTCGAGCTTAGCATATACAATATGGCACATTTGTAGACAGAGCTGCTCACCTCTTCGAAAAAAATACGTTACTTTTGTCATTGTGAACAGTAGGAACATTTGGGGCATTTTTAAATGTCCAATAGTTGTTTAGTAAGACATTCACACATCTCAAATACCAGTTTTGTACAAAAGCGTTGAGTCATGAAAGTCACAGTCGGTTGTATTCACACGATTTTCTGTTAGCATTACAACTTCAAGAACAAGTTCTGTTAGTAATATATTGTTTAGTTGGTTGGTTGGTTGATTTGGGGGAGGGGGGGGGGGGAGAGACCAAACTACGAAGTCATCGGTCTCATCGGATTAGGGAAGGATGGGGAAGGAAGTCGGTGGTGCCCTTTCAAAGGAACTGGCATTTCCCTGGAGCGATTTAGAGAAATCACTAAAAATACTAATCAGGATGGCCGAGCGCGGGATTGAACGGTTGTCCTCCCGAATACGAGTCCAGTGTGCTTCTTGTTTAGTGTTACTCCTTTTGAAGGAACCACCACCCTCAGCTGACTATCAGTCACTGTATATACTTCGTATAGGAGTGGACAGACAGATCGATACACATAAAAATAATACAATCATTTTTTTTACCCAGCTCTGTTGTGTATATATTAAATTTATTTTATGTTTCACTTCTTAAAGGCATATGATATTTCTTTTAATTATTCATTACTGTTTGTTACACTAATGTGAATGCTTTCCAACAATATTACTGCCGTCAACGTGCTCCTTTTTTCTTCTGGTTCCTCTCTGAATGGTCCTGCGTGTGAAGAGAGGTAGTCTGGGTGGATCGGGAAATTGTTTGTCAAGGTATCTGAATCAAGCCGTACTTTTCAAAGTAAAGTTGTTATGGTTCGTCCGTCTGTGGCTTATACTTCCTAGATAACGCCTATAGCTGTGAAATGCCCTCGATACACTTGAAAAAATGACCAGTGAGGTACATTAATCGTAATATATTCTAGCCAAGTGATCGAGCAAATGCAAGTTTCTGATTATAGTATGGTATTGATGATATCATCTAATTCTCTCGTAAGTAAATAACAAGGAGTATTTTTGTCAAGTCTAACGATTATCAGAATAAATGCTTCTCGTAGTTATTGCCACATGAGACTGCTATTCGGTCTCTAACTTTCGGCGACTTCTTTCGTTCTTACCGTCAGAATATTTAGTAGGTTAGTTGGTAGTTTATTCAGTCGGTCGAATTATTACGTTACAGAATCATAATAAAGTCGTGGACCTTCCATATGGTACAACAATATGTCGATAGATAATATAGTCTGGTAGTATATGGAAGGTCGGCGAGTTCGAGATGACTCCATGACGTAATAATTACCCCATCTGAATAAACTACCCAGTGGCCTATTGTCATCTCCTGACGGAGGAAGCCGTCGAAAGTTTGAGACTGAACAGCAATCTGATGCGGCAATAACTCCGTGAAGCATTTATTCTGGAAATCAATACACATGACAAAACGATCTTTGTTATTTACTTACAAGGTAATTAGATCACATCATCAAAAAGAAAACGAAGTCTAAACCTGACTGTGGTATTCCAGACCTCCTTTTAGTGATAATAAAACACGTACTAGTCCCACCCAATTTAAAATTAATAACGTATCGTCTGACGTGAATAGCTAATTTACCAATGTTCCCAATGATGAGGGTGTATGCACATTAACAGATCTTGTGCACTAATCTAAACTAAATCCGCAGAATTACCTGACATACCCGTTGTCACTCAAATGTGCCGCTGCAACCACGGCATCTGCCCGTGGTGAAAGGACCACCTTTCTGAAGAAAGCGACGCAGCCGATCACAAGCGTGTTCCTTTGAAATTGCCCCAGTTATTTTCAGTTGTTGTTAACGGCGAGAACTCGTAGGGGTTTTTCATAATTTTTGGTCGATTTATCTGTACTTTCATTTACAGTGGCTTCTTTTAAATTAAATATAGAGATAATTACCAACAAAATAAAGGCAAAATGATGTAGTTCTGCTAGCTTTGCTACACCTGCCGTAAAAAAATGAAGAAAGCGTTGACGACCGGCTGCAGAACACAACAGGGTGCAACAGGTAGACTGGCACACGCCAGCATGCACAGCCGCGACGTCGCAACTGCTCAGGTTGAGTCGAAACAGAATGATTAAGAAACAGACTTTGCTGCAAACGATTAAGACTGGTAAGACGTAAATTCTTTGTGCTTCTCTAAATATGAAGTGTCACTGTGAAAGTCTTATAGCAATACGGGGACAGTTTGATCGTTATTCATTAATTGCTGTGGGTCGGATAGTTGCGTTTTCCTCTCTGTTTCACTTGCTACTTTGCGTCTGATATTTGGTGGTGTTACGGTCGTAAGTGAGTAAATTCTCTTGACAGGTATAGGCCTCAGGCATCCGGTGACAATCCTGTAGATCTCGTGTAATGTGACGTGTACTTGTGTGTAGTGGCTGGAACCTGCAATATTCCTGCCGAATAGTCTTCTGCTGCAAAATAGAATCCCATTGCTGAAGTTCTTCTTGCGCTGTCGATGCTGAATCAGTCACTTAACTTACAATACTCTGTCTTACAGATACTTTTACGTTTAAAACAGTGCAGTGTTTTCAAAATGACATTGAGCTGTCTGGAACGACTTCCAAGTATTTTGGTTTGCTACAATGTTGTAGTCTAACCCCTCTATATTCTGTTTCCAACTGTCTAGGTTTCTCTGTTACGAGATGGCTGGAGGGGCCGAGCGGTTCTAGGTGCTTCAGTCTTGAACCGCGCGACCGCTACGGTCGCAGGTTCGAATCCTGCCTCGGTCATGAATGTGTGTGATGTCCTTAGGTTAGTTAGGTTTAAGTACTTCTAAGTTCTAGGGAACGGATGACCTAAAATGTTAAGTGCCATAGTGCTCAGATCCATTTCAACCATTTTTTTTCTTTGTTACGCAGGTGGAATGCGCTTATTTGTGTTTATCTGGATTAGGTTCTTCGTATCCAAAGCCTCTGTCAGTTTTATTTCAACCTCTTCAGATGTTCTTCCTTGAGCAGTAACGGCAGTGTCGTCTGCTTATCTGAATTTCTTTATTTCCTTCTGCAGTGGCTGGTCATTTGTGTAGATATCGCACAGACTAGGGGAAAGAACGCTGCCTTGTAGTAATCCATTATTTTCGTTCAGACTGATGACGAATACTCCTAATTAATCCTATAAATGTTGTGACTTGGCAAGACAGCCAAGCCACTATGACCGGTAGCCGAAAAGCACGAGTTTAAGCTCATGCAGACTGGCGTGAGGTCTGGAACAGGACAATGTAATTAATATAGCCAATAAGGTACGTTGCTGCTGGAATACTTAACTTTAATTCATAATTGGTGAACATCGGTCTTGACGGTACATGCATCACAAGATAAATAGCAAATGATAATGGCGCCTTGCTAGGTCGTAGCAAATGGCAAATGACGTAGCTGAAGGCTATGCTAACTATCGTCTCGGCAAATGAGAGCGTAATTTGTCAGTGAATCATCTCTCGCAAAGTCGGCTTGTACAGGACGAGTGCTAGGAAGTCTCTCTAGACCTGCCGTGTGGCGGCGCTCGGTCTGCAATCACTGACAGTGGCGACAGGCGGGTCCGTCGTATACTAGCGGACCGCGGCCGATTTAAAGGCTACCACCTAGCAAGTGTGGTGTCTGGCGGTGACACCACAATAAATATTCTCTAAGCCACTCATTTCTCGGATGAATTACATTTCCTTCAAAATTTTTCCAGTGAATATCAGCCTGGAATCTGCTTTTCCCATAATTAGTTGCATTTGGTCATTCCGCCTTAGCTCAGGACGGCTACTGCTATGGATCTCGTTGTTGTTATTTCCAGCGGTTGCTTGCAATAACATAATCTAACACCAAAGACTGTATTCGTCTATTTATGCGCAGGATGTAACATTTATTTACGTTCAGCAACTACCAGCCCCAGCATTAATCTTAGATCTGCCACAGGTTTTGCTGAATTTTTCTACACTCTTCCGGTATCGCCACACCATCGTCTGCCAACAACCTTCCAGCAATTCCGACGCAGGTCCACCGGGTAATTTATGTGATTGTAAACAATGATGATCTCATAACACTCCCTTGAGGCATTCACGGGCTTACTTTTACATCTGTCGATTTCGTCCCCTTAAGGACTACGTATTCAATTCCATCCACTAAGAAACACACCTCTCGCAAAGTAAATAGATGACTCGGTGACCAGAAAAATAGAAAGAACGAAGTTGAATGCTTTTGAGTCATGGCCAGAACAGTTTGACAATAGTTGTATTCTCTTCTCCTTTTTGTTTCGCCTTTTCCCGCGTCTAGTCGGGGCCGGCATACTTAGCTTCGGATTTGGCTCGGTTAATTTTGAAGGGTGGCCGGATATCCTCCCTGTCGCCATCGCGTTACCGTCCTGGACGGAATATCGATACCGGAAGGCTGAACTAAATCCAGTTCAACTGTACCTGGGCTGCGAAAACAGAAGGCACAAGAGATCTGTGGCTAATGGCAGGTGGAAAGCTCTCTTGGAAGGGATGTCTTCCAGGAAAAGCTGAATGTAGTTGCGTTACGTTTAGAAAATTTCCCTGTCACTACGTTGGACGGTAGCCTTTTGGATCACTTCTGCTCCCCTTCGTGTAGATGAATGTAACCTGCACGTTCCTCACATTACAGAGCACAGTTTGTTTTTTCTTTTGAGGGACCTAAGGCTAAGAGAGAAGCAAATTTAATTGCAAATTATTTATAGAATCATACAAACATTCCATTGTGCCATGGGGATTTCCTCAAATTTAGCGATTTCAGCTGTTTCTCAACCTTGCTGACGCCAACGTCTTTGACACAGATCTTTTTAGTCAGTTAGTGTTGTAATATACTCAACAGTTATATGCACTGGGCCTGAATATGATTGTACCGGTAAATTCACCTTGGAGAACGAGCCCACTTTGCTGATTTATAAGTCTCACTAAAGTCCAACGGAAGGTCAAAATGTTTGACATTGACTATTAGGAGCAATGCTGCCGATATGCCCCTGGAATACTTTAAGAAATGGCAAATCAAACTCAATATGGCTGGATGAGGAAAACGAACAACTTTCGTTTTTCTCAAAACAATTTGTAACTTACAACGATAACAACACAATTAAATTGATAAAACATAACTTTGTGTTCACGTAATGAAGGTTTCATGTATTCTAATGAAAATCGATTATGTCTATACATCTTAACGATATGAAAATCCGCGGCTCGTGGTCTTGCGGTAACGTTCTCGCTTCCCGCGCACGGGGTCCCGGGTTCGATTCCCGGCCTGGTTAGGGATTTTCTCTGCCCCGAGATGACTGGGTGTTGTGTGTATTTCATCCTCATTCACTCGCAAGTTGCCGTATAGGTGGAGCGGCGGCCGAACCACCCCGCGAGGGGTGTTCCGGCCACCAATGCCCTACGCTCATTACCATTATTTACGATATGAAACATTTTCTGTGATTGTGTCAAAGAAAATATTAAATGGAGGTAAGATCTTTTCGGTTGTTAACCAACGTCATCTTGACTGTCGAAGGTCCGTGTCACGTTCTCTTATAAATCTATCCAATGACGATGGTCCCCCGATGGTAGCCACAGGAATTTTAGCCAATAACCACACTTCTTCAGCATTATCGCGGGAAGTACCACTTACCATGTCTTGACGATGCCCCCCCCCCCATAGTAGCCACATGTGAAGATATAGCCATTAGTGATAGATAATTTTTCTGTTTCTTTTTTGTCATTTCTTTCGGTATCTTAGACTTAGTATTCATATCTTAGCTGCGTAGACACAAAAGCACAGAGAGCAATATCGAAAGCACAGTTGAGCAGGGATGTACAGTGACGGATAGTCAGTGCCTCTGTGGGTGGTAATATGGCAGACGCGCATTGTTGGTTTGAGATGCGGAAACTTCCCGAGACAGTGAATTGTCCAACTTCATGACTGACGATTGGGATTACCGTCGCAGTGCGTAATGAAAACTGAAGTGATGAATACGAAGAGAAAATCGCACTGTTTTAGTATTACTAAATCGACTGTGTCTCTGTCGGTACTGACAAGGCTAATTCGAGTGAAAATTATAGTCACTGCTACCGTGTGTGTAAAACTGCTTTTACATTTAACCGCATCACGAGAGTCAAGGCTCCATAAGACTGTTAATATGTTTGTCTTCTTAATGAACAACCGAGCATTTGAAGTCGTAACAGTGAGTGTGAGTACGGTATCTCTAACTGAGTTCGCGGTCACCTACGTTTCTAGCATTTGTAGAATTAGAGAAAGGTTTTGACAATGTTGATTAGCACACTCTCTTTCAAATTCTGAAGGTGGCAGGGGTATGATATAGGGAGCGAGAGGCTATTTAAAATTTGTACAGAGAGCAGATGGCAGTTATAAGAGTCGAGGGGTATGAAAGAGAAGCAGTGGTTGGGAAGGGAGTGAGCCAGTGGTGTAGACTATCCCTGATGTTATTCAATCTGTACATTGAGCAAGCAATAAAAGAAACAAAAGAAAAGTTCTTAGTAGGTATTAAAATCCATGGAAAAGAAATAAAAACTTTGAGGTTCGTCGATGACATAGTAATTCTGTCAGAGACAGCAAAGGACTTGGAAGAGCAGCTGAACGGAATGGACAGTGTCTTGAAAGGAGAGTATAAGATGAACACCAACAAAATCAAAACGAGGATAATGGAATGTAGTCGAATTAAGTCGGGTGATGCTACGGGAATTAGATTAGGAAATGAGACACTTAAAGTTGTAAAGGAGTTTTGCTATTTGGGTAGCAAAATAACTGATGATGTTCGAAATAGAGAGGACATAAAATGTAGACTGGCAATGGCAAGGAAAGCGTTTCTGAAGACGAAAACTTTGTTAATATCGAGTATAGATTTAAATGTCAGGAAGTATTTGTATGGAGTGTAACCATGTATGGAAGTGAAACATGGACGATAAATAGTTTAGACAAGAGGAGAATAAATGCTTTCGAAATGTGGTGCTACAGAAGAATGGTGAATATTAGATGGGTAGATCACATAACTAATGAGTAGGTATTGAATAGAGTTGGGGAGAAGAGGAGCTTGTGGCACAACTTGACTAGGAGAGGGGATCGGTTGGTAGGACATGTTCTGAGGCATCAAGGGATCACCAACTTAGTACTGGAGGGCAGCATGGAGTGTAAAAATCATAGAGGGAGACCAAAAGATGAATACACTAAGCAGATTCAGAAGGATGTAGGCTGCAGTAGGTACTGGGAGATGAAGAACCTTGCACAGGGTAGAGTTACATGGAGAGTTGCATCAAACCAGTCTCAGGACTGAAGACCACAACGACAACAACACTTCTCTAGCAGCGAACAGATAAGCTGAATCGCCTATCTCTCCTCAGTTGAAAGACTGAACAGAATTACACAGTTCAGACTGTAAATCGTTTGATTCATTATAAAACTGTTTTCTTACTAAACTTCCGCTACGCAAATAAAATTCCTTGAAGTGCACTATTAACTTTCAATTTAGCTTTATTTATAAGTATTTTCCTTTCACTTAAACTATCTCTTACCTTTAAATTAATGGTGCTGCAATTGCATGTTTTTGAATGCCTACGATGTTTTACAAACATGTGTACAGTGTCATTTTCATAGTGAGCTGGCATACTTCAGTTTTCGATAAGCTCGCGCGCGTAGATCGCAATGTCTGCCATAAGTTTCCCGCCACCGACCATTAGAATTAAATATGCTTGTTCGCTATTGGTCTAAGATTGACAGCGAGGGTAAATTGAATATGACAGCCATCAATCCACGCAGGTTGTGTTTACATCGTATTTAGAGTCGTGTTACCATACTTTCATGAGCAATATCTTGGTTGTTAATGATTACAGGGATAAGTGAGCGGATGTATAGTCTAATCTTGCTGTGTTTACACGTTTAGTGACAGAACTGTGTGTGATCTGCATAAGTTAGAGACTAGGTTAAATGGATGTATAGCGTAATCTTGCTGTGTCGACGGGTTTAGTGAAAGAATTGTGTGTGATTTACATAATTTAGTGATTAGGTTGAACCGCATTCTCCGCATCCACACAATTTGGAAATAAAACGAGTCCTTCTGGGGGGAAATAATCAGACATCCGTTCGGTTAGGGTATTTCTAACAGAACCTCGCCTAAATTCAGTGTCTATACCCTTGCGAAGTACACCTCTGAGAACAGTTTTCTCCAAATACACAGGAATTTTATGCAATAACACCACTTCTCCAGTAGAAGACTGTGGACGCCAAAAGAACTTGAAGAAGAACCTCTCAGTGACGGGGGGGGGGGGGGGGGGGGGGGGGGGGAGGGAGGGAGGGGCGAAACATCGAATGTATAGAAGATATATGATCTTATCTTCTAAAAAACACTAATTGTA
The DNA here is from genome assembly GCF_021461385.2 of Schistocerca piceifrons. NCBI lineage: Eukaryota > Metazoa > Arthropoda > Insecta > Orthoptera > Acrididae > Schistocerca > Schistocerca piceifrons. The sequence continues at coordinate 135,191,137 of NC_060138.1, read as the reverse complement.
CAATAAAAGTATCAATCATTCAGTAGCTCCATGACAAAATGTTACTTTTTCTAAAAACATTGAAATACGTGTAACCTGTTATGGCAATGAATGGAAATAGCATGTCAAGAAAAATGGTCGAAAGAAACCTGTAGTTTGTCGTGAACAGCCATAACCCATTCGATACGTGTGCTGCGCGGTTTTCTGGTATCAGATACCAATGTCCCCGTGACATAATAGCACTTAACTCGCCTGTCTCTGACTAAAACAGGGTGGAGCCAAGAAACGTTTCATGCCTCGTGCAGGTCAAAAAAGAATGCGGTGAAATGTTGACTTTTAGAAACATCTTACTAGATTCTCGCGTCCATCCTATTTAGACGGTCAGCTATGGATCATCCCTCCTGGAAATCACACAGATAGGGGTCAAAAGACACCGAGACTCGAGATCCCAGCATAGCTGACCATCCTATCAGCAGCTTGCTTGGCACATTGGTGAGGTCAATTATACAGTAGCTGTCGATGAATGTTGGATTTTATTTACTGTCTCACCACTACAAAGGTCCAAATATAGTTGAGACCATGGGGCATGGTGTCAGCATCTGGTATCACAAGGCGCCGAAGTTTGTAATACAGTGCGCGCCCCTGTGCCGGATGTTGATGGCTGATGGCGTGCAGGTACAGGTCGGTGTGGCTGGTTTGCATACAGACGATGGAGCCAAGGAAAACATTTCGTTTGCGTTTCTTTCTTCCACCTTGGTGAACTGGATGTTACTGTTAGTGCTGTTCAGATGTTCCAAGAGCTCGTCGTCCGTGGAGCCAAACGACGTACACGTCGCCAACGTATCGAAGGAAACAACCACGCCTTAATGGTGCCACGTCTAGGGCAATACCCTCGAAATACTCCAAGAAGAGCTTTCCAACTGTTGGATCTGATGGGCTTCCATCGCAACGCCGTCCGTCTGATCGTGATACTGGTCGTTGCACTTAAAATAAGAAGACTTAAGAGTGTGCCTAAGTAGCTCTACCAAGTCAAATGGTTGAAATGGCTCTGAGCACTATGGGACTTAACATCTGTGGTCATCAGTCCCCTAGAACTTAGAACTACTTAAACCTAACTAACCTAAGGACATCAAACACATCCATGCCCGAGGCAGGATTCGAACCTGCGACCGTAGCAGTCGCGCAGTTCCGGACTCTACCAAGTCAATTACAAAGAATAGGATACTATGTCTAAAGTGTCTCTGACAGGCACATTCGTAAACAAGCCCTACCACATCAAAAGTGACGATAACGTCACACTCACTGAATCGAAGGTGATTAACGCGGCTCAGTTTTTAATATAATGTTCACCGTGTCGCATGTCTTGACCGAGAAGATTAGCCAAGTACTTCGCCAGCCTGTATGTTGCTGAGCCAGCGTGGATACAGTGAGACGGGATGGTGTTCCACCTTTCTAAATCTACGGTAATGCATAAGCTACAGTTTGTCTACGTGCCTAAGGGAGAAGATGATTGACGAAACTGTCTTCCACCGAAAAGCGCTTGAGAAGATCATATGTTCTTCTTAGTATTCTCGATGTTGGGTCCCATGGGAGCTTCCAGTAAGTTTCTTCGTACAGTAGCGTGCAGATCTTCGAATCGTAGACCGCGTACTCCATAATTAATGCTGCATTGCACTTGTCAGCAGCAAGCACAACAATTCTTCACCACTGGTCTATTTGGATGCTGGCAGCTTTACTTTCATGAGAACAGGACACGTTACATGCCTTATTTCATCCACGGTCTCATTTGGAAGCTTGCGGAACCTTTCGACGGCTCGTCCACGGTGAAAGTACGAAGTTGTGTTTTCTTAACAGCCGGCATTGCACCTGTCAGGTTGATGACCGTCTGTTCCGAAGAGCTGTTGTCCACCGTACGACTGTAATGGGCACTACACATTGAAGTTTGAATATTACGGCTCGATCCCCCCCCCTCTTCTCCCCCTTCCCTGTGCTATGGCACGAAAATATATATATTTGTTACACACAGCTTAACTGACCGGCCCAGAGATGTGGCTGGTCTCAATGTTTGACTACGTTTCTCGTCATAGGGTGCCAGTTCACACCTGTCGTAAAGTAAATTTTTTAACCTGAAATAAAGTATAAAAAAACAATGCAGGCAGGTACAGCGGTGAAATTTTTTAAAAAAAATATTGAATCACTCACGTTGATTTATAATTTGAACAAGTAGTTTATTTCTATTTTTACACGAATAGTCTTCAGTATATTGAGTAGACCCTTAAAATGTCTGAGAGGCATTTACATAAGGGCGGGCTTTAACAACTGATGCTACAACACCTCACTATAAAATTCAGTCACGATCACGACACTCGACAGTCTGTTCACAATTCACAAAATGCACTCTTGTCTGCTGTCCTAAATCACTATATTCCGCGCCACTTGATCGCTTTCGAACGTGGCTACCAACGCACTACTACCCCCAGATGCACGTCGCATCCGGCTCTTAGCGTCGCTTAGGACCAACTGCCCTCGACTCGAAACAACTGCCTAACTCAAAACAATGTTTGACAAAAGTTACGAATACTCTAAAACTAAACTGAAAAACGTATAACATATATTGAAAAATATTGAAATTTTCCGGGCAATAACAATTTGAAGTGCAATTTCTTGTATCGGCCACCGTTTCTTCACAAATAATATCCTTGTGGCGTGATTTTGATTTTCCCAGACTTTTGATACTAAACATAAATTAACAAATAAAAATACATACTTAATTACTCATCTACCTCTTTAAACTTAAGAATGCTACCGCTAGTTTCGTCTCTATAAATTTATTTATTAGCCAAAACAGAGTTTTTCTGTCGAATCCAATATTCCGATATCTCATTCAAAAATTGTTCACACTATGCTAAATCGGCTACAATTGCTCGATGAAGCTCTACTAGCCCCATCCTAGACGCTTTGTTCACACTAATTGGCCAAAGCATTAGCGAGTTATTAGCTTTTGAACTTTCATAAACTTACAACTATTAAGACGACTATAACGTTTAAACTATTATACATTTTTGTGGCGCGTCTAGATAATTTAATATTTCATATTTTTTTGTCCATGAGTGCCAACTCGCACCTCCGTGTCACTATTTGTTCTATTTTTCTCTATTTTTCTCTGGAGCATAAATTTCTCCAAGCGCGCCAACACGGCCATATGCGCCCCTGCCAAGAGTCCGCTCAGGTTTTCCAAGGCAGCTTAAAAGCTAGCCGCTCGCCACAGCACCGTAGGAACCGCCAGCCACGTGCACTACGGTGGGAAAATGCCGCTCTAAACTCCCGCCACAGCTTGTACGCTCACAACACCTAGTTGTTGGTGAAAAGTCGGCTGAGCTTTCCGTTCCTCTTCTCTGTAGCTCGCTTCTGTGATTACTTTTGTAGGGAAACCATAGCTGCATCGATCCAGTCCCAGTGAAAAGCTGTGAGCGTCCATGGTAGTTGCTGATGCAAGGCCGTAAGAGCATGCCCACCTTCCCCCAACTGTCGCCTAGTGTTATGTTGCCTGTCTGGCACGACGAAATATCTTCCTGCAGGTGAGGGTGTTCCATTTGACGGCATACTAGAGCAAATCGTGGAATAGACTCCTCGACACGGTAGCGCAGTAGGGAGCCTAACGAAGTGAATAAATCAGCCTTCTATGTTAGTGACGTGGTCGAGTTCATTAGGCACACTCATATTTCTTATTTTCTGTATAACGGCTAGTATTTTGATCAGACGAATGGTGTTGCAATAGAAAGCCCATTAGCTCCAGCTGTTGCAAACCTCTTCACTTGGAATTTCGAGGAGATTGCTTTAGACATGGCGTCATTAAAGTCTAGTTGTTTCTTTCGACACATTCGCCATTTGTCCGCACAGACGTGAGATGCCTGACAATTGCTTGGAATATCTCAACAGCATTAACAGTAAGATCCATTTCACCATGGTTGTAGAAAAAGACAATGCATTGTCCAAATCTAAGATCATGGTGATTCGGAGAGATAAGAGCATACTTGCGGGCTTACCAATAATCGTTCTTCCCTCAAAATATTCGCTACAGAAGCAGGAAAAAGGGGGAGGGGGTGGGGGTATTAAGTCACAGTGGTACACAAATTACTCTCCGCCACAGGCCGTAAGGTGGCTTGCTGAGCATGTCTGTAGATGTTGAGGCAGAAATACGGTCAAGAGTGTGGTGATGCTAAAAGCTACAGGGGCAGCTGAAGCAAAGAGAACCCCCGTGGACGACAAACAAGCCGAGTATTCAACCAAAAGGTTCCTGTATGTTAACAGGCAATAAAGTATCGAGAGACATTCCAAAGACGCGAAATAGAGGGACTGTCACGGGTCCTCGTCGGGGGAAGAAAACAGTTCGAACATAGTGCGGATTTTACATCTACATGGATACTCTGTAAATCACATTTAAGTGCCTGGCAGAAGGTTCACCGGACCACCTTCACAATTCTCTATTATTCCAATCACGTATAGCGCGCGGAAAGAACGAACGCCGTTACCTTTCTGTACGAGCTCTGATTTTGCTTTTTTGTCTTGGTGATCCTTCCTCCCTATGTAGGTCGGTGTCAACAAAAAATTTTCGCATTCGGAGCAGAAGTTGGTGATTGGAATTTCGTAAGAAGACTCCCTCACAACGGAAAACGCCTTTTTTAAAATTATGTCCATCCCAAATCCTGCATTTCAGTTAAACTCTCTCTCATATTTCGCCGTAATACAAAACGTGCCGCCTTTCTTTGAACTTTTTTTCGATGTACTCCGTCAATCCTATATGGTAAGGATCCCACATCGTGCAGCAGTATTCTATAAGAGGACGGACAAGCGTAGTGTAGGCAGCCTCCTCAGTAGATCTGTTACATTTTCTGTGTCCTGCCAATTAAACGCCGTCTTTGGTTAGGCTTCCCCACAACATTTTCAATGAGTTCCTTCCAATTTAAGTTGTTCATAATTGTAATTCCTAGGAATTTAGTTGAACTTCCGGCCTTTAGATTTGACTGATTTCTGGTGTAACCGAAGTTTAACGGATTCCTTTTAGCATTCACGTGGATGACCGGACACTTTTCGTTATTTAGGGTCAATTGCCAATTTTCACACCATACAGATATCTTTTATAAATCGCTTTACAACTTTTTTATCTTCTGATGACTTTATTAGTCGATAAACGACAGCCTCATCACCAAACAACCGAAGACGGCTGCTTAGATTGTCTCCCAAATCGTTTATATAGATAAGAAACAGGGAAGGACCTGTAACACTACCTTGCGGAACTTCAGAAATCACTTCTGTTTTACTCGATGACTTCAGGTCAGTTATTACGAACTGTGATCTCACTGACAGGAAATCACAAGTCCATTCACATGAGTGCGGCAATATTTCATAAGCACGCAAATTTACTACAAGCTGCTTGTGTGGCACAGTGTGAAAACCTTCCGGAAACCCAGAAATACGGATCGATCTGAAATCCCTTGTCCATAGCACTCAACACTTCATGCGAATAAAGAGCTAGTTGTGTTTCACAAGAACGATGGTTTCTATACCCATGTTGACTCTGTGACGATAGACCGTTTTCTTCGAGGTTATTCATAATGTTCAAACGCAGTAAATGTTCCAAAATCCTGCTGCATATCGACGTTATCGATATGGGCCTATAATTAAGTACATTACTCCTACTACCTCTCTTGAATATTGGTGTGACCCGTGCAACTAGTCTTTGGGTACGGACCTTTTGTCGAGCGAACGGTTCTATATGATTGTTGGGTATCGAGCTAATGCATCAGCATACTCTGAAAGTAACCTAATTGGTATACAGTCTGGACCAGAAGACTTGCTTTTATTAAATGATTTAAGTTGCTTCCCAACACCGAGGATATTTACTTCTACGTTACTCATGCTGGCAGCTGTTCTTGATTCGAATTCTGGAATGTTTACTTCGTCTTCTTTTGTAAAGGCATTTCGGAAGGCTGTGTTCAGTAACTCTTCTTTAGCAACACTGTCTTCGATAGTATTTCCATTGCTATCGAGCAGGGAAGTCATTGATTGTTTCTTGCCACTAACATACTTCACATATGACCAGAATCTCTTTGAATTTTCTACCAGGTTTCGAGACAAAGTTTCGTTGTGGAAACTGTTATAAGCATCTCGCATTGAAGTCCGTGCCAAATTTGGAGCTTCTGTAAAAGATCGCTAACCTTGGGGATCATCCATCTGTTTAAATTTGGTATGTCTTCGTCGCTGTTTCTGCAACAGTGTTCTGACCCGTTTTGTGTACCAAGGAGGAGTAGCTCCGTCGTTTGTTACTTTATTTGGTATTAATCTCTCATTTGCTACCGATATTATTTCTTTGAATTTAAGCCACATCTGGTCTACAGTTATATTATTAATTTTGAGTGGAGTGGAGGTTTTCTCTCAGCAAGGCGTCATGTGAGCTTTTATGGCTGTGTGGCTGGATTGAAGAGTTTTTAGCAAACAGAACACAGCATGTTGTTATCAATGGAGAGACGTCTACAGACGTTAAAGTAACCTCTGGCGTGCCACAGGGGAGTGTTATGGGACCATTGCTTTTCACAATATATATAAATGACTTAGTAGATAGTGTCGGAAGTTCCATGCGGCTTTTCGCGGATGATGCTGTAGTATACAGAGAAGTTGCTGCATTAGATAATTGTAGCGAAATACAGGAAGATCTGCAGCGGATAGGCACTTGGTGCAGGGAGTGGCAACTGACCCTTAACATAGACAAATGTAATATATTGCGAATACATAGAAAGAAGGATCCTTTATTGTATGATTATATGATAGCGGAACAAACACTGGTAGCAGTTACTTCTGTAAAATATCTGGGAGTATGCGTACGGAACGATTTGAAGTGGAATGATCATATAAAACTAATTGTTGGTAAGGCGGGTACCAGGTTGAGATTCATTGGGAGAGTGCTTAGAAAATGTAGTCCATCAACAAAGGAGGTGGCTTACAAAACACTCGTTCGACCTATACTTGAGTGTTGCTCATCAGTGTGGGATCCGTACCAGGTCGGGTTGACGGAGGAGATAGAGAAGATCCAAAGAAGAGCGGCGCGTTTCGTCACTGGGTTATTTGGTAACCGTGATAGCGTTACGGAGATGTTTAATAAACTCAAGTGGCAGACTCTGCAAGAGAGGCGCTCTGCATCGCGGTGTAGCTTGCTCGCCAGGTTTCGAGAGGGTGCGTTTCTGGATGAGGTATCGAATATATTGCTTCCCCCTACTTATACTTCCCGAGGAGATCACGAATGTAAAATTAGAGAGATTAGAGCGCGCACGGAGGCTTTCAGACAGTCGTTCTTCCCGCGAACCATACGCGACTGGAACAGGAAAGGGAGGTAATGACAGTGGCACGTAAAGTGCCCTCCGCCACACACCGTTGGGTGGCTTGCGGAGTATCAATGTAGATGTAGATGTAGATGTAGATCTGCTGGTTTAAATAGGTATATTTTTCGTTTAGTTTTGGAGGATTTGGGGGTTACGGTATTCAATCTCGCTACGACAACCCTGTGTTCACTAATCCCTGTATCAGTTTTGATGCTCGTTATTAACGCAGGTTTATTTGGTCTTAAGAGGTCAAGAGTGTTTTCACAACCGTTTACTATTCGCGTGGTGTCATTCAGAGAATGCGTTTAGCACAATTTGGGATGAGATTTATGCGTACCTCCGGAATTAAACATGTATTTTCGCCAACATATCGAGAGTAAATTAAAGTCACCACCAACTATAACCGTATAAGTGGGGCACGTGTTTGAAATGAAACTCAAGTTTTCTTTGAACTTTTCAGCAACTGCATCATCTGAATTTGAGAGGTCGGTAAAAGGATCCAATTGTTATTTTATTCCGGTTGCCAACAAGTTGAGTGATAACGCAGTTCTGTTGCTCTTTCTCTGATGACGTAGCTCTCAATGTGGCTTTTAATCTTTTCTTACTTCCTGTATACGACCACATTTTTCACAGATCATGATACAGTATAACCCACTCTCTGTTACCAAAACTTGAATCACTCACTTTAAAAGTAACAGCAGTATTCATTTCTTGAGTTAAAACGATGAGGATTACGTGCGTCACAGCGTTACTCTGATCGGGTAGCAGCAAAGTACGAAGGTGAATAACAGGCACACGTCAGTTTGCTCTTGGTTTACTAAAATATCTCGAAAACTACTTCAAAGGAAACAACCATCTATCGTTAAACCAATAATAACAGCTCATAACATCTCTGTCAGTTTAACAGCAAAGAAAAATATGTGCTGAATGGTCAGAAACCAACAGCCTGAAAAATTTTTGCATCTCCGTCACTTATTTCGTCTCGTCGTTTCCTACGCACTGACTGAAAGCTGCAGCACCGCACTAATAATGGGCAAAGTGGAGGCCAGCCGGTGTGATTAGCACTTCCTGGAATGTGGCGGCCGCTTGGCGGTCAGCGCAGGTATAGCGATTACGACAAGAGATAAGGGCGCGACATTCAGGACCGTGTGTCGCAAACACGGCGCAGCTGCAAGCATGAAAACAAAGCACGACAGTACATGACGTTCGCTTAGTGACAAAATGAGATCTGAATGTAGATGTGAACGAAAGCAGGATCACAATTTGCTAAAGTGTAGCACCGTAAATTCTGGCCGCGTGACTACGGAACACACAGACTGAAAAATAAACGATTGTATGGCAGACACTGTATAAACATAAGAGGGATGCTGTACGTACCACTGCTTCGCTGTGGTTCGTGCAAGATCCGTTGATCGACAGCCGCGACCTCCGAAGAAACAGCATGGCGCCTTCAGGGGGTTGGCGGTGGGGTGGGCGGGGGCGGCTTGCTCACGCACGACACCTCTACTGCTTGGCCTGCCGGCACGCTCCAAGTATCTTGCACTACTTTTCTATGCGATGAAAATTTAAGAATTTTGCAGAGAGGAGTTTCTGCTTACGTTTTGCTCTCAGATAGCTACCACCAGATCGTTCCATATGATGATACTAATTAATAATTTTCTACATTGCTTAGAGACACTTAGACGAAGGATCTATAGCATCGTCTTCAAAATAAGTTCTTCACCAACTGACCAGAACTATCTGGACACCTATTAGCGAATTTTAAAATGGGGTATGTCCACTCTTCGCCTTTATTACTGCTTGAACTCTGCTGAGCACACTTTCAGTGACGTGTATGAATATCTGTGGAGGAATTGCAGCCAATTCTTCCTCGACAGCCGAAACCAGAGTATGCAATGAGGTGGGGGGAAGTCGGCGTTCTAACTCATGCCAAAAGAGTTCCATTATATTCAGGTTGAGACTGAGCAGACCACTCCATTTCAAGAGTGTTACTGTCCACAAACTGCAGTGTGACAGGATCCATTGCCATGCGAATACGAACAACAATAAAAAAACGGCTCTGAGCACTATGGGACTCAACTGCTGTGGTCATCAGTCCCCTAGAACTTAGAACTACTTAAACCTAACTAACCTAAGGATATCACACACATCCATGCCCGAGGCAGGATTCGAACCTGCGACCGTAGCAGTCGCACGGTTTCCGACTGCGCGCCTAGAACCGCGAGACCACCGCGGCCGGCGAACAACAATAGCGTCAGAACTATTACGCTACTGTACGCAGTACACAATACCGAAAAGATGTTCGTTTCTTACCAGATCCAGTGTTTTCTTAAGGACAATAAAGAAACCAAGAGAATCGTCCCCATTCCGTAATACCAATCTCCTCTGTACTTCTTGCCACTGCACGCGAGCCGCGCGATTAGAGGCGCCATGTCACTGACTGCGCGGCCCTTGCCGTTGGAGGTTCGAGTCCTCCCTCGGGTATGGGTGTGTGTGTTGTTCTTACCATAAGTTAGTTTAACTAGTGTGTACGTCTAGCGATCGATGACTTCAGCAGTTTGGTCTCTTAGAAATTCAAACACATTTGAACTACACACGATGGCAGATGACATTCTCTACGTGCTCTGCAAACTCAAAATTATTCCGTCGGATTGAAATAGGGCATAGCATGATTCTCCGCTCCAAGTCACTAGTTTCCATTCAAACACCGACCGGTAGCATCGTTCTGTACATCACCTCAAATGTCGCGTAGCACTGACTACACAAATTTGGGGTTATGAGGAACTACTAGAAAAAAAAAAAAATGGTTCAAATGGCTCTGAGCACTATGGGACCCAACTGCTGAGGTCATTAGTCCCCTAGAACTTAGAACTAGTTAAACCCAACTAGCCGGTCGAAGTGGCCGTGCGGTTCTAGGCGCTACAGTCTGGAGCCGAGCGACCGCTACGGTCGCAGGTTCGAATCCTGCCTCGGCCGTGGATGTGTGTGATGTCCTAAGGTTAGTTAGGTTTAATTAGTTCTAAGTTCTAGGAGACTGATGACCTCAGAAGTTAAGTCGCATAGTGCTCAGAGCCATTTGAACCATTTTTTAAACCTAACTAAACTAAGGACATCACAAACATCCAAGCCCGAGGCAGGATTCGAACCTGCGACCGTCACGGTCTTGCGGTTCCAGACTGTAGCGCCTTTAACTGAACGGCCACTTCGGCCGGCGGAGCTGCTCGACCACTGTTCTAGTTCAATCCCCACCCACAGTCAATGCGGTAGCTGGAATACTGGCAATATTTTGAAACTCATGAGTGATTCTTTCCGTTAAGTTCGTGCGATTTTTTACAACCACCCTCCGCAATTGTCGATGTGGCGACAGTCAGTATACAAGATCTCCCTGGTCTTGGTTGAGCTGTGATTGTTCCTTTGTGTTAGCACTACACCATCGCGTTGCCAACAGTCGACTTCTTCAGTTTTACAAGATTTGAAATGTCTTTGGTGGATTTGTTACTCAGGTGACACTCAACTACTATTCCACCCTCGAAGTCATTGGTTCTCCCAAACGACTCATTCTGCTAGCACTGCTTCCCTACTAACAACACAGTGTTCCGTGTGTCCTTTTGTAGTGGCAGGTCTGCCACTGATGACATCAGATGGTGCATTTCTTGTTACATAGGGGTGCCCGCATTCTTTGATTAGACAGACTTGTGCTATCTCAAACAATGTTCCAGCGCTTTTCACTACCAAAGCGCTGCGTCGTTCTTGCCGTTCGCTGCTACAGCCTGAAGAAAAGCAGCATTTCTCATAATGAATGCTTAATCGTACTATGACCCACGTAATGCAAACTACCATTAGAAGCGTTACTGTAAGCGGAATTGAATGCAGTTTCTATGCTGAATAAACTGACGGTATTTAACATGGGGACGTGTTTTCGAAGACATGTCGGAAGACTTAGCTGCCTGCCGAATATAGCCAGTTGTTCGAATGACAATACAACTGCATTCCATACAAACCTGTCGTTTAATCGTAGCTTTGCAGTGAGAGATCCAAGAGGCCTTACATTACGTATTGTTAAAAGTGGGGAACCCAGCTAAAGGAAATTTATGTCTATGTCATTCATTAATAATGTTCTGCAGTCGATGAGGTTACCAGCAGCTTTTCAACTTACTGACGAATAAATAGTGCCGGCCGGAATGGCCGAGCGGGTCTAGGCGCTACAGTCTGGAGCCGCGTGACCGCAACGGTCGCTGGTTCGAATCCTGCTTCGGGCATAGATGTGTGTGATGTCCTTAAGTTAGTTAGGTTTAAGTAGTTCTAAGTTCTAGGGGACTGATGACCTCAGCAGTTATGTCCCATAGTGCTCAGAGCCATTTGAATCATTTTTGAATAAACAGGAAAAAAACTGTATGCGCAATTGACTCTCTGACAAGAAAAATAAGGCACTTCACAGGTTGACAGGACATCTGATTTATTTCAGTGATCAGAAAATCGAACTCGGCAATTAACTTGGTAGAATGAGACTATTTACCAGTATAACGTTGCACCGCCTCTGATCTGGATGCATGTACTGTCTCAGTTGGGAAGGGTGTCATAAAGTCGTATCCTCTCCTCAGGTAAACTCTTCAAGAAAGCACGCCCACGACTGTTGCAACTGGGTCTCGACATCCGGGATACTGGCAAGGCGCTGTAGTTGACATCCGAGCTGACACAGCACATTTTTTATCAACAACGGATCTTCTGGCTAAGGGAGTACCTCGGCAACAAGCAGGCAGTTCACAAGGACTTATGCCATGTGTTGGGGAGCATCCTGAAAGTAGCACCTCGACACAGTCGCATGAGGGGCAACACGTGAGGACGTAGCATGTCCGTGACGTATCTTTGTGTCTTTCCCTCAATAATTACCAGCTGTGGTTTGAATTTATATCCGAATGATTCCCACACCATGACACCAGTAGCAAAACCGCTGTGCCTCTCCAAAATACAGGAAGAACGCGACCTCTCCCATGGCCGCCGTCATGCTCGCTGACGGTGGTCATCCAGCGTGGAGCCGAACAGCTGCTCATCGCTGAACACAGAGCGACGCTTCTCGGCGTCAAGGCAGTACTCCAAAAACGGCTGTTTGTGGTGTTAACAGTGACCTACGCCTGCGACGCTAATTCCTTGGTCCGGCTCCTGCCTGTCTCTGACCAATGGTGCGTGATGACACAGATTGTAGCAGGGCATCTGTGACTTCATCTTGGATGGCAAATGGTAATGCGAATGGGTTACGATGTGTTTGGAGTTCGGCGATCCTCACTTGTGGTGGCCTGATGTGGTCAGTCTGAAGTTCGAGGACGAGCACGCCTATATCAAGTTCCCATTTAGTCCAAAGTCGTGTCATTATCACACGAAAAATCTGGATACTGCACGATTCGACCAGTCGCCACAGTGAGGCTTCTATCAAACTCCGTGAGGCTCCAACAAGGCCACCACGTACGAGTATGCGGCCTCTCCGTCTCCTCCACAGTGATCGCTCAGCATCTGATGCTCTCGCGCCCCTTATATTCCTTCCCAGACCTGCTAACAACACTACACACGGACAACAACTCTGGTGGCTACTCTACTTGTCACGGGGAAATTATGTTCTCTCCGACACTGGCAGGCAATGTACGTGCAATGAATCCCATCATACATAAAGGAAACAGTAAAATTTCTCAAGGGAGCGTGAGTTATGAGGACTTTACTTCTTCGTTCTTTTCGTTATCCTTGCCTTCGTCTCCGACGCATAGTGCCGTAGGAGGCAAAATTAATCCCTTCATGTAACAAGAATATAACGCCCTAGCTCAACGAAAAAGTTTTACAGTTATCACAAGAAAGGAGTCCGAGCAACATATAAATTGCGAGCTTGAGGAATCAGGAACATTTAGTGCTCAAAAACAGAATGGCGATCCCATCATTTTAATGATATTGCAGATGGAAACATATACCTTTCACCTAACTTTTACTAAGAATTCAGGCCTTTCCGCTCAGTGGTGGAATACGGAAGACACATTGCTGCGATCTCCTTCAGTACGGAAAAGAAACTGCACTCTGTTAGTTACTAAATATGGTTATTATGCAGATCTATACGGAAGAATTGTTGGTTTATTTCCAATGGAAAAAATCATTTGCAGTTGTACCAGTAGCGTACACGCCGTATTTTAGAATATCTTTCATGAAAGATGTAGATGCTCATTTTGACTACAGTTCTAGTAAGTAACATCTATTATGAACAATACTCTATCAAATGGTTCAAATGGCTCTGAGCACTATGGGACTTAACTTCTAAGGTCATCAGTCCCCTAGAACTTAGAACTACTTAAACCTACATCCATGCCGAAGGCAGGATTCAAACCTGCGACCGTAGCGGTTGCGCGGCTCCAGACCGTAGCGCCTAGAACCGCTCGGCCACTCCGGCCGGTAATACTATATCGTAAAACATTTCATCTTATGATTAATGTTGACCGGAAGTCATTTGTAACTGCACATTAAGATTAGTTGAAAAAAGTTCAACTACGCTACTTCCAGAGTTACAATTTATTTTCGTTCATTTAAAATGCCGCCATAATGCTCTGAAAAAATGCTAGCTGTGCAATGGAATTTCTCCTTCGTACACATCGACTTCCTGTGGGACTTTCAAGGAAGGACAGTATTTGCAACACACACTGGTTATCGCCCGGAGACACTACCGAGCAACGTGACATTGTCTGCTCGAAAGAGATTCTCTAAAATTCCCGATCAAGTCATCAACATCTCGATTTTCTAAACTTTTCATGAATTTAAATACTCCACACGCTTGGAAAATATTTTCTGCCCTAACAGTATCCGCCCATGTGTTGTGTCTATATTGCCCTCGTCGTCGGCGACGTAAACTCTCTGATCTTCTGTCCTTCTTCGAGTCCAGCTACCTGGAGGGTGGGGAGGCGGCTCACGTGATGTCGTGGCGGTCCTCGTTATCTCGCGCGTTCCATCCCCTCCACCGCTTCCACCAACCCCTCCCCTTTCCAGTACCATTACGAGTCACAGCTACAGCGACTGAGCCCGTAGACAGTTGTCCAGTTACTGGGGTGACACGGAGTGAACCAGTGTTTGGTTGACGCAGCATCACTTAGTATAGCTCCTTCTGCTGTGGAGATGGATCCGCAGTCTACTTCGCACGAAGAATCGCAGGAGGAGCGCTCGAAGCAGGGTCCGTCGGCAGAAGGGCAGGCGGCACCTGCTCCGAACTCAAACTACATGGTTTTCGAGGTAAGCGGGCAGCACCTTGTGCGATATTCCCTACATTTTGGTGCCTAATTCGGAATATAACGCCTAGATTTAGCACGCGGTTCGTTTCACGAATATTCAGAGGTGCAGAGTAGGTCAGTCACAAAAATCAAACAGCCTGTAATTGTCAATTTGGTGGTTTAGACTTTAGCAATAATCTCGCAATTAGTTTGTCGTTGCCTTTTCTACCATTTCTCATTGTTCTTATGTTTTTCTTTGTAATAGTATTATCGGATCCACCACAAGCCATGTAATAGCTTAAGTCACATTTACAGTACGTTTGCTGCCTTTAGACTGAAAAACGAACTGCGCAATTGTTAAAGTTTTTGAAACTTGCTGGCAGATTAAAACTGTGTTCCCGACCGAAACTCGAACTCGGGACCTCTGCCTTTCGCGGGCAAGTGTTCTACCAACTGAGCTACCCAAGCACAACTCACGCCCGCTACTCACAGCTTTACTTCTGCCAGTACCTCGTCTCCCACCTTCCAAACTTTACAGAAGGTGGAAGACGGGGTACTGGCAGAAGTAAAGCTGTGAGTACCGGGCGTGAGTCGTGCTTCGGTAGCTCAGATGGTAGAGCACTTGCCCGCGAAAGGCAAAGGTCCGGAGTTCGAGTCTCGGTCGGGCACACAGTTTTTATCTGCCAGGAAGTTTCATATCAGCGCACACTCCGCTGCAGAGTGAAAATCTCATTCTGTTAAAGTTTTTGTCTATTGCTAACATGTAGCACACATTTTGAACGGCATCATCTGTATGTTGCCCCATCCGTTTAGTGTGGACCAGTACTTAGCGTTTTTTGAAACCGCCAGGTACCCTGATACGCCGATTGTTTGCGTCTTTTGCTTTCGCTAACGTTGGCCATCTTGTAACTCATTGAAGAACTCAGTATCTTTGTAATGAAATGCTTTATGTCACGGAACGTAGTAGCGGCATCAAAATGGAATCTTTAAGTGTATTTCTGTGTTCTGTAGTCTCTGTGTATAATATAAACACTCTTCCCTTCTTCTCTTTTGCTACTTTTGAACACACTGCTGATAATAAAGTTTAACATATCAGTAGCACTGAATGAGATGTGATGCTCGAAATAACGTAATGCATGCCAATAATTTAACAGATACGAGCGCACTTCTCAGACTGCATTGACTCGTTTCGTTTCGCCACTATTCAGAAGTTTTGTTTCAGAAAGGAAAACGAGAAACTATTCACAACGTAGTGATTTAAGCATTAGTAACCTTTTCGAAATAACATTAGAGTGCTTTTCAAATAATTTCTCTTTCTCTGTCGCATTCATCGTAATATTATTTAGAGTCTGATCATAAAACTCATAAAAGCTTAATTTGTTTTACATTAATTTTGCTAAATGCTGATTCAAAAACGGACCCAGTAATATTAGCGGTTCCTCTCCATTTTTGGAATATAGAACGCTTTTCGATTTGCGATTGGTACTACTTGTATTTTGCCCCACTTCTTTAGTCTGGAACAATAGTTATTCTGCGTCTTGCTTGTAAGAGGACTCTGCTAATGAAAATATTTTAATGTGTGGAAGTTACCAGTATTACCAACACGTGCACAAATGGTGTGTTTGCTTCACGCGTTATTTTACGGCGTATTGGATAAGTTTTACTTTTTCATTATTCCGAGACTTGTAAAATTATAATGTTGACTTTCACGTTGTGTCTTGGTTTCAGAACCATTTTATGACGGATTCATCATTACATTACGTACATCTAGAAGTTAGTCTCGTAATGCGTCGCCTCCTGTTAAGTGTAAGGAAGGGACAGGAAAAGTTAATCAGATAAAGTTGTCTACCGTTATGATGTGGTGATAACTGAAACTGATAACTTGCAGCCTCGTCCCAGTGGTAGCCCATCTTAACAGCGAAGTCGCTGCAAAACATTTTTGTTGGTAAAAATCTATTACTGTTCTTAAGAGGAGATTAGTGACGGCCTCTGATGATGTTACCACTGACCATTCCATAACTCATTTAAAGAACGGTGTTATTTACAACGAAATGAGTAACGCCTTAATCGTATCAAAATCAAAGTATGTTATTGAAATGGGGCAAAAGTTGTTATTTAAAATAGACACTCTGAGTATTACACTGAACGTCCAGCGCAGGTCCGTGGCTATATAGGACCCTGGCAAAGGCACCGGTACAGAGGGAGCGGAAAGACGACAAAAAGCAAAGATATTTCAAGCGTTAACCCGACGAGGTTCCTAAGTTCTCCTATCGCTCACGTTCCTCTGTTCCTTTCCCTCGGCTGACAACCTAAACATGCTGTCTTGCCACGCCGTCATTACATACAAGTAGCATAATAAAGAATCGACATACACTATCGAACAGACGCCTGTTGCTCACCTGATTTATTTTAGAACATAGTGCCTGGCACACAAATCTACCGCCTACACAATTCGCTCATATTCAGTAGTGGAGTTCCTGCTTCTCACTTCATTGCGGTACTGCAGAATTTCAAAGGTCGTCTGACAGTTCTTGAAACAAGTATGTTATATGATTGAGGGCGATTTCTGTCCGCAGCGGACTTGAGTAACATGCAACGGTGCGGGAAGGGAACAGAAAAGATGGAGGGGACGTGCAATTTAATTTCACTTCCAGGCAGTACTTTTGCTGCTCTCAAATTTTGCTTGGTACGTTTCAGGGATTAATTTCGCCCTGAACGGTATTCCGATACCTCGCAGGTAATTTTTTTTCTAATTCTCTGGAAAAAGTCTACGCCGGAGGTTTAAAATAGTACGCCTGTATTAAATCGCAAAGCACCTATAATTCGCTGTACATATCAGTATCCTTCGTGTCGACTGTCATTTAGTTACACATGCGAGGAGCCTCAGAGATATGCAGTATATCTGAAACAATATGAGATCCGTTCCGAAGTTGTGATGGGTAAATAACGTCTTTTGTTTGCGACTGTTATTTGTAAATCCGAAATCGAAACTTTTGACTTTGATAACTAGGTGAGAGCCGGGATTTGTTTCGCTGAAGACGTGCGTTTCGGCACCTAAACCTTTAAAAATTAAGTACTTGTAAGACCTGCTGTTTTCTTTTAAAAAACAAGAACGAACAGGTCAAATACCTTATCATAAAAACAGCAGTTGAGATAATTATACGTTAGTGAGTGAGTATAAATTATAACATTCTAATTTAATCATGACATTAACCAATTTTCAGTCGGAACCTCATTTGCTCTACATGATTTCTTACATCATTTAAAGGCACGTCTTACGTTTACAAAAATACCGTTTGGTATATTTTTTTCCAAGTTTTGTTCAGTAATCACGGAATAAAGTACATTTAAATAACGATCGGTCTTCCATTATTATTAAGAGTACACAAAGCAATAAAAACAAAACAAAAAAATTATGCCGTGATTTGATGTTTTTTGACACAACATTTCCAAAGCTAGTCTTTGTTTGCAGAACCAGAACTCGTGCTAGTGAATTTGATACTCCAATTGTCCATTTCCCTGCCGGCCGCGGTGGTCTTGCGGTTCTAGGCGCTGCAGTCCGGAACCGCGGGACTGCTACGGTCGCAGGTTCGAATCCTGCCTCGGGCATGGATGTGTGTGATGTCCTTAGGTTAGTTAAGTTTAAGTAGTTCTAAGTTATAGGGGACTGATGACCTAAGATGTTAAGTCCCATAGTGCTCAGAGCTATTTGTCCATTTCCCACACTTGGTTCCTGTATGAAAATTCGGACAAAAGTCCATTATCCAAATTCTAGCGAGCCATATTTCCGTTCCACTGAAACATTTGAGCAATAAAAAAATTGGCGAAATGCGAGTAGGACTAGTGCTGTGAGGATTTCATATAAACTCAATTATGTATGTAGATAGTTCATCATTCCCGGGAATCGAACGACGATACTACTAAGATACCAGTTCCGGAATTTCCTAGACTTTCAAGAATGTTTTAATTTTATTGATCTTGTTCGTGTTGAGCACCGCAGCTGACATCAATGTAATGATTAATTGAAACCACCTCAGCTGTATCTTTACACATATATTGTGTTACAGATGATTTCGTTTGTTAAAAATTTTCAGGTTGGCGAGTTGTGCTTAAGTCATACATAAATGGTCTGCTTGTCGCAGGTAATGTTAAGGAACAATTCAAAAACCACAGATCATAAACATTCTGCTGACCCCAGGGCGGCAGTATAGCCAGAAGACACGGCATGCTGCGTGCATTAAACTGAATATGTTCAACAAACTAGACCGTTAGTAACACAGTAAATGTGTAAAAACGCAGCTGAGGTGGTTTTTATTCACCATTAACGACAGTTTTAATTTCAAGTCGGAGGTGCGGAACCTCAAAATAAGGCTTCTCTGACTGATTAATAATATTATGGGTGTAATAACGCTTCATTTACTTTAATCCTACTTGTGTTATAAAATTTACTAAACCTTGCAGAAGAAAAATTACTGGTTTTACTGGTGGAAGGGGGGTGAGGAGGGAGGGGGTGAGAGCGGTTTCGAGGAAGTTCTACCAGCAGTGGAGTTTCACTTTGCTATGGTCTGGACCAACGTCCGTATCTACATCTACTCTGCACTTCCTACAGTATATTCTGTTCCACTGGCGAATGGCATGAGAAAGACAGACTGTCACAAAATCTTCTAGTGAGCTGACACTTCGTTGATTTTCCAGTCGTACTCCTGTCGCCAGGTAGTTGTAGAAGGAAGTTACGAAGTAATAAGTTGCCTGACTGTGATTGCAACGAAACTGCGGCGGCGAACAAACTTTTGCGAATCAAGGACATAAATCCGGGTTTTCTGCCTGCCGCAAGTAGTCGCCTTAGGAACCTGATGATGTGTTCATTACATTGCAAGTTAAGCATTTCTAAACAGTTTGTTTTGACAGCGTACTATTTCACTTAATCTTCACTGATTTCTTTGTAACTGAGTACGTGCATTTTATTTCAGTGAGTGTCGTTCGGTTCATCTTGTGTCGTACACTCCCGAAGTGTTTCTCTGTGAAGCTAAAGCGTCTCGGGATTTGACGAACGTCTCGCACTTGCCAAGTGAATCTGTGGCTCAACGCACCGTTATTCCGTGGACCTATCTTCTCTATTAATCCTACCTGATAAAGATCCCAGACTGTTAAGCAATACTCAAGAATCTGTCGAACGGGCGTTTTGTTAAGACTAGTGAGTCGAGAGCCGGATTTTCATAAAACTGATTTATGTGGAGCTTTCGCTGTAACTCGCTTCTGACTTTTTCTCCTGATCTATACTTGTTACTGTTCCCATTTATTGACCCTCAATCGTGTAAACGTACAACACTCGACCTTTCGACATATTTCTGAGGAGAATCAACAGATAGCCCCTTACGTAAGTGTGAATCTCCCGTAGTTCGCTACAACTTACTATCATTGTGACCTCCCTATATACGACAGCATCACTCCGAGCAACCTCCTCCAGATTATACAGGCCTACATGGATGCCAAAAAGCCGCAACAGTTTCTTGTAATAAAAAAAAAAAGTTCGAGGTTTGTTGCAGTGTGTTCGGCGATTGGTGTGGTTTGCGTTTTAATCACAGTCACGGTGTATATTGCCCTCTAAAACTAATCATTCAGTAATGGAAGCATCGCCATTCCAAACCTGATTCGTAGTTTGGCAAATTTCCATTGAGCACTGGTCTTTAACGAGTTTGGATATTTCCTGGTACGGCGTTCACTCCTTTACAGTCTGAATACTCAGTAAATGATTCTAGCACATTTGCCACGATTGATTTTTATACCATTTTTAAAATGTTTTCGTTCTTTCGACACCTAAAAATTGCACAATCGTATACCGAAATGATCAAAATGGTGGGTACTTCATGGCACAGAAGTGAGATTACGTTAGCTGACAGTAATTTTAGCGAATACCTTTGTGGATTTTATTTGAATTTTGAGAACCTTTTGCCAGAGCGAGGCTACGTCGCTACTGAGTACAGCAGTGCCACTACTGTGCTGACTCCCAGTGCTGACAACGCTAGTTGTGCGACCAGTGTATCGAGCGACTGCTTCTTAACGGAAGTGAGTCTGGATAGTTGATTAATTCATCAGGAGTGGCATTAGCAATTGGGTTGCTGAAGAAAGAGTAGCGTGTTGGATGTCAGAATTTATAAGGTTACGAGAGACACAATGGTACACTTTGTTAAATGATGAGGTGATAACTGTAAGTGAATCCTCCATGGTAGTTGACAGCCTATGGAAATCCACTATTTATTTAATCATCGAACGCCTTTCGACCTTTTGGACCATCGCATGATAGCTAAGTGTTGTACCCATAGGAAAAACTACGACTGACTTACATAGCTGTTACTGATACAGATTCAGTATGTACAGACTGTTTACAAGGGAAAGCATTACTTTTGATATTATAATAAAACAGTACAATTTAACGAAAATGAAAAAAATAATGTTGAATTTATTATTAGAATTTAACACCTGCATAACTAAAGCTTAATTTAACAAAAGGAAAAAGGAAATTGTGCCTGATCATTTAAAACTAAGATCCCATTCTGTGTCATATTTTTATTGATTTTTAGTACTTTCATTAGTATCATATTTATTATTTCCTTCATAGGTGGTAAAACAACACAGATTTCACCATATTAGTAGTTTTCTGTTAAAATTTGTTCCTTAGAAGGTAAATCTACGCTTTATGTTGTACAGTTTTTCTCTTGTTCCGAATAACCTAATTCCGCAGCTCTACCTCACTCACCGACTCATACTTTTCCACAGTTCTTGTAGAAGATTTTTATACAGACTACTCTGTGCCAAAGACTTCACTGTGTCTTAACCGTTGAACATTAATGTAGCTCTGTTGTTATTATTGTAAACTGAAGGTCTCTAGAAGCGAGACTAAGGTTTTTACTGAAATTGTGCCAACATACGGTATAGCACACTAGTTTTAGGAACTACCGACTGGTTCCTGTTGGCCAGCGAACAGAAGTAGAGTACTTTTACGCCCTTTACTTTTTTTATACAATTATATCAATCTGGTAGAAACTATAGACATTATTTAGAAAGTTAAATTTGTTGTAATTCAGATCTGAAGGCAGACTGGGATTCATTTATTTTATTTTATGTATCCAGAACACCATACATTAAAATCTAGTATAAGTCAATTGTAATAAATTTTAAATTTAAATACGTTTTTCCTCGTCATAAGTTACATGGATGGTCTTATCATTACCTAACTGTACACTAGCTTGGTACACCTTGTGCTGAGGTTTGGGCAAGTCTGTAGGTTGTCATCCGTTTTGGCATCTTCACAGTCGCGTACTGGTGCCCCATCGAGGTATCCCACCGAGCAAGGTAGTACTTGCTATGTGAGACCGTAGTCTGCAGCCTGTTGAGAGCCTTCCAGGTTGCGAAGCGTTTGTTACTTCCAGCCGCAAATTCTTCCTTCAGCTACAAGGTAGGATTTGTTGTTGCCTCCTTCCATATCGGAAGTCTCCTCTCTTCGATGGCGTAGTTGATTGGCACTGACGTCCAAAGGCAGCTCTTTCTTCAGCAAAGTCACCTGGGCAGTTGTTGGTGCCCGTGTATAGGGTCACGATTACCTGTCGTCTGTTTCTTCCTCTCCACCTCGGCTGCCACTTGCCGCCGTATACAGGGACGGGGGGGGGGGGGGGGTATATCTATGAGAGGATAGATCTCCTCTGTCAGTGTGGGCCTCAGACATCCTGATATGATTAGGAATGACTCATTTAGGCCACATCAATGTGTTTCAGGCAGGTCGAATTCTTCCACACAGGCGCGCCATATTCAGCTGATGACAAACTGAGTACAGTGGCTGTTTCTAGAAACATATGTGGGTCAGCACCCCAGTTTGTGTTGGTCAGGTTAGTGTCCAAACGGTGCGGTTTAAATGACTGAGTTCTGACCAAATTCGAGCCTAAGTATGTGGAAGTGTCGGAGTGCTCTAACTCTGCCCTTTCCAACTGATATGAAGCTTCCTTTGGCTTCCTTATTACTAAGGTAGAAACTACAAATTTGCGTCTTTGCTGGATTTGGTTTCAGTTGGTTTTAGTAACAGTAATCCTCAAGTTTTCCAAGGATGCTAGTCAATTTCTCTTTCACTTCCTCGAAGGTGCTCCCTTAGGCAGCTACGGCCGTGTCATCAACATATATAAACTGCCTGCCTTCGAGATGCGTTAGCTGGTCATTCGTATATACATTGAACAGCAGCGGAGCTAGTAAACTGCCCTGAGCGAGAACACTTTCTTTGTATCTCCATCTACTATTTTTTCCCTACGTGGTAACACAGAAGCGCCTATTCTGTAGTACACACTGATAAAATCTTGAAAATCCAAAATCCTTAGTCACCTGCTAAACCTCATATATCACTCTACTGCAGGTAATAGTATTATAGGCTGCGCTCGAATCAATGAAAACCGTGCAAGACACCTTTTTTCTTTGATATCCATCTTCAGTGTACTGGGTTAAATTTAAAATTTGCCCGCTCCATGAGCGACATGATCAAAATCTGGTTTGTTCAGGCATTAGGATCTCACTTATAGATTTTGAGATATTCTTTTCAGCACCATTTTCTCGAGGGCTTTAAACAGGCGGCAAAGCAGAGATACTGGACGAAACTGGTTAACATCTATTGGATCCCTGCCTGGTTAATAGGAATTCCATTCTTGCTTTTCTCCATACCCTGTGGATCTGAAGTTTTTCGTCACGTCCGTTAACCACCTAAGAGTTTTTGACCCAAAGTGTCTAATTTATTTGGTCCTTAAATCGTCTTGGCCGGCTACCTTATTATTTTTCATTGTGCTATATGGCTCCATCGAAAGGAAAACTATGTTTTTGTTACTTTGTGGAGGTTGGAACTTTCAGGGATTAGATATCGTTATCCATCGTTTTTTAATGATGCTCTGTAAGTCTTTCTTTGTGCTAAAGCTTACTTTAATATTAAAGACAGTTACAGAAGGGTCTTGTAGCTCCATTGCGAGTTTACGTTTAGGATGTTTGGAATTTAAAAACGTTGCATCAATGTATAAGTTCTTCTACATACATGGCCCAGTACTTAATTTTGCAAACAAGACCATGCGACAGTTTTTCCATCGTTTCCTTATGTGGTTAAGCGCGAAGTCTGGAATGGTTCCTTGGAAAAGATCGCGGTCGATTCCCAATGGAATTCTCCGAAAATCCGAGTTTTGGCTACATACCTCGTAGCCGTCGGGACGTTCATCTCGATAACCTTGCTCCGTGTTACGATCATAGACAAGTAGTCTTTTTGTTGCAATCTTCCTTCAGTTCTCAGTCAACAGAAGTTGGCGGACGCTTTGCTGTTAGGTGTCGCTGTCAACGATACGACTAATAATCATTGTACTGGGATTGCATCTTTGTGCTGCATTCAAGTACCATTATTTACTATAGTAATATAGACAATTTTTTTAAATTTTGAGGTTAGACTTACAACTACAACCATAAGTATTTTGAATACTCGTTCGTTTGAGAATTAATTATATTCTACTCACAGGTAAAAGAAGTCTGAGATTGAAATTTCAGTTAACTAATGGTGAGAGATTTGTTGTTTCATATATAGGCACTTCAGGCACCGGGGGCGTTTTTGTGAAGCTGTACCCCGCATGCCATCTTAGATGTATGGAGGAGGAAGTCACAAGTCACGTGAATCCTTTTGGGACGTTCGGAATGTCAACAACAAACCTCTCCAGGATGCACAGCGCCTCTCTTGCAGCGTTTGCTACTGGAGTCCGCTTAGCACGTCCTTAACGGTCTCATGCTTCTTAAAACGATCCCGTGAAAAGAATTGCCACTTTTTACTGGATCCTTCCTAGCTCTTCTATTACTCCGGTTCGCCTTGCCACAGTGGTAACACCGATTCCCATCAGATCACCGAAGCTAAGCACTGTCGGTCTCCTCAGTGAAGCAGCTCCTCAATTGACCCCACAAGGGCTGAGTGCACCCTGCTTGCTAGCAGCACACAGCAGACGCGATCGGTAAACCATCCAAGTGCACTGGGAGAGGCCAAATTTTGTTCAGAGATTACATATACTGTACTGATCTGCCATTAATTGCAAAGACTGTGTTTTATGTGTGTTTCTGACACGAGAATAAATGAAACAGTTAGATCGAAACAGTTGATTATTAACGAAAGATATTAGTGTTAATTCCAGCTGTTTGGATCTAACTGTTTTATTTATTCTCGCGTCAGAAACGCACGTAGAACGCTGTTTATACAATTAATGACAGGTCGATACAGTTATGTAATCTCTGACCAAAATTTGGCCGCTTCCACAGCATTTTTCGTTGCCTGGTGAAGATCTTCTTCTGTGCAAGTGGCTGAACACAGTCTACACTGTAGCATATGTTGAACACCCCCACAGTCACACTGTATTTTGTTTTCTTCGATGTACTCCCATTTTGTAAGGTTAGCCCGTGATGTACCCACTTCTGACCTCGGCCTTTCAAGGACTTCCACATTGGCCAGTTCCCATCATGAATAGCGATAAAGATTCTGAACATCTTTTCCAACCAGGACCGTGGAATGTCTGACCTTCATACACTCCTGGAATTGGAAAAAAGAACACATTAACACCGGTGTGTCAGACCCACCATACTTGCTCCAGACACTGCGAGAGGGCTGTACAAGCAATGATCACACGCACGGCACAGCGGACACACCAGGAACCGCGGTGTTGGCCGTCGAATGGCGCTAGCTGCGCAGCATTTGTGCACCGCCGCCGTCAGTGTCAGCCAGTTTGCCGTGGCATACGGAGCTCCATCGCAGTCTTTAACACTGGTAGCATGCCGCGACAGCGTGGACGTGAACCGTATTTGCAGTTGACGGACTTTGAGCGAGGGCGTATAGTGGGCATGCGGGAGGCCGGGTGGGCGTACCGCCGAATTTCTCAACACGTGGGGCGTGAGGTCTCCACAGTACATCGATGTTGTCGCCAGTGGTCGGCGGAAGGTGCACGTGCCCGTCGACCTGGGACCGGACCGCAGCGACGCACGGATGCACGCCAAGACCGTAGGATCCTACGCAGTGCCGTAGGGGACCGCACCGCCACTTCCCAGCAAATTAGGGACACTGTTGCTCCTGGGGTATCGGCGAGGACCATTCGCAACCGTCTCCATGAAGCTGGGCTACGGTCCCGCACACCGTTAGGCCGTCTTCCGCTCACGCCCCAACATCGTGCAGCCCGCCTCCAGTGGTGTCGCGACAGGCGTGAATGGAGGGACGAATGGAGACGTGTCGTCTTCAGCGATGAGAGTCGCTTCTGCCTTGGTACCAATGATGGTCGTATGCGTGTTTGGCGCCGTGCAGGTGAGCGCCACAATCAGGACTGCATACGGCCTAGGCACACAGGGCCAACACCCGGCATCATGGTGTGGGGAGCGATCTCCTACACTGGCCGTACACCACTGGTGATCGTCGAGGGGACACTGAATAGTGCACGGTACATCCAAACCGTCATCGAACCCATCGTTCTACCATTCCTAGACCGGCAAGGGAACTTGCTGTTCCAACAGGACAATGCACGTCCGCGTGTATCCCGTGCCACCCAACGTGCTCTAGAAGGTGTAAGTCAACTACCCTGGCCAGCAATATCTCCGGATCTGTCCCCCATTGAGCATGTTTGGGACTGGATGAAGCGTCGTCTCACGCGGTCTGCACGTCCAGCACGAACGCTGGTCCAACTGAGGCGCCAGGTGGAAATGGCATGGCAAGCCGTTCCACAGGACTACATCCAGCATCTCTACGATCGTCTCCATGGGAGAATAGCAGCCTGCATTGCTGCGAAAGGTGGATATACACTGTACTAGTGCCGACATTGTGCATGCTCTGTTGCCTGTGTCTATGTGCCTGTGGTTCTGTCAGTGTGATCATGTGATGTATCTGACCCCAGGAATGTGTCAATAAAGTTTCCCCTTCCTGGGACAATGAATTCACGGTGTTCTTATTTCAATTTCCAGGAGTGTAGTTGCAGCCTGGCGTCTTCATCAGCGGTTACTTATTTCTCTGATGTTCTGAGGAAACTTTCTCTTAACCTTAGTTGTTGTGGGTAATATTTTTGTCCATGCATTGGATGCGCTTCTTCCTGCCTCAGTTTCGTTATTTCCATACCTGCAGCTCTTCATCTTCGAACAGGAGGTGGTGCAATTCCTGCAAGACAGTAGAGCCATTCGACTAGAGTTGATTCAGGCAGCCTGTTATAATTCTGCAAGGCTCGTTTAGGGCAATATCCACCTGTTTGGCATGTGTTGACTTATGCCTGACAGGATAGGCATACTCTGCCTGCTACGCAAGCCATTAACCCAGTGTCACATCATGCCTGAAATTGGGCAAGCTGTTATCTTGGTCATTACACGACAATACAGAATGGTATCGAGCACGTTCCTAAAATCAAGGAACACGGCATCAACATGGGCAGCTATGAAAGTCATACGTTGCTCTGGATTTCGTTTACGAATACATGGAGCGCTTTCGGAAGACGTATTTTTACAGAATCTATTTTAATATTTATAGAGAAATTTTTCATTCTCTAAACAGATCCCCGTATGTGAGTAAGAAACATGTGTCATTACGCTACTAGCAAACAGACTGACATCAGGGCTATAGGCTTATAACTAAGCGCAGCAGTTCAGCCAGCTTTCTTGGAAACGTAGTATCCATCGTTGTACCAGCGATAACCTTTCACTCCCACTGGACGGGATCGAAGTTCTTTCACATAATCTCTGTAGAATCTCACACGTATTTTATCTGGTCCAGACGTCATTTCATTGTTGAACTAATTTAGCTGATTTATCTCAGTATCTGTCACTTATGTGGCCGTCTGCTCATTGAAAGACGATAACACTTTATGATCTTCCGCTGTGAAACAGTTTCTGAAGACTTAAGTTTTTCGGCCCTCTGTTGTCATACTAACTTTACATAGGACCAAAATAGTTTAGGATTGTTACTGTCATTAGGTGGCAAATTTTTACTTCCGACTTCATATAACGTCTCACACTGCTCTATTTATGCTTATTTTCCTTCTTCCATGTCGACAGAAAGTTAACGCACCTCCTCTCCCAGCCATCAGCTCTCGTTTTTTCTCCCATCACGTGATGTCACTTCTGTACGATGGCTTAGCCACTTAATTGCCTCCATAAAGGTGCCGTGTTCTTTCATTGCAGTTAGAGAATTCTGTAAGTAAGGTATTTCCATCTGCTTAGTATAGTCCTCATTCTTCGAGTCCAGTTATGTTTCTTTAAACAACGTCAGCCTTGTTAGGTTGTCTTTCCATACCAGGATACGTCCCATTATTATCAAGGTAAGTTCCATTTCTTTTTTTTTTTTTTTTTGAGTCCACTGATTTCGCAGTTGCACTGTTTTTTGCGTATATGTAGTTACACTCTTTATCTGATGTAGAGTACTACGTTTAGAACTCCAATGGCTCAAGTTGTGTCTCATAATTTATTCGAATGTCACCTTCTGTCAAGTGTTTGCTGTTCATCATTACTAGCGCAGAAAACTGGCGTCGTAGTGATGCAGCAGATAGGCCCTGCGTTTTAATTTAGGACCTCTGAAGTAAAGAATCCTGCGTGAGCAATTTCGAAATAGTTTTGTACTTACTCCAAATTTTCGAGGCGGGCTGTTGAATGTTTCCTTTGCGGGTCGATATGCGTATACTACATTCGATCTCATACTATTTTTCACACATTATTATGTTTAATATTTTGTAACTATTCTTACGTTATCCTGAGACATAAATATTACGCCATAGTTGATAATCGCCCTGACTAGGTGCCACTAGACAGTTCTATCTGATAACTGACAGTGAAATTCACGCTAATTGGGTTTGTTTACTGGAACATTTTATAAATAACTGTAAGCTCTTTTGCGCGATTGTAAAGTCGAATGTTACGAGGCTGTTGGATAGGAATATACATCAACACAAGTTGCACGGTTTTGATATTTAGACTTCTTTCTAGTCTGACACATTACCGTCTAATCCTAGAGAGCAGAAATGGTTTATAGTCCCATTCCATCCGATCTCCTGTCTGAAAGTGGTTCGGTTCTTTGCTGAATGTGTCATATCTCTGCTAGTGTAGTAGCGAACATGTCAAGCACAGTTCTGTATTACCGTATGTGCCACTAAAGCGTGTAAAAGGATCACAACAAATAGATAACCACAACAGTTGGATTTTAACGGGTCAGCAGTATTTTCACACAGAAGATGTACTATTACTACTCTGACTGCAGCAGTGCAAGCTTCGTGAGTAGCACACTATTTATGTACGAGCAGCCATAAAGGAGGAAATCCTCCTGTTGTCTTGTAGAGATGAATAACTTTGGGTGCGTTTCAGAATGCGAGAACGAATCATTGTGAAATTGGCGATACTGGAAATAAAATCCCATAACCATGTACGAGTTCATGAGTTAAGAAAAACTTGAGGTAATCTCAGTAAAAGGGAAGAATAATTACAGAGAATTATAGGACGTGTTGGATGGAGTGAATAATCTAATGACTACAGAATACGGATTGAGAGTAACCTGAAGAAAGACGAAAGTAATGACCAATACCAGAAAAGAGATTAGCGACGTTTAACTTCAAAATTAGGGACCACACAGTAGAAGAAGTTAAGGGAGTCTTCTACCTTGAAGTAAATTAACAGCTGGTGGACAAAGCAAGTTGAAAATACCAGACTAGCACAAGCGAAGAAGGCATTCCTGATCAAGAGATGTCTACCAGTAATAAACATCGGCTAGTGTCTCGAGTTCTTCGGCCGACTTTTGTTAGACAGTTTTTCTAACATTTCACCAGCGTGAATGGCTCTACCCATTGTTCAAAAAATGGTTCAAATGGTCCTGAGCACTATGGAACTTAACATCTGAGGTCATTAGTACCCTAGGGCTTAGAACTACTTAAACTTAACTAACCTAAGGACATCACACACATCCATGCCCCAGGCAGGATTCGAACCTGCGACCGTAGCGGTCGCTGGTACAACGATGGATACAACGTTTCCAGACTGGCCGGCTCCATTGTTCCTCAGAATTCTTTCCAGGTATTGCATCTCGCGTCTATGATGAAGCGGTTCACGTTTTCGTCTTTCTCGCATTACGAGCGTATTAATGGGTACCCCGTCAGTTACGTAAGAAGGGTCACAGAATCAAAAACTTAGCAAAGTGATACATCGGTGAAGGTAAACTTGGGTACAGCATTTCTGGGGTACAGCCCCAGAGTGACGTACATCTTCGACCGTATATTGAGCAAAGACGATGTAAAGACTATTTATAAACCGAAAAAAATCAAAGTGCGTTTCATGTCGGCAAAGGAGGAAAGGGATAAATTTGCAACGTCGGGAATATACCGCATACCCTGTGCATGCCGAATAGTCTTTGTCGACATGACTGGACGATGAGTTAGCACCAAGATAGGATCACCGAACATGAGCAATATTGCAGGTTGGGACAGGTGGAGAAATCGACCGTGCTGGTGCACACGCTGTGTGAGACCGACCACACAGTGAAATTCGACGACACGGAAGGTCTTTCTGTTGAGAGGAACTATCACACCGGCTTGTTCAGGGAAGCTATAGAAGTACACATGCGTGACAACAGCTTCACTAAGAAAGAAGTAAGCTTCAATGTGAACAGATCCTGGTTTCCTGTGCTGCAGCGAACGACTTTTGTAGGTAGCAAGGGGAGAATCGCAGCGTTAATAACTCCGGAACAGCTCTTGGACGTTGGTGTGCCAGATGAGGTCCTGTCCACCACAATGGAGGATAAATTTTTGACAATACAGCCACTCGTACTGGCGAAACGTCAGAAGAACCGTCAAATAAACGTCGGCCGAAGAACCTGAGACAGAATCCAACAGGCAGTTTGTCAAGAAGCTGTCACGAAAGTCCTAGGACTTCTGTATTAAACATCTGCCATAATTTGAGAAAGTCGTATCTGAATATACATTTGCGCACAGCAGTGTATGGTAGGGCATCTAGGACTTCGGGAAAACGCTAAAAGAAGAGAATGGAATCGTTTGAGATGTATGCCATTAAAGGGTCTTGAAAATTAGTGAGGTAATTAGAGATGGAGTAGAATTTCAGCCGGGGAAAAAAGGGTGGAGAAAGTAAACGGCAGTGGTGAATTACAAGGCCCGAACCCATTATTTGTTTGAAATGATTTCAGGAAATAAAGCAATATAGATCCCCACTCTTCACGAATTTGAATTTTGCGCCCAGACTCACAAGTTACAGTGCTTGTGTTTGCGTACGCAATAACAGTTCTGAACCAGCTTTATAGTGCTAAATGCTTGTTACATAGTCGTCTACCTGGAGGTGTCAAAAATTACATTTTGGCTACTCCGAAATCCCTGCCACAGAGATACACTTGTTGTGGACCTTCCAGTGTAAATGGTTATTACAATCCGTAAGCCCGGTGGTAAATATATGTTATATAGCACTACAGGCTACAAAAATGTTATTCGGTCACAGTGAGCAGGCGTGTACTGTATGGGGGAATGACCAAGTGCTGCACAGTGTACAGTGCTGTTACTACTAGCAAGCTTTCCTCAAATCTCATATATTATCCTATCTTTTCCACCTGTTTTGAAAGCTACAGTTACCACACAGTACTTAGTATGAACGGAACTGAAATCGGTCAGTCGTCTTTTTTAGGAAACGGCAGTGTTTAATTTATCTTGAATAATATCTGTACATGTACTCTGTAAATCTACTGATGAACGTTGTTAGGTAACTAATATTCCTGTTACGATTTTCAGGTTATTTTTGTGCTATCTCTGACGAAAATTCACGAGAATACACCATGCTGCAACCAGAATCCAAGGTAAGTGAGAACCTCAATTCGTTGAATCGAGTTACATGTTTGCCTGATGTTTAGTATATGTGTATTGGCTTTACAGAATTAAACATTTTGGTGTGAAATGGGACTGACTTGCCACGATGTGTTTACATAAACTAACAGCATTCATTAGTGTGTTATTACTTAGTACGTAGTAAGAGAAAGGACTTACGGTCGTTTTAAACTGAGTTTGCTTTTATACTCTACTACGTCAGCAGTTTCTTCTGTAAAGGTGTTCTCTATTTTCTAAGTGCGACGTTAAGTCTATGATATACCTATTTTTCGAATTTTTATAATTCCCGTCCATTTACATGTTTACATTTGTTGATTTTAAAGTTCTAAACTAATGTAAATACGCTAACATCAAAATTTTAAGATTGCCTTTACGACAGGAATTATTACTGATGATAAATGCCTCCTAAATTTACCGTAGCTTATCAATAACATTTTCGAATAATTATCTGGCACTGGAAACTGCCACGGACTGCGTGTACTGCTAAATGTGCACACTGTACAGTTAGTTGAACGCACGTCTGTGTCCTATTTTCTTAGTGTTAACGTACGTATGTCAAATAAATCTAGTGTCCGTTACACTGTTGCTCACGTGCCTTGCAAACAAAAGCACTGAAAGTAATTAGAGAAATGAACCGTTTTTGTAGGCAGTGAGAAGTCTCGTGCATGAAGAGCAATGTACATTATTGACCATGATACGCCTTCAGTATGGTCATAATTACTCTTGTCATCTCGAGGATCGTCTCGCTCGTAGAACAGGCTGGCAGTCCGTCCTTTCCCTTGGTGATGTAGGTAAGAACCCTGTGAAAAACACAAATACGACCCCCAAGGCAAACACGGGTTTTTAATGGCTTTATAGTCGATCCTGTATCTAAACTGGGGCAGGCGAATATATCCTACGTGCACCTCCACATTTGCCAGGGCATATGACGCTGTGTGGCGGAGGTTACCTTGGATATCACTCTCGTGTCCAGAATGAGATTTTCACTCTGGAGCGGAGTGTGCACTGACATGAAACTTTCTGGCAGATGAAAACTGTATGCCGGACTGAGACTAGAAATCGGGACCTTTGCCTTTCGCGGGCAAGTGCTCTACCATCTGAGCTACCCAAGTACGACTCACACCCACTCCTCACAGCTTTACTTCCGCCACTACCTCGCCTCCTACTTTCAAAACTTCCTTGCAGAACTGGCGGAAATAAAGATGAGAGGACCGGACGTGAGTCGTGCTTGGGTAGCTCAGATGGTAGAGCACTTGCCCCCGAAAGGCAAAGGTCCCTAGTTCAAGTCTCGGACCGTCAAACAGTTTTAATCTGCTAGGAAGTTTAACTCTCATGTCCATTTTTCTTATTCCATCCGCCTGGGAGTAACATTCTACAAGCCTCCGAAGAACCTCTCGTATGTCTGATTTGTCCATCCTGGTAATGTCGTCAGATAGGATGACGAATGAAGAAGTATTTGGCCGGCCGGTGTGGCCTAGCGGTTGTAGCGCTTTAGTTTGGAACTGGGTAACCGCTACGGTCGCAGGTTCGAATCCTGCCTCGGGCATGGATGTGTGTGATGTCCTTAGGTTAGTTAGGTTTAATTAGTTCTAAGTTCTAGGCGACTAATGACCTCAGCAGTTAAGTCGCATAGTGCTCAGAGCCATTTGAAGAAGTATTTGAGTAATGGAGAAGAGGAACCAATTTATTGATAATAACTGAGGAGAGAGATTTATTATGACACTCACGCTGGTGCATTTCTGCAATAGAAGGGAAAGCACTAGAAAGTCCAGGACGAGGTAGTGCAAGGGCAGAAGTTTGATGTCAGAAGACTCCCATATTCGCGGCTGAAACGATTAATTAAGTGAAGATTGACGTCTTGCCGACTTCAGCCATAGGGGTGAAGGGGTGAAGAGAGGAACCAGACGAAAAACATCACTTCGTGACATGTATGAGGGGAGGAAGATATACTGTATGTTACCTTGCTATTCTTTGAACGTACACTCACAGAAATTTATAGCAAGTCCGTGTGAAATGCAGAGCACGTTACGTGTTCGCAAAATCTAATCGAAGCCGCGATGAAATCTTCTGCTCTTCAGTTGATTTCCTTTCATTTCTGTACTAACTCTATACCGTGCGAATTGCGCACTGAAGATCACTAGTCAAGAATTGTTGGCAAGAGTTTTTCGTGATCTACTTCTTTAGCCGGCCGAAGTGGCCGTGAGGTTAAAGGCGCTGCAGTCTGGAACCGCAAGACCGCTACGGTCGCAGGTTCGAATCCTGCCTCGGGCATGGATGTTCGTGATGTCCTTAGGTTAGTTAGGTTTAACTAGTTCTAAGTTCTAGGGGACTAATGACCTCAGCAGTTGAGTCCCATAGTGCTCAGAGCCATTTGAACCATTTTTGATCTACTTCTTTACAGAGGTAAAAACAAGTATCCTTAGGATTCTTCCAGTGACTCTATCTCAGGTGGCAGCTTTTCCTACTCCTAGTTTCAAGTGGTCACCCCACTTCAGGTTCTTCCAGAGGTACACTACTCGATATTTTACTACTCTTCGGCAACCGCGTAATGAAACAGTAAGGGATACTTACGCCCGTTCTCGTGCAAGTATAAATTTCATTTGTGAATAATATCAACTGCTAGTTCTTATATCGTCCATATCTGATCGGTGTTTCAATAGAGACCGATTTTAGAATAACATGAAGGAAGCGCGTTAGCGACTGCCACAAGCAGTTTCTGACATTTTCTACTGTTTTCGTTGTTATGAGACACTACGTTGTGCATATTTTATTCAGCGCTTGTAAATACTATGAGTTCTACATATGTAAGTGCTGTGTAATACCTTACAGCAATCTGGATGATTCTGATAGTTCTACAGTCACAGAGTTTCATAGTGAGGGCAGTTAAGCCGTGCGTCGTCAGTCCTGCACTGTCTTATGCCTTGAAACGGACCTGCTTCTCTCATGCAACACGTGGTGCTTGCAAATGAACTGAATTAATGTAGTGTCTTAACAATTTCCTGTGTCTTGAAGACGGAAATTTGTGTCAGTTGCCAGTAACTTCTGTTTCAAAAGGGTTTTAAGGTGAAATAGTTCTTTCATAAGGCTTCTTCACTTACTGATATATTGGAGTGCAGCTAAGTAACGGCGTAACACAAAGGCGGTTAAATACCGCACTGACAAAATTTTCTATATTGCAACACTTTTCAATTCGAACAGAATATTTGCCCTTCCGTACATGTCTATCTTGTACATTGGAACAGTTTTTCACGTTTGGAAAGAGCCTTACTTGTCCAGGAATAAGTTTTGTAACTTCAAAAAAAGACACCAGCGTCCACAAAGTGAATGCTATTGTTTCGAAACAAACAAATAAATAAATTGCATTAAACTTATATTACAGGACCAGGTAGAGGCGAAACCGTGGTAACTTTGTAAGGTCGTGGGTCATTTTCCTAGATAATATTGGATAACTGTAAGCACGAAAGTGGCTTCCGTATAAGCTAGGTGCCATCATCTAGGCGTATTAATTTTTAGATTTAATCAGTGAACACATCGGACAGAGTTGCACAAGACGGCTGTTCGTGGAATCTGTATTTCTTCCTTCAGAGAAGGTATTCAGTTGCCTGAAACAGCCAACGTACGCAAGCATAAAATTAATTCCATAAATCAGTCACACATTCAAAACATGGATGCAGGCCTCCATTTAATCACATCAGTTCAACAACACTTTTTTGAAACCGGTAATGACCTACGTTTTCCAATCGTTTGGAGTGGTTCATTGATCTAGTGAGCAAGTAATGATAGCTGCTAGACGGGAAGTAGTGTCTTTCTTAAAACCTACACAGAATCGCACTTTCCTGTCTTGGGAAGCGATCGATCTTCTGACTGGTTAGGTGGGCCCCTCAACAGTATCCTGTCCAGTGTACAAGCTTTAGATTTACTTTTTTCTGTGCATTTCAGTGTCTGTGCCTCCCTAAAAGTTTCATCCTGTACATTCCCCATTTGTTATTTTCCGATTTCATAAAAGAAATCCCATTATTTTGAAGACAACTTATTAAATGACTCTTTAACTTTCAGCTAATTAAGTAACAGAAAGACAAGTTTTCTGCACATCTTGTTACGCACGAGCTTTAATTTAGTGCTCTGTCGGCCCATGGTCTGCAGATAGGTTACCAAAGGTATTCTCCTGAAAGCTTGTCAGTATGAATGCATATGTATACACTTTAGATCGTTCGGGACGTTTTCAAGCAATCTGCGACCAAAACCACGAGTTCCAGATACTAGACACTAGCATTCTAGTTAAAAAATGTTTAGAAGACTGGTAGATGTTGTTAGGTGGCAGAAAGTGGAAGTAAATATCCTACCTCACAGCAACTGAGAGGACTTTCAGAAACGGAGGCGTTACAGAGTAAATCAACATGTGGCCTATTTCCTGTTACAGCATTTGCCGAGGGGCCCTGTTCTGGAAGGGTCGAGAAGTTTTTTGGGGTTTATCAGTAGCTTTATATGGCCACTACGCGGCTCATTACTGGAGGAAAAAAAGTATAATATGTCTATTTCAATGAAATTAAATAAACATTGCAATAAACCAGTATGGGCTTTTTGCTTTACTACCGGAAGACCACATTTGTAATGGATTCATGAGACTGCATTTCGACTTCTTGTCGACGACAAGGTGATTTATTAGAATAGAACACCAGTTAGGGCTGGAAACGGATGGGGAAGGTATACGGCCGGGGCCTGTTTGGGGGAACGACCCCAGAATTCGCTGCAACTTAGTTAAGGAAAATGAAAGAGGGTGGCCGGACGTTGGTTTCAACGTCGCCCCCCGCCTTTTCCCCCCGACCCTCCTTCCACCACGTTGAAAATGACAGTCCAGTTCATTAACGACTGCCTCATCTCAGTCAGTATATTGTCTTATCTCACAGGAGTGCATGATGGTGACGTCTTCCAGTTTTGCACTATAAGATCGATCGTCAATACTTTTAGTCCCAGCAGGATTCCACCGAACGTATTATGGTGCCTGAATCTCTAAGCAAACGTCAGAAACCTGACGTAAACTTGATTTTTTTCTGCTACTTAGCTGCTTTCTTGGAAAAAATAATTAAGTTATTGCCTAGGACTAATATTTGGGAAATTGTGGTACAGCGATAAGGTTTGGTAATTCTCTTTGCCTGATGCCAACAATTTTTCTCTACGAACTTATTTCACTTATGTGTTGCTCATTAACAATGTGGAAACCTTCAGCTGGAAGTCATTCAGGGAGTCTGTGTTTCCACAACATCAAATTCAGAATTCTAGTGGCTGCCAATTGCGCAAGCACAGTCTGGCGTCGTATTTTGTTATACATGATAAGGGGACGGGTGGAATTTTATGTTGGTTCACAGACTACTCCTTCCGACTAGCGCCACGTGAGGGGGTTGCTGAACCCAACGTCCCAACTCTATAGACAGACCTTCGTTATGTCTTATGTCTCATATGTTTCCAGATTATGGTGCGCAATGAGTACGCTCAGGTTTGAATTTAGGACACTAACTGAAAGCTGTCAAGGTATTTACGCTGGTACTTTTCTTCACCCTTCCTGGCACATAATGGTGAGAAGAACATTCTATTTGACATGCTTCTAACAGAATTCTGCCGAGCTGAGCATAACTACGGAAGCATGCTTCGGTAACTGGACTTGGAGGCAGAGATAGCTCGAAATAAAAGTTTGCTTTTCCTTATTTGAGACTGCCCTGGCAATGACGTCATGTTGTCTTTCTAAGCGCCCCGTGTGACACTATTTATCCGGAACACTGCTTTAACAAGCATTGCTGACTGCCATTTTTCTTGTCCTGTGCAGAGGCTTAGTGTTGAGTACTGTATCCGCGAACGCAAAGAGTATGTTTCCCGCGATAGAGTCCTTGTACGAGGACGTGAGGAAACGTAAAATGTCCGATTTTTTTGTTTGAAAATTGTTAGAGGTTTAGAAATAAAACATAGTAACACTCTACATCCTTAGTCTTCATGTCTACATATTTACTTCTCAACATAGTCGCCCTGGTGACGAATACCTTTCTCCGAACGAGACACCAGTTTGCTGATGCCGTTTCTGTAGAATATCTGACGACGGAACCACAAACTCATCTACGCTTATACCGCTTCATCAATATGAAAGTGAAGACCTCCACGGCGTTCTTCTAGTTTTGGAAACAGATGAAAATCGGCTGGGCCAAGTCTGGACTGTTTGGAGGAAGGTTGTTGACGGTGAGCCCCAGGCGTCGGATTGGTGCAGATGTGTCAGCGCTCATGTGTGGTCTGGCTAGGATTGTCACGCTGAAGCAGAGGACGAATCTTCAAATTCGAGACCCGATTACAGCACGTTGTTTCTCACGCACTGACGTAGTTACGTTACACGCCGCCGTGTTACAACGTTAAATTTGGAGCCCTCTAACGGCACAACGGAAAGTCGACCCAATAATATGTATGACATACAATATCTGAATCGATATTGAGAACAGAAAAATAAATGCGGAGGAAACACTTTTCAGCAAGCTCAATTTAAAACAATTTCCGTGTTCTTGTAGAGTTAGATTTGAATAAAAACTCGAACTTTGGGCGAGGCCCTCTTTCC
This sequence comes from Schistocerca piceifrons, assembly GCF_021461385.2. Classification (NCBI taxonomy): domain Eukaryota; kingdom Metazoa; phylum Arthropoda; class Insecta; order Orthoptera; family Acrididae; genus Schistocerca; species Schistocerca piceifrons. Next base: position 135,153,081 of record NC_060138.1, on the reverse strand, counting down.
TCTTGGCCAAGAGCAATTCCGTGTCATGCTGCCAGAGATTGTGACGATGTCCTTAACGCCAATGGTGCCCGCTGGAACGAAAGTAAAAAAAAAAGTGTGTGAAATCTTATGGGACTTACCTGCTAAGGTCATCAGTCCCTAAGCTTACACACTACTTAACCAAATCTATCCTAAGGACAAACACGCACACCCATGCGCGAGGGAGGACTCGAACCTCCGCCGAGACCAGCCGTACGAAAGTAAATTGGCGAATTTCTCCGCAGTCTCTCAAAATAGAGAACCCGCATCCATTCACCACTAAGAGAGTAGCCGCTCTCGATTTAATGTTATTGTTGCACATTCCGATGGTGCCTGCCGGTTCTTTGATAACCCAGTCCCAGTATGTTGATGCACGGGACTTCTGTTTTCTTTTTAAAATCGTTATTGTCAGGTAGAAACATGCACTATCTTCCGATTAACCAGAAGGTAGAACATCCTGCGCCTGGTTAAGTGCAGTCTCGGCAGCAGATGCATGGAATCTAGATCATTTAAGATAGAGGACTGCAGCACCATTCGCACTTTAGATCATCGAATAAAAGCAAGGATGGCTGACATAGTGTTTAGTGTGTCTGGTACTGTAAAACCTAAGATCCCAGACGCTTGGAAGGCATCTGGCCCTGACAGAATCCCCTTAAGATTTTATGTTCACTATGCTACAAATGTAGCAACCATTCAAATCCATCGTCTATCAGAGATCATTGGAACAGCGGAAAGTTCCACGGGTCTGGAAGAAGGCCCAGGCCACGTTGTTGTTGTGGTCTTCAGTCCTGAGACTGGTTTGATGCAGCTCTCCATGCTACTCTATCCTGTGCAAGCTTCTTCATCTCCCAGTACCTACTGCAACCTACATCCTTCTGAATCTGCTTAGTGTATTCTTCTCTTGGCCTCCCTCTACGATTTTTACCCTCCACGCTGCCCTCCAATACTAAATTGGTGATGCCTTGATGCCTCAGAACATGTCCTACCAACCGATCCCTTCTTCTGGTCAAGTTGTGCCACAAACGTCTCTTCTCCCCAATCCTATTCAATACTTCCTCATTAGTTACGTGATCTACCCATCTAATCTTCAGCATTCTTCTGTAGCACCACATTTCGAAAGTTTCTATTCTCTTCTTGTCCAAACTATTTATCGTCCATGTTTCACTTCCATACATGGCTACACTCCATACAAATACTTTCAGAAATGACTTCCTGGCACTTAAATCTATACTCGATGTTAACAAATTTCTCTTCTTCAGAAACGCTTTCTTCGCCATTGCCAGTCTACATTTTATATCCTCTCTACTTCCACCATCATCAGTTATTTTGCTCCCCAAATAGCAAAACGCCTTTACTACTTTAAGTGTCTCATTTCCAGGCCATAGCAATCTATAAAAAGGGTACAGAATCGGATGCACATAATTACCGGCCAGTCTCACTGACACCGATTTGTTGTAAAAACATGGAACATATTTTGTGTTCAGACACAATGACCATTATAGACTCAGGAAAGCTCATTTGAAGAAACCAGCACGGATTTAGGAAACAGCGGTGATGCGAGACACAGCTGGCCCTGTTTATGCATGATGTATAACAGGCTCCAGATACCGGCTCCCAGGTTGATGGCATATTTCTCGACTTTCGAAAGGTGTTCGACTCAGTTCCGCAGTGTCGCTTGCTCCAAAAAGTGCGCGCTTACGGTCTATCCGATGACATATGCGGTTGGATAGAAAGTTTTCTATCACACAGGGCGCAGTATATCGTCCTGAACGGGGTGACTTCAACAGAAACAAGCGTAACCTCAGATGAGTCCCAGGGCAGCGTAATAGGTCCGCTGCTTTTTACGACTTACGATCTTACATAAATGATCTGGTTGATAGTATTGACTGCGACATTACAATGCATACCGATGATGCTGTAGTCTACAGGAAAGTAGTATCACACGAAAGCTGTGAACAAATCAATGAGGATTTGCAGAAATTAAATGCGTGGCGTAATGACTGGCAGTTATCACTCAGAATTAGTAAGTGTAACCTACTCCGTATAGCAAAGGGAAAATCCCCATTAATGTACAAGTACAAAATAAATGCCCAGTCTCTGGAAGCGGTAACATCCGTCATGTGTCTGGGTGAGACGATTCGAAATGATCTCCAATGGAACGATCCGATTACACAAGCAAAGGGTAAGGCGAACTCTAGATTGTGCTTTATTGGTAGAATGCTGAAGCGATGCAGTCCTTCAACAGAGGAAATAGCTTACAACACGTCATTTCGTCCAGTCTTAGAGTATTGTTCGTCTGTATGGGAGCCTTAACAGTTTTTTGTGATTCAGGAGATTGAGAAGCTCCAAAGAAGAGCGGCAAGATTCGTGACTAGTACATTTAGCCATCGCGAGAGCGTTACAAATCTCACAGAAAGTTTGAAGTGGGACACACTGGCAGATAGACGGCGCGCTAAACGGAAGGGGCTGCTCACTAAATTCCGAAATCCTATCTTTACGGAGGATGTAGAGCATATTATATTACCAAGAACTTTCAAATCGTGCAATGATCACCATTCACATACAAGGGAATTTAGAGCTCGTACTGAGGCGTTCACACAGTCGTTTTTCCCTCCCGCGATCCGCCAGTGGAACAGTGGCGGTGGGGGAGAATATGACTTTGGCGCGAATTGTGCCCTCAGCCACACACTGCTAGGTGGTTAGCGGCGTATATATGAAGATGTAGATTCCTGAAAACAACCAGACTGCTCATTCAAGCTGCACAGTTTCCTCACGTTGTGTAGAAAATCAGCGGTACGAAAAAAATAAAGACTGAAATAAATACCAGTGGTTACTGAATACAGCCCCACGAAAAATCGTATGAAACTCATAGGCGAAACCTAAATTTTGTTCCATATATCAAGTTGCTAGGAATTTGTCACGAAAGAAGTCATCGATATAAGAATGTAGGTGAATAACTGGAAGTGGACACTAGCTATACAATTAGCGTTATGTTGAAGTGGAAGCTTCACGTTGACAGCGTATACAAAATTTTGCCTAGTTATTTACATTCCAATGGACGCCACAAACACAGCAGACATTGGCACCACTTCTGGCAGCATGACAGGGTGTTGTTCCTATTAAAAACAGGTTGCTCTATTTCGCTGCTGTGTTCGTGTCTTCAGTTTCTTCATTAGCAGCCTCTCCTGGTTTTACTCGATTCAGAATATAATGTTTGAGAATTTCAGTGAAGGGCTGTTAGGAACCTAGCAGTGCCAGAGGGCATGCTAAAAAATTTATGAAAACGGCCACCCGTAGCTACGTCGTCCACCTCATGTGCTTCATCTGTTTTTCCATCCGTCATGTCTTTGCATACAGTATCAAGGGCAAAAACTAGGGGAAGCTAAGAGCAGCAGCCGACCAGAGAGAAACAGCTACAGCAGCATTCTCATTTCTGTCTCATACTTTATATATTGCCTATTCTTCTCTTCTTTTCTTTCATCTCGTATTTCCATTAGTTCCAGAGACATGCATAGTGTTGGCTATATTTAACGTCTTTACTTAGCAGTTGTGCCTAAGTTGTTATATGTGCTCTATAGGTTGGGTATGATCGCTCTTCCTGGTCATCTCTTAAATCTGCACAATTATAACATTCAGCCGCACGGGATTAGCCGAGCGGTGTAGGGCATTGCAGTCATGGACTGTGCGGCTGGTCCCGGCGGAGGTTCGAATCCTCCCTCGGGCATGGGTGTGTGTGTTTGTCCTTAGGATAATTTAAGTTAAGCAGTGTGTAAGCTTAGGGACTGATGACCTTAGCAGTTAAGTCCCATAAGATTTCACACACATTCGAACATTTTTTTACATTCAATTATGCCCACTCCCTAGTCTAAGTTTAGGGCTAAACACAAGATATATCTTCTATACAGAAAATGCGCTTCCCCGTACCCCATTTGGACGACAGGAACACTTAAAAGTTTCATACTATCTGGTCACTTTGCTAGTAAAATCCTCCGACCTCACTGACACTGACAAAAAGAGAGCTCAGAGAAGAATGTCGTGGAACTGAATAATAAATGTATTCTTACAGTTTCTTATTTCTCAAGCCGTGCTGTGAATATCATCATAAACAGTCGAGTGGAGCGCACTTCATCCACATAGATCTTCATAATGCTGTGAAAACGATGTGTCATCTGCAGATGTGAACTTAACTAAACGTAGGACACCTAGTCGCATCCGAAAACTCCTGTATTCCAATTGAATCAAGTACAGGGTCCGTTCACGAATCAGGACAATCTGTTTACAGACTTGCCAAGAATAGACGCTAGGCGCAAGTATGCAGTCATAAGTAAGCACCTCAGAATGCCTAAAGCTCCACAGAGAAGCACAGATTTGTCCCTCTGCTTACAGAGAAACAAAATGATTCTCCTCCATGTTGCACAATCGGCACTGTCCCAGACTATGTTTGCAAATCATCACTGGACGCTTTGCCAGCAATGTCTCGAAGAAATAGTACACTCTCCAGCAATGGGTGAGGCTGGACACCAACCAGAGGGTCCTTGACACCTTCTGCCTCAATATTAGCAAACCTCGGTGCACTGATTTGAGCTCTCGACTCATCCAACCTGATTTCCTCCCACTCTTTCTAGACATGAAACTACTGACCAACTCCGAGCAGTTCTTACAAAATTGTTGTAGAAGCTTCTCGATGAAATTAAAGCAACACCCACCCGAAGGGCTTAGAAAATCGCAAGGCCTCCTGGAAAAAGCGGCAGTAAAGTGCTACAGGTTCTGGGTTCGGAGAACTGTTAACTGTTGACTCCTGGGCGTCTGTGTGGCGAGTGGGGACACTTTCCGATAGGGTTTAAAAAAAACTGCAGGCTATTTTTGTGAGAGCCTTCGCTGAGCTGCGTGTTTCTGCCCCACAGGTGGGAGGAGCAGCCGGCGCGTATGTGGCGTCCACGCCGGCGGCGGAGGCGGAGCTGGCAGGCCAGGCACATGTCGATGCTGAGGGCGGAGCTCCGCAACCACCCCAGGGTGGCGGAGGCGTGGAGGCGGCGGGCGGCAGGTGAGGGCGGCGACGCGGCTTCCAAAAGGGACCCGCTGCTGGACGGTCTGCTGAGGAGGCCGTACCTGCCTACCCTCGTCGCAGTGCTAATTTTCCTGGTCATTTACGGTCTGAGGAAGACTTGCGCCTCATTGGCGCGTCGTTCTTAGAGCATCTACTGAAGATTTAAATTCTGGTTACAGTCACCATCGATCAGCGCTTGGGTACCTTGTCCTGCATATACAGAGACAAGAACTTCAGCGCTGCCAACGATCTCCTTCCTGGAGCGAAATGAAAAGTCTGTTGCTAATTATGTAGGCGCCGATGTGTGTAGACGTGGGAAGGGGCAGTGCAGATGATAAGTGGATGTGTGGACATATGTGTATGTGTGTTTCAAAATATTTGCATGTATCTTTGTACACTCTTGGATCTATTAAAATAGTTCAGCTATAAAAGTATTGAAGTTTGTTATTTTGGATCCCTCTTTTCCTCATCTCTATCCTATGGTTACCACGTCTGGGAAATACCCTATTTCTTAACTCAGTAGTCCACAATTGAAGTTTGTTTCTGTACTAGCAAATGATACAATAACGAATGATGTGTTACTAATAAATCATTTGTAAATCAGTCACATTAGTAAATTACCCATTCAGTAAACATTAAGGTGGTGAAAAAAAGGTGGCGGAATACTCTTATGGATTCCTATCCATGTTGTGGAAGGACGTGATATACCAGGTTTGTTTGGAAAGAAAATGAAATACTGTTCTCTTGGTAAGGTATTGCCAGTCTAGTTGATGTACAGTGAATGATGTTTGCTGGTGAGCTGTAATATAGTAGTAAGTGGAATCAGCACTCTGATAACCACGTGTTGGGAGTTATACAAAATGATTGATGACGTTAAGAGAAAGCTATTCACGTCCTGGTATTTATGTTATTTTAAACTTCAACGATTGGAAAAAAAATGTTGAATTAAATGAAATATGTAGACTGAAGAACTAAATCAGCTGAACTTCCGCTGTGAAGTAACTATCAGTAGTCAGTTTTTGTTTCGTTATACCGATGAAATTAGTCTCAGTTTGTAGTGACCAAATTAGTGTCAATAACCATGTGCTTGCAATGATGGCGGGAGATAAGTATTATTTCTCGGTAGATAGACATGACATATATAACATAAATATATAACATATAAATATAAATATATAACATAGAAATTCAATTACAAAAACAAATAACGAATGCTAGAATTTCTCACCTGACAATGTAGCAACATTTTAAGGGGGGTTTTGATGCTGGATATCGAAACTGTAAAAAATTATAAGCAATAAATGAATGCAGATCTCTATTACAACGCCATGTAACCGAGGAGCAGAATGGTAATTAGCGGCACTATGGGACACATATAATAAGACATTATTGACAGATTTGTAAGTATATGTAATAACTATTTTCAGATTGCTACTTTCACACTCCACTTCTTTTTCGTCAATCTCTTTTTCGTCAGTTAAGTAAATTACACACGAAGATTCGCAAAGGAGCAGACGATTACTTGACGATATTTAGTGTCTAAATTGGAAAAACAAATTACCTATACGTGATATCACTGAAGAAGATCAAAGTATTTGGCACGAGGTAGTGGACTGAGAACTTCCGAAGCAACTAATTGTGAGGTGTGTTCTGAAGAGAACAGGTTCCAGAACGTGTCAGTCTCGACTGAGATATGGGTCCTGAGGCTGCTAAGAGTAGATGCATTTCTGGTTCCTGAATCACTTGTTAATGACTTTGCGCAGATATCAAGTAAGGGTGCATAAAAGTGAATGATGAAAGAAAGGAACCCATTTTCTAAAACTGTCAATAAAAGGATTGTGGCAGAATGGTTAAAATTACATTAAGCTTACTGAATCAGTAGATCCATGACATGGAAATTAATTTCCATATGTACTACATGGCGAACGAAGGTTTAAATAATTTAGTGATGCTTTTAACTGTCCTATACATTGTGAGCTATAGTTTACTGTGGTTCACGTCTGTTATATTGAGTGCGCCTTATCCAGCAAAATACTGTTCACTGGCCACATATCACTGTGACAGCTGACCAACAGCAACGTTCCCACTTCACAGCACCCTACATCTCACAGACACATCAGTTCAAGACCACAACAGTTGAAAAATTCGATTAACTGGGGCATGTATAAAATCTGTATAAAAATACACCAAATGACAGATTTATCAATGTGATATAGCCTATAGTATTTTCATTCAGATAACCACTTTGCAATGTGTTGCAACAGGTGTGATACACATATCAATCCAGTAGCCCACATGTAGAACCATTTGTAAATAATATCATAATCTGTATTAACGGGAACAGAATGTTTATAATAAATGTTGTAGATTCATGTACAATACAAATTAAGAAGGTACTTAATGTCCAACCAGTGGGAATACACATAATTTCCAAAATATACATCAGCTTATTCTCTCGACATGTTCACATGCAGACTGAAGTCCAAAACAGCTGTTCCAACGGTTATCCAAGATATTACGAAAGACACTACCGCTTTATATAGAGATCACTGTTTATATCAATAACTGGTTTGTTTGTTTCATGTTCTATGGATCATGTGCATGATAAATCGTAATGATGTGGAATGAGTTAGTTTACATTCACATCACAGATTAATTTGTATATATGGCTACATGACGAACTTTCATAAAAGTGTTTTAAAAAATACGTGGATGTGAGTTACTAATTCATATCCATCACCTTTTACACATTTCAGTCATATAAGCTCTTCTATAGAATAAAAGAAGTTATCATGAATGAACAGTTTCGGTGTGTTTTGACATTTTATGTTGCTGTGTGTGTTATATAAGCTATCAAAAATTTTAGTTGCAACATTGTGTACCCCATTTTGTGCTAAAGACCAACTGAGTGTGGAGTAATGAAATCATTTTTCCTTCTGGTACCGTAATTATGTACATCATTGTTACTTTTGAACTGTAGTGCATTATTTACAACAAACTTCACAAGGAACTAAATATATTGTGAGCGGAAGTCAGAATGCCCAACTTCTTAAATAGATATTTACTAGGTGATCGCAAGTGAGCACCACATATTATTCTTACTGCCTGGTTTTGGGCAACGAGGAGTTTCTTTCTTAAACCTGAGTTACCTCAGAAGATTAATCCATAGGACATTACAAAATGAAAATATGGCAAATATGTCAGCTTACAGATTTGTTGCTACCCAAGGTTTGCAATGGTTCTATGTGCAAGAGTGGCTGAACGAAGTTATTTTAAGATTTCCAAAGTTAGCTTACTCCAATTTAAATTCTCATCAATATGGACACTTAGGAATCTTAACACTGAGGGTTTGACAGTTCGCTGTAAGGCAGTCAATGACATGCATACTTTTAAGAACATTGTTTACCGTTTCTTCTGTTTCTGTACATAAGCTTGGATTCATTACAATACCACTGTCGCCTGCAAACTCTACTTCTTATATATTAGACGGGAGATCGTTTACACTTATGAAAAACCATAGCGTACCTAAATTTGAGCCTTGGGCAGCCCTATATGTGAGTTCTCCCCTCTCAAAATAGCGTTCACAGATTACACGTTTGAATTACTTAGTACAATTTTCAGCATTATTTTGGTTAGTTTGTAAGTAGGCTGTTTAGGTTTTTATAGGGGTAACGCCACGTAGCGCTCTGTATGAAAATCGCTGGCTGTGCTGTGTGCAGTCTGTGGCTATTTTGCATTGTTGTCTGCTATTGTAGTGTTGGGCAGCTGGATGTTAACAGCGTGTAGCGTTTCGCAGTTGGAGGTGAGCCGCCAGCGGTGGTGGATGTGGGGAAGTGAGATGGCGGATTTTTGAGAATGGATAATCTGGGGGTGTGTCCGTCAGAAACAGTACATTTGTAAGAATGGATGTCATGAACTGCTATATATATTATGACCATTAAGTTAAATACATTGTTTGTTCTCTATTAAAATCTTTCGCTTGATAACTATGCCTATCAGTAGTTAGTGCCTTCCGTAGTTTGAATCTTTTATTTAGCTGGAAGTAGTGGCGCTCGCTGTATTGCAGTAGTTCGAGTAACGAAGATTTTTGTGAGGTAAGTCATTTGTAAAAGGTATAGGTTAATGTTAGTCAGGGCCATTCTTTTGTAGGGATTACTGAAAGTCAGATTGCGTTGTGCCAAAAAATATTGTGTGTCAGTTTAAGCACAGTCATGTATAATTTTTCTAAGGGGACGTTTCAAGTTATGATATTATTCATTGTTTGGCAATACCATCAATCCAATAAACATTCATTTTATCCTGGAGAATATTGTGATTCCGCAGTCAAATGCCTCAGATGGGCCGCAGAAAATAGTATCTGGCGCTATTTTCTTATTTAATGTTTGTAAAATTTGGCGAATGAACATATAAATAGCATTACCGGTGGAGCGAGAATAATGAAATAAAAACTGTGACTTGCGAGTGATATTTTTATTTCTCAGGTTAAATAATACTATAAAATACATCTTCATTTCATAATTTTTGGAAAATGATTTCCACAGAGAAACAGGTCGGCTGTTACAGAAATCTCTCCTGTCACCTTTTTTAATAGAGGGGTTGGAAATGGCACATTATAACGAATACGCATGCATTAAAATTGTTCTCTGCTTATGGTTTAAGCAACAGGATAATTAGATGCTCAATTTTCTAAATACAGCGTACATAACATTAATTATGATGTCATAGCTAACTAAACCTAATAACAGGAATGTGAAATGTAGATTAGATAGAGCTAGCACAATAAAACGTGATTTGTATAATCAGTGTTGAACAATATCACATGAATTGCATATACATCTAATAGCACTATTAAGCGCATATCAGTGTTACAAATGTAGAATATCACCAATCCAGATAAAGAGGGGAAATTAACGTAACAGGAAAGGAGTGGGCATTGTCACAGCTGCCTTTCCGAATTACCATACACGTGACATCGGTCACAAAGACCTCATACTTAAATAAACTTAATGACAGGTATGTCCACTACTCTGTCTTGCGACTGTCATTAATGCCTTTGAGCAGCGACTACCTATAACCTAATGAAGCTAAAATATAAATTAATACTAACCTATTCTCTATGAGCCGCGTTTATATTGTCAACAAAACGAAATAATACAGCAAAGTGGAAAAGTGGAATGTTACACGAAATGGGGAAGAGGAGACGAGAGAGGGAGTATATATATATATAGAGGGTGAGTCACCTAACGTTACCGTTAGGTTATTAACATTATGGTTATTAACGTTATGTAATTAACATTTTATAATGCAACAAACGGCACTGATTACATATTTGTTTATATGTTCAGATGTGCTAACAAAACTAACGGGGTTCCATTTAAAAAAACGTAGGTTTGTGTTAAAAAACATACTTCCGTGCATTTTTTTATGGTTTGTATTAACCAATTACACTAGCCCGTCTCCTCACGTTCGGTCTGTGGAATCGATTCGTCAGTATTTGATGTGGTTCACGAAAGATATCCAGCGGTAATCTTAGGTGACTCACCCTGTATATCGTGAGAACAAGGACATGATTCATGTTCATATTGTAATAGCGGATAAATTCATCAGTAGAATTTACAAACAGCTAATGTCATTAGTATACGAGCTATCTGTTGGTAAATTCCGAACGGAGTGTCAAGGCCGTTTAGAGTTGTAAATGGCAGAATCATTACTGAAGAGCAGCATTCTTGCCCACCTGACGAAGCAGATGTGCAGATTAGGAAACGATTGCGTAGCTGCAGGAAAAGAGTCACGAAAAAAATATAGTGCCTGTGTTCCAAATTTTTAAAGAGCAGTTTCCAGATTTGAAAATAAAAGTTTAGATTTTTTCGCAAATGATCCAAACTATGAGAATTACAAAACTGTATTGTGTAAAACAAGAAGGGAACTATTGAGCCGCGTGGGATTAGCCGAGCGGTCTCAGACTCTGCAGTCATGGACTGTGCGGCTGGTCCCGGCGGAGGTTCGAGTCCTCCCTCGGGCATTGGAGTTTGTGAGTGTTTGTCCTTAGGATAATTTAGGTCAAGTAGTGTGTAAGCTTAGGGACTGATGGCCTTAGCAGTTAAGTCCCATAAGTTTCACACACAATTGAACAGTTGAAACTATTGAGACGAACCATAACGCTGGTATCAGTTCCAAGCTTCAACAGGTTGAAAACATTTTGAAATTTACTTACGGTATCGCTTTTCCGAAAACTGACGATAGGTCTGGTCCTTGTAAAAGAATCTTTATGTTCGGTTGTGAAGAAGCAAAGAAAACCCCGCGTGAAAATGGAACAGTTCTTATGGGCGAAATATAGAAGTGTTGTTCGAAACGGTTCAAACAAATGCACGCCAACACACTGACATCAGAAACACAGAAGAAGTGAGACGGGTATTACCTCATTTCTTTGCTTTTCTACCAAACAAAAGTCAAAATACACATGGAAGACTTCTTTCTGGATTGAAAAATAAGATGCATTTATCGTCACAGAAAACTGCGTTGCTATACTTTGAAATGGCTGTAATTGAAGCTATGAAAACAATGTTCCCAGAAACATCCCTTTCCAGTTGTAATTTTCATTACAACCATTACCTGTGCAAGAAAATACAAGAACTGGGATGAACCGAGAATGCAGGGATACAGAAAAGTCCGACTGCTCTGCCGCAAGTGTGTCACAGTGGTACATCTCCTACCAAAAATAATTGATGCAGACGAATTTAAATTTGGAATGCTTTTCACCAGTAGCACACGACCACGAATGCTGTCGAAGGCTGGCACTGCAAATTAAAGTCTTCAGTAAATCAACAGATCCGAACGTAGACTTCTGATAAGTAAACAGGAGGAGGATGGAGTAAGTTTCACATTTGAAATTAAAAATCATTTCATTGGCCAACCACTTTCTACATCTACGTCCATACTCCTCAAGCCACCTGACGGTGGCGGAGGATACCTAGAGTACCTCTATCGGTTCTCCCTTCTATTCCAGTCTCGTATTGTTCGTGGAAAGAAGGATTGTCGGTATGCCTCTGCGTGGACTCTAATCTCTCTTATTTTATCCTGATGGTCTCTTCGCGAGATATACGTAGGAGGGAGCAATATACTGCTTGACTCCTCGGTGAAGGTATGTTCTAGAAACTTCAACAAAAGCCCGTACCGAGCTACTGAGCGTCTCTCCAGCAGAGTCTTCCACTGGAGTTTATCTATCATCTCCGTAACACTTTCGCGATTACTAATGATCTTGTAACGAAGCGTGCTTCTCTCGGTTGGGTCTCCTCTATCTATTCTATCAACCCTATCTGGTACGGATCCCACACTGCTGAGCAGTATTCAAGCAGTGGGCGAACAAGCGTCCTGTAACCTACTTCCTTTGTTTTCGGATTGCATTTCGTTCAAAAAAGAAGAAAGAGAGACTGGAGGAAAATACGAAAAAGCCATAAACACAACACATTGCCATGTCTAATACGGTGTAGGAAAACCGTTGGAATTCGAAACAGCTTCCAGTCGTCTCAGAATGGAGGAATACGTGTCCTGTTTGGTTCTCAGTGGAATCTTATAGCAGTCTTACACCAAAATAGTGGCACGTTCAGGTAACAATGATGGACACGGATACCAAAATGCACCTGTAACTTCGAAGTAGGCAGCAAAATCTCAATAAATTGAGAAAGACCGTGGTGGTCAAAGGACATTGCGAGAATATATCCTCGTGCTCACAAAACCGGTCCTGCGAGCTGTGTGAACTCACGATCGCCAATGGGCAATAGACGAGAGATGGATCTGTTCAGACGAATTGGTCACAGTAATGAGACCTCGTAAAGTACTCATGGAGCCTATAAAATGCCACGAATATACGTACCCAAATCAAGACCGAACCTCCGCCATGTTTTAAATTTTGGTTGTAAGCTCAGCGAGAGGTTATAAACAGTGCGAAACAAGACTCATTCAGATGTGTTGCTTGAGGCTTTCACGACGGACATGTTGTATATATGGTTCTCGGGAGAGACGTCGGATGTCATAGTGCATTCTCCACAATATTTCGTCAGCGCAACTGGCCGACATCTTCAGGTGCGACGAACACACTGCTAAGGCAAGTTTTCTTTTTTTCTTTATTGTTATTTTGATCACCTTATACAAAGGCGGGCTGTCAGCAGCATATCACGCCGCTCTTCAGCCTTTAGTGGTATAATAAGTATTACATAGAGGTGGCACAGATAATACAATAAAAACGGCGGGCAAAACTGTAGACACGAAAAACAAACATGGAGCCGTTCACGCTAACACTAGTTGACACGGTGCACATAACACGGATGACTGCGACGGCACACGTGAACAGTGATGGCGTGACGGCGAAAGAACACTAAACACAAAACGAAGGCACACACACGAGACACTGATGGTGATGATCTCCGGCACGCGAAAGTTAACTGAGCGTGTGCAAGTCTGGGGACCTGCCAAGAGAGGAGGAGGGGGGGAGGTGGGAGAGGGGAGAGCAGAGATGCCATGGGCAGGGGAGATAGGGGGGAAGGTAGCAAGGGGGTGGGGAAGCCTGGGGGAAGAGGGGTGGAGGAAAGGGGATGGGGGGAAAAAAAGAGAGAAGGGAGGGAGGGTGCCTAAAGGAAAAGACACAGGAAGCGGGGGGGGTGAGGATCAAAGTTGATAGGAGGGGTAGATGGAGGGGAGGAGGACATCATCAGGGAAGGGGAGCTGGCGGAAGCCACCTTGGTAGAGGGTAAAGAGGGTGGAGAGATGGAGACCGGGTGGGACATGGGAATACAGGCGCGGCAGCGGGCGGGGGTGGGAGAGGATGGCCGAGACAAGCAGGTGAGGAGGATCGAGTTTACGAGAGGTGTACAGGATCCGTATCCTTTCAAGGAAAAGGAGGAGGTGGGGCAATGGAATGAGATCATACAGGATCCGTGCGGGGGAGGGGAGACGGATGCGATAGGCGAGGCAGAGAGCATGGCGTTCAAGGATTTGAAGGGATTTATAAAAGGTAGGGGGGGCGGAGATCAAGGCCGAATGGGCGTAACAAAGGATAGGGCGGATGAGGGATTTATATGGGTGGAGGATGGTGGAGGGGTCTAGATCCCACGTACGGCCAGAAATGAGCTTGAGGAGACAGAGTCGGGAGCATGCCTTGGCTTGGATTGTCCGGAGATGGGAGGCCCAGGAGAGGCGATGGTCGAGGGTGACGCCAAGGTACTTAATGGTGGGGGTGAGGGCGATAGGACGGCCAGAGATGATGAGATAGAAATCAAGGATTTTGCAAAAACAGACATAATGTCTTATGGGATAACAGCAATCAGTGATTTTATAATGTTACTTAAAATCCGTCTTGATTGCAAATTTTTTTATTATTCATATGACCGGTTTCGGTTCATTCAGAACCATCTTCAGATCTGTAAAATTAATTACATTAATTTACTGTTTCACGAAAGCAAATCTGTTTCATCCTATCTAATCAACATCAAATGTACCAGAACGTACCTGATATTTCAGTTACAGGAGTAACTCGTCCAAATCCAGCAACTTTCACATGCTACGTCACATAAAATTGGTTGGCAGAGTGCACGTCATTTATATTAATTATAACACTATTACCGACAGGTGGCGTCTGGTACATTTGTTACATTCCATTTGCACATACTGTATTCAGTAGATCTTTTTTATATTAAAAATATTTAATTAAAATATGTAGATGTCAAAGCTAAAATCTGTACTTGTCAGGATTAAAGAACAGTAAAATTATCATTTTTCTACGATCTAATAGGCATAGGGCGATTTATATATCTATGGTGCTGGTGTGAACTTGTTTTCTTCTACGGTCTGCTTCCGTGGTTCCGGCCACTTTGGTGTTGTGCCGCGGTCCGCTCAGTCGTCTGCTGTCCATCGCCGCGGGCAAGAGGGCCGCACAGGGGGGGCCCGTCAACGACGCCAGGCGTTGCACGCGTCTTTCGGCTTCTCCACCGCGCACCATCTCTCATCCCTCGGCCTGGATCTCCATACGCAACAGTTGTCATCTTAGTAGGTCGTCAAAAATGCTGAAATAGGCGTTATGATTGAATTCGCTTTGTTCATTGAGGATTAAATTCGGATCTTTATATTTGTGGGTGTATATTTCGATCTCTTCTAAAATGTTAAGAAACCGTCCCTTGTGAGCTCTATGCAGGATGTCTAAGTTGTTTTCAATATTCGTGACTGAGTGCTTTGTCGCAGCCATATGCGCCCCAAAAGCTGTTTTGTTTTGAGAGTAGGTGTGCTCCCTGAATCTGGTTTCAAAGTTCCTACCAGTCTGCCGTATATATTGTTTACAGCAGTCATTACATTTGATTTTATATACACCTGAATCCTGAAATTTATTCCTACTATTACGTATTCTATGCCGGAGCTTCAATTTTAACGTGTTATTTGTTCGGAATCCTATTTTAACGTCGGATTTACGAAAGCATCTTTCAATTTTGTCTGCAATTCTTCCATTGTAAGTGAGAGCCAGATGTTTTTTCTTGTTGTTCCTCTTAACTGCTACTTGGCTTCCTTCTGTTTGTTCCATTTGCCTCTTCTTTATCTTCCTATAAATATTCATCACCTGCTTACACGTATATCCGTTCGCTACGGCCACTTGTTTTAAAATACTTATCTCCTTTTCTACTTCGTGTTGGCTTAGTGGTAATCTTAGTAGCCTGTATACCATCGAAGTAAAATATGCCCATTTGTATCGCGGTGGGTGACAAGAGCGCTCATTGATAACTAGATCTGTACACGTAGGTTTTCTGAATATGCTAAATTCATGCTTTCCCTTTTTCTTTATTAGTGTTAAATCTAAGTAATCTATACGGTTGTTTTCTTCAAATTCCATGGTGAATCTAATTTTCGGGTGTTGAGAGCTCATTTTTTGTGCTAAGTTTTCGATATCATGTTTATCTCCTTTGTATAATGAAATGGAGTCGTCCACATATCTCCTGTAATATACAATTTTCTCAGCGATATTAGGATTTTCATCAAAGAATTTGTTTTCTAAGTGATTTACAAAAATGTCAGCTAGCGTCCCAGCTAAACTGTTCCCCATTGCCAGCCCGTCTTTCTGTTGATAAATTTTACCATTGAAAGTAAAGTAATTGAACGACAAGACTTGTTCCAACATTTCCACTAGCTCAATCACTTCCCCCAGTGCCAATTTACCATGAGTGAGGAGATTGTTCTTAATGATCTCAATCGTTTCTTTTACGGGAATGTTTGTGTACAGATTGGTGACATTCAATGAAGCTAGTGACGCATTCTGAGGTATAAGTACGTCTTTAATTTGCTCGGCAAATCCGTAGCTGTTGCTAATGTTGAAAGTCCGACGATATGTATATGCCGCCTTCAATCTGTTATTTAGCTCTTTATTTAAATTTATAACTTGGGCTGCTGGTGTTATTAACGATTGGGCGAATCGATTTTTCAACTTTATGGAGCCTTATTTGTGATCGTAATTCGGGGATTGACGGATTCATTACTTTCAGAGTAGAGCTCACAAGGGACGGTTTCTTAACATTTTAGAAGAGATCGAAATATACACCCACAAAAATAAAGATCCGGATTTAATCCTCAACGAACAAAGCGAATTCAATCATAACGCCTATTTTAGCATTTATGACGACCTACTGAGATGACAACTGTTGCGTATGGAGATCCAGGCCGAGGGATGAGAGATGGTGCGCGGTGGAGAAGCCGGAAGACACGTGCAACGCCTGGCGTCGTTGACGGGGCCCTCCTGTGCGGCACTCTTGCACGCGGCGATGGACAGCAGACGACTGAGCGGACCGCGGCACAACACCAAAGTGGCGGGAACCACGGAAGCAGACCGTAGAAGAAAACAAGTTCACACCAGCACCATAGATATATAAATCGCCCTATGCCTATTAGATCGTAGAAAAATGATAATTTTACTGTTCTTTAATCCTGACAAGTACAAATTTTAGCTTTGACATCTACATATTTTAATTAAATATTTTTAATATAAAAAAGATCTACTGAATACAGTATGTGCAAATGGAATGTAACAAATGTACCAGACGCCACCTGTCGGTAATAGTGTTATAATTAATATAAATGACGTGCACTCTGCCAACCAATTTTATGTGACGTAGCATGTGAAAGTTGCTGGATTTGGACGAGTTACTCCTGTAACTGAAATATCAGGTACGTTCTGGTACATTTGATGTTGATTAGATAGGATGAAACAGATTTGCTTTCGTGAAACAGTAAATTAATATAATTATTTTTACAGATCTGAAGATGGTTGTGAATGAAGCGAAACCGGTCATATGAATAATAAAAATATTTGCAATCAAGACGGATTTTAAGTAACATTATAAGAAATCAAGGAAGCGGAAGGAAGGAGTGGTTTTGCCTACAATGGTCACCTGGGTTTTGGAGGGATTGACCTTGAGCAACCACTGGTTATGCCAAGCAGTGAACCGGTCAAGATGGAACTGGAGAAGATGTTGGGAGCGCTGCAGGGTG
This sequence comes from Schistocerca piceifrons, assembly GCF_021461385.2. Classification (NCBI taxonomy): domain Eukaryota; kingdom Metazoa; phylum Arthropoda; class Insecta; order Orthoptera; family Acrididae; genus Schistocerca; species Schistocerca piceifrons. The sequence continues at coordinate 135,135,494 of NC_060138.1, read as the reverse complement.
GGGGCAAGGGCAAGGAAGGCGGTGTCATCAGCAAACTGGAGAAGGTGGATGGGGGGTGACGGCGCCGGCATGTCCGTCGTATACAAAAGGTACAGAAGGGGGGAGAGGATGGAGCCTTGGGGCACACCGGTGGAGGGAAAAAAGGTGTAGGAATCCGTGTTATGGATGGTGACGTAGGAAGGACGGTGGGAGAGAAAGGAGCCGATCAGACGGACATAGTTAATGGGAAGGGCGAAGGGGAAGCTTGAAGAGGAGACCGGAATGCCATACACGGTCATAAGCACGTTCGAGGTCCAGGGAGAGGAAGATAGTGGAGCGACGGGAATTAAGCTGTTCGGAAAGGAGATGTGCGAGGTGATGGAGAAGTTCGTCGGAAGAGAAGGACGGCCGAAAGCCACAATGGGTAACGGGAAGGAGGCGGTGCTGGCGGAGATGCTGGTGGATGCGTTGGGTGAGGATAGATTCCAGGACCTTGCTGAAAACTGATGTAAGGCTGATGGGACGGTAGGAGGAGACGGCGGACGGCGGTTTACCAGGTTTAAGGGACATCAGGATACGGGAGGTTTTCCACAGGTCCGGATAGTAACCGGTGGACAGGACTACATTGTAGAGCCTGGCCAGGGTGGAGAAGAAAGAGACAGGAGCTTCACGAAAGTAACGGTAGGTGAAACGATCGTGACCAGAAGCAGTGTTGCGATTTGTGCGGAGTATGGAATGAGATCCTGTGTAGTGATAGGGGCATTGAGTTCCGTGTGTGCAACGTTGTCCAAGTACTGGAAACAAGGTGCGAGGGGAGGGACAGAGGTGTCAGTTCGATCGCGGACATCTGGGAAGAGGGAGTAATCGAACTGGGGATCATCGGGGATGGAAAAGACATTGAAGAGGTAGGAGGCAAAGTGATTGGCCTTACTGAGGGTGTCATGGGAGGGGTGATCATCATGGAAAAGAGGATAGTAGGGGGAGGGTAAGGCGATGGAAGGCTGACCAGAACTTGGACGAATTGATAGGTAGGGAAGCATTTAAACGGGTGCATGTCCGTCGCCAGTCCCGTCGTTTCTTAGCCACGAGCAAATTACGAATGTGTCACTCGAGTTGCCGGTGGCATCGTAGTGTGTCTGGGTCATGCGTGTGGAGGAAGGCACGGAGGAGGAGGACGGCTTGTGGGGGTAACGTAGGAGGGTGGGGGTGGATGGCGACAGTAGGGACGTGGGCCTCCATGGCCACAGGCAAGGTCTGCTGGAGAAAGGAGGCGGCATGGGTTACATCGTCAGGGTGGTGGTAGGTGAAGGGGTTGCTATCGACCTGGGTGGAGAGGTTATCCCGGTAGGCATTCCGGTTGGCACGGGAATAGTCATGGACATACTTTGGGGAAGAGTCATTACGAGGGTCGGGGCGGGGGCGACGACCGTCTGAAACGGTGAGGAGGACAGGGAGATGGTCGCTACCAATAGGCCTCAGGACAACCACTGTTATGCGGCCAAGGAGGTTAGGGGAGGAAAGGATAACATCGGGAGTGGAGTTGGATTCAGGACGGAAGTGCTGGGGAATGGAGATGAGGTCGCCGTGAAGGGAGGAGAGGAACCGATGCCACCGCCGTATCTGGGCGGCGGAACGACTATGGATGTTGAGGTCTGCGGCGATCACATAGGAGGAGAAGGTACGGCCAATGTGGGAGAGGAAGTCGAAGGGGGCGTTAGGGCGGACATAGATGGTGGCGCAGGTGACGGTAAGGCCGCGGAAGAAGAGACTAAGGATCAGGTGTTCGGTGGGGCCGGGAAGAAGAGGTTGGAGCCGAACTGCGATCTGGTGGTGGTGACCAATTGCAACTCCGCCACGTGCATTCGGGATGGGATGGGATTATCGGAGAGGTGAAGGAGGTAGGGCAAAGTGTGGACAGTCTTTTCATTTTTTTTTTTTTTTTTTGGTCATCAGTCTACTGACTGGTTTGATGCGGCCCGTCACGAATTCCTTTCCTGTGCTAACCTCTTCATCTCAGAGTAGCACTTGCAACCTACGTCCTCAATTATTTGCTTGATGTATTCCAATCTCTGTCTTTCTCTACAGTTTTTGCCCTCTACAGCTCCCTCTAGTACCATGGAAGTCATTCCCTCATGTCTTAGCAGATGTCCTATCATCCTGTCTCTGCTCCTTATCAGTGTTTTCCACATATTCCTTTCCTCTCCGATTCTGCATAGAACCTCCTCATTCCTTACCTTATCAGTCCACCTAATTTTCAACATTCGTTTATAGCACCACATCTCAAATGCTTCGATTCTCGTCTGTTCCGGTTTTCCCACAGTCCATGTTTCACTTCCATACGATGCTGTACTCCAGACGTACATCCTCAGAAATTTCTTCCTCAAATTAAGGCCGGTATTTGATATTAGTAGACTTCTCTTGGCCAGAAATGCCTTTTTTGCCATAGCGAGTCTGCTTTTGATGTCCTCCTTGCTCTGTCCGTCATTGGTTGTTTTACTGCCTAGGTAGCAGAATTCCTTATCTTCATTGACTTTGTGACCATCAATCCTGATGTTAAGTTTCTCGCTGTTCTCATTTCTACTACTTCTCATTACCTTCGTCTTTCTCCGATTTACTCTCAAACCATACTGTGTACTCATTAGACTGTTCATTCTCTTCAGTAGATCACTTAATTCTTCTTCACTTTCACTCAGGATAGCAATGTCATCAGCGAATCGTATCATTGATATCCTTTCACCGTGTATTTTAATTCCACTCCTGAACCTTTCTTTTATTTCCATCATTGCTTCCTCGATGTACAGATTGAAGAGTAGGGTCGAAAGGCTACAGCCTCGTCTTACACCCTTCTTAATACGAGCACTTCGTTCTTGATCGTCCACTCTTATTATTCCCTCTTGGTTGTTGTACATATTGTATATGACCCATGTCTCCCTATAGGTTACCCCTACTTTTTTCAGAATCCCGAACAGCTTGCACCATTTTATATTGTCGAACGCTTTTTCCAGGTCGACAAATCCCATAAAAGTGTCTTGATTTTTCTTTTGCCTTGCTTCCATTATTAGCCGTAACGTCAGAATTGCCTCTCTCGTCCCTTTACTTTTCCTATAGCCAAACTGATCGTCACCTAGCGCATTCTCAATTTTCTTTTCCATTCTTCTGTATATTATTCTTGTAAGCAGCTTCGATGCATGAGCTGTTAAGCTGATTGTGCGATAATTCTCGCACTTCGGAATTGTGTGGATGATGCTTTTCCGAAAGTCAGATGGTATATCGCCAGACTCATATATTCTACACACCAACGTGAATAGTCGTTTTGTTGCCACTTCCCCCAATGATTTTAGAAATTCTGATGGAATGTTACCCATCCCTTCTGCCTTATTTGACCGTAAGTCCTCCAAAGCTCTTTTAAATTCCGATTCTAATACTGGATCCCCTATCTCTTCTAAATCGACTCCTGTTTCTTCTTCTATCACATCAGACAAATCTTCACCCTCATAGAGGCTCTCAATGTATTCTTTCCACCTATCTGCTCCCTCCTCTGCATTTAACAGTGGAATTCCCGTTGCACTCTTAATGTTACCACCGTTGCTTTTAATGTCACCAAAGGTTGTTTTGACTTTCCTGTATGCTGAGTCTGTCCTTCCGACAATAAATCTTTTTCGATGTCTTCACATTTTTCCTGTAGCCATTTCGTCTTAGCTTCCCTGCACTTCCTATTTATTTCATTCTTCAGCGACTTGTATTTCTGTATTCCTGATTTTCGCGGCACATGTTTGTACTTCCTCCTTTCATCAATCAACTGAAGTATTTCTTCTGTTACCCATGGTTTCTTCGCAGCTACCTTCTTTGTACCTATGTTTTTCTTCCCAACTTCTGTGATGGCCCTTTTTAGAGATGTCCATTCAACTGTACTTCCTACTGCGTTATTCCTTATTGCTGTATCTATAGCGTTAGAGAACTTCAAACGTATCTCGTCATTCCTTGGTACTTCTGTATCTCACTTCTTTGCATATTGATTCTTCCTGACTAATGTCTTGAACTTCAGCCTACTCTTCATCACTACTATATTGTGATCTGAGTCTATATCTGCTCCTGGGCACGCCTTACAATCCAGTATCCGATTTCGGAATCTCTGTCTGACCATGATGTAATCTAATTGAAATCTTCCTGTATCTCCCAGCCTTTTCCAAGTATACCTCCTCCTCTTGTGATTCTTGAACAGGGTATTCGCTATTACTAGCTGAAACTTGTTACAGAACTCAATTAGTCTTTCTCCTCTTTCATTCCTCGTCCCAAGCCCATATTCCCCTGTAACCTTTTCTTCTACTAATTCCCCTACAACTGCACTCCAGTCGCCCATGACTATTAGATTTTCGTCCCCCTTTACATACGGCATTACCCTTTCAATATCCTCATACACTTTCTCTATCTGTTCATCTCCAGCTTGCGACGTCGGCATGTATACCTGAACTATCGTTGTCGGTGTTGGTCTGCTGTCGATTCTGATTAGAACAACCCGGTCACTGAACTGTTCACAGTAACACACCCTCTGCCCTACCCTCCTATTCATAACCTTGGAAACAAGGGTTTCCAGAAACAAATAACATCTTACCAGCTGTCGCTTCAACAAACACAGAGACCTCGAGTTTGCTCGAGTATGTTCTCCGACGAGTGAACCTTCGCAAACCGCGGTACGACTAATAGACACAACATTCATTACTAGAAAGTGGAACGTCGACAACTGTTACGCGAAGGTTAATATCAGGTTCCGTGGAATGTGAATGGTTGGTGAGAAACTCATTCGTCCATTCTTTATCGATGGCACCTTAAATGATGATAAATTTCGAACATTCTGTGAGGACCATATTTCAGTACTACTGACGGACATTCCCTTGGACTTGTGACAACCACTGTACCTTCAGCATGATGGTTGTCGGACACACAACTCTGTCATAGCGCGGAAAGTATCAGAATGCACGTACTAACGTCGGTGGATCGGAAGAGGCAGTCCAGAGTCATGGCCAGTAAGACCACCAGGTCTTCCTTTCTTGACTATTGTTTCCGGGTATGCCTGAAGAATGAAGTTTATAATGAAGTGATAATAAGGCGCGGTAACAAGATTAAGCGTATAACCAATGTATGTCAGCAGGTTACAACGGAAACACTTCTCAGCTGTGTCGATCATTCCATTTGCTCAAAGAAAGTGCTTCGAAGTGGGCGGCTACATTTTTCATCAAGTACTATTAAATAATCCTTATAAACAAACGCTCCATTGGTGAGAGGGCACACCCCTAACATACTTTTTCCACAATTACTGAATACGTCTAGATTTCTTTTTCTGATCCAGTGCATTTTTCTCTTTATAATGCCGTTTGGCGACTCAGTTGTGTCATTTGTCGATTGCAGACGACCTACCGAGTAAACGACGAAAGTATTACATACAAAAGTTATGTATTTTTCCTACAGAATCCCAGTCTACAATAGGAATGGAATGTTTCTACTTAAAATTTCTAAGTTCCCCCTGCTCCTCCTCCGGAGAATGGGACACGATCAATATTGGTATCGCCGGACAGCATTTTTGGAAATATTGAACATGTATTTTTCCGTTTTTTAATCCGGTGCGTAGTATTTGCAATTTTTCGTTGTCTCGAGAAAAAATTCATCCAGTATCAATAAAAATGTTTGAGATCGCTTACGTTAACAGCAGTGATACGTAGTTGTCCATGAGAGTAACGAAAGGAAATGTACTTTCGTAAAAATTATGAAAAACTAATTACGTCTACAACCTCCACAAGCCCAATCGTCTCGTAGTAAGAAGCCCAGAATAACACGATTTAATTGTTATACTCACGTTCTTAAAATTCACAGGTCTTCCTGACAAATTTTGCATAAACGTTATTTCTGCAACATGTAAGCGCAATTCTACAACGTGTAGGCGGTACAAGAAGGTGAGTTAAATGCACAATTCCGATTTTACCGACAAAATGAGATGAGCTTCAAAATGTCAATACTGACTAAACTGGTGCTGAAGAGGATCTAGAGGACATAGAAAATATCGTTCGGTCAGGATGCGCTGCATCTTAGGTGGCAATTTGAGGTTGTTTCCCTGCTTGATAGACCAGAAGTGTCCCAAATCAAATTATTCGTTTCGACGTCCCTTGCGCTTTTGCTGTACGTTGTAAACAGTTACCGTTAACAACGTCTAGCCCACACTGTATGGGAACTAAAATTAATAAGTAAACCGCTTGCAACAGAGGCTGAAACTTTGGAGCACGTAAGAACATAACAGAATTGTCACACTGAAACTTTTAATCCTAAACTTGGTAATTTCAAGCTGTTTGTACCAAAATTTTTCGCTAGCAATGTGAAAGCAAGTACTTTTAAATTCCAGTTAAAGTGTCACCCTACTTTTGACTATGAACATTAGGTTTGTAAATAACTTTTAACGTGTGTAATGTAATTAACCTAAACCGAATCAGACTATTTGTAAATCAAATTAAGTGCAAATAATGGTTATCAGTCACACGACTAGCGGCATCCACGTCAATCACACATTATGACTAAGCACTGTATATTATATTGTGCCCTGTTAGAAAAAAAAAAACTGTTTACTAAATTATATGAAATTTTAGAAATGAATACAGTTCGAAATTTCATATGAAAAGTTTCGTTTAGGCCCAACAATTGTTTCTTACCTAGACAACGTATAACTCATATCTGCTCTGTCTTGTTCAGTTGTCTACATCTACATATATACTCCGCTAGCCACCAAGTGGTATGTGGCGGAGGGCACTATTCGCGCGAAAGTCATATCCCCGCCCCCTCTTTTCACTTGCAGATCGCGAGAGGGAAAAACGACTGTGTGAACGCCTCAGTACGACCTCTAATTTCCCTTAGATTTGAATGGTTATCGATGCGCGATTTGAAAGTTGGTGGTAATAACATATGCTGTACATTCCCCGCGAAGATCGGATTTGGGAATTTAGTGAGCAGACCCTTCCGTTTGGTGCTTCGTTTATCTGCAAGTGTGTCCCACTTCAAAATGTCTGTGAGATTTGCAACCCTCTCGCGATGGCTAAATGTACCAGTCATGAATCTTGCTGCTCTTCTTCGGACCTTCTCAATCTCTAGAATCAGAAACAACTGGTAAGGGTCCCATACAGACGAACAATACTATAAGACTGTACGAACTTACGTATTGTAAGCTATTTCCTTTGTTGAAGGACTGCATCGCTTCAGGATTCTACCAATAAATCTCAATCTACAGTTCGCTTTACCCGTTGCTTGTGTAATCTGATCGTTCCATTTGGCATCATTTCTAAAAGTCCCATCCACATACTTGACGGATGTTACCGCTTCCAAAGACTGGGCATTTATTTTGTACTCGTACATTAATGGGGATTTCCGATTTGCTATACGCAGTAGGTTATACTTTCTAATATTGAGAGATAACTGCCAGTAATTACACCACGCATTTATTTTCTGCAAATCCTCATTGTTTTGTTCACAACTTTCGTGTGATACTAGTTCCCTGTAGACTACAGCATCATCGGCAAACAGTCTAATGCCGCTGTCAATACTGTCAACCAGATCGTTTATGTGAATCGTAAAAGGCATTGGACCTATTACGATGCCCTGGGGCACACCTGATGTTACGCTTGTTCCTGTTGAAGTCTCCCCATTCACGACGACATACAGCTCTCTGTTAGAAAACTTTCTGTCCAACCGGATATGTCATCGGATAGATCGTAAGGCGGACTTTTTGGAGCAAGCGGCAGTGCGGAACTGAGTCGAACGCCTTTCGAAAGTCAGCCTGGGAGCCGGTATTTAGGGCCTGTTGTATATCATGCACAAAGAGGACCAGCTGTGTCTCGCATGACTGCTGTTTCCTAAAACTGTGCTCTTTTCTGCAGATGAGTTTCTCAGAGTGTAGAAAGGTCATTATGTCTGAACTCAAAATATGTTCCATGATTCTACAACAAATCGATGTCAGTGAAATTCGCCGGTAATTTTGTGCACCCGGTATTCTACCATTTATATAGGTTTCTATGACCTGGGTCTTCATTCAGTCCCGTGAACTTTGCACTGTTCCAATGATTTCTGATAGATGATGGATTAGAATGGTGGTACCTTTGTAGCATAGTCAACACAAAATCTTACAGGTATACCGCTAGGCCAGATGCCTTTCTGGCGCCTAAGGATCTTAATTGTTTTACAATCCCAGATGTACCAAACACTATGTCAGCCATCCTTGCGTTTGTTCCATAATTCAAAGGGGGGAATGGTGCTGCAGTCCTCTGCTGGAAACGAGTTTCTGAAAGCTAGGTTTAGAATTTCGGCCTTCTATTTAGCATCGTCCGTTACATTACCTGTACTGTCAGCAAGAGAAAGTATTGAATTAATTGTAGCGCTCATAGAATTTACGTACGACCGAAATTTTTTGGGGTTATTTTTAGAATCTGCATATAAAATTTTGCTTTAAAATTCGTTACAAGAATTTGTCATTGACTTTTTGACAGCTGCTTTCATTTCCCATATCTTCTGTTTGTCAGTGGGGCAGTGACTACGTATAAAACGACTGTGCAAAATTCTCTGGTTCCTCAGCAATTTCCTAATATAGTTTCTGAACCGAGGTGGATCCTTTCCCTCCCCTATATTTTTGCTAGGCACCTATTTTTCTAGCACGTCGTGGACAATACCCTTAAATTCCGACCAAAGATGCTCAATATCTTTGTGTCCCGCGGTGAATGCTTGGAGCTGACTGTGAAGATACTCATTAATGCGGCTTTTATTTGCTTTCCCAAACAAGAAAATTCTACACAGTTTCTTTGGTTTTTTGCAATTTCCACTGAAACCCCAGCGACATTATTGTCGCTAATACCTTACACTAGATTAGCTTCCTCGAAAAGATCAAGTCGGTTTGTCGCCAAGATATCTAATATGTTCCTATTTCGAGTTGGTTTTCTAACAGATTCCTCAAGGTTGTATGTTTAGACCGCTCCTAGAATAACTTCACACGAGTCTTAGCTTCTGCCCCCTGTGATTAACGTGTAATTTTCCCAGTCAATGGACGCAACATTAAAGTCTCCACCTGTAACTAATGGAGAATTGGGATATATATTTTCTATGTAATCAAGACTTTCCCTGAAACGTTCTGCGACATTTGTTGCGGATGCTGGTGACCTAAAAACCATCATAATACAATTGTCAGTCTTTGCCTGATTGACAAGTTTATCCAGACTATTTCACAGTCTGACCCTTCAATCTCAACTGCGTTTAAATAGCTTTTAACTGCAATGAACACACCACAGCCCATACCATCGGTCCTATCCTAACTAAACAGTATTCAATACGATTTCAAAATTGTACTGCTATTTATGTCTGGTTTCACCCACCTTTCGGTACCTAATACACTATTAGAATTACTACTGTTTATTTCGGAGAGTGACTCGGGGATCTTTCTACAGACACAGCATGAGATTTATCATATTTAAATCCTTCTGAATGATCTGTTTAAGTGAACTAACAATTTTTACAGTTGGTACACCCACATCAGTGTCATCAACTGATAATTTTTAAGGCCAGAGGTTTGTTTCTCGTGGGGAGGAACCTAATATAAAAACCCCCAATGTGCACTCCGCAAGTACTGTGCTACGCATGTAGCTGCTTCCTGTGTGTACTCCACCCCTGATCTGTCGAGAGGCGTCCTACAACCTTCCTCCCCACAGCGTAGATCGCGGAATCTACAACCATTTTCGTCACAGAGTCGACGTAGCTTCTGGTATAGATTCTCCACTCGACTCCAAACCAGAGGACCCTGCTCCACCCTGGGTACGATGCTACATATCGTCAGCTTGGCTTCCACTCCTCGAGAGACGGAGGCCGCCTTCCGCAATTTAACCAACCGTCGAAAGGACCCAAGGATTTCCTCGGAGCCCCAACGACTGGCATCGTTGGTGCCGACATGTGCAACAATCTGCAGGTGGCTACACCCCACACGCTCGATAGCCGCCGGAATATCCACTTCCACAACCCGGACAAGGGCCCCCCAGAAACCACACAGAGTGAACGTTGGACTTCTTTCCCGCCATAGCCGCTATGTTCCTAATGGGCTCCATGACCCACCTAACATTAGAGCTCCCAATAACTAACAAACCTCTATCCCCACGTGCCTCTCCGGAGCATGCTGAAGGAGTGGCCACTATCCTAGCAGAAGGTGCATTCTGATCCGGTTCAGCCCCCCCCCCCCCCCCCGACTCCTTGAAGCCACAGCATCAGAGAGCACACTGAACCTAATAGCAAAGTGCATGGGATGTGGCAGGAGCCTGCATCCCCCATCCAGGCTTCGCCTTGAGGCTCGAGACCTCGACACAGTGCGCCACCCACACTGAGCTGAGAGTGGCCTGCCGGTTCAGTCGCACCTGAGGTCAGCTCAGAGAGCTGTGACATCCCCTCCCCCCTCTCCACCCCCTCCCCTCGTCCTGCGCATCTAGTACAGTGGAGGCTGCCCCAGCACCCCATCCCCATCGCATTGACTTCAAGATGGCACTCTGGAGCCTGTTGACTGTGGCCAACAAAGCTTCCAGCTGCATTTGGACTGTTTTCAACTCCTCCTGCATCCGCACACAACAGACACAGTCCCTATCCAACTAGCTAATATGTTATCTACTATGAGAAACTTAAAGAAACCTACTGCCACACAAGGTTAACAGCTCCACACTAGTTGCCAGAAAGGACACTCAACAATGAGAAACAATAAAAATGTATGGTAGAAGCTATATCTGGTCCTTAATTTCCTGCTAGAAACTATCTAGTGAACAGCAGAGAAAACAAAAGAAAAAACCAGTGACCTACAGTAAACTGCTATGGTATGTGTAGTGAATATTTTTAATTAAGCAGTAATCTACGGTAAGTTACACCTACTGATTATCCCTTGTATTTATAATGCAAGCAAACGTTTACGAACACGCGAAAAATGACCTAATAAAACGTATAAAAATTGCTAACTTCAATGTATCGAGTCTAAATGACACTAATAAACGTAAATACTGAGTATTCTACACTGACGTAATTGATAATCCCGCGTATTTAACGTCAGTTTAGAATGTAAACAAACGAATATGTACACGCGAAACAGTCCTAAACAGAAACTTCGCTTTCCCTATTCAGACGCAAAAAAAACTGGAACCTTCAATCTATCAAGTCTGTCTGAAACTAATGCACGAAAATACTATACAATATAGATCAATAATACGTAATTACTATCTAAATTACTTGTCTCGTAACACAGCAAGCGAAAAGCGCTCGTATTCGGCGTCAGGGCTTCCAACTCTGTATTGTAAGAATACGATGAAGTGAACTACATGTACTTAAAATAAATCGCTGGGCAGTAAACTGAATTATCATATGCTTTAGGCTGCTTTGCGAAAAGAGAATATTGTTATCTTCCCAAAAAGCAGCTGGCTGTCCACGTAATAGTGCAAGCCGTGACAGTGAAGTGATGTTACAACTGCTCTGAAACTGTGAGGATGAGTCTTAGCGAAATATTTGTAAACGGATAATAGGATACTTTGAAGTTATATTATGGGATTATATTAAAGTCCTTGTAATGAAACAGCAGTGAATCCTATTAACATGAATTATGATTTTTTGTTAGCATTGTCGTACACATAAAAATTAACTCAACCAAGAAACATTTAAATTGCGTAGAGTTTACTCTTTGCTTTCATAGTTACATACTTGTAACCTAAGGCGGAGGATGAAGAATAATAATTAAAATTTTTAAGATATGACAGATAACTAGCCTTCGATCCGAAAACGAAGACATATTCAACGACACTGTAAACTTCACTTTACTGTGCTAGCACCTGTTGCATTCTACAGGGTTAAAACAAAGGCGCTGTGTATCACGGAAAATGGCAGTTTGTTTAAAATGTTTGCCAGTATGAGCCTCGTTGGATGCCTGAACACATGAGCAATACGCCTACTTTGGCTACCAGAGATTGTATTGTTTGTGGAGCACGAGCGAGTGACTGTGTTGGCGGCAGAGTGAGGAGTGTTGATGGCGGGCGTGGCATACAGGAAACGAACCTTTTTTTTTCTTTTTTTACAAAGTGTCTGATAAACTACTCCCTAGTTTTAAACGGTTATAATTTCTTTATTTATGAACCAATTTCCTTGGAACTTCTTTAGCTAGAACTAGCACTTCTTGGGATTTAACATCATCTTAGACCTCCACATAAGCTCCAGCATTCTCTCCGTATTTTCTTAAGCGAACTGGTGCGTACGATACTGCTGCCTGCAACATGTTAGGTGGAACATTGGCTAACACATCAGATGTTACTGATTGCAATTCATCCAAGTTCCTCAGTTTTCTCTTGTAAACCTCATCCTTAGTCCACCCACAGATAAAGAAATAGCAAGGCGTTAGATCAGGGCTGCTGGCAGGCCATGCACGTGCACCACTTCTGCCAGTCCAACGACCTGGGAAATGACGATGCAGCCATTCGCGGACATCAGATGCAAAATAGGCAAGAGCTGCGTCCTGCACGAAGTGCAGCTGCGGGTTCTTCCATTGTGAAATTACTGGCCGTAAATGATGTCCAGATACATTTCACCATCCATTGTGCTCCGCAGAAAGGAATGACCAGCAACTTCGGATGACGTGATACCACACCATACTGTCACCTTCGGATGCCCCTGTGCATTTTCATCACATACGTGTGAGTTTCCGGTTGCCCAATAATGGCAGTTAGGCTTGTTTACAAATCGTCCAATGTCGAAAATTGCCTCGTCAATCAATAGAAAGTTCTCAAAAAATTCAGGTCTATCATCAATCCAACCCAAGAATATTCCTCCAAACTTCATTCTTCTGTCACAGTCGTCAGGAAACAATTGTTACACATAACGTAGCTTCCTAGACGTGAAAGAGTGATCTCTGTTAAGAATCGTTGCAAGTGTGTAACGTGAAACCACTTTCACGCGATCATGGACGGAGTGATTTCATAGGTCTCCTTGTGAAAATTTCACAAACTCTGTCAACATACTCCAGTGTCCCCGACGTTGATGTTCTTCCTGATCTTCCTGATTCGGCGACGCTCCCTGTTGCTAGTTATTTGGAGTGGAAATTTTTGAACTCTTTTTGCATGCAGTGTTGCATGGATCCCTCGTTCAGCCCTCCACCACTTCTGTTCTCGCACTACAGATCCACAGACCTCATGACAAGCTGCTACTTTGCTCCACTCTTCCACAGTCAACACAGAGGAAATTTTCCAAGTGAAAAAAAAGAAAAAATAATGTTAAACACAACTGCAAGGAGACTTGTTTCTAACATAAGTAGTTAAAAAAATGGATTCATAAATAAAGAAATTGTAACTGTTTTAAAAAAAGGAGTTGCTTATCAATCACCCTGTACGTTTTTCCAAAAATATTGTATCTTTATGAAACCATCTCAAAAATCAATGCTTCAATGCTTTTCATTCAGTCGTACCAGGGTGCATTCCAAATAAAATTCATTCCCTACACGGCACGTCCTCCGTCGAAGCTCCTCAGGTACACATCCAACAGAGTCATTCGGTCGTGCTCCAGTAACAATACAGCATCTGACAGTCAAAGTAGACGTATCACTCATGTGTTCAGGCATCCAACGAGGCTCATACTGGCAAACATTTTAAGCAAACTGCCATTTTTCGTGATATACAGAGTGTTTATTTCAACTCATAAACGACACAGGGGACATGTGTTTGTGCTACAAGAGGCCCCTTCCTGACCACCCCTCCTGCGTAGGTTGTCGTCAACTTTGTATTTTTCGAATGGGAATTCCCCATTTTTATTGCATATTCGGATTCTACCCGTAAATAAACACACGGTTAACTGAAAACCATTGTTTCTGGTTCGTTGTATATGTGCGCTGTAATCGGCAAATATAAATTAGGCCAATTTTTTGCAATTAAGAATCCACGCAATTGATCCTACATTTCATTTCCGATGTAAATGTAAACCTTTGCGTTCTAATGGTTGATATCTATGTTCAAACGTTGCTTGAGTATTCCAACTGTGATGGCAAAGTACAAATGTTGTGGCTAGACATTCACATTTCTGGCAAATAAACTACTTGTGTGGTAACATAGTTCCCTTTAACGTTTTTGAGATATGCAGTGGTCTCAGATTAAAGCAAATAGCTCCCACGCCCGAGTTCCCGGGTTCGATTCCCGGCGGGGTCAGGGATTTTCTCTGCCTCGTGATGACTGGGTGTTATGTGATGTCCTTAGGTTAGTTAGGTTTTAGTAGTTCTCAGTTCTAGGGGACTGATGACCATAGATGTTAAGTCCCATAGTGATCAGAGCCATTTGAACCATTTGAAAGCAAATATCCTGTATACACTTTTCAACTTAATCGGAAACGTTAACTACGTATCACGTGAACTCATCCTTTGCCATTCAGGTTAACGAAAAGGTTTGCTATATTGCATTAGATCAAATATTTATTCATTCTTTATAAGAAGCGGTTTGAGTGTAAAACATGGAAAGTAAAAGATCAGTGGGCTGAAGGTCAGAGATATTCCAGCCGTTGAAATATGCTCACTATTTTCATATACTTGAATTTAGCATATTTCGTGACAGTACTCACTTTTCCGTGGATGTTTCTAAGATGATATTTGACTTTTTTGTGTTGGCTTCAGTCGTCTAGTGAAAGTATGATTCCACAATGCTGTTTCGTCGGCTGCGGAGATATCCTGGTTCAATGCGTTTGCCTCATTTTTGGTGCTTCAAATACCATTTTTCCGAATGTGCTTCCTTCTTGATGTTTATATAAAAAAGTAATAGAATAACTCATTTTTGCTGGTCACTTGCAAATTATTATAACGGGGACCTGTACATTGTTCCACCGTCACACACCGAGTGTTCACTGCCGACTGACTACGGTCAAAGACGACTCCAGCGTCAAAGACATTTCACACAACACACAAGCTTCCACTTGTAACCAGTCTCTTTGATATTATTCGTCACATCTACTAATATTAATCAATATGCTGTCACTCTCGAACATATAAGCAAATAAGCCTAAAATAAGGCAAATTACAATTCACAAAAAGTATTTGACAAAAATAATAAGAAAACATTTACAACCTGCCTCATTAGATTTGGTATCGACAACTCCTGTAGAAAATAACACATCTCCCAGATCCGTCACACCATGTAATGCGTCTGCAGTCATCAACAACATGACCACATGGCTTCCAAACAATCAGCCCTCTTGAGACGGTTTTTCAGTGCGGTCGATGGTCTCAGTAATTCATATTGAATATGGCAGTGCCAGTGAAGTTCTCACGTGGCCAGCAGAGAGACGGAAGAACTCAGAGAGACAGCGGAGGGAACGAAGTACGTGGAGACGGTGGCGATGCTCTCATACAGCCCTACTCTGATGGATTGTGTCGTGCTACACGAAAAAAAAAAAAACCTCTTTCAGCACAGTCGTCGGTTCTTGGATTTACTTCTGGGGGAGACTGAGTGTGTACTTCAGCATACACATACCATTAGATTACTTTGTTATATGGGATTTCTAGGAGAATTTCGATGGAGAAGTCTTCTCGGGTAATCAGCCGAGTAAAGACGTTGTTCTGCGGAACTTTGTTATATGGGATTTCTAGGAGAATTTCGATGGAGAAGTCTTTTCGGGTAATCAGCCGAGTAAAGACGTTGTTCTGCGGAAACGTTTCGACAAGTTTCCTGTTCGTCATCTTCAGGTCAGGGTCATAATCAGTTCGTATGTGTATAGACTAAATGTAGTCGCATTTACGAATATGGACAACCATCAGCTGTAGAATGGAATGACGACAGAGAAAATGTTGTGGTGAACCGGGACTCGAACCCGAATTTTCCAGTCATCGTGAGAGGCCGCATTTCGTTTATAGACGCTTGACCATATATTCCTCAGCGTTGTCTGCAAGGGATTGGCCAATTGCACGTCTCCGAACATCTTCTGCGACACACCATCTGGCGCCGCGTGGTTGGCCCAGTCTCTGCAGACGTAGCACAGGAATACGCGGTCCAGCCTCTATAAAGATGCGGACTGGACGTGAAACCGACACTTCGCCTGCATATGGCTTGTAGGAAACGTTACCACATGACGGCGCCTTCACTCGGCTGACTGCCCGAGAAGACTTCATCACTTTATTATATCTTGAACAAGATGGAATACTTAACTTTTTAAAAAATCTTTGCCCGCAGGACCTTCTCTGTATATTTGCCACTGTCTCTGTACACTTACGTATCATTTGGAGAAGCACACTTGAATAGTCTCTTCTCCCACAGTACAGTTCACTATAAAACTTCGCTACTAGTTCTGTCTACTACAGCTCATGCGCTCTGGGCTCTGCAGTGAGACGATGCTGTCGTCTTCGGCGATGACTGCAGACTGAGCGGCAGTCTGCTCTGATGTAAGTAAGTCTTCAGAAGTGGCGGCGTATGGATACTCCTGCGTGTCTGTGCTGACGGCTGTCACCGTGCTTACTTGTAGATCCGTCGTGAGTTGCCTGTGGTGTCACCGCAAGGCACCACACTTGCTAGGTTGTAGGCTTCAAATCGGCCGCGGTCCGTCAGTACACATCGGACCAGCGAGTCGCCACCGTCGATGCTGGCACACCGAGCGCTGCCACTCAGCTGACCTTAGGAGACAAGCTATCGCACTGGCCAGTTCTAGAGCCGACTTTAATAGGAATGGTTCACTTGTTATAGCTTCAGGGATCTCATTTGCAGAGACGCTAGTTAGCATAGTCTTCAGCTAAGTCAGTAGCTACGACCTAGCCAGGCGCCACATACAGTTTATGCATTGATAATAGATCTATGTGTGTGAAGCAATCAGAATTCTAAAGAAGTATTCGCAGTTCAGCCTATAACTGCACTTGTAAATATTATTGTACAAATTCAAGATCGACGTTCACCGCTGAAGCTGAATTAAAGCTAAGTATTTAATGGTATTCCTATCTACTAACTTTCTAATCACCCCGTCAAGGATAGTTCATTGAGCCTCACGTCAGCCTACGAGATCAAAGTGTGCAATTAATGGCCACACCTCGTGATCAAAATAAGAGTGAAACTGCTTGACTCAGCCGGGTCACACTTTTTCCATGTGGCTCATACTTCCGTCTCAGCCGACCAGTGTGGCCGAGCGGTTCTAGGTGCTTCAGTCGGGAACAGCGTGACCGCTACGGTCGCAGGTTCGAAACCTGCCACGGGCATGGATGTGTGTTGTGTCCTTAGGTTAGTTAGGTTTAAGTAGTTCTAAGTTCTAGGGGACTGATGACCTCAGATTTTAAGTCCCATAGTGCTCCGAGCCTTTGAACCATTTTTTTGTTCCGACTCAAACACAACATTGCCATCTTTGTCAAAGTACTTCGTTCTTCAGGCCATACCACAGAGTGTGTATTGAAGTTTGCAGGTAAACTGCTGTGGATTGTATGCGCAGCGGCGGGACCTGTGCATCGAGCAGACCTATTAACTATAACACGGTACATGGGGAAATTCGAGCCTGGAATATACCCTACCTGAGAAGAAACCTAAATCTTCCAGAAGGGGAGGAAGAAACGAAATGGAACTTCACAGGTTGAGATGGTGTGCCAAGTTATTTCAGTGATTACGAAACCGAATCCACTGTACAAAGAACATGGCTGTATGAATCCACTT
The DNA here is from genome assembly GCF_021461385.2 of Schistocerca piceifrons. NCBI lineage: Eukaryota > Metazoa > Arthropoda > Insecta > Orthoptera > Acrididae > Schistocerca > Schistocerca piceifrons. Next base: position 135,117,831 of record NC_060138.1, on the reverse strand, counting down.
ACCAGTATGACGTTGCACCACTTCTGGCGCAGATGCAGGTTCCGATTCGGTTGGGAAGGGTGTCATAAAGCTGTTGTATACTACCCTGGGGCAATCTGGCCCACAACTGTAGTAACAGGTCCTTCATGTCCTGGATACCGGCACTGGAACAGTATTGAACATCCGACCTGGTCCTACACATGTTCTACCGAGGAGATAACAGCGGGTTTTGCTGGCCATGAGAGTACTGCATCGTTACTCAGACAGTTCACAGAGACACGTGCCTTGTGCAGACGAACATCATCTTGTTGAAAAATGGCATGGAAATACTACGACATGAGAAGTAAGACACGTGGAATCAGGATGCTTGTGACGTACCGTTGTGGCATCAGAGCTCCCTCAGTCACTACCAGCCACGATCTGAAGTCGTACCCGGTGGCTCCCCACATCATGCCGCCAGGGGAAACGTCACTCTCCTTTTACATTGGAAGAATGCTCACACGAGATATGGCAGAACTGTAATTCATTGCTGAACACAACGCGATGCCGTTCATCAGCAGCCAATATTTTCTGGTCACGGCGTCAATCAGAGCTCAGTGCCCTGTTTTATGGCGCTAATAGCAGCCAACGCATGTGATGGGTAGAAGGGCTACTGCTTGTCTCCAACCAATGGTTCTGGAGAGTACCTCATCATTACTCAGACAGTTCCCAGAGAGACGTGCAGTGTGCAGACGAAAGTTATCCGGTTGAAAAATGGCATCGATGTACTACGAGAATCAGAACCGTGCCCTGTTTTATGTCGCTAATAGCAGCCAATGCATGTGATGGGCTACTGCTAGTCTCCAAACAGTGGTTCTGAATGACACACAGTGTTGCAGGGAATCCACTACTTGTTCTTGGATGCCAGGAGCAGGCATGAAGAGGTTACGATGTGCTTGACGTACAGTACAATGATCCTGCCTTGTGGAGATCAAACGTCGGCGACCAGAACCAGCCCTTACATTCCCAAGCAATCCTAACATTGGGCCACTGTCACATCCACACAGGTTCAAATGGTTCAAATGGCTCTGAGCACTATGGGACCTAGCTGCTGAGGTCAGCAGTTCCCTAGAACTTAGAACTACTTAAACCTAACCAACCTAAGGCAACACACACACCCAGGCCCGAGAGATGACTCGAACCTCCGTCGAGGGGGGGGGGAATCACGCGAACCGTGGGAAGGCGCCATCAGACCGGTCAGCTACCCCTGCGGCTTCTGTGTGATCAAACTCATATGGTTATTTGTTCGTTCTCAGAAACAGAGCCATAGAAACTCATTCTGGAAATCTCATTGATGATATATTTGTTATTGCAATACTTCGATTTAAGGTCACCGTTAGTTCATGGTGATAACTGGACTGTAGAGTGTCCCTATGTTTCTCCGAGGAAAATATTTCTCTTAAGGTTTCTGCGAGGAAAATTTTTTCCTAAGGTTTCTGCGAGCCGATGTATACACTAGTAGTTCTTTACCACCTGTCGACTAAACCGAAGTATTCGTCAAGTTATTTTAGCCACTATTTTATCTTTAGGTTTGCTAGTATTTAGGAAACAATGACTCCTACATTGCACGACAGACTCCCTCTTTACTCCTAAATATAAGTTTAGTGTTCTAACTTTTACGACCTGCACTTCTGATATCACAGAGTGACCTTGAGACAAAATAATGACATAGTGATCGAATGTAAGCCTAGTGGAATACATAAGTAGTGCCTCTTTTCCTTCTGCTTCATAATCATGCCAGAAAATATGTACAACTTCAGTTTGTCTTCTACGCTGAAACTCACGCAGTAGGTCTGCGACTTTCAAAGTTCCACAGTGGATACTATGATGTACAGGGTGAACCAAAACTCAACCGACAAAATTACAGAGGGGGTGGTGTGTACCAAAATAAGAAAAAATGTCTAGTGAAGATCGGCTGTGAAATGAATGTTGTGAGGGATTCACTTGTACGTGGAGCCCGATTTTGTAATATAATTCATGAAAAATGACCTGGAACGATTGTCATATGTAGAAGAGATTGTATTTTTGTACACCACTGAACCAAAGATGTTGCCTGATTGTGAGTATGAGTGCGCGGAGTGCAGCAGCAGTTGCCGCTGCACTCTGTCACAGGTAGGACGTGAGACTTAAAGCTAGTGGCTAGCTGGGAGAATTTAGCTGTCGGCCTATAGATGAATGATGTTGTTTATACTCACACAGAGCCAGTAAATGTTAGGTCGTAGTTATTCCTATAAAAGTGTAAAGTGTGTTATTTTTTTGTGACGCTGTGAGATTATCAGGAAATGAACTGATACTTATCGTTAACAAATACTGAGCATTGCCGATAGTAGTAATAGAAGAGTAATGAATTTATATTTTAACTCAAAGGGAAAGCAATTGGAACAAATTCGTAAGGTAATAAATTTATGTATATTTAGTTTTAAATATGCAGCCGCGAAACGTGGCTTCCGCTAATTTTTACAGTGCTAATCCTTGAATGTAGGAATCAAGTACCTTCCGTCAGATTTAATGTATAGGTTGATTGGGTATACCTGATTTGTAATATATTGTGTGTCTTGTAATCCTGATACAAAGAATTTCTTGATGCTATAATGGTCCATAATGGATCAACGAAGATAGATACAAAGAAGTTAAATTTTGGAATCTGTTTTGTCAAACGATGTCAGACTCTTTCTCATGTATCAAGGCAAGTGATTTTTAATTATGACAGTAAGTTGAGAAGTTCACTGATTGTGAAGTTAATGTTAAATGTTTCACATCAGATTTTGTGAAGGTGAAACATTATTTTAAATACAGTTCTCAAAGTGAAGCATTCGGTCTTAGCATATAAAGTTATCAGTGCCTCATCCTCTTCCTTGTCGGGTTTATTTAAATCGAATGAATATTTTTTAAAAGAAATGATTTTTCTATCAGATTCAGGTACATATTAATGTGCTAGAATCAGAAAAGTATTCAATGCGGGCAGCATTGCACGGCGCTGAACCAAAGATGTTGCCTGATTGTGAGTATGAGTGCGCGGAGTGCAGCAGCAGTTGCCGCTGCACTCTGTCACAGGTAGGACGTGAGACTTAAAGCTAGTGGCTAGCTGGGAGAATTTAGCTGTCGGCCTATAGACGAATGATGTTGTTTATACTCACACAGAGCCAGTAAATGTTAGGTCGTAGTTATTCCTATAAAAGTGTAAAGTGTGTTATTTTTTTGTGACGCTGTGAGACTATCAGGAAATGAACTGATACTTATCGTTAACAAATACTGAGCATTGCCGATAGTAGTAATAGAAGAGTAATGAATTTATATTTTAACTCAAAGGGAAAGCAATTGGAACAAATTCGTAAGGTAATAAATTTATGTATATTTAGTTTTAAATATGCAGCCGCGAAACGTGGCTTCCGCTAATTTTTACAGTGCTAATCCTTGAATGTAGTAATCAAGTACCTTCCGTCAGATTTAATGTATAGGTTGATTGGGTATACCTGATTTGTAATATATTGTGTGTCTTGTAATCCTGATACAAAGAATTTCTTGATGCTATAATGGTCCATAATAGATCAACGAAGATAGATACAAAGAAGTTAAATTTTGGAATCTGTTTTGTCAAACGATGTCAGACTCTTTCTCATGTATCAAGGCAAGTGTTTTTTAATTATGACAGTAAGTTGAGAAGTTCACTGATTGTGAAGTTAATGTTAAATGTTTCACATCAGATTTTGTGAAGGTGAAACATTATTTTAAATACAGTTCTCAAAGTGAAGCATTCGGTCTTAGCATATAAAGTTATCAGTGCCTCATCCTCTTCCTTGTCGGGTTTATTTAAATCGAATGAATATTTTTTAAAAGAAATGATTTTTCTATCAGATTCAGGTACATATTAATGTGCTAGAATCAGAAAAGTATTCAATGCGGGCAGCATTGCACGGCGCTGAACCAATATTCAGTATTTTCACTGAACATTTGCAAGGTTATTCATTTATCAACCAGTCTACTGATATTATTTGTATGAAGCTATTTTACGGCCGGCATTGAATTTAGCTGCGACAAAATTGAATATTTTCAATGCCTACTGTGGAGAGAACAGAATACCAAGAAAACGTGCGCAGCGACTCTAGAGCTAAGGAAAATTTATTTCATTGTTTATTTGCATAGGGTATTGCACAGGGCCATAGAAATCGGTTCTCACGAGACTGGGTAAATTTCAGAGGGACTGATTTCATTATGAAAACTGCGTATTGGTTTTGCAGATTAAGTCATTTGCTCAAGAACACGTCACACAGTAAATTTGCGTGAGAAAAGCATCACGCATTGCATATCCGTTGGCAAACAAAAACACAAATCTTTTAAAAAGAACATTAAAATCTTTTCAGAGCATTGAACAGATACTCTGAAACACACCTTTTCCACTATAAACTCTTTGATTTCGATATTTTGGGAGAAAGTAGTGTGAACCAGAACCAGAAAAAAGACCAGCGTACATGGACTCTAAAATGATTACCCTGTGGGGTATGAGCTCTCGTTCAGTAAAAGAGATGTGTTTCACAATAGCGGAGCTGAACGAAGGACCCATATCCCTTCAGGTAGGCAGTTTATAGCCCACGCGTACCATCAGATATTTTTCTCTGCTTTTGGTCCATACTGCCACCTCTGAATGTTTGTCGGTGGAGCTCTGGTTCATTCTGTATGCTGGAGCTGTGAAATGGAACTGTCTTGTTCTGCAGCAACAGATATTAATTTATTACACGTCTGGTCTCCTCCAATTTTTATGTATATTCCGATAACTTTTTTACAGTGATATCTAGGATTACAATGATGATTCGTGGTGTGTAAAAATGATTTGTAATGCGCCTCCTTTGAAACAGATTACAAACAAACGCTTAATATTATTGACTTTGTCCTTTTTAGGAATTAATTTTCTGTGTTCATACGAGGGAGTTGATCATTTCTTATCTGTAGTGCCAGGGACTTACAATATCTACTTTATGTAGCCGTGAATTATGTAATACGGATTTCGATTCAAGGAGTGCTTTCACAAAATCAGTCTGTCGCAGCTGCAGCAGAAGTGTTATTTCCGAATCGTGCGAGTGCGGATGATATCAGGTCGCCTTTCCACATTCAGCCGCGTCACTCGCAGGAAGCATTGCATCCATAGTCGGGGAACTTGTAGGCTATGTTTTCAAAATCAGATCTCAGTTTCGTGTCCTGAAGTGTGCCATTTTTCGAAACATCCCCCGACAAGAGTTTCTGACCTACAAATGAAAGCCAGGCGGTTTTTCGTAATTCAATTAAAATTTATCATGCTTGTGTCAGTTTATTGATGCATTTCTTTTACGTAGAATGATTTAGCCCTTTAGGTCCTTTCTCACATATAACCAGCCATTCTAGCAGAATTAACATCGCAATATACCTAGCAAACGAGCTGCACCTAACACGAAAAACAGTGAATAAAGATATCACTTGAGGCTGAAGCCCTTCTGCAAATTTTCCGCAAAAATAAATTTGTTTTGGGAGTGAGTCCGCCTAGACCAAAACACAACTTTTTTCCTTCTCTGTTAGACATGGGCCAATCAGAAATCCCGCACATGTTCGGAGCTGCTGAGCATGTGCATCTTCCAGGTCGCAGTGTGCTCACTTACCAGAAGTGTAAACATGGAGACGGAACCGTCACAGCTCATTTAGTGTTTGTCCCTCAGCGCAGATGTCGTCGCTTCGCTTTACCCTCTAGCTGGGTTACGCTGTACCTGGGACACTCTCGTGCTCTGTTCACAGTGTGCAGTGTAATGAGGGGAAGGTATCGTGTTATCTCATCGCTCTAGCAACAAATATCACGATTCTAAAACAAAATATAAAAACAAATGGTGCATATATATTCCAGATTGGTTTCAGGCCCACGTTAAGGACCCAAATAATCCTCATGGCAAGGATATCAAACATGTCTGTCAATAATAAAATATAATTTTAAGCATACCTTGGGGCCCGCCGCGTTAACCGAAAGCGCTAATGCGCAGCTTCCTGGACTCGGGTAGGAGCGCCGGCCCAAATCGAATCCGCTAGACGGATTAACGACGGCGGCCGGTGTGCCGGCCAGCCTGGATGTGGTTTTTAGCTGGTTTCCCACATCCCCCTAGGTGAATACCGGACTGGTTCCCACATCCCACCTCAGCTACACAGCTCGCCGACATTTGAACACTGTCGCACTCTTCCATGGATTACACTAGTCACAGACAGTTGAGGTACACTAATTCTGTCCCGGGGCGTACGGGGTGGCGGCAGGAAGGTCATCCGGCCACCCCTTATAAACTAACATTGCCAAATCCGATTAAGCATTTCCGACCTTGCCTCACTTCGGGGAAAGGCACACGTGAAAGAATTTTAAGCATACCTTGGATAAGCGGTTTAATACCAAATTTTTTAGATAATGATGTCGCTTACGTAACATGGAGCAGGATGAGGCACAGTTAGTATACAACAATTTTAAATTAGAAAAATAGAGAAATGCAAACATGTTTGTCACTGGTGATAAGAAACGGTAAAGTAAATGTCGGCCACAAAAGTACTGCACATTGATAAACGCAAGTAATTGTGAAGATTTTCGTCACTAATACTCGTTCGAAACCTTAATTTATTAATTTATTCATATAGAGATAAACGTTTCACACACATGAGTAGATCCGAACAAGGACATAACTCTCGCAGCTCCGTTATGCAGGCGTGGGAATTCTTGCTCTGGAAAGTTTTCGTGGAATTTTTTTGACTTCGTACTGCAAAGAACTTCTCCTTCGGAACTGCATTCCAATGCAGTTCGAATCAGTTCCATCTGTAGATGATTAGGAACATCTTCAACAGATAGTGACCCACGTATTCGCGAAACCTAGCATTTTCGCCGACCAAACCAGGGATAGGGGGATGTGCAGTGTTTTCAGTTAATAGTTGGCTCTCCCATAGATGAAGCTTGCTTTCAAATTGATTTATTTTTCCCAGAAGATTAGAAATTATATTATTTTCACTATGCAAACTGACGTTCAGGCTGTTCATGTGAGACGTAATGTGCAAGAGAAATGCAAGGTCTGATATCGCACAAAGGTCTTGTAATGTTGGTTCACTCTTTCCATTATAAAGTAAGAAACGTACTATCATCAAACGTAAGTCAAAAATTCTTTTCAGCATATTTCGTCGAATGAGACAAATATCCGGACACCCCCCCACCCCACCCAAAAACCTACGTTTTTCATATTAGGTGCATTGTGCTGCCACCTAGTGCCAGGAACTCCGTATCAGTGACCTCAGTAGTCATTAGACATCGTGAGAGAGCAGAATGAGCCGCTCCGCGGAACTCACCGACTTCGAACGTAGTCAGGTGATTGGGTGTCACTTGTGTCATACGTGTGTATGCGAGATTTCCACACTCCGAAACATCCCTAGGACCACTCTTTCCGATGTGACAGGGAAGTGGAAACGTGAAGGCCGAAACGTACAGGCCGACCTCGTCTGTTGACTGACAGAGACCGCTGACAGTTGAAGAGGATCGTAGTGTGTAATAGGCATATATCTATCCAGACCATCACACAGGAATTGCAAACTGCATCAGGATCCACTGCAGGTACTATGACAGTTAGGCAGGGGATGAGAAGACTTGGATTCCATGGTCGAGCGGTTGCTTATAAGCCACACACCACGCCGGTAAATGCCAAATGTCGCCTCTCTTGGTGTAAGGAGCGTAAACATTGGACGATTGAACAATGGAAAAAAGTTGCGTAGAGTGATGAGTCACGGTACACAATGTGGCGATCCGATGGCAAGGTGTGGGTATGTCGAATGCCTGGTGAACGTTGTCTGCCAGTGTGTGTAGTGCCAAGAGTAAAATTCGGAGGCGGTGGTGTTAGGATGTGCTCGTGTTATTCATGGAGGGGGCTTGCACCCCTTGTTTCTTCCGTGGGACTATCACAGCACAGGCCTACGTTTATGTTTTAAGCACCTTCTTGCTTCCCACAGTTGAAGAGCAATACGGGGATGGCGACTGCAACTTACAACACGATAAATCACCTGTTCATAATGCAAGTCCCATGGCGGAGTGGTTACACGACAGTAAAATCCCTGTAATGGACTGGCCTGCACAGATTCCTGACCTGAATCCTATAGAACACCTTTGAGATGTTTCGTACCAGGCCTCACCGACTGATATCGATACGTCTCCTCAGTGCAGCACTTCGTGAAGAATGGGTTGCCATTCCCCGAGAAACCTTCCAGCACCTGATTGAACGTATGCCTGCGATAGTGAAAGCTATCATCAAGCACTACCGATGATGGGCACCACGAACTTGTATATCATTTTCAGGGAGGTGTCCGGATACGTTTCATCACATAGTATATGTCGCCGTCCTCCTCTCCTAATTCTTCTAAGAACTGTCGAAACTGGCGATGCGTAAGCCCAGGTGTTTTGAGACAGTTTACAGGACGGACAACAATTTGCATGACGTTTTCTAACGTTACTCATTTTGCTCAAAACACCTTTCGATGTAGAATGCAGTGAATTCCATTAAACGTCTCTTCTGTGCTTCCTAGGTTTTTGCGCATCAGTGTTACGTGTCCTTTCCGATGGACTTGCATTGCTAGTGCACCATCCGTGGTCACTGAGATTAACCGAGTGCAGCCCATGCCGACACTACCAATCACTTACTCGAATGCTTGGAGTAAGTCTGCGCCTGTTGTAGTCCCTTTCAAGGGCAATAAGTCAAAAAAATCCTCTGTTATATGCAGAGCGTTGTCGATATCTCATACATATATATCACTATTATAGCTGTATCTGTAAGATCTGTCGCTTGATCCAGCGCAACAGCGGAAACAATGACGTCCTTAGCCATATTTATTAACTGCCTGCGCACGTCGCTGGACATAACATCTATATGTCGTGTAACAGTTTGTTTGTAAAGGCCGATTTCTTGAAACTTGTTAACGTTATTGGGACACAACAGTTCTGCAGCATGATTGAGAGAGTCTTTTACAAAGATTCCTTCGGAAAATGGTTTCCTGGTTTTCCGGCTCTTGCTATATTTAATGTAATTTTGAAACTTGCTCCCTGTGTAAATATTATGTTATAGTCATTCTGGAAAACTGAAAACAGTAAAAAAAGACACCAATATAGCACAAGAAACGAAGAGTTCAAGAGGCATCAATTATTATGACTTACATTAAAAACGGCAAATGTGCGTGATACATGTTCTTAAGTCCATTGAATTAGGGTTGCCGTCCTTCACTGTTCAGTACACGACACTTGTCTCTATGAAATGAGTTGTATTGGAGTTTTCACCTAGTGTTGTAAAGAAGAACTGCAGTTCCAAGGCGTGTTTAAATGACGGAGAACACAGATCTCCCGGTCTCTGTTTTTTGCGATACCTGCCATTTTTCAGTTCGTGTCAAATAAGTGTACAGTGGACAGACGGAAGTAAGGCTGGGTTTGGTTCGGTTCTCCTGGTACCGCGTAAACAAGGAAGAGGAACCGTCGCCGCTCATTTGGTATACGTATCTGGTCTCAGATCTCGCTGTTCCGCTTTGCCCACTGGCTGAGATGTGCGCATCTGTGGCGCACTTCCGCACATTTGCACAGTGTGCAGGATTTGGCTGGCCCTGTACTGCATAGAAACGTATCGCTTAGTTTCGGCATCACCATTAGGCTTCTATCGTGTTACTGTTTGACTGGAAAAATGCTCATTACTTCTTGTGCACAAATAAATTTGAGTTGTTAAGAAAGTATTTAAAAATTTTAAAAACAGACGAAGATTTGTATGTATACCTTGTTACAACATGCTGTGATCTTTCGAGGTTTTTTATATCTTCGCATTACAGGTGTTTTCCTTCCACAGTCTGTTATCGGCAACCACATAGAAGTTAATATAGAACAGTTACTTTCCTGGAAATTTTACGACTGGGAATGTTGTTGTTAGTCCCAACACTAGTTAATTCTATTTTTAAGAGATAAAGGGTTTGTGCGTGTGTGCTTCCGTCTTGTTTGAAATGTGTTTAACTCACATTTTCTGGTTTCCCCATGATCTTCACTGTGAAAGACTGCACTGTTTAACTTTCACTGTCACTGTTTACGAACAATGGAGACAAGATGGTGGAAAGTTGAATATGTTCTGGGCGAGAATTTTGAAGTTTATTGAGGTGCATTTGCAAATCTGTGTGTGTGTGTGTGTGTGTGTGTGTGTGTGAGAGAGAGAGAGAGAGAGAGAGAGAGAGAGAGAGAGAGAGAGAGAGATAAAAAGAGGGAGTAGGTGAACAGGTGTGGGTTTTATTTAATTATTTAGTAGTGTGCATTTGTGGGTTGGTGTTACTAATATTTCTCTGAGGGCAGAGTAAAGAGTTCCATTGTAGAGAGCTGTGTAGTCATTTTTTTCTTGTTTTCCTCCGACTATGGCTTTTTGTATTTCGATAACAAACGAAAAATTTCTGTTTTTATCAAGGAAGACCTTCTTAAAAAACAAATTTAAACTTATCATTGTCGTGTATATTTTCAGTAACATTGCATTTCGTTATTTACTCATAGTTCAACGTACCTGTCGAATGAGAATGATGGTTCACTAACAGAAAAGCATGAGAGCAGTACAGAAAAGACCAGTTTAGGGAAGACGTTGACGGGACTGAGAATAATGTTTCCAGGATGTCAGAAACATTGGTTTGCTGTTCAGCAGAAGGAAAATATCTCGCATATACGCTGAGCGAAGCTATGTCGAAGATAATAGGGTCATATTTAATTTCTTAATGATTGTAGGAAAATATTTAATCGATTACTGAATGTTGCGTTAATTTGGAACAGACACAGGCTACTAGGCAGAATGTTCCAGAGACGCACAGCTTAAATAGACAAGGTGAGTTAGAGGTATGCGCAAGTGAGCCAACGTGCTGGACGTATCAGCCTCGTTTCGCAGTTATAAAGTGATAGTAAGTATTTCATGTCTGAGGGCTCCAGTACCTAAGGAATCAGTAAATAATCTTCTTAAAATGACGTTGCCTATATGGTCGCATTTACCCAAACGGAGCATCAAAAGGTTTGACGTGGTCAAACAACCGAATGCCGTACCCATCTGGAGCGGAAGCTCACACCGCCAGTTCCAATAGTCTGTAATTTTTCCCATTTGTGCCGTCTCGCATGTGTGGCTTCGGGGAGCTCGGCGAAGAGTTTATCACTGCTCGAGCCGTGCTGAACCACGACACTCTAGCGTACGAGGACCCGCGGCAAAGTAACGCCTTCGACTTTTTTATGTGAAAACTCGCGAGGTATTTTAAATTTTTTTTTTATTAAAGTTGACCACCTTTGTTCCTCATATCCACATATTCACTTCTCAGCATAATTAGCCTGGCGAGGAACACATTTTTCCCGACAGGAGACCACTGTTGATACTGTCAGTGTAGAATGTTTGACTTGGTTGATGGAGCCACAATCTCGCCTTTGTTTGAACTGCTTCATCGCTATCAAAGTGAAGTCCTTGAAGGTGTTCTTTAAGTTTTGAGAACAGATGAAGCTCTGTAACAATCCATGAGGTCACCACCACCGTTTCCTTCATTGTGAGCACTAATAACTCAATCTTGAACAATACTGATGTCTATATTTATTTATTTACTCTATTCCGTTGTACGCTGTTACCTACAATTTGAACGTGGGGTACACTGATTCTTACAGCAGTCATGCAATAGACACTAATACTTAATTCTGTCCTCCTAATACTACTTTTCATCACTGTAACTATTTCCACAATTAATAATAATAATTAAAAGAGCAATTTCTACTATGAATAAAGGCTACACCTTCTACCAAATCTACGTCTGCTACAGTCATGAGAACTTTCGCTGTGATTGCACCTGCCTGCCGGCCGATGTGGCCGAGCGGTTCTAGGCGCTTCAGTCTGGAACCGCGCGAGCGCTGCGGTCGCAGGTTCGAATCCTGCCTCAGGCATGGATGTGTGTGATGTCCTTAGGTTAGTTAGGTTTAAATAGTTCTAACTGTTCCCAGGGAGCGTCGTTGTTGCTGGCGTCGCGCGCAGCCACACCCTGGCCTATGTCACCTCTCATTCAGTAACCATTAAAGTTACCAGGAGACTGTTACAATTGTTAGAACCTGGCTGCTAATCTACAGTATATTAATATAAGTACAGTTGTTACTGTTCCCTTCAGCCGACTTTTGATCGTAGACCTAGTTTTATTCGAACACATTTTAAGAATATTGTATTCTCTTGCACTTTCGTATTCGTTCTCCTAATGTTATAGAACAACTTGCTGACAAAATTTTATGAGAGAGATGCGACAAAAATATAAAGCATGTGTAATTTTATAGGCACGTTTATGAATTCTATGTATTCAGCTACTACGCATATATATTTGATTTGAATCTATTGCGTTATTTCGTACAACAGAAGAGACATTGGGCGAATTTTCTTAGTACCGAGTAGCAGGAATAAGAAGTAGGTCCATACACAGCTTCAAATTTTTCCTTGCACTTGCAAACAATAATGGTTCCCTTTTGTCCTGCTGACTATTGGATAGGACCAATTTAACGCTGTTTACGGAAACAGGTGTTCAAATTTGATACCGCAACAAGAACTGGAAATCTGTTTCCGCTATTAATAAAGGATAGCAGGGAAAATTTGTCTTTCATGCTCGTCACAACAAATGCTTTTCGACCCATTTAACTGAAATCTGTTGATATTTTTTGCTCATATTCGAAATATTCTGTTTGAAGCCACTGATCAGCTTTAGCAGTGCATTAGATGGTTCAGTACAATTTTTTAATATACACAGCTAAATGTTCTGCAGAAGTCAATGTATCACCAGCTGCGCAATGGGCCCAAAATGGCGGCCACTGACAAGTTGGTCGTACTTTCCCTATACAGAGCTGTGCAAAGCAGCTGTGGGCAGCACCGCGGTGTCGAAGAGCGAGTGACCGTGGCAACGGTTGTGAAGTCTTGTGTGGGGCAGTGAACGAGTCACCATTGGGGGCAAGACCAGGGACGATGAGCGCCTGTAGGCTGAAAACAAGCAAAGCGGCGTGAGATGCATGGGGTGGGGGGGGGGCGTTGACGAGTAATCTATCAAGGGGTGCAGTGCACGCCAGTGGAGTGTTCAGAACTTCGAGTAGCCTGTGGAGATGACATATGGCTGATGGCTGACAACACACCAACAGCCACAGCGAATGCAAAGAGAACAAATTATCTGGTGTCATCTTAGGTCCTCAGAAATCTGTTCCCGAGTCGTCTGAGAAGCAGTGGAAAAAAATTGGCAGCCGGTGACTCACCAGATGGTAATCCTGAATGCAAGAAGGCTAAGCCAGTAGATCTTCTCTTGGTTACAGGAAGACACAGCATTCAGCAAGTAACCACACAGGGAGCTATTGGAGAAAATATCAACAGGTCATTAACTCTGTTGATGGTGCATGATGAAGCCCTAACTGTAACGCATAGTCCAAGGCCTATATCTGTAATGAGATGTCTGCTGAGAAAAGGATTCATCAGATCCGTGGAGGTCGGTGGTGGTCACGAGTTACCCCAAATGAGGAACTGTGGAGTGGTCGGTGCAGTTTCCTTATGTCACTCCCAATTATGACTGACTTCTCAGAGGCTGTGTGCAGGCCTAAGTACTGCTGAGGCAGAGATATACACCATGAACTGTTTTCAGGCATGTGAAATGCTGAGGAGAACTGCCCCACACTTGCTGCAGCTACTGTCACCAGATGGCGATGTATGACGATGTAGCACTAGCATGGTGGTACACTGAGTTCAGAATGCTAGCAATCCATGTTATTATTGTTTTTGTTGTACTGGCTTGTTACCCACAACTGCTGTCGCCATAGCTAGCTTACAGCTGCGTATGCGAACAGAGTTGTTGTTGTTGTTGTGGTCTTCAGTCCTGAGACTGGTTTGATGCAGCTCTCCATGATACTCCATCCTGTGAAAGCTTTTTCATCTCCCAGTACCTACGGCAACCTACATCCTTCTGAATCTGCTTAGTGTATTCATCTCTTGGTCTCCTTCTACGATTTTTACACCCACGCTTCCTTCCAATACTAAATTGGTCATCCCTTGATGCCTCGGAACACGTCCTACCAACCGATCCCTTCTTCTAGTCAAGTTGTGCCACAAACTCCTCTTCTCCCTAATTCTATTCAACACCTCCTCATTATTTATGTGACCTACCCATCTAATCTTCACCATTCTTCTGTAGCACCACGTTTCGAAAGCTTCTATTCTCTTCTGGTCTAAACTATTTATCGTCCACGTTTCACTTCCATACATGGCTACAATCCATACAAATACCTTCAGAAACGACTTCCTGACACTTAAATCTATACTCGATGTTAACAAATTTCTCATCTTCACAAACGCTTTCCTTGCCATTGCCAGTGTACATCTTATATCCTCTCTACATCGACCATCATCAGTTATTTTGCTCCCTAAATAACAAAACTCCTTTACTACTGCAAGTGTCTCATTTCCTAATCTAATTCCCTCAGCATCACCCGACTTAATTCGACTACATTCCATTATCCTCGTTTTGCTTTTGTTCATGTTCATCTTATATCCTCCTTTCAAGACACTGTCCATTCCGTTCAGCTGCTCTTGCAGGTCCTTTGCTGTCTCTGACGGAATTACAATGTCATCGGCGAACCTCAAAGCTTTTATTTCTTCTCCATGGATTTCAATACCTACTCCGAACTTTTCTTTTGTTTCCTTTACTTCTTGCTCAATATACAGATTGAATAACATCGGGGAGAGGCTACAACCCTGTCTCACTCCCTTCCCAACCACTGCTTCCCTTTCATGTTTCTCGACTCTCAAAACTGCCATCTGGTTTCTGTACAAATTGTAAATAGCCTTTCGCTCCCTGTATTTTACCCCTGCCACCTTGAGAATTTGAAAGAGGGTTTTGCAGTCAACATTGCCGAAAGCTTGCTCTGAGTCTATAAATGCTAGAAACGTAGGTTTGCCTTTTCTTAATCTTTCTTCTAAGATAAGTCTTAGAGTCAGTATTGCCTCACGTGTTCCAATATTTCTACAGAATCCAAACTGATCTTCCCCGATGTTGGCTTCGAACGGTTTTTCCATTCGTCTGTAAACAATACGCGTTAGTATTTTTCAGCTGTGAGTATAATACCTAAAACTAGATCACCCATGGAATGTATGTGTACATGTATGCCTGTGTGTGTGTGGGAGTGTGATTGTGTGTTTGTGTGTGTGTGCAGTTGTTGTCTATTCAGAGTGTAGGTGTGGATGCCCTATCTCTACTTCTTCGTGGGGAAGAGGGCCAATCCATCTTGCTCGTATTTGAAGTTTCTGTACATGTTTCTCCCTCGGGAAAAGAGATGGTGAAGCCATTCAGTCATTGCTGTGTAGCCTGTTCTGCCTCCATCCTATGGGAAGAGGGAGAGAGAGAGAGAGAGAGAGAGAGAGAGGAGGAGAGAGGGGGGGAGGGAGAGAGAGAGAGAGAGAGAGAGAGAGACAGTGGTTCCCATTTGATGCTGGAAGGTGTGGCGTCGATTGGTGTCCGCATGGGAATGCTGCCTCCCCTGGGAGACACGGAGTGCCCGTGAAAGGCAAAGGTCCCAAGTTCTCACACAGTTTTAATCTACCAAGAAGTTTCATATCGGCGCTCTCTCCGCTGCAAAGTGAAAATCACATTATGGAGTGTCCATTTGTGTCTGCGAATTCTTAGGAGGTTGCAGCCCATATCCTAGAAACAGTACCCGACCTTGACAGACAATGCCATTTAGACAGCATCGACAGCAACAGCAAAGTGGGCGAGATGGGCTTAATTGAAAAACAGACAAATGAAGAATAGGTAATCATGAAACGAGCAGAGGCGTAAACTGAGGGAAGGTGCTGCAAGGAATGAATACAAAAAGAGAAGAGGGGGCCAGAGCGCCATAGATATCCACAACGTGAATAACCGGCAAAAGATGCAACGTCAAGGAGAACAGTAAGATAAGGGCAGATTACCCGAAAGGAAGTTACATCGAGCAGCTGTGGTGTGTGTGAGTGCAAGAAAAGGAGGAGGTCAGAGCGCCAGAGGAAAGTGCTCTGTTTGACGCATGCTAGCAGAGTCTGCATAGTCGAGCCTCAGTCAAGGAATAAGAAATGGCTCTTCTTTAGAGCCCAGAAAAATCCAACATTACAAGGTAGCATAGGCAACCATCACAGGCTGAGTCTTTGAGACAATGGACCCTTGGAACTGTGAAGGCGATAGAACCTTGGAGCCCTGGAGACGATGGACCATTGGAGCATTGGAGGTTTTTCATCTTTGAAGCCCTGGAGGCTGTTGTTGCTGAGGCTACAGTACCATGGAGGCGAGATGGTCATTCTGGCCACATGCCTGACAAGGCCAGTTGACCGAGGGAGCCTGATGACCTGGAAGCTGTATGACCTCGTACACAGATGTCACCAGCAACAGATGACCCTGTTGACAGATGACACGAGCAACTGACAATCCCAGAGTTGGATGATGCCAGAGACAGACGGAGACCAGTTGCAGATTGGCGGGAACAGCAGAGCTAATTTGGAGCCATTCGGCGAACGGCTGGTCATAACACAGTCCATCCTCAAGAAGATGTCCTGTCATGGCTACAATGTGCAGATGCAACAGGAGGCAACATTGGAATTCAGGAGGAAGGCTGGATGGTGTATGGGACTCGATGCAGCTAGCTATATCCCAGAAGTTAGTAAACGTCAAGAACATAAGGCATGAAGATTGTAGGAAATTGAGATGATTCGACAGAGGCAAAAAACAATGAGACATGGAACACAATGCTAACAGAGAGCATTTTGCCAATAACAGAAAGAGAACTGAAAAAGATAGCAGTAGAGTCAAAGACTGAAAGGCCTAATTTGCAAACAGAATCTTCACGTAGCACAACCGAGGGTGTAAATACAGCATGTCGTCGGCAGACCTTGATTGCGACGAGACAGGGAGATGTAACGCTGGAGCCAGTGAAACATATGTGATCCTATCACCAGTACCATTGGCTGAAGCAGTGCCACACTTGAGAAGAGGGCTTAACATGGCAGCAATGTGCAGATACAATAGGAAGCAGCATTGGGCATGTGGAGTGGGTGGCAACCAGATGGTACATGAGGTTAGAAATTGTATAATGGTCGCTGTCTTACTACTTGAGTGTCGTCGTCGTAGTTTTCTGGCAGACATCTGTGCTAATAGAGGATGCTGCCTGGGGGTAGGCTGCCTATGGGACTCGAGTGTGTGTGCATTTGTCTACCTGGTCGGAGTGTGAATGCAGATACCAGAAGTACTGAGTAAAAACATCTGCCTAATATAGCGTATTGCCCCCTCCAGCCCACAGAAGTTCCACAAGATGACATGGCATGGACTCGACTAAAGTCTGAAGTAATGTTGGAGGGAATTGACATCATGAAGCCTGCAGGGCTGTCCATATATCCGTAAGGATACAAGGCAGTGGAAATCTCTTCTGAACAGCATGTTGTAAGCCAGCCAGATATGCTCAATAATGTTGTCTGGGGATATCGGTGGTCAGCGGAAGTGTTTAAACTCGGAAGAATCTTCCTGGAGCTACTCTGTAGCAATGCAGGAATTTTGGGTTGTTGCATTGTCCCACTGGAATTGCCCAAATAAGTCGGAATGCACAATGGACATGAATGGATGCAAGTGATCAGACACGATGCTTACTTACGTGTAACCTGTTAGAGTCGTGTTTAGACCTATCGGGAGTTCCATATCATTTCAGCAGCACACGCCCCACACCGTTACAGAGCCTCCAGCTCCACCAGTTTGATCAGTCCCCGCTGACAAGCAGGGTCCATGGATTCATGAGATTGTCTCCATATCCGTACACACCCATCCGCTCCATACAAATTGAAACGAGACTCGTCCGAACAGGCAACATGTTTCCAGGCATCAACAGTCCAACGTCGATGCTGACGGGTCCAGGGGAGTCGTAACCCTTAGTGTCCTGCATTTATCGATGTTACAGGAGTGGAACTTCGGCTCAGAAACCCCATGTCGATGATGTTTCGTTGATGGTTCGCACGCTGACACTTCTTATTGGCCCAGCACTGAAATCTGCAGCAGTTTTCCGGAGGGTAGCACTTCTGTCACGTTGGAAGATTCTCTTCAGTCGTCGTTGATCCCGTTCTTGCAGGATCTTTTTCTGGCCGTAGCGATGTCGGAGATTTGATGTTTTACCGTATTTATGATATTCACGGTACACTCGTGAAACTGTCGTACGGGAAAATCCCCAGTCCATCGCTACATCGGAGTTGCTGTGTCCCATCGCTCGAGTTCAGATTATAACACCACGCTGAAACACACTTAAATCTTGATAACCTGCCATTGTAGCAGCAGTAACCGATCTAACAACTTCCCCAGGCGCGTGTTATCTTACACAGGTGTTGCCGACCCCAGCGCCGTGTTGTGCCTGTTTATATATCTCTGTATTTGAATACGCATGCCTATACCAGTTTCTTTGGCGCTTCAACGTTTATCGGCGAGTACAAGGTTTGAGCGTAACAGCTGACGACAGCTGCATGATGATCATTGAGCATTTTGGATACCGAATGCTAGAAGGACGAGATTATTAGGTGATGGAGCTTAAAAATTTAATTTCAGAATTGGTGAAGGATATATTATCTCGTGTGTCTGGAGCAAATTATTTTCATGATCTACCCATCTGATCTTCGACATTCTTCTGTTGCACCACATTTCAGAAGTATCTATTCTCATTTTGTCTCGTCTTCTTCTCTAATTATGTCAGCATCGCCTGATTTGATTCGAATACATTGCAACTGACAATGTTCATCTTACAACCTCCTATCAAGACACTGTCCGAATAGTCAACTGCTCGTGCAAGTCACTTGCGGTCTCTAACAAAATTACGATGTCGCTGGAAAACTTCAGTCTTCTTGTTTCCTTGTCTCTGAACTTTAATGCAGTTTGTAAATTTTTCTTTGCGTTACGTTACTGTTTGTTCAGTGTACAGATTGAGTAACACAGTGGTTTGGCTACAGTCCCTCCTTACCCTATCTCCATCACTGCTTGCCTTTTAGGCCGTTACACTCTTTATAACAGATGTCTAGTTTCTATACAACTTGTATATACCTCTTCGTTCCATGTATATTACACCTGCTGCATTCAGAATTCTTAAGAGTGGATTCCAGTCAACACTGTCAAAAGGTTTCTCTAAGTCTATAAATGCCACAAACGTTGATTTATCTTTCCTTAGCCAATTTTCTAACATTAACCGTTGAGCCATCATTGCCAAAGTTGTTCCTAAATTCCTCTAGAACTCAAACTCATCATCCCCGAGATCGGCTCCTGGCACTTCCCATTCGTCTGTAAATAATTCGAATAATTATTTTGCTACCATGACTTCTAGACTGATAATCCGGCAATATCCATATCTGTCTGCGTTCTCTTCTTTTTAGTTGGATTTATTATACTGCTCTTGACAACTGGGGGTACTTCACCTTTCTCATGCATCTTTCACGTCAGGCACACTAGTCTTGACATAGCTGGCTCTCCCTAGCTTATTAGTAGTTATGAGGAAATGTCGTGTACTCCAGTAGATGTATTAGGTCTTTTAGAGCTCTGTCAAATTCAGTTTCATACCTCCCCTCTCACCTTCATGTGCTTCCCAATAAAGTAAATTTCTCTTATGTAGCCCTTATACATTTTACTTCCAACTTTCAGCTTTCACTTCTTTCGTTAGTGCCTGTTATCCCTCTTGATATTCATAGTGCTGCTTGTCATTTCTCCAAAAACCTCTTTAATTTTCCTACTAGCTGTAAATATCTTTCATGCGGTTACACGTGCTTCTGCCGAATTGTATTTGTCCTCTGTCGTTTTCTACTTTCATATATCGCACTTTCTGCCAGTCTCATTTTAAACGTCTGCATTCCCTTTCGCCTGCTTCATTTGCTGCCTTTTTATATTTTCTCCTGTCATAAATTTATTTGAATATCTCCTGTGATATCCGTGGATTTTACCCGTTAGATCCTCTCGTGCCTTCACTGTTTCACCTCTCAAATCTACCCATACCTTTTATAATACATCCATTTCCACGGATTCATTTAATCGTTTCCTAATAGTCTCTGTGTGTAGCTTTTAATAACCTATCGTTCTATCAACTCATCCAAGTCCCAAACCCCATATTTCCTACAATTTTTGGTATTTCGTCAGCTTTAATCTACAGTTTACAAAAAGTAAATTATAGAGAGAGTCAAAATTTGCCCTGGAAATCCCTTACAGTCTAAGATCTGGTTTCCAAATCTCTGCCTTGGCATTATATCATTAATATGAAATCTTCCAGTGACTCCAGGTCTCTTCTACATATAAAACCACATTTAATGTTTCTTAAGCAAATTTCTGGACATGATTAAATTATATCCTGGTTCAAATTCTACTAAGCGGTTTCCCCTTCCATTCCTTTTTATCAGTTAATATTCGCCTACAGGTTTTCCTTCTCTTCCTTTTCCTGCTATCGTATTTCAGTTCTTCATCATATTTAAATTTTCATGTCCCTTAGCATATGGATAATTACTTTTATCTCACAATATATACTTTCCACCTTTCATCAACTATGGAGCTATTTGACATACAAACCGGTGCTGCTTTAGCTGATGTTCGGGTTTGTGTGTATCTTGGCTAACAATGAATTCACTGTGCTTTTCATAGTAGCTTACTTGCAGTCCTATTTTGTTATTCGGTATTAGACCTATTCCTGCATTACCCCTATTAGACGTTGCATTTAAAACCCTGTACTGACCTGACAAGAATTCCTGTACATCCTGGCGCCTAACGTCACTATATCCCACTATATCTAACTTCAACCTATCGATTTCCCACCAGGAACCTCTTAAAATCTTCCACTATTGAGCTACAGCCTCTTTAATCTTGTTGCGATTAAAAACAGTAGATGGCATTGAGGGTTTCTCCGGAATAGTGTGGCATTTTAATTTTTTATTTCATTGGTTATAACTAAGGGAAATTGTTTCAAAGTTATATTCAGAAAAACTTCTTTCTTCAATCTTCCAGGATGACCAATGATCAGGAGTATTTACTTTAATTCTGTTGACATACAAGGATAACTAAACAATGTAACTCTCCCAGCAGCAGCAGCCGTCTTTCTATTATTATCGCGACACCACAAAAGGAAGTCTTACAAATATAGATCCTCCCAGTTTTGTCAAATAAAGGCATGGCTAGAGACCTTAGCTGCTACACTAAATAAATTACCGATGGTGTACAGCAACCAACCACAAATTGCTTTAAGGGTACTTTATTCAGAAAGGAACGTTACTGGTTTCGAATTTTTCACAATTCATCATCAGACGGTTTT
Source organism: Schistocerca piceifrons (assembly GCF_021461385.2). Classification (NCBI taxonomy): domain Eukaryota; kingdom Metazoa; phylum Arthropoda; class Insecta; order Orthoptera; family Acrididae; genus Schistocerca; species Schistocerca piceifrons. The sequence continues at coordinate 135,096,473 of NC_060138.1, read as the reverse complement.
TTCGTGCTTTGATAAAAACAATGTACAATTTGTTTTATGAATGCATGAAAAAACCGTCTGATGATTGATTGTAAAAAGTTCGAAGCCGGTAACGGTCCTTGTGAAGTACTGTAACCTAACCTAACCTAACCAGTTTGTGGATGGCTGCTGTTCGCCATCAACAATTCGTTAAACATAGATTAGTTTGACAATGGAATCGTAGTGAACTAAAAACAATAAAATTTTTCCACTAAGTTTCTGCTTTTGTTTATAACGACTCGGCGTTTCGTTTTTTGAACATTTAAATACATTTAAAGCTCTAGTCCTGAATCGACAATCACTGTATTTTGTTCGTACACTACAAAGCAAGCAAAGGAGTAGCCAAAATTCGTAGCACTCATTAGATCATCGCCACCCAGAGGAGAGATGACAGAAGACAGACTAACTTGTAAAACAAGTGCGGAGATACGGACACAAGCCAGCGATATAATGCATTGGCTGACATAATTATGAATCATATTCATAGGTTCAATAGATACATCAATAAAGAGAAAAATAGTTTCTCAATAAAATCTTTGTAATTTTAAGCAACATTCAAATGGCTACTGCGCTGCCCCCACTGACGACAAGAAACATATGAAGGCTTATTGCTGAAGTCATTTCATATTCAATGCCCAATCAGCAGTTGAAACATAAACGAAGTCTGTCAGTGAAGAATGATACAGCAGGAATCGTAGACAGATATTTTTGTGGTTAATTTTATTTCATTTACTGAATACCTAAGTGGGACAACAAAAATTAACATGAGTCACACTGACAGTGAAAGGTTCGTTCCACATTACACTAAATATTCTACAGGCAATTCTATGGTCTTACACGGTAGTAAATAATATTGTAGCAGGTGTTTGCAGCTACAGTGTGTCTAACTGAATAACAAATTCAAACATTGTTTACCAACCGTATTTACCAGTAAACAACCAGTCCTTTAAAGAGTCGATCACCCATGTGTAAAACAACTTCAGGTGTCAGATTACTTTACAAATGAGTTAATATATTTAATGTTTAACAGTAATCATGTAAGTTCGAAAACGTTTAGAAGGAGTTGGTAATTATGCTTCAAATTTGTTGAAAGTCGCTAAGTGTTCTCACTATGAAATACTGGATGAATATAGTGTATGAAATTTGTGCTCCATGTTAAGCAAAAGCACGTTTTTGATGTATCTTAGTGTTTATGGCGTCATATGTCCTGAATTATGTGTCACACAATGATGTAATTTTGCTAGTACACTCAGTGTCATATGTAGATTCTGTCTGCAAGATGGGTTGTAAATAGAGTAGTAAAGAAGTAATACACAAGAACGTCATATCCGAAATCATAGCTTTACTGCATGAACAGCGAAATTATACGTGAAAAATTTTTCTCCTTTCACTACTTTGTGAAGGATGTCAGAGAGAAAACGTTTCGTGAAGGTTTTAAATTATGTGTAAAGTTTGTTGGGAGTTGTTTCGTGCTCTCACATCATATACTGATTGAAAAATGCGCTTGTATTTGTGTGCCATCATTTACACTGCCTCAAGACAAAAGCACAGTTTCTAACTGTACTACTTGTCTTATTAAGTTAAATTTTTAATTTATGACTATAGCTCTTAATGATTAGATTATGATGACATATCGAAATTTTTAAAAATCAGCCCGTAATTACATGATATATGGAAAATCGATTTTTGCTGCCACGTTCACGGCAAGACAGTAGCTGGAACATCAAAATGATTTATTTAACAAACATATAAGTGCTCAAATAACATTAAACTGATAAACTTAAAATTATAAATTTTTCTTATATTGGTGTTGGAAAGCAATTACGTCATCGGAAGTTTGAGGAAAAGTTTTAAAATCCAACAATAGAACAATTGTATTATCTTTTGTTTCTCAACCTAACTGCGCTCGTAGACTCACATGTTGACGTCGTTTCATGGCCCTCAGAAGAATAGAGCGAAAACTCTGGGTGTTGCGTGAAATCCGGGATTACATTAGCTGTACTTTGCTGTTCTGGTATTTATTTTACTGAAGAATTAGGAAGACAATCCACAAAGAATATCAAGAACAATATCACTGAACTTCATTAGCTGTGATGGGGTGAGGAGCTGGACCGTGTACCAACTTCTAGGCAATGTTTCAGCATAATGTTGTAGTTAAAACTGAAGAACCGTACCACTAGGATTACAATTGTTGAACACACCGGTCTTCAAGGAAATGGAACTCATCATTTAGCACAGGGAATCTTGTCCTCTTTATCGTAAATGAGAGGTGAGAGATATCTAAAAACAACACATTTTGCACATTTACTTTCCAGTCCTAATTGGTGCTATTTAATTTTATCGACATCTAGAGAAAAAATATGCTTCTGTTTCAAATCATCTCTCCTTAATTAATATTCTTTTTACATATGTTACACCTGACTTAGGTCAGTTTATGTAGATGAAAGTGTGAAGTTATTTCTTTGTTTCAGTTTATTGGCTTTCGGGAGGAACCCATACAGCCACTTCAACAGTGGAATGCCAGTTATGACGATAAGAACGTAAAGACAATACAGCACCCACTTCTCGAGCGGATAAAATCTCCGATCGGGCTTGGCGCTCCGCCGTGATGACCGAGCATCTACGGAGGCGCACTAATCATTAATTCTATATCTCTTAGGGTTCAGAAGCTCGCAGTTTGTTGGGACCACCGTGATAGCACTATTTATGCTCTGCATACAACTTTAATGGTTTCCAGATCGTCCACTAGTCAATATGACTAAGATCAAACTTTAGCAATGTGGATGCACTCCAGTTGTTGATATCATTTCGTTGCATTTAATGTTTTAAAGTATTTATAGATAGTTGGAAGCTTGCCTTAAAAGCATATTTTGGGGATATCTCTTAAATGGTTGTTTTTCTTAAATGGTTAAGACCTTTTATAAAAAATTATTCTGGTTGCTTTTTTATTGCTAAGCATTCTAGACTCATTCTGAGTTTAATATCTTAAAGAATTTTAATGTACTTTCTTGAAGAGTCTCTTAAATTGTTCTTGTTCTCTTAAGTTGTCAACACGTCTTTTAAGATATGGGCAATTGTAATATTTTCAGAAGCTCCTGACCAGGCTTGTAGTTTACACTCTGTGTTGCTCACCTAAATTTTTAAACTTCATTATTCTATTGTGTAAAAAACCTGAAACGTTTCTTTATTGAAATATTCTGAGTCTTGTTCCGTTAAAGTTTTAAACTAAAGGGTGAAAGTTGTTGTCCCAGAGCCTTGCCTAGCTGTTTCACATCCTCTTGGCCTTGTTTCTGAAACTGTTGTTTCAGTTGGATTGGACATGTATTCTAATCAATTTTTGAATGAATAAGTTGGGTGATGTATGTCCTGAGGAGGAGGAAGTGCAACAGCGGTTGGAGGAAGGATTAAGGAAAAAATGTTAAAGTGTAGTTATTTTGAGGTATTTTGTTTAGTATGCATTGTCGTTCTAGGAATTGTTGGGACATGATAAGAGAAGTTCATGCTAATTTTCCGTCCTTTACTTACAGGAGGAGAGATTTGCTGTTTCAGTTTTCATTGTTTATATTTCTGAGAGCAGTGATTTGTGTCTTCTGTTTTAGGGAATGTAAACTTTTGTATATATATATATATATATATATATATACGGATAACCGTTTAGGATAGGGAAAGCTAGTGCAATATTCTGAGCACAACTTACAGCCAGGTGCAGGCTGGGTTGCAGTGTGTTATGCATGCCAACAGGGCCATCAAATTGCTGAAAGAGTATACATAGCTGTTTTGGATGTTGCAAATCACCGGCAGAAGGAGCCCACTGGCCTACCTTAGCATGTTATGAGTAGGTGACGCGAAGCAGCACTTATGGCAAAACAGAGGGGCACCGCCGTGTGTAAATATGTGCGGGTTTCTAACGATATTGATTCAAGTGTGGCAGCTCTCCTGGACAACGGGGCGTGTCACACCACCAGCTACATGCAGCAGCAGATGGGGCGCCAGCGTTCCAGTCCGCAGCGGGTCGCTGGTTCGACCCTCTGAGGCTGATGTGGGGTCCATAGCCAGCCAGTGGCGGGCAACTCCATTGCACGCTACTGCAGGCAGCCGTCCTAGCTTCCAACACACGCTAGATGCATCCTAAGGCGAGGGCCACAGATTCGGTTGCCTGATTACGGGGGCTTGTTGTCGCCGTGATCTTAGCCATGTCGGCGAGAAGCACATAGCTGGCCGCCTGTGGCTCACACCGAATGGCGCTAAGTTGGCAGGGACGCAGACGGGTGACTTGACTGCTGGCATCCTGACAATGCCACAATTCCACTGGCGTAAAAGTCCGACACACAGTGCGTGCGTGGGTCGCTGAGGCAGCCATCGCGCGCCAAGCCATCTTGCAGACAGCGAAGTGGTGTCTTCAGCATTGTGGGACCCAGTGATGCAGACTGAGGGGAACACGGCACTGTAGTAGGAAGCAATAAATCACTTGGAAAGCTAGGATGAGTCTTTATACGGTGCCTTCAACCTCTTTCCGATACATTTGTTCAGACTGATAAATTTGGCGGCAGTAATTGCCACTACAGAACTTAGCATAGACATTTTTTATTGCCCTGTAGCATGATTGTAAGTGGCCTGAAGCGGATGGGAGTGATGTTGTACATAGTTATAAAAGTAGTTAGTGGAACAAATATAAAATGTTTATGTAAATAATTTACTGATATCTAATATGGCTTGATATGCTGTTACAGGAATTAAAGAGGCCCTGTTTAAGTTAGGAATGCACATAACTATATGAATCTTTATATTTATTGTGTACTATCTACGATAATGTCATGTAATCTGGAATATTTGAAATAAGGTAGTAAACTCATGGAAGCTTTTATTGATAACTATATGGTACGTAGCTGTGTATGTAGTAGGTGTGTCTTACACAGAGACTAAGTAAGGGCTAATGATAACAGTGTTAAAGTGTTTATATAAGTTACAGTTAATCATTGTGTCTGCTTCTGTAGCAATACGAAACAGAGAGAGATTAGAGGAAGAGAGAGATGGAGTCTGGAAACAAAGATGACAGCTAAGGAAATATGCAGGCTCACGGGTGATCCATTAGAGCCACAGACACAGTGACCAGAAAGTAGCCGCAGTCAGTATTCTTCCAGAGATTACAGAGAATCTCTGACATGCTGAAGTGTATATGCTTACATGGAAAGCACATTCCCGATGGTCGTGACGTATATATTCAACACTTGAGAGTGTGATGTTCAGCCAGATCATAAGGGACTTTAATGTATTATGGATGTAGCTTGCACGAAACTTATACTTTAAGCAGGTAGACAGGTGTCCACCTGCGTTACTGAATCAGAATATAAATTAATGTTTGTTACTCCTTATTATCTGCACTTCATTCACCGCAAAAGTAGCTGAAGAAACATTTAATTGAACAGGTCCCTAAGACCTGTGCACAGTAAGCTGTAAGGCATTACTACTTTCTGACCCGAGTATTGAGTCCTTTGTTGTAGAGCTAAAGTTTACCCCTTTATCACAACTTTTTTCTTGTTTGGCAGTATATTAGGATATCGTGATGGAAGTTGGAATATCCTTTAATGGTATAATCTAAAGCATGCTCCACTTCTTCTAAACTCATAAAAGGGGATGTGATGAAAGGTGGGTGTTTGTTGGCTCTTTTATTTTCTTACCACTTACATTACCATTTTGAAGTAATATAATACTTATTTTAGAACTGTCTGTGAGACATTGGCTTAACCAGTTCTAATGTGTGTCGATTAAGATACTCAAGCATACCGTTTGCTTAACTGATGCGTTGGAATTTAGATTCCAGTGAGACAGTTAGCCATCAGGCAATATTGTGTTCCGGTGGTTGAGAACATTATGTACTGCCAAGATATATAAAGAAAAGAAGGTAGGCCGTTAAGGCTATTGGTGATTAGAATATTCCCAGATGCCCTTGATCACTGTAATGTCATGACTCTCAGGGCTATGCATGTGACAGAACACGGAAGTCGTGATGTGCATCCAAGGCAAATAACTCGTTTCGTGTCTATGATAAAGCAGGGTGCTGTGGTACAATGCACTGATATTGCTCGAAATATTTTTCCCAGAGATAAGACTTGCAACATGAATGGGGAGTTTGATGCAGACATGGGATCAAAGTGAATATGAATACTGCATGTGTGTGTTCAGTTCATTTTCTGTCTGAAGTTTATGAACAATATTTGAGATATGGACTTCTAGGGTTACCTTCAAGAAAGAAGCTGCTACGCTCAACAATCCGCAACATAAACATTCTAAACTGCTTCTGGTGTTGTAATCATGTACGTCATTGTTCCTTTCCAACTGCAGTGTATTATTCACAACAAACTTCATGAGAGTATAAATATACTGTGAGGCAGAGATGCACGCAGAAGGATATCACTCAGAATAGTTATATCTCGAAAGTTACATTAAACTAGTGTAAGACACATAAAATTAATGTTTTTTCGTGTGGTACTGGGTTCCTCTAGGACAGTAAATGACTTGCTGTATTGTGTAGCGAAGAAATAAATTATAGTGCTCAGGGTTGTTAGCATTTGCTGCTGTATACTATATCTTGAGTGCTCGTGGAATTAGCGGATATTTTTTGTCATTCGCAGGATGAGTTATCTGTTTCAGTGCTACTGAGCTATTTTATCTGCAACTTTCGTGTCCTTATCTAAGGCCTTAATGATAAAAATATATCTAACAGTGGCTGCCTAGCTCGGTTGATTTGATAAGTTTAGGTAGAGATCGAAATTTGTCGACTACTCCAAATGTTATATTTAAATTTTGTCGAAGAATGTTGTAGCAGCGATTTCTGTCACTCATTCTTCTAGCTTTTGTTTACTATTTATTTGATTGATAATGAGAAATTAATATTGTAATAAAAGGAAATTCATTCCTTGGAGATCTGGAAGTCGTGCACAACATCACGAAGCTATAACTACGAAAAAAACGAGCTTTCACGACTTTAGAAACCGTGTCACCGAAAATAAAGAAAGACAATCAGACCATAGCTAATGATCCCCTTCATAAGCTCATTGAAATAATACACAAAGATTTAGAAATTAGGGAACGGAGGGCTGGATTGAACTTTTAATAAAACTACATGCACAGAAAGCAGCAGCAAAGCGATGTGATGTAGTCTTATGAAGTAAAACAAATGTTCTTCACCGTCTTCTTTCGTTAAAGCGGACAAAAAGGAGGTCATCTGACATGAAAGAGGAAACCAAACTACATAGAAGTGTGAGCAGTGTGTTGCCAGAATGTTTTACATGGCAGCAAATACGATGTTTGTTGAACGAAAGCAAAAGGGTGAACTGGAATTCAGAGGACATTGCGCATGCACTGACTTCGAAAGCTCAACCGCCAAAACCATATGTTTACTTGTGAAAGCGAAAAATGTCTTTGCTGTGCAGCGCAGCACTTCAAAAATGGACGAAAGAATTTAAATAGAGACCAGGTACTCTCAAATATATCTTATGTGAATTGAAGGCTAAATCAAACAATTTTACTACCCGAGGGAGACTGGAAGTTTTGACATTTGAGGAAATGAATGTTCATTTTCGTGTGTGTTACGATTCGTCGGAGGGCTTGGTAGTAGTTGGTCCACATTCCAACGTCCACGTTTGCGTATTCCGTGGATTGTGTAACTGTGGAAGCAAACAGTTTATTATAACTTCAGTACAATTGTTACCAGTATTTTGCTTCATAGTATCATTAAGGGACTTGATAAATCCGGAATAAATATTGTAAATGTAGCATATGATACGAATGGAAAAATATAAAAGTTTGCAAGGAATTGTGTGTCGATGCAAATAAAATATATATTGTAAATCCAGCGGACGATGCCAGAAATGCATGGGTTTCCTTTAGTGTATCACATCTGTTAAGTTACTGAGGAACAATTTCATTACGTTATCTAATGGGTCCTAAATAACTGAGGAAGCTACATACGATTTTGAAAAAAATAGAAAAGTGATCTAACGGTAACGCACCGCATTACAGAAGAACATTTATATGTTTCTGGACCAGCACACGCCTATTTTCACGACGAACACCATAGTATTTGGCGTAAGGTCTTCACAAAGACATTGAAGTAAAGTTTTGCGAACTCGTTAACGACGTCTTTGATGTATCCAACTCTAGAGTTCCAAAAGATGAATGTTGGTGCCAATTTGGAATGAATCTCATAATTAAGGAAAATACGCTAAAGGGGTTTCTAGACATTTGTTTGACAGTGCGAGATGGTGATACTGACAAATTTTCACCTTTTCAGAGTTTTCATGACGTCAATAAATCCAGTCTCTGACCTTTTCGAAAGCCTGAAAACTATGAAAGTAAGCAGCCCATTAACTTCAAAATCCAGATTGCTTGGTGAACTTATTTTTCTACGTTAGAAAGATTATGAACAATTTATAATAAACCTACTCCATTTGAACTAAGGAATAGGTTGCGGCTCCTTAAACTGACGGAAAACGCAAGTGATATTTCTTTCTCTGGAAGTACCCCCGTTACAGAAGAATGAAATGCCGAATCATCTTAGTGTGACGTCGACTCAGATGCTGCACCCCTAAGTTTCATTACCAGTGAGCTCTGTGTTGTTGATTAATCGCCAGTACAGTAAAAGTAATCGCAGGAGCTGTGAATCTCGAAAAAAATTTATTAACGGTTGTTGTAACAACGTGCCAAGTTCTTCCAGATGCGGTGAAATACATTGCATGTTATAGTGCCTTTAACTACTAAAACATTGATTAATCGTAGGATTTTCCAGCAGCAAGAAAGGAGGTATTTGCAGAAGAATTGAAGAGTTTGTTGCTTTTGGTGGAAATGGATTGTGCAATGTAATAGCTCTGTCCTCTATTTGGAAACAAACGTTTCCTGAAATTCATTACACAGTTATTGCGTTTTATGGAACAAAAAGAACGTGTATAAGGATTAGGTATCTGAGTGAAGAAGTAAAGTTGTAAGCTACGAAGAAATGTGCCATAAGGAGGAAGCAGCTATGAATTGCATCTTCAGCTGGTGAACAATAATAGATATCCGGAACAGGCTACACTTAAACCAGTTTCTTCGGCAATTTTTCATCTTAATTATCATTTACTTAGTCCTAACGTATAATACATGTGTCATGCCACTTGATTTGATTTGTCCAGCTGTGTACTGAACGAAACCGAACATAAATGAATGAGTATCACGTCACGCCGTCTATGGTGCGACACGTTAGCCGTATAATCACACTGCCGTTCTGCGATTTGCTGCCATACCTTGATGTCAGGGGCTCCAGCCAATAGAGTACGACTGGTCCCCCCGATGTGCTTCCTTGTTAGAAGGAATTCAACCATTAGATTCATTGTACAGGTCCTTTTAGTGTAAGACATGTGTGTTTCTATAGTTATAGTTCAGGAATAATGCTGTTCTCACGGTATTACTTTTGTTTAATGCGGAGCCATCATCTTGAACAGTCCTCATGACATGCAAAACGACTGGTAAGATCATTCCAATTTATACACAGTGCTGAAATACGCTCTACAGTTTGAGATTAGTCTGGGTATTCATCACTATCAGTGTGCACACCTACATACTTTGCCGTATTCATATGCAGTGGAGGAGCCTTGAAGACCTTGTGAACTACCAGGTATTTGGAGACTGGTTGCTACATTATTGCAACTTCATTTCTTTCTGTTACATTTCCAGTTCTACCATGTTAAGGATACAAAAAGCACAAGGTTTGTTTTGTATGGATGAAATGGATTATATTTCCATTAATAGAAGCATTGTTTTGTAAAGAGTGATGTAGGGAGAATTTTAATTATGAGATTGTAATTTGCGCCCATGCATAAAAGGTATAATACACATATTATCAACCGAAAGAATTGCACAGTGATTCACCGGAAAGATCATTCCTGCTCTACTTAAAAGTGCTACAGATAGCGAGCCACCTTATTGTGGTCATGATACAAGTGAAGGCTGATTAATTCTGATGATTAAGTTTGTACACATTGAGCCATGATTGAAGGCTGACTAGAGAATTAAATACAACGTCTTTACATGCTAGCTAATTTTTCAGGAAGTGAATAAGGTAGGATGTTGTATGCTGCTTTGCGCTTGTGTTATTTGTAATAGCATCATGTCATGTTCGAGGCATTTAGAACACTACTAATTGATTTGTCATGTAAATAACTACTGTAGTCTCTTTTAACTGATGAATACATGGTAGGGGGAAGTGTCCCATAGCACAGCTCGTTTCTATAAGTGAGAAGTTAACACATGTTAGCACAACTTGTTGTTTCACAAAGCTATTCACACATGTATTCTGTGTTCTTTAGAAGAATACAGACGCTTGTCATCTCTTTTCGCTAATTTATACATATTTAACTGCTATATGGCTACTTTAGAGCTATATATTGAAGTCTGAGAGAGCGTTAGAAAATTGTTCACAAATGTAACATATTTCACTTTGCGTATCACGAATTATGATAATGTTTGAAACTTTAAACACTACTGGCGTATGGCTGCCTGGGAGTGAAAGGACTGTGCCAAATAATGGCTCTGAGCACTATGGGACTTAACTTCTGAGGTCATCAGTCCCCTAGAACGTAGAACTACTTAAACCTAACTAACCTAAAGACATCACTCACATCCATGACCGAGGGCCAAATAAGGGATGGATATCATTCGTAACAAGGGTTATATTAACAAACGTCAGAAAAAGACTTTTATGGATTATGCCAAAAGAACCTTGACATATTACATAGAATTATTTAAGAACAATTACTTATAATACATCAACAATGTTACCAAATATATAAGTGAGATCAAATAACAGAAATTTGTAGTATAAATTCAAATACTTGCTCTCAAATCTCCAAAAGTCATTCATGAGGACAACAAGTACGAAAATATAATTTAGAAAAACATTATTCTCTTTCCAAAAATATACAAATCTTGTGTTCCAATCGTTATTGTTGGCATATCTACAGCAATACATAACAATCTCTTTTAAGGATCCAAGTAAAAGTCATTCAATAGCTAGGCCACAACCATATCTAGAATGTGTTTCACTAAAATACAACAAATAATTCGGGTCTACCCAAACGAAATTCATTAAGAGTAAACAAAATACAATGAGTGATGCTTGATATGAAACTACCACTTGTCAGGCAATGTGGTCTGGAGGAATGGACGAAAATTACTTTGGGCAGGCATGATCAGCTGCTTACCACACTCCTCCTTTTCTAACACGCCCCAAGGCACGAACATAGAATGATAGCCTGATGCACAGAGAAGTAATCATTAAGTAAAACAAGTAAAACTTAAGTCATCAGATTACACAGTGGCAGCACACACTACACATTTGTGCAAAGTCGCTAAAGATAATTAGGTAACTGGCCAAGGTAACCACCTATACTTACACTTTATAGTAAGGATGATGAGTGGCCAACTGAGATACAGCTTCAAAGCACGCCACGAGCCGTAAACGGTAAATACTTAACCGTGTCACGGGAAGGAAAAATTAGCTGGAAGGAAAACATAAACGGTTGTCTGATGCACCTCACCTATCTAAAGACAAGCTCGGCTTAGGATTATAACCTATCAAAATACAACCAACAAGAATTGCCCTGGTGAGGCACATATGCATGCGGAATACAAACAGCTATAAATCAATTTGTCGATTTAGTACACAAAGTACCAGACAAGAAAAATATTTTGAACGTCATAATTAATGACACTGAACATAAAGAAATTTGCAAAACCCCTGTAATTCAAAACGCAGAATCACGTTATAACTCTAGGGCAGTTACACAGTTGAAATTATTATAGCATGTTTTCACTAGAGTGACATGCTGCCCAAATCGCCTGACCAGACACAGGACAGGGAATAACAACAACAGGAGGCTGAACCGAGTCCGTTATAGAAGCAGTTGGGTACAAACCCATCAGTTTATAAGAACGCCACGTGATCTCGGCACCGAAGGAACGAACTAAAACTAGCTCACTGGGCGTACAAAGCCACTATGTGATGGCAAACAATGGAAGGCCATGGAGTCGCTGGGAGATGTGGTGATGACGACCACCCACTGCTAGCCTGGTGGACCAAACATCCAGTATACTGCCCCACAGAACTGTCCTGTCCACTCTGGTTCACGGACTGCCTCTCCCGAAAAACGGCCAGAACGTCACTGGCGGCAAACGTGCCACGCCTACATCACGCCAAAGATTCTGTTCCAACAGATGTGGCGCGAGCTGTCGATGCACAGCGTTTCAAGAGACATACAAGCACACCTTTGAAATCTTTTAACAGTGTGGTCTGGACTGTTATCACAGAAGTTTTGAGGGCAGCAGGATTATAAAACTGGAAGTTATTTAAGACTATAGTTATAAGAGTCGAAGAGGGGGGTCAGTGGATGAGAAGGGAGTGTGATAGGTTTATTTACTATAAGCGATGTCAATCAGTATGTACAACGACCAAGCAATAAAGAAAACTGAGGATAAATTTGAAAAAGGAATTGAAGTTGAGGGACAAGAATGATGGCCAAAGTAGTAAGGATAAATAGGCAGACAGGCAATAGCAGGGAAAGTGGGGCTGAAGCGGAATTTATTAATACGTAATATAAATTTAAGCGGTAGGATGGCTTTTTAGAAAGCATTTGTTTGGGGTGTAGCCTTGTACGGAAATGAAACGTGAAGTGTCAGTAGTTCATACTGAAAGTAAATAGAAGCTTTTGAAAAGTGGTGCTACAGAAGAATATTGCAGATTAGGTGCATAGATCAGAAAACAAATGACGAGTTATTCAATCGAAACGGACTGAAAAGAAATATGTGGCACAACTTGGCTAGATGAAGGGATTGGTTAATACGACACATCCTAAGGCCTGAGGAAACAGGCGGTTTGGTAAAGTAGGTAAGTGGGGAGTAACAATCGTAGAGACGGACCAGTGTATGAGCGTAGTAAGTTGGTTAAAATTAATGCGAGTTGTAGTAGTTATTCAGTAATGAAAAGGGTTGCGCAAGTTAAGATGGAGAGCGAGAGTTGTGTCGAACCAGCCTGCGAACTGGGAAATGAAGTACCAAAATGTAGTTTTATATAGCTTCGTACATTTAGCAGTTTTCATCATAATTTTTTTTACTTTCTTTGAAGATTGCATGAGCTTTTCTCTAACGGATACTACTAGAATGCCTTATGCACGAAAGCTGAAAGGCGGAAGAAATATATAGAGGTCCAGCATGAGGAAAACAAGCTTGAAAACCATGTTATAGAAAAAGAAGTGCAAGTGAGTGAAGACGACAGAATTGATACTGCAGGAAGAAAGAAAAGTGATAGACGCAGTCGAAACGAGCCCTGTAAGTAAACGACGTGCTTTCAGAATTATTTAGATCCTTTGGGAACCAGGCATGACAGACTATTCCAGCTACTGCACAAGATATCTCAGAGAGGTGTACTTCCCCAGACGAAATACCAGCTGACATCAAGATAAACGTATAAATTTCAATTCTAAGAAATAAAGTGTGTCTAGGTATAAAAACTTTCCGTATAAGTGTATCGTAGTTGCAGATGTCTGTAAAGACTTCTTGTCTCCTATTATACAGCACGAGTGATCTGCCCTGGCTTTGCGCAGGTAGCTCTTTGTGTCTACAGCCAGAAAACTTATCAGGCAAAGCGGTAATATACAGTACAAAAATCTCTTTCTCGTGAACCTTTCTCGCTGTTAGTTCAAACCACATCTGAAGGGTTACATTGATTCATCAGACTGGAAATTTATAAAGCTCTATTTAATTTGGTTCTGATATCGCTTATGGTATATGTATACCACGTTAACACTTGCTCTCAAATTATTATTGGTTGAAACATAGTTCTATAAACAACTCGCACAGGATTCATACAGGCTTCAACCTCTCAAGTTAATGATCCATTAGCGTTAATGACTCATTACTGGCGATCATGAAATTACATTTCGATCGTTATACCATCAGCAAAATTGGAATTGTCACGTTGTGCCAGAGCACTAGGTCATAACTCAGTAGTGACAGCTGTTCGCTTATACGAAGGTAGCTCGCAGAATAATGAACAGTCCACACACCTCTGTTTCTCAAATGAGTGGTCATAGCTTCGAAAGTGCCGTAAGACCATTATATCTTTTATTTCAAATCTTTGGTTTGGTTCCCATCATCAGTGCCAACAAACATTCTCCATCTTCTCTCTACAGAATGTCGGTAAAGAGAGTCAAAGGCTACGTCATATGTTTGATGTGGCTCATCTGTATCAGTGGCTCTGGTCTTTACTGCAGTTATTTAGTAATGCATCAAATCATAATGAATCCACTGTCCCCTATGACAGTGCGCTTTGTATTTGTCTCATTTGTTTCACTAACTGTTTCGGAACCAGCTACAATTCTATGCAGATCTCTGTCTACCGGACATCATATCGTTAGTAGCATAATGGATCTGTTGCAGCAGGTAGATGTGTTGCTCGCTGTGCGAGATCACACTTACAAAATGGAAATATATCGCAAAACGCGCCAAAGAGCAATTTTACTTTTCATTACAGTGCTTGTGTGCATTGTCATACCACAGAGCATTCTAGCAACCTGTTTCTTCAGACATGATCCAATAAACCTCATCTGTATATGCCTACAAGTCTTGATCATGATCTGGAGAGTTCAGTTCTTCGCCGTTGTGCTGGTACTCCGACACAGGATGGGCGTCGTCTGTGGGCAACTGCTGAGGAGCACCCGGCCGCCGGCGGGCAGCGAGGCTGAGCTGGAGGAGCTGGCGACGCGTGCAGGACAGCCGGGGGCGGCGGGGGCGGTGGAGGCGGAGGTGCGGCGGCTGCAGCGCGCCAGGATGGCCCTCCACCGCTGCTCCCGCCTTTGCAGTCTCCACTTCGGACCCGCACTGTTGCTGTCCGTCTTGGCAGATTTCATCGTTATGACTTGCACTGCCTATTGGTTAATAGTCTTGGCACAAGAAAGAGACAAGAGTACGGAAATACTCGTGAGTCTATTTGGACTTACTAACATATTGTGTCGCCAGCTGGCGCTGTGCTGGGTGTGTTCCTCTGCGGCTGACCGCGCCGACAGAGCAGCTCTGTTGCTGTCGAGGCTGCAGCCGCTCCTTCGCCGTGGGCCAGCAGTTGATGTTCTGCAACTGCCAGTGGAGAGACTACGAATTTCTGCCATGGGGTTCTGTGACATCGACCTTCGTGTCTTCACAGCCATTATTAGTGCTGCGGTCACTTATCTCGTGATACTTGTACAATTTCATAAGTGAAGCACTTCGTATGATCTTTGCTAGGGCGTATCTCCTTCTAATTGTGCAGTGTACGGGTGGTGTCATAGGAGGAAACGTCTTTCAGTTAGTGACATATTACTTAATAGCTGCATTGTAAGTATAGGTTATTCTTCAACTACTCATTGTGTTTTTATTATCCAGAGGATTGATAGACATGTCCTTCTAAACAAACAAATTGCAGTAAAAGAGTTGCAAGCTATTTTCAGTAAATGTGTGTATTTATTTAGTTACTTCCTGCAGCGTGCATGATAAATGAGGCTCTAGCCTGCTTCCTTTATGTCATGTGAGGTAGGTACTATAATGGACCCTCCTGCATCAAATTAAGTTACTGGTATACGCCCTGAGGGTGTATAAGAGCTCCAGCATAAGCTGCCATCTTAATTTGATCTTTCTGTCACGTGTTAGTTAGTTTTGAAAATTACTTTACTACGGTGCGCATGAGACAGCCGATACCAGGTTGACGTGTACAACACAGACATATCATATAGGACATCTGCTGGTTTTCCATGAGATTCAACCACCGGGGGAACCATGTCAGTAGTGTTTTATGGCACTAACACACTTCATCATATGCAAGAAGTTGTGTGAAGTTACATTCTTTTCTGTGATCACCTGCGCTAAAGGAAAATGACATATCATGAAAATTATTGATCTGCCAACAAATTGGAAATATTCGGCACAGCGTATAATGCACAACTCACACGTATCTGGATAGCAAGTAAGTAGTAACCACACTGTACACTGACAATTCTACATAAACAAAAGCAGCCAATTACGCGCATTCAGAAATTTTTTACACTTCATGCCCATGAAATAGTGGGAAACACTCAACTGCTGACGAGCCGAAGCCAACTGAAAATGAAAAACTGTTCTGTGCACTCACCTGTTTCAATACAAGTAGATCACCATATTGTTCCAGAACCAGCTCAAGGAATTATTTAGAACCCATGAACCGAACCTAACAACTAAATCCGAATGCGAAAAAGTTCAAATGTCTCTGTTTACATATTTCATTAATATTACGTGTTAGAGGCCACAGAAGACGCTTTTGTATTGAATGAAGAGGAATGTATATACTTCTGTTTTAAAGTTTTTTTAGGCCCAAAGTTGTGTTGTTGCTATGGTCTTCAGTCCGAAGACTGGTTTGATGCAGCCCTCCACGCTACTGTATCCCTTGCAAGCCTCTTCATCTCCTACTAACTACTACAACCTACATCCTACTGAATCTGTTTTCTGCATTTCTCTCCTGATCTATTTTTACCTCCACTTATCCCCACACTTTCCTCCAATACCAAACTGGAAATTGCATAACGCTTATAGAACGTGTTCAGTTCCCCGATCTTTTAATTTAGAACGGATGTGTCACAAAGTTATTCTCTTCCGAATTCATTTCAGTACCTACTCATTTCTTATGTGATCTATCAACGTGGTCTTCGACAGTCTTCTGGTAGCACCATATTTCAGAAGTATATATTCTCCTTTTGTTCGAACTTCTTATCGTCCCGTTTTGATTCCACACAAAACTACACTCCAGTCAAACTCTCTCGAAAAGACTTCCTACTACTTAAATTTACATTCAATGTCAACCGGTTTCCCCTCTTCACAAACGTTTTACTTCCCCTTACCAATTTACATTTTTATCTACTCTCTGCTTCGACTATCGTAACTTATTTCGCTGGCTGATGAGCAAAACTATCTACTAATTGTAGCATCTAATTTCCTAGTCTAATTACGTCAGCACTGCCTCATTTGGTTCGACTACATTCCATTACCCTCGCTTTACAACAGTTGATGTTCATCTTACAACCTCCTTTCAGGACACTGTCCATTCCATTAAAATGCTCTTCCAAGGCCTTTGCTGTCTCTTAGCAAACGGCAGTGGCGTTGGCAAACATCAAACTTTCTTCTTCCTCTTGAACGTAAATGCAGTTACAATCCCCACGGTACAACTTGTTCGGTGTGCAGATTGAATAATAATGGGGATAGGTAAAATCCTGCCTCATTCTCGGTCACCTACTTATTTTTCAAGCCATTAGACTCTTATAACAGCCGTCTGGTTTCTGCAAATCTCCAATATCAAACTTCGTTCCCTGCACATTACACCCTCTACATTCAGAATTCCGAAGAGTGTATTTCAGTCAACATTTTCAGAACCGACCTCTAAGTCTAAAAATGCTGAAAATCTAGATTTACTATTCCTTAGCCCATTTTCTAAGATGATCCATTCGGTCAGCATTCCCTATGGTGTTACTACAATTCTCCTAAACTCAAATTGATCAACCCCAAGGTCGGCTTTAACCAGTCTTTCCATTTGTCGCGAAATAATTCGTGTCAATGCTATGCAATCATGGTTTTTAAACTGATAGTCTGGTAATATCCACGCCTCTCTGTATTAGCTTTCTTTATAAATGGAGTTATTAAACTGTTTTGGAAATCTGAGGGTATTTCGCCTGTCTCGTACATCTTTAATATCAGGTTGACTAGGTTTGACACCCTGGCTCTACCTAGGTTATTAGTAGCTCGAAGGGAATGTCGTCTACTCAAGGGGCCTTGTTTCGAATTAGGTCTTCCAAAGCTCTGTCGAATTCTGCCTGAAGTATTACACCTCACATCGCATCTTCATTTGACTTCTTCATTTCTGTCTATGACAATACCATCTAGTTAACTTCCATTGTAGAGTCGCTCTATATATGCCTTCCACCTTTCAGCTTTACCTTCTTTGTTTAGTATCGGTTTTTCATTTGAACTCTTGCTAATCATACTGCTGCTTCTCCTTTCTCCAAAAGTCGCTTTAATTTTCATACAGGTGGAAACTACCCTTCCTCTAGTTATGTATGCATCTATCGAACTGTATTTGCCTGTATCGCTTTCATCTTTCATATGTTTCACTTTCTGCCAATCTTTCCCTTTCGCCTGCTTCATTTGCTGGCTTTTTACATTTACTTTTTTCATCAGTTATATTCAGTATTTCTTGTGATATCCAGGGATATCTGCGAGGCGTTGTCTTTCTACCTATTTGATCCTCTGATGCCTTCAGTGGTTCACCTCTCACAGCTAACTAATCATTCTCCAATTTATTTGTTTCTCAAGTTTCAGTTAATCGTATCCTAATCCTTTTCTGGAACTTTTAATAACGTATTGTTCTATCAATTCATCCTAGTCCAAAATAGCAGATATCCAACCATTTTGGTATTTAATAAGTTTTAATCTTCAATTTTTAACCAATGAATAGTGGTCTGAGTCCACATATTGCCTGGAATTGTCTTACATTCGAAGACCTGTTTCATAAATCTCTGTTGTCTTTTATCACTCTTTCTGGATGATCAGATTCAAGGAGTACAACCGTAGCCTTATCTGCAATTGTAATTCATCTGGTCCATTTGGTTCAGTTCTGTTGACAAACGAGGATAACGAAACAATACCTCTCTCAGCAGCGGCGGTCGTCCTTAGATATTATCTCGACATCGCAAAAGGAAGTTTAACATACATAGGTTAATTGTCAATGCATCATAGTAGTGAACTACAAGTAATGAGAAATTCTTCCTGTACGATTCAGCTTTTATTTATAATAACTGGGTGATGTGTTTTTTGAACATATAAATGTATTCAAAGTACAAGTCCTGAAGCGACAATCCATGTATTTTCTTCTTGCAGTAAGAGTAAACAAAGCAGGAACAAGAATTTGTACCACTCATCAAATCGTCGCAATCCAGAAGAGGAAAGACGAAAGACAGACTAACTTCTACAACAAGTGCGGGGATTTGGACACGAGTTAGCAATATTATGTCTTGGCTGACATCACTAGGAATCATATACAGAGATACTATAAATTCATTGATAAAGAGAAAAATAATTTCTGAATAAAATCTTTGTAATTATAAGCAAGGCTGAAATCGTAATTACGCTGCGTTCACTGGCGACACGAATCATAAGAAGGATTATTGCTGGAGTCATTTCATACTTAGTGCACAATCATCAGTTGAAACATAGATCATCTGCCAGTCAAGAATGATACAGACATTGCAGTGGTTACAGCAGGAATCGTAGACGAATGTTTTTGTGGTGTACTTTATTTAATTTACTTAATACCTAAGCGAGACAAAAAATTAACATGAATCACATTCAAACTGAGGGATTCGTTTCATGTTACACTAAAAGTTCGACAGATGCGCCTATAGCCTTGCAAAATAAGTAAGTAACGTTGTAGCAAGTGGTTCGCATTTACAATGTGCCTAACTGAACAAATAATTCAGACAGTATTTACCAGTGAACACCCGATACCTTAAAGAATCCATTTCCCATGTATAAAACAACTGCTGTTGTCTGATTACAAATGAGTTAATATGTTAAATGTGTAACGGTAAGCATATGAGCAAGAAAATGTTTAGAAGAGGTTTGTAATTACGTTTAAAGCTTGTTGGAAGACGCTAAGTGTTTTCATTATGAAAGAATAGATGAATTTAGTCCGGGAAATTTGCGCTCCGTTTTAAGCAAACCAAAGTTTTCTCGAATCTCAATGTTAATGAAGTCATTTCTTCAGATATATGTGTCGTATAATTTTGCAGGAGCATTAAGGAATGTGAATAGTCGTTAGTAAAGAAGTAAGAATGTAAGTATCAACCTTTACCCCTTTCATTATTTTTGAATGCGACAGATAGAAAAGGTTTCGGAAAAGTTTGAAATTGTGTAAAGTTTGTTGGAAGTAGCTATGAGCCCTAATTTCAAATACTGAATGAATAAAGTCTGCGTATTTGTGTGCTGTCAGTTACGGCACCTTATCTCATTGTGTTAATGTTCTAACTCATGGTTACACTTCTTAATGAGTAGATCATGACTGCATTTTATATTTCTTTAAATCATCCACTGATTGCATGAAATATTGAAAATCAAATTTTGCTGCCCCATTCGCAGCAAGAAAATAACTTAAACCTAGTCGATGTTAACTAAGTAAACTTTATTATAGACAAAAATGTAATTGGTATAATAACATTTAACTACACACCTAAATATTTTTAATTTTTATTATATTCGTGTTGGAATGCTATTACATCTTGAGCAAAAGCTTTAAATTGAGAATTGATTGACATGGTAACGTAAACAAGTTTCTTGTCTTTGCTTTGGCGACGTAATTGTACCGCGCTGGCTCTCATCCTGACGTTAATTCATGGCCCACAGGAAACGAGGGTGAAAGATGGGGGTGGAGCAATCTAATTCGGAGTTATATAAGCTGTATTTTGTTATTTTGGTATTCGTTTAACTGAAGTAGTATGAAGACAAGCGAGGAAGTGTATCACGAATAATATCAGTGAATTTCATCAGCTGTGGTGGGGTGAGAGACTTGGCTGCGGACCAACTTCTAGGCAATGTTCGCGCAATATGTTGTAGATAAAACTAAAGAACCGTACGACTAGGATTACAGCTGTGAAACATAGGGTTCTTACAACAAATTAAACTAATAATTTAGCACAGAGAAACATATCTTGTCCTCTTTATCGTAAATATGAGGGAAGACGTATCTAAAACCACACAATATGCCCATGTACATTTCTATCGTAATTGGTGGTATTTCATTCCCTTGATGTATAGCGAAAATAATAAGTCACTATTTAAAATCATTTATGACTAAGAAATATTCTTTTTACATGTGTTGAACGTGACTTACGCCAAGTTTATCCAGAAAAAAGACCGGTATAATTTCCTCTTTTTTTTCAGTTTATTGGTTTTCAGGTCCTACCTATAAAAAAGAACGAATCCACACAGCTATCTTCCCGATGTATGATGTTCGAGAGAGATAAGTGCTGTCTGCTGTCTCATCATAGGGCGTGGTAGTGTCTCAGATGTGCTCGCTGTTTCAGTCACAACGCTGTTGTTAAGAACCGCTACACACCACTAATGCAGCGGGTTGCAGTGCTGTGTACAGAGCTAAAATATCATCAGTCTCGCATTATAGTACGTTGAACTGAATGCCAACGGCGGCTTGTGAGTATAGATTTTGGGCGTTCACAAATTTTTTGAGTCAAATAAACTAGAAAGTGTTAAATTGCATCTGCTGTATAACAATAACGATTAAGAACAAATTTATGAAACTGCAGCAACTGCCAATAATAATAGTGATGATAATAGTAATACGCTAAACTTTTCTGAAGAACAGAAGATTGTTTGGCGAAATTCTTAAATACAGTTTGACAATCAGTAGTCATACGCTATTCTTCACATCGTCAACAAAATATTAACATCACTCACCACGTCTTATTTTCTGAACCAGGTGAACGGCATAATTATTTGTTATGAAATGATCTGCCCTTCCATGTAGTACACACAGTAGTTAGTATAAATGCACGTTACACTGTACTGTAGGTACGCATTAAATAGAGAGAATTATATGTCAGCATGATTGGTACATTCCATTTATAAAGAAAAGCTATTTCTCTGTTTTGCAATCGCACAAATGCCTAGATCACGCTATGATTGGAGTCTTAATACCATCCAACTCTCGGTTGGAGGCATTGCCAATGACGGAAGCCTATTCCCCTTAATTGTGTTTCGAAGAAAAGCTTTAATATTCATTGTTGAGAAACAACGTTCAGATTCAACTGTTGCAAGGAGGAATGTTATAGTTATTCTCATTAGCCCACTTAAATGTGGAAATGTGTCTAGACACAACTTCCTGTCTAGTAGAATCTACAAAATTGTAACTGTTTCACATGTGCGTTGAAAATAGTGTAGATTATTTATAGCTCTGTTCTCCGTTGGGTCTTCAGTAATCATTGATAACTATCAACAATAAAGTCAACATCTCTCTCAGGAAAATTTATCGACAGTAGAGAAAATGGGCTCACGTCTAATAATTTTCATACCACGAGTTGATAAATGAATGAAAATCTTTCAGTCATATGATTTATTCTGGTGTCGCAGACTTCTGTCGAATTTGCTGCTTGTTTTATATTGCTCTTTTTTCACAATTTGTTTTTCAGTCTCAACATACCTTATTCCTTTAGTAATATATTCGAACTCTGGCAAATATTGTCCAGTTGTTTGTTGTTTCAAGTTACTCTTACTACATCCTGAATAATATTTCGGGATTTGGCATGATCCTATGAAAAAGAAGAATAAGAACTCAGGGTCTTCTAAATTGGAGAAGCAGCAGCAAATTTCTCCTCTGGTTTGATCATGTGCGCGAACAGCGAGGCTAATTTCTTCTAAACACTCGATCAGACATTCCACCTTCTCTTAAACTGTGTTGACTCTTCCAATGTAGCTACTTTTCGTGGTAATCTAGTTTGCACAGCTCTGTCTAGCACATTGGTGCTGTGTGACGACTTGGAGAAAAAGGTCAGAAAGCCAGGGAAATACGAACAAAATATTGTCTCAGATTTGTTTATACATGCAGCTTTTTGCCGGACCAGACCAAATTGTTCAGCACATCAGTGGATCCTAGGGTATACCTGCACGATCCTTACCTGAAGACAGTTGATGCTTTCGCTCAGAAACCAGCATCGTGACAGCATTGCGCCATCACTTTTTCCTACTTTGTATCGGCACACTTTTGCAAATCGGAATTTATTGCCCCAAGTAATGTCTCAGCTCTTGTGCGTCAGCGTTAGATAAGGCCCAAAACCTCTCCACACAGAGGCATGACATTCGTACCTATAACTAGTAATCAACTGTTGCTTGGTAGGCACGTATGTCAATTCCTCCGACATTGCAGCTAAACAATGCGCACTTAAAATTTCCTTCGTTATTATTTCTCTTCATACAATGCAGAACTCCGTTTTGAACTGTTTTCGGTATACCTTCAAACACAATTGCAGCTTCTAAATGTTTCTTCATTGAAACGTCAACAGCGCTTTCTACATTTACAAGGCCACGAAACATTCATGTGATTTCTGATGATCCCGTCATTGTGAATAGGTACAGCTAACTCCAACGCACCTCAGAAAATTACGCAGTCTATTATTCTGGAGGGTAATATCTTTTACTATGCACTTGCGTTACTATGTACTTGTTTTCTCACAGAGTCTCTGTATACGCTGTCATGTTGCATACTCGTATTAACTTCAGAAAGCACTGAAATTGTTCTCATTTTTGTGTAATTGGAAGTTTTCGTGCATTTTAATTTTTTCGGACAAACTTACAAGCTCCCTAACATTTCAGTAAGTGCATTTCTTACGTTGCACCCACACAACCACTTACGCTTATTGTACACTTCTTTATTAAACCAAGTTTATTAGACTGTCTCAATCGACGGATCTGGTCTGGGAGGTCCTAATTGCTTTGCAGATATCTCGTCCTGGTAATTCAATTTTCTGTTAGCGCTTAAAATATATTCGACAGAGTTGGCGTTGACACTGTACATGAAAGCCGATTCACTGTCCTGTGTGCGCAGTGACTTGCACAATAAACAATCTTCACAGTAAACAAACCTCAAATACAAACTGCCGTTTGTGGAAATTATGAAATTCAAGTTTAATGCCTATCAGGATAATCACTTGACTGCAGGTAAAAGAAACAGACTAAATTGGTGCACTCTCCTGTCAGGAAAGCAAAAGGTTTACTGTTTCATGAAATCCATAACTTAAATAACTATAACTTATTCAGAAACCCACAAAATCGGTTTCCTATCAGTATAAACGTGACATATATTGACGTCCGATCTAACTTTGTAATATAGTGAGTGAACTGGTATATCAGAGGAGTGTGCCACTAGCTAGTTGGATTAATGCCAAGCGAACGGAGATAAACGTCTAGCGATGTGTGCTACAACCGAGTGGCACTGACGTTAAATTGTAGTTAAGTGGTAAGGCCTAACTGTGAACGCCGTGAACCGTTAATGTTATTTATAAAATCTGAATGCGCTTAACGCATAACGCAATTACGTCACGCCAGTTGCCCATGCTCAAAAGCTCCTTCAAACGTGAATAACTGAAGATGTTGTCGTGATTCTGATGCCAAGTTGTATGGTGTCTAGACAAGTAGCACTGAAACGTGGGGCCACAGACTTAGGTGCCATATGTTTCAGGTTACTGCATCTATGTTACGTTTAACAACATTCAAAGAAAGATAAGAAATAAATCCCGAAGGTCTCCCAAATTAGGGTTTCTCGTGCTCTGGTGCTCTTATGCTGTAGAACCCATTGTTGCACACACATCTCTTCCGAATATTGCAAGTGGAGAAATTGCACCTCACTAGCGTATCTGACTTGACATGAAACACGATAAATAAAGTGGGAAATAAATCTGAAGCTAATTAAATTACCTACACTGAAATTTGCATGGTGATTTTGATGAGTTATTGGGTAAATGATCAAAAATTTTTGTTTCTGCATATTGAACTTCATTCTGAGCCACTGAAAGCTTTAATAATGGGTAATAATAGCAACACTGTAATGGATACGGATCTAACTAGACGTATCTAATTGTAGTGGACTAGTTATAACAGATTTTGTTAGCGAATATATGTATTGTGACATAGCAGTTAAAATGCACACCTGTTTGAAGAGATACCTACATCACATCCTCAGGTGAGCAACACACAGTATTGTTAATGCTTGGTTTTGCATAATCGATACTTTCTTTAGAGTGGTGAGTTACAACAGAAAATTATTCCATATCTTATCACTGAGTGGAAATGTACCTAATATGCCAGGAGAATAATACATCTGTTTACAAGATTGGTAATTACACAAAGGACTAATGCAGATGAACTTGAATGTTCGAGGCACTCGGTAATATGATTCTTCCAGTCTAAGTTTTCAACAATATGTACACCCAAAAATGTAGAGCATTCTACACAATTTAGTAACTCCTCCCAATGTGCTACATTAGATGATGGTATGACTGTTTGTTGTACAGAACTTAATACCGTTTTTTCTTTTCTTTTTTAAATGTAGGGGCAGTTCATTTTCTGAGAACCTGTTGATAAGCCTTTGGAAGCCATCGGTTACCGTTTCTTCTGCTGCTTTCTTTCTAATGGAATTTATTATAACACTATCACCATCTGCAAAAAGTACCAACTTTGGTTTTAGAATATTAAGTGGTAGGTCATTATCATGAATAAGTAATAACCAAAATTGAAGGAATAAACAGAACTGATGCCCGTGGGATTCCCTTTATGATTTCTACACAGTCACTAATATTGTCTATTCTTCCAAACCTCATTAAATAATTGTGTACTATCTTTTGATTCTATTTGTGACGTATGACTCAGTCCAGCTGTGTATAGTGCCATAAGTTCCCTAAAACTTGAATTTTTCTAAGGGAGGAAGATGATCGACACACTTAAATGCTTTGGAAAAATCGCAAAAGACACCAAATGCCTTAGTTTATTATTTAAGCCCTTGGTATTTGATTAATCGATGTGTAAACATCGTTCTCAGTTGAACAACACTTCTGTAATTCAAACTGAGATATTAAGTGTGAATAAGGTGTGACACTTTTCTTGAGTACATTGCTTTTTCTAATGTATTGGAAAAAGATGTTAATGACACTGGACAATAACTGTTTAAGTCTTCGCTGACACTTTTCTTATGAAGAGATGTAATTGTTTCATATTTTAACCTGCCTGTAAAAGTTCCCTGAGTTAGTAATGCAATACATATGTCACTAAGGATATTACTTGTGAAGTTGGAACAAATTATCACACCACTATGAAATACCATCAAAGCCATATGAGCTTTTGTTTTCTAGAATATTTGAAATTCTGTTAATTACAGTGAAATCTGTAGGTACTACTTCTAGCTGTTTAAAGTTTTTTGGAATGACATTTTGAATATATGCTGTTTGTTCTCCAACTGAACTATTTAACCCTTCAGTGGTCGCATCAATATTTGTAACACCAGTGGTAGTGTGGTCGACTCTGTCCACCAGCCATCGTTTTCACTAAAGATGTGAAACGTTCTACCATAATATGCTTGCTACTGAAAAGTAAGAAGTTTATTCTGGTTTTTAAATTAATAGAAATACAAATTTTAGTCTTTGACCTATTTTGTTTCTAAAGATACAATTACAAAATCTAATTAAAGAATCCTCGTTTTTCATTTAACAATACATTCCCAACATGCAGGATAAAGTTAAATCACATTTGACCTGCCTTTATTTCTCAGTACATGTTCTCAAACAGCATTTATTGTCTTATACTCTCTTTACTGAACATGACTATATTGTTTCTACGTAAAAACAGAGTTTACTCATCCGGTTCCTCTACCTCGTCCACAGTGCTACCTGCGCACTTTTCACACACAACTGCGGAATCCTTCTTGCATACAAACATCTTACTCCGACTAAAACGAATTGTAGGGACAATATTGTTTTTTCTGCCACACATAACGCAGCGACTCTTCTTTTTGTTTGGAGGTTCTTCTGGTTCTTGAGGTTCTTGCTATTTATGAGGCGCCACAAAAATTTTGAGATCATTTGAAAGCATCGAAATGTAGGATCTTGTAACTAAATGATGTTTCATAAGTTGTTGGGACCACTATTTCAAAACTAGCCTCCTTGTTTTTTTTTGTTTTTTTTTCTGTTTAGTAAAGCGAACCATAGAGCCATCATCCTCCGCCTTGTTACTCGTGCAACAGAATATTTACTGGACATTTGGTCTACTGTGCGAGCCCCTCCTTTTGTCACGTTGTAGCCCATGATAATCTTTAGTTTATTGGTATTCTTATCAACTGTGCCTTCACTATGCATGTTGCTAAGCAGAACAATACATTTGTTTCTTTTGGGCACATATGACACCAGTGTGATATCTTTCTATTATCCAAACAGTGAAGACCCAATGTTCCTGGATTTCAGAGGTAGGAATTCCGGAGGGATTTCCGTTTTATTTTTCTTCCGAGCTACAACGCATGTGACGTTTCTCTGCGAAAGTGAGACTGCTAGTGGATAACTTGTATACCAATAATCAAAAGTAATATTCCGATTTGATCCCAGCAGACGTTCTGCCAGACGATGCACAATATCGCACAGTTTATTTGACACCTTTTAAGGGTCATCTGGTTTTGTTCCATAGTACAGCTCAATAGATGCTGTATAGAATGTTTTGGCGTCGCAAGTAGCAAAGAATTGCAAGCCATACTTTGCTGGTTTGTTCGGTATGTACTGAACAACTAAACATCTCCCTCTATGGTTACAAACTCTCCCAGACGACAGTTGTCCTTATAATTAGTGACATATTTGTCTAAAAATGACCTGATAGCAACTAATCTGTCGCTCTCGCATCTTTGTGTTCTTGTCAATTTGTCATAAATATCACGCTGCTGAGGAGAAATTAGAAATGTCTGTACGACATGCAAGCTCTAAGGATCTTCATACTAGTGCCATCTTTAATTCCAAGTTGTTCAACATTTGTTTTATTTCCACCCTTTGAGCCAATCAATGTAAGGATTCGAATGACAGAATATATCCCTTACCTAGAAGCTTCCTTCCTATCTCTCTCTCTGTAGAATAGATGTTCCGTGATACTACATTTCTGATATGCAAATTGATGTATTCCACAAGTTAATCAATCATATCTGCACCAACAGTCTTATATAATGCTGTCACTTCTTTTGTAATACCCTTAGCAGTCCTCTTCGGACCAGGTAGTATTTTTATTATATATTTTGAGGGCGTTTTCGTCGCTTTGGCTCTTACGTTCTCCTTAGACCACTTAATTTTGCCGTCTTTACCAACAAAATATGCACACACAAAATCAAAATTACCGTCACCATCTTTTTCATCCTCATGACGTTGCATTTCCTCTAGAATATGTGTATGTCTTCCTCCCTCTACAAGAACTGCTTGTAATTCTGATTCACTGTTGTGATCACTAACTACTATTTGTCCTTATTACCTGTCAGGCAAGTCAAATTCAGGACACTTGCTGTCATCCGAATCTTCATTTAGAAGCCTTTAAATCTCCTCCTCTGATAACACTTTTCTGAAAAAGGCCCTAAAAGTATAAACAAAAGTAAAACATAGTTGCTAGTGAAAGATTTTAATCCAAAACAAAGATAGTATTCACAGTTACCATAAAGGAAATCCTTACATCACAGGTCGCGTGGTTGACTCTGTACTCGAAACAGAACATGGACAAAAATAAGCTACAAATGTTGTCAATGTGCAAGTGCTACAAACGCAGCAACAATACAAGTGACGGCAGAGGACCAACTTCAAGATAAGTAGAACTCCCAGCAATGCAACAATGCCTATTTTTTCTGAGCGAAAAAATGAACTCTGGTTGACTCAGTCAAACAATGCGACCGCTCGAGGGTTAATCCTATTGTTGTTGCTACATTTAGAAACTGATTGTTATATGTGAAAATTCCTGTCAGATTAAAACTCTGTGCCGGACAGAGACTAAAACTTGGGATCTTTGCCTTTCGCGGGCAAGAGCTCTACTATCTGAGCTACCCAAGCACGACTCACGACCCGTCCTCACAGCTTTACTTCTGCCAGTACCTCGTCTCCTACCTCCAAAACTTAACAGAAGCTCTCCTGCGAAACTTGCACAACTAGCACTCCTGAAAGAAAGGATATTGCGGAGACATGGCTTAGCCACTGCCTAGAGGATGTTTCCAGAATGAGATTTTCACTCTGCAGCGGAGGGTGCCCTGATATGAAACTTCCTGGCAGATTAGAACTGTGTGCCGGACCGAGACTCGAACTCGAGACCTTAGCCTTTCGCGGGCTAGTGCTGTACTATCTGAGCTACCAAAGCATGACTCACGCCCCGTACTCACAGCTTTACCTCCGCCATTACCTCGTCATCTGCTTGCCAGACTTCACAGAAGCTCTCCTGCGAACCTTGCAGAACTAGCAAAGGTCCCGAGTTTTACTGTCGGTCCGGCATATAGTTTAAATCTGCCAGGAAGTTAAATATCAGCGCATACTCCGCTGCAGAGTGAAAATCACATTCTGTTTGTTAAATGTATTCACGACTTGTGAATTATCAGTAATGACATTTTCATTTAGTTTAACTGTTATGGTATCTTGTACACTGACTGGCTGTTCTGTCTCCCATTTCACAATGACCCATTCAGCTTTCATATTTTCACACAAATAATAAATTTCTGTCCAAATGTACATCCTTCATGACATTTTAATGAGTATCCTAACAGTATTACTGTGTTCTTTTGTAGTGGCAACTAAGGTTGGAGCTGACTTATACTCTGGCCTATATACAATTTTCCTCCTTCTTCTTACACGAGGTTATAACTACCTTAGTTCATAAAATCTTCTCCGGCACACAGCTGAGCCAATGCGTTGGTCTCTGGCCACGTTCCAGCAAGCTTCTTTCTTGACATCTACATGCAAAGCGTCAGGGTCTCTCGCTCTCTTACTATAAGGCTTACTTGAAGGCTGATTTTGGTAAAGTATTTTGTCCTCGTGACATTTGCTTCTGCCCTTTGGAGGGGATGGGTAATGGTCCTAGCTTTTCTTGTGGGGTCCTGTCGTTTGCGAGAGAAGGTTCGATTTTCCTGGGTTTATCTGGGATTAAGTAGTGGGTTTATGATTCTTCATGTGATTTGGAGTTTGTTATCCTGAATTCTCTTGGGTTGTAGTTGCCAAGCAAATTATCAGTGCATTTGGGGATTACCTTAGTCTATCGTAGAACGCTTGGGCGAGGTTTTTGAACCTTTTTTTAAAGTGGTTCTATATTGACGGTAGCGTGCAAGTCTGCAGTGGGGGAAACGGGAGTCTACGTGTAAGGCTCTTTTGAAGGCTCTGTTTTGTATTGTTTGCACTCTTTTGATGCTTTTTGCAACGTAGCCCCATACAGGGCAGGCGTATTCGAGGACAGGGCGCACTAGACTGAAGTACACACTGGCTGCTAGGTTGCTCTCTCTGTTTAGAATGGCGTATGGTACGTGGAGCTTGTATGTGCCTACGCCATGTGAGGCGTTGGTCCATAGTCACCGCAGGTACTTAACTTCGGACCGCCACTAGATGTTGTTTCTGTGGAGACGGAGGGTGGGACGTGGGCTGCGCCGTAGAGGCCTCTTTGTTTTTCTGTGCGTAAGCATAATGGCTTGAGTTTTTCCACTGCTCAGAGTTGTGTGCCGTTTATTGCCCCATCTGTCTGTTTTGTCAAGGACGTTTTTTAATCGTCTAGTGACGAGGTTCCTGCTTGAGATCTGTGCGAAAAAGGCAATGATATCAGCGTTTTGCGCTGTTTCTAGTGGCAGTTCTGTGGGAATGTAAGCTGTGTGTAAGTTGTGTAGGATGGGTCCTATAACGCTACCTTGGGGTACTCCCGCTTGGATGCGTCTTTTTGTTGAGCGTCAGTTGTCGACTTTTACTGTGAAACTTCTACCTGAGAGGTAGCTTTCTGTGAGTTTGACTACGGGCCCTGGGAAACCCTGCACGTACAGTATACGAGGTGCGATAATAAAGTAATGAGACTGATGTGAAAAAAAAATGTTGCTTTCCGTTTTAGTCAAGTTCAGTGTTGTCTCCTTCAAAGTAGTTCCCTTCTGATTGCACACACTTTTTCCAGTGCTTCTGTCATTGATTGTAATAGTTCTAGAACTCATCTTCTGTAATATCATCGAAAACCCTCGTCACAGCTTTTTGGACACCTTGCGTTGTTTGAAAGTGGTGTCCCTTGACCGCTGTTTTGACTCTTGGAATTGGAATAAAGTCGCGTGAATAAGGTGGCTGTGGTAGTACTGACATTTGTTTTTTAGGTTAAAAATAGCTGCTCTGATAGAGCAGTATGGGACCGCGCATTATCGTGATGCAGAATCCAGTTATCAGCAATGTTGGCACGGAAACGAAGATCTCTTTTAAGAAGACTCTCTAAAATTTCATTGTAGTAATATTGGTTAACTGTTTGTCCAGGAGGCAGCCACTCCTTATGAACAATTGCCTTGGAATCAAAGAAGCACACAAACATGCATTTCACTTTTGACTTCGAAAGCGAGCTTTTTTTGGTCTGCATGATCCCTTTGAGCACCATTGCGAACTTTGGCGTTTTGTCGCTGGATCGTACTGAGAAAACCAATGTTCATCACCAGTGATAAAACGGCTCAAAAATTCTACATTGATTTCCGTTTGCTCTAACAGATCAGCTGCCACATTTTTCCGTTTTTCTCGATGTTGTGGTGTGAGATTTTTGGGGACTAATTCTGCACAAATCTTTCTCATACCAAGATATTCAGTTATTATTAGACGAACCGTTTCTCGATTGATGTCCAGGTCTCCTGCAATCATTTTCACAGATAATCTTCCATCAGATCGTACGAGTTCGCTCACCCTGGTCAAGTTGACATCCATCCTTGGGGTTGAAGGTCGTCCACTCCGGTCTTCATCTTGAACATTCGTTCTGCCTTCACTAAAGATTTTATGCCAACGAAAAACTTGAGATGTTGACATAAAATAATCTCCAAAAGCCTTCTGAAGCTTCCGTAAGTTGTAGTCGCGTTTTCACCCAATTTAACACAAAAAGAAATGGCATTCCGTTGCGCAGTATTATGCAGTTTCATTTCCGTGACAAGAGACACAAACACGTGTTAACTTATTACAGCACAACCAACGACTGAGCAGTTGCTTCTATGTGCTGCTTGGACTAGAAGCAGCTTATAGACCAAGGTCAAAGATATTGTGCCTACGCCAGCCTGCACTGTTGCCACACCTTGCAAAGGAAATCAGTCTCGTTACTGTATTGTAGCAACTCGTATATTAGTCCCTCGTGCCAGACCGTATCAAAAGCTTTGGCTAGGTCTAGCAGGATCATTCCATAGTGGCCTCTGTGATTTAGGGCTTGGGTGACGGCCTCTGTCACCCTCATTAGTTACTGTGGGGCAGCGTGCCCTCTCAGGATGTCAAATTGCGTCCTGGGGAGTATCTGCTCGCCTGCGATGTGCTGCTGTATGGGGAGGAGCAGAAGGTGTTCGTATAGTTTGCTTAGTGATGGTAGCGGACCTCTTTGCCTGTAACGTTGTGGAAAGATGGGATCTTTGCCTGGTTTCGCGATCGCGATCGCTTCTGCATGTTTCCATTCCTTAGGAAACTTGCGTGATCGCGTGATCTTATTGAAGATGTTGGCGATGAGCGTAATCGCTAGCGGGGGGATTAGTTTCAACAGCTCGTTTGTGACTTTGTAGTGACCAGGCGCCTTGCTATTTGATAGTGATTTTATGAATTCTACTACGTCTTCTGCGGTGTAGAGCGGTAGCTCGTCATTTTCATCGTCTTCCGCTGTGAGGATGGCGACCAACTGTCTCCTGACGGTGACGTCGTGTTCCTTATCCTGAGACTCTACCGGCTGGAATTGTTTTTCGAAAACGTCCGCAAGCGCGTTATCCTTGTCAGCAGACTGAACGCGAGGCCTCGCTCACCGTGCAGAGGGGCATTCTTGCGAGTCTTTTGGTAAATTGTTAGATTGCTCGCCTGAGGCTGTTGTCTTCCACCTTAAGAGTGGAGAGACGTGCTGACTATTTCTGGTTTCTGTGTTCTATGATGGCTGCTTTCAGCTCTCTCTGGAGCTTGTTAAGCAGTTTCTGGTGCCTGGATTTCTTGTTAATTTCCGTTCCTTCGCGGTCTTGTTTTTGTGCCTCATCTGAGCAAGCAGGTGCGGTGGGAGCTGTTTAGAGGGGAGGTCGCTTTCTGGAGGCCTAGGTGTGGCTTTCTGATTTGCTTGCAGGATTGTTGCGGTGAAGTGGTGCAGCGTCTGTAGTGTGTTTTCTGCTGCGGAAGGCGGGGTGTTGGCAATGACCGCTATCATGTCGTCGTGGATTTGCCCCCAGTTTGTGTGTTTGTTTGAGTACTGACACTGCACTATGGGGAGCCATTCTCCTACGTCTAGCTTGAAGACGACGGGATTGTGGTCGGATGACATTCTGTTCAGTGAACTCGCGGCCACAAAACCCAGTACTCTCTTTGACATGGCTATGCCTAGGACGTCCGCACGATTTCCGTTGAGTGGGAAATGTGTGGGTCTCTATGGGCCCCACATATAGAAGTGGTGTGTGCGCTGAAGTCGCTGGGGCTGGTGGCCAGCTCTTTTGGCGGTTCTGGAGTGCCCGTACGGGTTTTTGGCATTGACGTCACCCAGTGACGCGATAGCTTCGTTACCTAGGCTCTGGGAGGGTTTGTTGTATACTGCTACGGTCGTCAATGGCCTTGTGGCCATGGCTATCTCTATGGCAACTAACTCTAGCGGAGTGGCAGAGGGGTGAACTTGGTGGTAGAGGATTCTTCGTTTTTCGAAGATTGCTATCCCGCCTCCTGCTGTGGGCCTATCTTGTCGGTAGCTAAAGTAGTTTGGCACCGACGATTTAGTACCCGGGTACAGGTGATTTTCCGATGCCAAACATACATCGATTCTTTTAGGAATTGTCTTAATTCCTGTACCTGACGAAGGAGACCGTTTGCATTGAAGATGAGAAAGGTTAGGCCTTGGATGGATGTTCTCCAATTCATGTTTGGTGGAGGTGGTGGTTACTGGGGTTGTCGCAGCAAAGTGCAAAGACATGATACCACAGAGGCTCAAATTTGTGCAAGTTGCTCTCCTAGTTCCTGCATCATGTCAAGTGTCTTGGTGACTGCTGATGTGAATGTGTTCATTGAATGGGCCAGCTGTGCAACCTGCTTGTCCTGTAGGGAGTTGGGATGGCTACTGCATGCTGCGGGTACGACATCGGCTGTTTGTTGCTGGTGACAAGATGCGTCGTTCCTGAGCGGTGGTTCTTGCATGCCTTCTGCGTCCTTAGACTGGCGTACTGGTTCGGACGCAGGGAACATGGAATAGGGATTGTCGCCTGGTCTGTTGTCCTGTCCTAGCGGGTCATTTCTGGCTCTGGGGGACGCTTTCGGCATAGGTCGGCGATTCCCTTCCAAAGTTCCGAGTTTGGGAGGTTGTGGTGGTTGTTGAAGCTTGCCTGGTGGGTGCCTG
The DNA here is from genome assembly GCF_021461385.2 of Schistocerca piceifrons. Lineage (NCBI taxonomy): Eukaryota > Metazoa > Arthropoda > Insecta > Orthoptera > Acrididae > Schistocerca > Schistocerca piceifrons. The sequence continues at coordinate 135,062,276 of NC_060138.1, read as the reverse complement.
CCTAGCTGTGTTGTTCCCTGGCCTGGTTTGGGAGTGTGCTGTTCGATGAATTGGTTTGTGGGTGTTTTGTTGTTTTTTCCTCTCATGCGGTCTGTTGCTTGATTAATTACCTCGCAGCCTTGATAGCTGGCGGGGTGTCCAGTGTATTTACAACTGCCCCTTCTACTTTGTTCCCCACTTCTTTCATGGGGCATTCCCGTGAAGGGTGTTGTTCTGCACAGTGCACTTATTTGGGGAGGCATGTTCCGTCTTTTGCGACAGGCGAAAGCCCTTGGTAATAGTAGCACTGCCTGAGGCCTGTTTCTTGTCTGAGTGTCTTTACAGTCACGTCTAGAGCCGTTACTCTGGTGACCGGTCAGATTCTCCTACTCTGAGGGGTGTCAGTGTGTGTCGCTAGGAACAATGGCATTGTTTTACTCCTCCCTGGTTTTTTGAGTAACCCAACTGAGCGTACCTCAAAATCTTGGGAGGTGAGATCTTTCTTGATGTCTTCAGTGGCTGAGTATTTCCCTGTGAGACGTGCTTCTGTCCGTCTCGTTTAAACACGCACCCTAGTTACGCCTTGGTTTCCCGCCGGCGCTTTTCCTCGTGGCGGCGCCTTGTGTTCTCCTCGTCTCATCCCCCACCCTCTAGGTCGATGGAGTGGAGTGACTGAGTCGTGAAGCGTGGCAGTACGCCATCGACTCCGGAAGTGCTTGTTTGTCTTACTGGCGATGGTTTGTGTGGTTTCGGCCGGCTCATTCCACCGTGAGGTGCTACGGCATAGCGTGCCTGACTTGGAGAAGCCGTTAGCTCCGATTATGCCTATTCTTGTCAGAAGAGAATTGAAATAAGGAGCTGTGATGTTTCTGTTCCGGAGAATAGTGGGAGTCGCCGAGGACGGTGGCTCCGGGAATGTTTTGAGCACTGAGGGCGGCAGGTTTTCCTCCGGGACTGAAGTTGAGTATATTTCTCTATTGACGTTGTGCTTTTGACTTGCTATTAACTTGAATTAGGGTCGTGTTTGCGACTTCATTTATGTTGCTGCCGCCGACATTGTGTGTTTTCCGTCCACCGGTTTAGCTCGCCGGTTCTGAACCTATGAAGGAAAGCCTTGAAGGTTAGTTCTGCACTGCGTTTGCGGAATTTGACTTCGAGTGTGTAGGTTGTTCTTGTACCGCTGGGCTGGTTCCTCGGTGAGGCGTCGACGTGAGCGTGAATTGCTTGGTAAAAATTTGTAGTAGGCACTCCGGGCATGGTCGATGCTGTACAACGAGGATAGTAGAACATGTTGAATCAAAGGCTGTGAATGTGAACTGTTGCTCTGTCATGTCACACTAGGAGACTTAATAATTAGGTACTGATGTATTGGTGGCTATCTATTGATTTTTGTGACCAATTTGGTAGTCAGTTCCAAGCCTACGTGTACGTGAGAGAAAGAAATCCAGTTCTAATACTGAAAACCCAGTTCTTTGAAATCCAGTTCTAATACTTAACCTCCCATGTTAGTGTGCTGGGGCCCTTAAGGCCGGCTTACTGATAAATTCCTGGTCATTATTTACTTATTGCAGAATTTGTTTGACTAATTTCATTTACAACCTGGCCCTTAAGGTAGAGTTGTTAATAAGCACTTGTTATTTTCCAGCTGATATTTTTAAGATTTTCTTATCTTGTTAATTTGGCCCTTCAGGCCCCTAACTTGGAAGTTGCAAGGCCCTTCAGGCTTCTTTATTGTTTCACACTGCCTTGCCTAAGCTCTTGGAAAATTTGCTCTTTAACTTAAGGCTAGTTAACTATTTTGGTGGCCCTTCAGGCTCAAACCTACTGTTCATACGTTTATATTTGAATATTTTCTTTGTCTGTGGTATTGGCCTTTTATATCTTAAATTTTGAAGCGAAGTGAATTTTGGTTTGCAAATTTACTAGCCCTTCAGGCTGAACACGTTATATGTATTCTTGCTAAATTGGCCCTTCAGGCTTTCTTTGCGATTGCAGTCCTTAAGGCATACGCAGAGCTATGTTACATGGTACAATGTTAAATTGTTGATGAACTAGTGTCTTAAGGTTTGATTCTCCCTATATTCATTATTTTGGCAGATTGTATATTGCATTTTAGCTAGTTTTAATAAATTCATTAGAAGTAAGGTGTTATGTTACTTCTACCAGCACTTGGCCCTGCTTCCTCGCCCGATCCTAGTGGCTCCTTACTTCCTTGATTGTTAGAATTTTTGCCCATTAGCCACTATTATCGGTTTCACCCTGAAGACTGACTTTAGTGGATTTTCTGGGATTATATTAATCGTGTAATGCGGGGCGTTCTGCTCTTTTAACGCGTGTTGGACTGTGAGGTAATCCTCTGTGTTTGACAGGTTGATTTTTATCCTATCTCCCTCTGCTGACTCCGCTTTAAAGTCTCTGTTGCCCAGGGCCTGTTTGATCGTGTTATAAAAGTCCAAGTATGTGTTCGAAAATTCTGCTACTATTGGTGGGATCTTGTACTTCCTAGCTGGTGGTGGTGGACGTGTTGGTGCGCCTGTTGCCGGCACGGAAGAGGGTGTAATTGCATCGAACCTGTTCTCGGTAGGGAGATTGGCGTGGGTTGTTCCTGGATGTGACGCGCGCCAAACCGTTCTTCTGGCCATTTCGAAGGGCGGCTCGTCGCCATGTTCGTTTGCTTCCTCGCCGTCGAATGGCAGACTAATGTTAGCCTCTGGGACCGAGTCGTCGACTGCCGGGATGTCCAAGGGTGCTTTTTTGGTGTCTGTATCTTGGGCGCCTCGTTTGGCTGCAGGGGACTTCTCCAGTGAGTCTTCCAATGGCTCATTTTTTATCGCGCCTGTAGTTATTCCTTCCGATTCCCATTCACGCCTGTTTCGTTTCGGGAATCCTTTTTCTCTGTCTAGGGATTGCTGTCTGGGTACCTAAAACATTCTGACGTCTGTCGTCTTGATGCAGTCGTCATTTTTGGGAGAATATATCTTTGGGTTCTGGTGGGTACATTGTCGGTTACTGGCTTATCGAGTTGGAGTTTGATGGGGGCAGGAAGGGCTCTGATGAGTTGGTGGAGTGTTGTAGGGGACAGGGTGGTGGGAGCCATGGTTGGTGTTGATGATGTTGATGGTGATGATGATGAAAGTGAGTTGATTGGAGCTGAGGGCTCCTTGGTCACGATCTCAGCGTTGTGTAGGAATGTGATCGACGAGTCTGTCGCGCCTATAATCCGGTTGGGGTCCATGTCCGGAGCGGAAAGACAAGGCTAAGCTGCCATGGGAGTGCCGAGTGTTGCAACAGCACCGTCCCTAACTGCCTACCAAGCGCGGGTGACTCGCCAGCGACCAGACTCTGACTTGGAAATTGCCCTACGCTTCGGGGGAACAAGTGGTGTACCTGCGGCAGCAGTAAGACTCCCAAAGTGGCTGTAAAAGCAGCCCTAAACAGCAAGAAGGCGCGATCCAAACCGCACCGACCCGCAGCTAACAAAATGCGATGACAGTTTTGCTCACCAACTGCTGCTCCAGTGGTGCCAAAACGGTGTGAGTGATCGTTTGAGCTTTAACAAAAGCACAGCCGAAAACACTCCTGGTTTGTCTCCTGTACAAGTGGGGGCGTATGGCTTCGTGACACAGACTGTCGGAGACAATGCTCAACACCCGACTTCCATTCACGAATGAAGTCTCGGGCTCATGCCGCTCGCATCTGTTACTTTCCCCTCTTTGGGAAAGTGTGAGAGAGAGTTTGTAGCCTTTCGGCTTTTACTCCCCTGTGGACGTGTGTGTGATTATACCTGTAGTTTTTTGGTGTCTGTGAAATGTGATGGTTGTTCTGTTTGTGTCTGGTACTTGGCTGAGGCTGGCGAGAAGATTAGTGTTGTATGGGAAGGAGCAGGATTAGGGATTGGATATTTGCATTTTCTCTTTCACTTAATCGTCGAAGATGGTCATGGGGCGCTTGTGCTTGTTGCGGGACACCTATGGAGTGGATGAGGGCGTTTCCTGATCTGGAAGAACCCTTATAGAAGGCCCTTACCAGATCTTGGAAGCGCTCTCTCAGGAGTGGGATTTCAGCTGCGGCATGCAGATTATCTATGGAGAATCCAAGAGGTAAATGCAATGCCCTCCTGAGGGCGCAGTTCTGCAGCCTCTGGAGTTTGTCCAGGTGCTGCTTTGCCGCGTATCCCCAGACAGGGCACGCATATTCCATTACTGGCTGGATCAGGGCCTGATACACAATTACTCCTACTGGGCAGGGAAGAGTACTGGTTGAGTTCAGGATTGGGTATAGGATGGACATTCTGACGCAGACCTTCCTGTGGACCTCGTCTATGTGGGGTTTCCACGTAAGACGAAAGTCCAAGGTTATGCCAAGGTACTTGGCGGTTCTGCGCCAGGGGAGTTGGGCACCGTTTAGGTGTAGGTGGATAGGTGGACGTTAAAGAGGTTCGCACCTTCCGAGCCTGCGGGTAATCAGCATAGTGGCGGGTTCATGTCGCGTCCAGCTCTTTACAACGCTGGACAGCGGGCTTCTCTGAATCCTCGGCACCAGCCCGACCGATCAAGTGCGAGCGGAATGGGCATGGCTGCACGTAGTGGGTTGAGGGGAAAAGGGGGGAGGGATTGCAGGCGGCTGGTCCCAGAGTCTCGTCTCGGTGCGGCCTGTTTATCCCATCAGCGACCCCCACTCTCCCACCATCAGTTCACTCTCGTAAATTAATGCCGATGATGTGTCTCACACGATGCTAATTTGGAAGACGTTATCCTGGTTGACCAGCTAATCATTGACTAGTATCTCTACTGCCTCTTAAATAATAGGGTCCCAAAAACCGTTCGCTCTACGCAGCATCTTGGCCTGTTTAAACTGCTACTTGCGTTCTTCACCGAGGCTGCGCTCCTGTATTCTTAGATGCAAGCTGTGTTTCACTGAGTCTAGAGTATTCCTGATTTTTACTGGAGGACGGAAGATGGTTTTGATTGTGTTCTTCTCCAGTATCCTGGCAATCTTTAAAGTGGGCCCCTGTTGTCCTCCTCTTCCTCAAGGTCCTCGCGTTTCAGTGTAGCCATTCTGCTGCAACGTTTTCTTCAGGTGCGGCATCTCAGTAGGTAGACTGTCCTTGTCGCATATGTCATGCGATCTGCGGATAAGACAGAGAACACGGATTTTCGCTGGGCTGGGTGATGGCAGCTGTTGGCGCTGAGGTACGGGTCTTTCGGTACACTAAATGTCCCAGGGGGCCGACCGTTTTCTTCTTTATTAGGATACCGAGGAATGGTAGGTACCAATTTTCTTCTAATTCCACTGAGAACTTGAAGTTCTCAATCAGGTGGTTGAGAAATTCTTTCAGGGTGATTTCGCTGTGCGCCCACACAGTGAAATTATCGTCCACGTACCGGTAAATGACCTTGGGTTTAAGGCGTGCTGTTTCTAAAGCGACATCCTCGAAGTATTCCATGTACAGGTTGGCGATCATTCTCATATAATTCCCTTAGTCTTCCGCAGCTTAAGCTTCCAAATATTGAAACAAATTTACTACGGAATAAATAGAATTTTACGGTACCCTCTGTTCCCATACCACTACTTTTAAATTACTCTTAAAACACTGTATCCTCTTCTCATTAATATGCCTCACTGCTTTGTATGAATCTCCTCAGAGCTGTAAAGTGCCGTACTGTTTATTTCGATTAATTATGCACAATGATAAAATGATTCATTAAGGATTGCACAAACATTAAGTATGAGTACTGCGTATAAAAATGATATCAGTTCGTGTCCTACTACTTTGCTGCGTACGAGATGAAAAACTTAGATTGAAGCACTCAAGAATGATTCTGTTTTATTTCTACTGTCCACATCTTTCAAGAAGTTTATATTGAAATTTACAGCAACTACGAATTGTTTATCTTTATCTGACAGGTAGCTCAAGAATTCATCTGCATCTCTCATAAACAGGTAAAGTTTCCTAGAGGGAAACTGTAGATCGTTACAAACTGTAGATCGTTACAATTATCAGCGAAGCGTTCTGCAATAACAATTCACAATAACATGCCTTGATGTTCTGATCAACACAAAAACTATGTGTTTAAATGCTTTTCATGTATGTCCAACTTTTACACATGTTCCAACTCCTCATTTTTCCGTAATGTTAACTCTACACGAAAATGACACTAGTCTATATCCTCTGATATGTGACTTCTCAATCCATATGGTCATGTGGTTTTTGGAGCAGCACAGAAAATCTGTCACTTCCAAATTTTAGACGTAGTCTAAGCATACAAGAAGCATCTACACTGTTTCTCAATCGCTGTAATGTAATGATGAAACAAATTAATTTTATTTTTCTGGGAATTGTTACATATGTTATGGTACTGTTCTGCTGGAATTTCTGTCAATACTATCTATCTGTAAATAGACTCTTACCGTAAAAATGTAGCCCCTTGATGCGATTAATCATAGGGATATTGTCTTGTGTGGTTGTGGCCGCGCCTACACTTTCTGTAAAACGTTCATTCCTTTCCCCCTGCTATACAGGTCCTGGCTGTGATTTGTGTATCCCCATTTCCTAATTACAGCAACAGGCACAGCCCAGGTATCAGATTTACTTACAGTCGAAAGCAATTCGCTCAGATCTTTTTGATAACATGATTAATATCCGTGTGAAACCAGGGCTGGTCATGGTCCTTTAGAACTTTCACAAAGTGCATACGACTGTGTGCTCTTCTTGCTGTTCCTACACCTTCAGGTCACCTTTAACGCTATGTTCTACGTTGCTACCCACGCTGTTTCCTGATCCTCGTATTATAAATACCTGCTCCTCTTCATCGGAATCTCTGCACAAGGCCGCTGTGATCTCTGTCACCTAGCTGTGTCTGGCTCTAGGTCCCATGTTGCTTTTGACCTGGTATTCTACATCTACTTGTTCCATTTCCTGTAGCATTCGGTCTATACCTGTTCCATGACTGCTCCCTAGACTTGAGCCTTTTTTTTTGTATGTGACTTTGCCACTAATGTACCCTTAATGTCGTTCTACAAGCCCACTGCTGTCTACTTTGCTCATCAACAGACTAAGGTTCTTCTCCTATTTCAAGTAACAAGTCAGACTGGTTTGCTAACAGTAACTTGAAATGTGGTTGCTGAGGCCTTCTCCTTCTTCCTGTTAATAGTCACCTTTCCCAACTCCCATTGTCTCGTTTCCCCTTCAACTTGTCTAATTAGAAATATGCTATTTCTAATTCTGCTTGAAAGTCACAAACCTTCATATCCTATTCCACGATTTTCTTATTTCCACTCCGCTGTACAGGGTGGTCCAATGATAGAGCCTGGGCCAAATATCTTACGAAATAAGCATCAAACGAAAAAACTAAAAGAACGAAACTCGTCTAGCTTGAAGGGGCAAACCAGATGGCGCTATGGTTGGCCCGCTAGATGGCGCTGCCATAGGTCAAACGAATATCAACTGCGTTTTTCTAGAGAGGAACCCCCATTTTTTATTACATATTCGTGCAGTAAGTAAACAAATATGAATGTTTTAGTTGGACCACTTCTTTCGCTTTCTGATCGATGGCGCTGTAATAGTCACAAACGTAGAAGGACGTGGTATCACGTAATATTCCACCATACATTGATGTATGGCTATTGTGATCAAAGTGCCCAACGGGCGTGTGCTATGTATGCTGCTCGGTATCCTGGACGACATCATCCAGGTGTTCGGACCATTCGCTGGATTGTTACGTTATTTAAGGAAACAAATGAATGGCTCTGAGCACTATGGGACTTAACATCTGTGATCATCAGTCCCCTAGAACTTAGAACTACTTAATCCTAACTAACCTAAGGACATCACACACATCCATGCCCGAGGCAGGATTCGAACCTGCGACCGTAGCAGTCGCGCGGTTCCGGACTGAGCGCCTTAACCGAGAGACCACCGCGGCCGGCATTTAAGGAAACGGGAAGTGTTCAGCCACATGTGAAACGTCAACCACGACCTGCAACAAATGATTATACCCTAGTAGGCGTGTTAGCTGCTGTCTCGGCTAATCCGCACATCAGTAGCAGACAAATTGCGCGTGAATCGGGAATCTTAAAAACGTCGGTGTTGAGAATGCTACATCAACATCGATTGCACCGTACCATATTTCTATGCACCAGGAATCGCATGGCGACGACTTTGAACGACGTGTATAGTTCTGCCACTGGGAACAAGAGAAATTACGGGAGGATGACAGATTTTTTGCAAGCGTTCTATTTAGCGATGGAGCGTCATTGACCAACAGCGGTAACGTAAACCGGCATACTATGCCCTATTGGGCAACGGAAAATCCACGATGGCTGCCACAAGTGGAACATCAGCAACCTTTGCGGGTTAATGTATGGTGCGGCATTATGGGAAGAAGGATAATTGGCCCCCATTTTATCGATGGCAATGTAAATGGTGCAATGTACGCAGAATTCCTACGTATTGTTCTGCAATGTTAGTAGAAGAAGTTTCACTGCATGACAGAATGGCGATGTACTTCCAACATGATAGATGTCCGGCACATAACTCGCGTACGGTTGAAGCGGTATTGAATAGCATATTTCATGACAAGTGGAGTGGTCGTCGATGCACCATACAATGGCCTGCATGTTCACCGGATCTGACGTCCCCGGATTTCTTTCTGTGGGGAAAGTTGAAGAATATTTGCTATCGTGATCCACCGACAACGCCTTACAACATGCGCCAGCGCATTGTCAATGTACGTGCGAACATTACGGAAGGCGAACTACTCGCTGTTGAGAAGAATATCGTTACACGTATTGCCAAATGCATTGAAGTCGTGTATCACATTTGAACAACCGAAATACAGTGTTCAAACGTACCTACGTTCTGTGTTTTAGTTTAAAAACCTACCTGTTACCAACTATCCATCTAAAATAGTGAGCCATATGTTTGTGACTATTACAGCACCATCTATCACAAAGCGAAGAAAGTGGTCCAACTAATACATTCATATTTCTTTACGTGCTACACAAATATGTAACAAAAATGGGGGTTCCTATTTAAGAAAACCGCAGTTGATACCCGTTTGACATATGGCTGCGCCATCTAGCGGGCCAACCATAGCGCCATCTGTTTTCCCCCTTCAAGCTGGACAAGTTTCGTTCTTTGTAGTTTTTTTGAAAGGATCTATGAGGGTGAAGATTTGTCTGATGTGATAGAAGAAGAAACAGGAGTCGATTTAGAAGAGATAGGGGATCCAGTATTAGAAACGGAATTTGAAAGAGCTTTGGAGGACTTACGGTCAAATAAGGCAGAAGGGATAGATAACATTCCATCAGAATTTCTAAAATCATTGGGTGAAGTGGCAACAAAACGACTATTCACGTCGGTGTGTAGAATATATGGATCTGGTGACATACCATCTGACTTTCGGGAAAGCATCATCCACACAATTCCGAAGACGGCAAGAGCTGACAAGTGCGAGAATTATCGTACAATCAGCTTAACAGCTCACGCATCGAAGCTGCTTTCAAGAATAATATACAGAAGAATGGAAAAGAAAATTGAGAATGCGCTAGGTGACGATCAGTTTGGCTTTAGGAAAAGTAAAGGGACGAGAAAGGCAATTCTGACGTTACGGCTAATAATGGAAGCAAGGCTAAAGAAAAATCAAGACACTTTCACAGGATTTGTCGACCTGGAAAAATCGTTCGACAATATAAAATGGTGCAAGCCGTTCGAGATTCTGAAAAAAGTAGGGGTAAGCTATAGCGAGAGACGGGTCATATACAATATGTACAACAACCAAGAGGGAATAATAAGAGTGAACGATCGAGAACGAAGTGCTCGTATTAAGAAGGGTGTAAGACAAGGTTGTAGCCTTTCGCCCCTACTCTTCAATCTGTACATCGAGGAAGCAATGATGGAAATAAAAGAAAGGTTCAGGAGTGGAATTAAAATACACAGTGTAAGGATATCAATGATACGATTCGCTGATGACATTCCTAACCTGAGTGAAAGTGAAGAAGAATTAAATGATCTGCTGAACGGAATGAACAGTCTAATGAGTACACAGAATGATTTGAGAGTAAATCGGAGAAAGACGAAGGTAATGAGAAGTAGTAGAAATGAGAACAGCGAGAAACTTAACATCATGATTGATGGTCACGAAGTCAATGAAGTTAAGGTATTCTGCTACCTAGGCAGTAAAATAACCAATGACGGACGGAGCAAGGAGGACATCAAAAGCAGATTCGCTATGGCAAAAAAGGCATTTCTGGCCAAGAAGAGTCTACTAATATCAAATACCGGCCTTCATTTGAGGAAGAAATTTCTGAGGATGTACGTCTGGAGTACTGCATTGTATGGTAGTGAAACATGGACTGTGGGTAAACCGGAACAGAAGAGAATCGAAGCATTTGAGATGTGGTGCTATAGACGAATGTTGAAAATTAGGTGGACTGATAAGGTAAGGAATGAGGAGGTTCTACGCAGAATCGGAGAGGAAAGGAATATGTGGAAAACACTGACAAGGAGAAGGGACAGGATGATAGGACATCTGCTAAGACATGAGGGAATGACTTCCATGGTACTAGAGGGAACTGTAGAGGGCAAAAACTGTAGAGGAAGACAGAGATTGGAATACGTCAAGCAAATAATTGAAGACGTAGGTTGTAAGTGCTGCTCTGAGATGAAGAGGTTAGCACAGGAAAGGAATTCGTGGCGGGCCGCATCAAACCAATCAGTAGACTGATGACAAAAAAAAAAAAAAAGTTTTTTTGTTTGACGCTTATTTCGTGAGATATTTGGCCCAGTCACGATCAATGGACCACCCTGTATATAACTATGTCTGGCACTAGGTCCTGTGTTGCTTGCGACATGGTATTCCACAGCTGTCTTCGTTTTGAAAGCAACCGTCTGTTCGTTTTAATGAACCAGCCAGTCAGACTCCAGCTCTTAGCTGATATGCGACTACAGAGTGGCAAATTAAGTGTATATCCTTTCCTGTGTTTTTCGTCATAGTGTAATTATTAAATTTCGCACGTTTTTTTCTGTTAAAATTTTTGATCTCGCGTTTTTGTAAGTGTAAATTCATTCAGCCGGCAGTGCAGTAATTGCTTACTGAAGAGCCAGGTACATAGCTAATTAACGCATCTGCGTCAATGGATGACACATCAGGAGGGTAGCAATTTGCAAATCTCGAATTCTGTTTGATTTTATAGTTTACTTCTTCAACTAGACTTGCCAGAATGGTTACGATATCTGCATACTAGGTGCGGATGCTGGAGGAGATGGCCGCAGTTCGCAAACAGCTGAATGGGCTTTTGGCTATGGTCAGTCACCTTTATGCTACTGGCTCGAGGTGTAGCGGTGGCGGAGAAACTGGCGTGTCGCATGGGACACCTGAAATGTCGCTTGTTTTGCTTCCAAAGCACCTCCTAGTGCACCCGACATGGTGGATCCGCCGTCAGAGCAGGGTGAGTGGCAGGTTTAAACGCGTTCGCATCGCTCGAGGAGGAGGGCCAATGTGGCAACTGGGCGTCTGGCCTTTCCCATTCATTCTGTGAGTGGACAGATGGCCGCTCTTTAAGCAGGGTACGAGCAGGCACACGGGGGGCAGGGGTTTTCTAGTTACTGGAAGCTCCAGTGTAAGGCGCGTTATGTAGTCCCTGAGGCAGGTAGCGTTCAGGGCTAGAAAGAAAGCCAAAGTGTGCTTGGTATGTCTGCTGTGGTGGGGGAGGGGGGGGGGGAGTAGGGGGGCGGGGGCACATCGGAGATGTGGACGCGGCCTGGCATGCGGGTGTAAGGTACAGTCGTCTGCGTGTTGTGGCTCACGTCCGCACCACATACACTGTCGCATGGGTTCTGAGGCGATCCTGAGTTCTTGCAGGTGGCCAGCGAGGGTGATGAATACTGCTGACCTCGTGTGCGGGGAGCAAACAGTGCTCACAATTTGCAGCATTGTGTCGAAAGTTGATCGGGGTCCTGGGGTTTGCAGCCGAGTGGACGGTCTCAACCAAAGGTTTTGTCGACTCTATGACGGTCTTGGCTACAGACTTCTAGATCTGCGTTATATTGTGGGGATTTGTAGGACTCCCCTTGATAGGTCAGGGGTGCACTACACAAAGGAAGCAGATACTAGGGTAGATGAGTAATTTTTGAGTGCACCTGGGGCTTTTTAAGGCTAGACCGTAGTTTTAGGTGCTCTGATGAACACTTGCCGCTCAGTTTCCGGCAGGGGAAGTCAAACGGTGTTCAGTATAAAGATACTATGACTATTTTAATTTTATCAGTAAAGTGTCGAAATATTCGTTATTAAGTTCCAGAATTTACTTCCCTGCAGGGAGCATCTCGCGCTAAAACTATTCATGGGACCGAGAGCTGGCAGAAACCCGAAATTGAAAGCTCTGAGGTATTTAGCGCGTCGTGGAACGTTTATCGGAAAGATAGAGTAGACCGCATCGGAAGAGGAGTGTTCATTGCAGTTGACCAAAATATTATCTCTAGCGAGTTCGAGGCTGAGTGTAACAGTGCAATTACCTGGTTACGTGTAACAAGTGTAGGCGAAACAAAATTATTTGTTGGATAATTTTACCGGTCACCCGATTCTGCTGTGACAGTTCTAGAGTCATTCAAAGACAGGGTAGGTGCAATAGAGCGTAAATACCCACTTTCTGCAATCTATAAGACAGGGATGTAGCCTTTCGCCCCCACTGTTCAATCTGTACGTCGAAGAAGCGATGACGGATGTAAAAGAAAGATCCATGAATTGAACTATAATTCGAAAGACGGAGCAAGGAGGACATAAAAAGTAGACTAGTACTGGCAAATAGGGAATTCTAGGCCAAGATAAGACTACTAAATAGTATGATACATAGGCTTCAGTTTGAGGAAAAATTTCTCGTAATGTACGTCTGGAGCACAGCATTACTCGTAAATGACAGTGGAACATGGACTGTGAGAAAAGCTGAAAAGAAGAGTATCTAAGTATTTAAGATATGGTGCTACAGAAGAACGTGGTCTGATACGGTACGGAATGAGGAGGTTCTCTGCAAAATCGGGAAGGAAAATGATATATGGAAGAAATTAACAAGAAGGAAGGACATGAAAGTAAGTCATCTATTAAGACTTCATGTAATAACGTTCATAGTACTAGAGCGAGCTGTACAGCGTAAAAACAGTAGAGGGAAACAGGGATTGGAACATGTCCAGCAAATAACTGAGGACGTAGGTTGCTACCCTGAGATGAGGAGATTTTAACAGGACAGGAATTCGTGACAGGCCCATCAAACCAGTCAGACGGCCGACGACTAAAAAGTAAAACCATACCCATAGAGTATAATTCCGCTTGCCATAGACGGGCAATACTATAATCTGTTGCACAGACAACTACTGTAACTACTACTATTACTTTTGTTACTATTATTACAAATTGTTTTATTGCATATGTTCACAACTGTTGAATAATTTAAAATTATTATACCGCAGAAATATAACATTCACACTTCCAGCACTAAATACAATTGCTGTTACCTCATAATGCTAAGAATCTGGACAAATCAGAATACAACAAGTTTTAAGGTGAAAGGAATCGTATTAGCCCTTTTGTTCAGTATACAGGAATTGTTTAAATATTCAGTTTGAAGATATTTCATTTACTAATATAGATTTTTATAGAAAAAAACGGAAAATTATTATGAAGTGAGCAGTAAGATGTAATTCGAGAGCACAGGAAATCACTAGCGTTCTGACAGTGTCACGTCTGATATATTTATCTAGAACTCGAAGTGTGCTCATGGTATAATTTTAATAACATTATACGTAAACCTGATGATTCTGCTTAATTTGTAGTATAGCTTCTGCAAAGTGATATTTCAAATTATAGTTGTAAACTTAATGGATAATGAAATATCTTTAACAAAATGCAGCTTTTACACTCAACGGTAACGAAAAAGACAGTAAAGGTGAATAAGATAGCAAAGGCTTTTTGGGAGTGAGTGGCTCATGACCGACGATATAAAAAATGTGAAATATATTGAAAATTATTCTTAATTAATGCACATGCCTGAAGGGTAACCATACAGTCACTGAGTCGTCTTTCGAAATCAAAGAAAATAGAACTTCCATTTTCCATGACTCTGCGTTCAAAAGGTACAAAGAAAACATCTGTTAGTTTATTATAATCAAATTATATGGCGGAAGGATAGGACTTACGTTTTATTGAAAGAAGCATTACAATACGACCCTTGAATACTGGTCTACAATAACGTAAGGTATTGCGGTACCTACAAGGACATGTTAGTTCCAAAAAAGAGCATATCCCAGATTGCATTTCTTGAAATTCGCCAAATGGATAAAAATTCAGCTAAAATGGTTCACTGGTCCTGTAAACAATGTGTAAAAATGTAAGAATACTTATATTAGAAGAAACCTACTTTACATTCTGTTGTTGTTGTTGTTTTCAGTCCTGAGACTGGGTTTGATGCAGCTCTCCATGCTACTCTATCCTGTGCAAGCTTCTTCATCTCCCAATGCGTACTGCAGCCAACATCCTTCTAAATCTGTTTAGTGTATTCATCTCTTAGTCTCCCTCTACGATTTTTACCCTCCACGCTGCCCTCCAATACTAATTTGGTGATTTCTTGATGCCTCAGCACATGTCCTACCCACCGATACCTTCTTCTTGTCAAGTTGTGCCACAAACTCCTCTCCTCCCCAACCCTATTCAATACTTACTCATTAGTTACGTGATCTACCCATCTAATCTTCAGCATTCTTCTGTAGCACCACATTTCAAAAGCTTCTATTCTCTTCTTGTCCAAATTATTTATCGTCCATGTTTCACTTCACACTCCATACAAATACTTTCAGAAACGACTTCCTGACATTTAAATCTATACTCGATGTTAACAAATTTCTCTTCTTCAGAAATGCTCTCCTTGCCATTGCCAGTCCATATTTTATAACCGCTCTACCTCGACCATCATCAGTTACATTGCTCCCCAAATAGCAAAACTCATTTACTACTTTAAGTGTCTCATTTCCTAATCTAATTCCCTCAGCATCGCCCGACTTAATTCGACTACATTCCATTATCCTCGTCTTGCTTTTGTTGATGTTCATCTTACATCCTCCCTTCAAGACACTGTCCATTCAGTTCAACTGCTCTTCTAAGTCCTTTGCTGTCTCTGACAGAATTACAATGTCATCGGTAAACTTTTAAGTTTTTGTTTCTTCTCCATGGATTTTAATACCCACTCCGAATTTTTCTTTTGTTTCCTTTACTGCTTGCTCAATATACAGATTGAATAACATCAGGGAGAGGCTACAACCCTGTCTCACTCCCTTCCCAACCACTGCTTCCCTTTCATGTCTCTCGATTCTTATAACTGCCATCTGATTTCTGTACCAATTGTAAATAGTCTTTCGCTCCCTGTATTTTACCCCTGCCACTTTCAGAATTTGACAGAGATTATTCCAGTCAACATTGTCAAAAGCTTTCTCCAAGTCTACAAATGCTAGAAACGTAGGTTTGCCTTTTCTTAATCTAGCTTCTAAGATAAGTCGTAGGGTCAGTATTGCCTCATGTGTTCCCAAAATTCTACAGAATCCAAACTGATCTTCCCCGATGTCGGCTTCTACCACTTTTTCCATTCATCTGTTCAGAATTCGCGTTAGTATTTGGCAGCCGTGACTTATTAAACTGACAGTTCGGTAATTTTCACATCAGTCAACGCCTGCTTTCTTTGGAATTGGAATTATTATATTCTTCTTGAAGTCTGAGGGTATTTCGCCTGTCTCATACATCTTGCTCACCAGATGGTAGAGTTTTGTTAGGACTGGCTCTCCCAAGGCTGTCAGTAGTTCTAATGGAATGTTGTCCACTCCAGGGGCCTTGTTTCGACTTAGGTCTTTCAGTGCTCTATCAAATTCTTCACGCAGTATCATATCTCCCATTTCATCTTCATCTACATCCTCTTCCATTTCCATAATATTGTCCTCAAGAACATCGCCCTTGTATAGTGCCTCCATATACTCCTTCCACCTTTCTGCTTTCCCTTCTTTGTTTAGAACTGGGTTTCCATCTGAGCCCTTGATATTCATACTAGTGATTCTCTTTTCTCCAAAGGTCTCTTTAATTTTCCTGTCGGCAGTATCAATCTTACCCTTAGTGAGGTAAGCCTCTACATCCTTACATTTGTCCTCTAGCCGTCCCTGCTTAGCCATTTTGCATTTCCTGTCGATCTCATTTTTGAGACGTTTGTATTCCTTTTTGCCTGCTTCATTTACTGTATTTTTATATTTTCTCCTTTCATCAATTAAATTCAGTATTTCTTCTGTCACCCAAGGATTTCTACTAGCCCTCGTCTTTTTACCTACTTGATCCTCTGCTGCCTTCACCACTTCATCCCTCAAAGCTATCCATTCTTCTTCTACTGTATTTCTTTCCCCTATTCTTGTCAATTGTTCCTTTATGCTCTCCCTGAAACTTTCTACAACTTCTGGTTCTTTCAGTTGATACAGGTCCCAACTCCTCAAATTCCCACCTTTTGCAGTTTCTTCAGTTTTAATCTACCTTTACATTCAACGGTTAGTGAATCCCTTTTGGCTCATTAAGTGACAGGGCTGCCCCTCGTAACATAAAAGCAGTTGATATGAGCGTTACATCAGATCCGCGTTGAGGATATACTCGGATCATTCGGAGGAGGATTGGGGAGAACCATGGCATATTTATGAAATTCTCTTGAAGACGTTAGGGGAAACGATGTGAAGCCTCAGTATGAATGTCCTATGACCTGCGTCTCTTTACTCTGCGTCTTGTACAGGTACAGAAATTTTGGAGGAGAAAGGAAAGAATGCAGAACTATGTTTTCCAGTTTTCCCTTATGAGTACGAATAAGTCACAGAAAAAATAAGACTCCCATTAAAATAGTTAACAAGAGCGGACAAAGTCAGCGGCTGATAAGCTGCAGAAATAAAGTCAACGGTATTTATATTCTTCTGCATCAATGAGGTACTGTTTACAAATGAAAAGCAAGGACGATGCGATACCGACTGTGGTAAATGGGAAGGCACAAGGAGTGTAACGTTCCTATTAACTCTGTCTTGACTACATAATGTAGCTACATGATGTAGCTACACCAAAAAAGGCAACATGAGCAAAACAAGTGTCGCAGTAAACAAAAAATAAATTCCCGTAATACTTATTACTGAGAAAAGAATAAAATTCTTAGGAAGGCTATGTAAGAGGGGATGTAAGGGCATGAAGGTGAAATTGGGCGCTGAACTGCGAGAAAGTTTTAATTTCAATGGGCCTTGAACTAAAGAGCACTGGTCTAGGAAGAAGACTTAAAGTCTTCTGACAAAGATATATTAAGAGACCCCAGATGAGTAGACTACCTGCTAAGAAACAAAATCTAACACATGGTCTCTTATCATAAAGCGACAGCTGTACTTCCGGAGCAAACACTGCTTACACGCCCAAGGAAAAACTTCACATGGGAAACGTTTCGTAATATAATGATCAGTGGGATAACATGGTTATCTGCTGGAATAAGAGAGACTTTTTCCTTAATATGCCCTGATATCGTTTTATAAACAAGATGTGGCAGAAAAAGAAGAAAGAGAGCACTGTAAATTTTCAAAAATGGCTCTGAGCACTATGCGACGTAACTTCTGAGGTCATCAGTCGCCTAGAACTTAGAACTAATTAAACCTAACTAACCTAAGGACATCACACTATCCATGCCCGTGGCAGGATTCGAACCTGCGACCGTAGCGGTCACGCGGTTCCAGACTGAAGCGCCTTTAACCGCACGGCCACACCGGCCGGCACTGTAAATTTTCCTCACCAAAAAAGTATGTTGCTTCAGAGACAGCCACAGGTACAATACTCAGTGACAGCGATCGCATATTGGTTCAAAGACTTCTGAGTCGATGATGTTGAAGTTTGCTAGTTATATTAATCATTCAGTTAGCCACACAATTCACTTGGAACTTTGCATAACGATTACGAAGTAGGCAGCGGTAGCACCAACAAATGAGAGGAAAAGAGACAAGTTTATACAAAAAAAGCCAGACGCTGAGAATACTAAATAGCCCATTCGATTTCTACAAACGCGAACTTCTCCCACGATGGAAGTAATGCCTGAACTTTGGCCACGAGCGACAGCGACCTGTAACCACATTCTGTCGTGTCGGAGCAAGTCGACTAGATAATAAGCAAGCGGATAAGAACGAAGGAAATCCAGAAGGAGAACTTGATTAGTCGCACACATTTCGTTGCTGTGTATTCAGTAGCAGCATTAGCCAGCTGTAGATGCTTTCCACCCAGATGAATTTGCTAAGGATGCACATCACTAACGAGAGCCAAAGTGTCGTCTGCCGAGATGCGTGAGCTGTTAAGCTGATTTTTCTATAATTCTCACACTTGTCAGCTCTTGCAATCTTCGGCATTATGAGGATGATGCTTTTCCGAAAGTCACAGTCGTACATCCTGCATAACAACCAGAATAGTACACTACTGGCCATTAAAATTGCTACACCATGAAGATGACATGCTGCTGACGCGAAATTTAACCAAAAGGAAGAAGATGCTGTGATATGCAAATTATTAGCTTTTCAGAGCATTCACGCAAGGTTGGCGCTGGTGGTGAGAAATGCGTACCATCACATTTCCGACTTTGATAAAGGTCGGATTGTAGCCCATCGCGAATGCGGTTTATCGTATCGCGACATTGCTGCTCGCGTTGGTAGAGATCCAGTGACTGTTAGCAGAATATGGAATCGGTGGGTTCAGGAGGGTAATACGGAACGCCGTGCTGGATCACAACGGCCTCGTATCACTAGCAGTCGAGATTACAGACATCTTATCCGCATGGCTGTAACGGACCGTGCAGCCACATCTCGATCCGTGTGTCAACAGATGGGGACGTTCGCAAGACAACAACCATCTGCACGAAGAGTTCGACGACGTTTGCAGCGGCATGGACTATCAGCTCGGAGACCATGGCTGCGGTTACCCTTGACGCTGCATCACAGACAGGAGCGCCTGTGATGGTGTACTCAACAACGAACCTGAGTGCACGAATGGCAAAACGTCATTTTTTCGGATGAATCCAGGTTCTGTTTACAGCACCATGATGGTCGCATCCGTGTTTGGCGACATCGCGGTGGACGCTCATTGGTAGCGTGTATTCGTGATCCCCATACTGGCGTCTCACCCGGCGTGATGGTATGGGGTGGCATTGGTTACACGTCTCGATCACCTCTTGTTCGCATTGACGGCACTTTGAACAGTGGGCGCTACATTTCAGATGTGTTACGACCCGTGGCTCTACCCTTCATTCGATCCCTGTGAAACCTTACCTTTTAATTCACGACCGCATGTTGCAGGTCTTGTACGAACCTTTCTGGATACAGAAAATGATCGACTGCTGCCCTGGCCAGCAAATTCTCCAGGTCTCTCACCAACTGAAAACGTCTGGTCAATGGGTGCCGAACAACTGGCTTGTCACAATATGCCAATCACTACTCTTGATGAACTGTGGTATCGTGTTGAAGCTGCATGGGCTGCTGTACCTGTACACGCCATCCAAGCTCTGTTTGACTCAATGCCCAGGCGTATCAAGGCCGTTATTACGGCCAGAGGTGATTGTTCTGGGTAATGATTTCTCAGGATCTATGCACCCAAACTGCGTGAAAGTGTAATGACATGTCAGTTCTAGTATAATATATTTGTCCAATGAATACCCGTTTATCATCTGCATTTCTTCTTGGTGTAGCAATTTTAATGCACAGTAATGTAGATTTGTTGTCATTTGCCTCAATGATTTTGGAAATTCTGATGGAATATTATCTATCCCTTCTCCCTTATTCGATCTCAAGTCTTCCATAATTTTTTAAATTCCTGTTTTATGTTTGTTCCCCTATCTCTTCCATATCGGCTCCTGTTTCTTCTTCTGTCACGTACTTAGACTAGTCTTCTCCCTCAGAGGCCTTCACTGTACTCTTTCCACCTATCCATTCTCTCCTCTGCATCTGACAAAGGAATTACCATTACACTCTTAATGTGTTTCGAGAGTTACGTACGCTGAGTCATTCCTTCAGACTATCATTTCTTTTTCGATATCCCACAAATTTCACGCAGCCTTTTCTCCTTAGCTTCCCTGCACCTCCTATTTATTTCATCCCTAACTGACTTGTATTATTGCATTCCCGAATTTCCCTGAACATTTTGGCACTTTATGTCTATAGACTGAAGCAGCGAGTGAAAATTTGTACCAAGGCCAGGAATCGAACCACAGTCTTCTGCTTACTAGGCAGGTGCGTTAGCCACTATGCAAACTTGGCACAGTGGTTCATACAATTACACAGATTGCCCTGGCACACCTCCCTCTTCGATCCAAATTCCCACTGCCTCCCCAGTCTACTTTTAATTTGAATTGAGGAAGAAGACGTGCAAGAGTAATCGCTGCAGTTGTGTGAACCGCTGTGCCAAGGTGACTTAGTGGCTAACGCACCTGCTTAGTAAGTATGAGACCTAGGTTTGATTCCTGGCCTTGGTACAAATTTTCACTCACTACTTCAGAGTATATACATAAACTCATATCTGTATGAGACCACTAAAGTTGTAAGGTCGCTATAATTTCGCACCTCACAGGCACTCATTCACATACTTGCCTGTGATCTACAACTACAATTAGGTATCATTTGATAGGTTGTACATCGTATGTATGAATATTTAAAGAGACTGAAATTTTCACGTACACCTTGTAAATAATTGGTAACGCTTTTGCATGAAAGATGACGGAGTATCTCTATTATCAAAACGGCGTAATGAATGATTGCCTATAAAATGGTTGAAATGGCTCTGAGCACTATGGGACTTAACTTCTGAGGTCATCAGTCCCCTAGAACTTGGAACTACTTAAACCCAACTAACCTAAGGACATCACACACATCCATGCCAGAGGCAGGATTCGAACCTGCGACCGTAGCGGTCGCGCGGTTCCAGACTGCAGCGTCTAGAACCACTCGGCCACCTCGGCCGGCGATTGCCTATACGAGTTGAGGTTGGAACACCAATGGAGATGAAACAGCAGGCGGAACTCAAGCCCTGGGTGGAAGACCCGCACAGGTGTGTTGATCCTGCTTAAACACAAGATGTAGATGGACGGACGTTGGGGCACCTGAGCGCTGGAGTGGAATAGTGTCGCGGCTGGCCGGTTTGTAGATAGACTGGAAGGATAACCAGGAACTCGGCAAATCTTGGACGCAGCTGAGACAAACGAGGAAGCGTCACCTCGGAAATCACGCAGGCTGGGTTATTTCCAAGGATTTTTTCTCAGAAGCGTACGATTGTACCAGTATAGGTATTCCTTCGCAAATTTTCCGCGCTGGATGACAAAAGACTAAAATATGTTTGGTCGGCGTTCGGAATAATATGTAGAGAGGGAGAATATTCCGTGGTTTCGAGAAGATTGTTTGTTTTCTTAGTTACGAGGGAGGGGGAGCCGAGCTGTGCTGGGAGGCCAGCTGCATGGAGAAGTGGTCTTCCGCTTATGAGCGCACATGTGTGACGGTCGCTCAGTATCAGCTTTGTTCGTACAGACGGACTGGCTCTCTTCGCTCTGAGGAGAGTTTATAGTTAGAACAGTTAGGCACTGTACTGTTGCGAACTTATACGATTCTGGACTTCGCCTCCAGGTTGGAAGTCGTCATTGAGTACGCAGCGTTCAGTGATTGAGAGCACTTCTTCTGCCTATACTTAACTTGAGATGTTATTTGAACTCCGTCCTTGCGGCTGGAAGTTCGCATTTCCCGTCTGTAGAACACACAGAGGAGAAGACAGTATTAGAATATATTAGTCAGAGGACTGCCTTCTGCCGTCCTAGTGTTTCAAAGAGTTTATTTTGTTGCTGGAGTTCTTCCGTCATCGCAGACATGTACGAGAACCAACACTGCAACGCACTGGACGCACTATGTACGGTGAGATCGCTAATTTCTTCGGCTTATTAGGGCTGTAAAGCTAAACAGATGTTATCACATTAGTTTATTTGAAAGTAGTGTCTTCTAGTGTTTGGTACGTAGATGATGTCAGTCATTTTGCGTTATGTTAGATCGAGTGTTCATAAAAAGAGGAAGAGTTTGGCAGTTGATCAGCAGTTTTTA
The DNA here is from genome assembly GCF_021461385.2 of Schistocerca piceifrons. Lineage (NCBI taxonomy): Eukaryota > Metazoa > Arthropoda > Insecta > Orthoptera > Acrididae > Schistocerca > Schistocerca piceifrons. The sequence goes on along the minus strand of NC_060138.1, from coordinate 135,040,150 downwards.
GTTAGAAAATGTAGACATTTGTAATAAAGGATTGTTTTTTAATCTACACTAAATGTATAATAAGAAACAACGTTTATCATTTAGTAGTATTAGTTGCCTTAATCTTTCATTTATGTTTAGGATGTAATTTATATGTTACAGAGCATTAAGAGATCCGAAGATCTGCTTCGGGGGTAGTCAGAAAGGGCTAAATCAACATTTTAGCCTTCAGTATTTTCTGTTGCGCAAATGCATTTTACACCCACCTGGAGGAACATCTTGGAAAGTCTCTGAAATTGTGTCGATTCATTTTTGCACTTCCTTCTACCGTCGATCAACTGAAGTGTTTCTTGTGTTCACGACACTTTCTTCGCAGAAACCTTCTTTGTAGCTATGGTTTTCTTTCCAGCTTCTGTGACTGCCATGTTTAGAGATAAACATTCCTCTCTAGCTGAGCTGCCTGCTGAACTATTGTGTATTGCAGTACCTACAGCATCAGAGAACTTCAAGCGTATCTCTTCCTTCCATAGTACTTCCGTATCACACTTATTTTTGCATTTATTCTTCTGAAATAGTCTCTTAAACGTCAGCCTACTTTTAATTACTACTGAATTGTAATCTGAGTTTGCTCCTGCTCTTGGGTATGACTAACAATCCAGTGCCTGATATCGGAATCTGTGTCTGATGAGGATATAATCTAACTAAAACCTTTTCGTATCTCCCGGCCTTTTCCGAGTATATCTCCTCCTTCTGTGAGTTTTGAACATAGTATTCGCTATTACAAATTGAAATTTATTGCAGAACTCAGTCAGTATTTCTTCTATCTATTTCCAAGCGCCATGCCCATATTTCCTTTTTTCCGCTTCTTCCTCTACACCCGCATTCCTGTTCCCCATGACTATTAGGTTTCCATCTCCCTTTATGTACTTAAATAATAGGAATTACTCAAATAGTAGCTGCCATGTGTTGGTCTTTAACGGTGGTGTGCAGTTCCTCTCCATGGGTAGTAAGAATACCAGAAAGATTACAGTTTTGCAGATAATACATCCAGACGATTTACACTGATGAAAGATTAAAAACTGTGTTCTGGTCGCCTATCGTTTTAATTGTTTACTGGTAAACTATGTGGAGATGGTTGATACAAACTTTAACAAAGATGCTGTAAGTATTGTATTTTATTAAAGTAAGTGAAACATGTTTATAGTACTCCACAACATTGTTCGTCACAATACTTTCAAATACAGTGATACTGTCAAATTAGGATTGGCTCCTACAAATAAAATAATTATGAAGAAAAATATTCTACAGGTCTTAAAGACCTGTCGATGATTTCAAGTATAAAACATACATATTACGTAACACTACTGCTACGCTTTAAATACTCTTGGCTCACATATTACCACTACAAGGGTATCAGGTGTCTGTTTGCATACAATGCTATTGCTGTGATGTTTAGCAAGATAGATTAGTTTACACGATACTTTAAGACATGACAGATGTACTTGAAGATTTACATAAACAAGATTAGTGTATGCAGTCTCTCTTTATAATATGTTTTTCATGTTTTAAGTGTTCTGGTAATAACACACGGTACTACTATGCTAAGACATATGGGAATAATCTTTGGTTTAGTTGAAACGTTGGATGTCATAGACGTAGAAGAGAAGGAGATGTTTTGGACGTTCTGCACTGTTTGTATTTTTCCATTTATATGCAGTCACAAATAATGTGGAAATCGGCAGAAAATGCTGTATAATTATGTCCAAAGGATATAGTCTACGACGAGATGGGTAATAGTTACACAGATCAGCTACTAATATTACGGGTATGATTACATCGTGATGTTAACACTTCCTCTGAAATAACTGACCTTAGCACTCAGTTATGCGTAATTCGTTCACAAGTGCTATGCAAAGCGGGAATAGCATGGGAGAGACAATAGTACTCTGCTAAGCTAGTAGCAACTCGATGCTGTATCATAGTGTATTGCACGGAAAAATATTCAGTTCCACACAAATCACCCATAGCATAACATTTATAATTATCCCGTCTGTCAATTTACTTTAGTAATATCACAGTGATTTACACATAAACTAATCAGCCAAAACATTATGACCACTTACCTAATAACCGGTATGTCCACCATTGTAACGCATAAAAACGGCGACACGTCGTGTCATGGAACCAATGAAGCCTTGGCAGTTCACTGGATGGAGTTGGCACCACATCTACAAGTCACCAATTACCTGTAAATTCTGGGGAGGGGCAAATGAGCTCTGACGCCGCATTCAATCACATCCTAGATGTGTTGGATCGGGTTCAGATCCGCCGAGCTGGGCGGCCAGCACATCAACTGGGACTCGCCACTCCCTCACACTCCTCCCCTTGTGACATGGTGCTTTATGTTTTAGGGAAAAACTGATGGTCACCAATGGTATACCTAGTCTGAAACCAATGTACAACACTCCTTGGCTGTCACGGATTCTTGCACTAGCTCCACTGAACCCATGGATTTCCACGTGAATATTCCCCAGAGCACAATGGGGCCGTCGCCAACTTGTCTTCGTGCCGCAGTACAGGTATCGAGGATCTTTCCCCATGGAAGACGACGGATTCACGGATTCGCGAGCTCCCAACACCACGATGAAGAAGGTATTGGGATTCATCAGGCCATGCAACGATCTGCCACTGCGCCAACATCCATTGCCGCTGATCACGTGTCAATTCGAGTCGTAGTTCCCGATGTCGTGGTATTCAATTTGCACATACATGGGTCGTCGTCTTCGGAGGCCCATCGTTAGGACCGTTTGGTGCACTGTGTGTTCAGATGAACTTGTACTCTGCCCAGAATTAAAGTCAAGAGGGATGGCCACTCAAACCCACGACGTCTGGACGAGGTTTCACCTTGATTTCGTCATGTGTCGAAAATACTCACCACAGCACTCCTCGAACACGCTACAAATCGTGCAGTCTTCTAAATGTGTGCCAAGTCTCTGGACCATCACAATCTGTCCTGGGACAAACTCGGATGGTTCACGCGCGTTACCAGTTCTAGACTAATAAATATTCCAGACAACATGCTCGCTGATACTGCATGCACAGTGCGTGCGTATGACTAACAGTCATTCCTCACCATGTGACGCTTCTGTCGCCTGGACAGGTTCATATCGATACTAGGTCAGTGGTCATAATGTTCTAACTAATCACCGTATAATTTGATACAGTTGTATAAACGGAATTTGCAACAGAGACTGAGGAGCTTTAATGGAGGTATTACATATAAAAGGGTATCGACATCGTATATACTGTGTCCCTCCAACAACACAGCAAATGGCGAATCTGCTACGCACTCGCAACCCGCGGGTGGCCATGCTTCAGTTAACGTCTACTGCAACTGGTACAAGCCGCTGCAAGCGAAACACCGAGCTGGGCTTGTACCACATACAGGCACTACTCAACGACGATACTATTGCACGTGGGCTTTACCGGCAACACGCAGTGACGTTACAGTAATCAAGCACTTTGGTAACTAAGGTGAACACATCGCACTCTCAATGCTTTCCGGTCATTTGTCCCTATACTATCAACCCCGATTACGCGCTGACTCCAATAAGCGCACATAATCGCCCTTACTGTTAGGTACAATAATAATATGATCGACTAATAAATATTCCAGACAACAACAGCAGCAGCAGCAGCAACAACAACACGCGAAATCTAAGGCAGCCACCACGAGGGGCATTAAGTCCAGTGGCAGCAGAGCATGCTTGCACAAGCACGGTCCTGTGACCGCAGGCACTATTTTCGTGTGACAAGTCGTGTAGCCATCCATTCGCTGCGACAGTATTTAGGCCGATCAACTATGGGTCAGCAGTTTGGTGTAATTTATTGAACCAGTCAGTCCTTTGAGTTCTCTGGCCCAGGCGTTGTCGCCATCCGCAGTCCATCAGTCAGAGCTCTCGCTAGTAATTATTGTTGAACCCGCCCTGCTAGCCGCGCGGTCTAATGCGCTGCTTCTCGAGCAGGAAGGCATGCTGGTCCCCTGCACGAATCCGCCCGGCGGATTAGGACTAGGTCCGTTGTGCCGGACAGCCTGTGGATGGTTTTAAAGGCGGTTTTGCATCTGCTTCGGCGAATGCGGGCTAGTTACCCTTATTCCGCCTCGTTACACTGTGTCGGCCATTGCTGAGCAAACACCGTTTCCTCGCATGCGTGCACCATAATTATCCTAGCACGCAAACATTTAAACATTTGGGGTTACACTTGTCTGGTATGAAACATTCCTTGGGGGGGGGGGGGGGAGGGTTCCACTGGAGGTGCCGTACCACAATAACTCTGGGGCGGCGGTGGAGTGGGTGGACTGCTGATGCCTGTTGTGGGGTTGTGAACCACTGAGGGCTACTGCGGGAAGAAGCCTCTGCGTCGTTCACAGGTCCCGGCTTAGGAAAAAAAAAATTTGTTGTACAGTTGCGGTGCAGTGTAACTTCTAATCTTTATTGAGCAAAGGGCAGTGACTTTACTTCTTCAGGCTCTGACCTTACACAGTTGTATACTAATTCTGTAATTAAATTCAGAGCTTCGTAAGCGAACTGGGACTTGGACGTTTTTGTTACTCATTTGGTCTTCAGCCATCTTGTCGTTATATTTTTTCCTTGTCGAACTTAAAATACTAAGTGAACTTTTATTTACATGTACATAAAACTCCACGAAGGAGACTTGCTTTCTTGAGCAAACTCCTTCTACATTGTTTGCTTGGCAGAGTTCTCACTTCCCCACCGCTGGCCCAAGACGTATCAGCATATGTGTATTTTAATAGAGAAAAGAGCAAGCATTCTGAGTTATACACCAAACTACATAGTGCAGGGGTAGAATGAACCACGTAGGCACATTCTGCCGAGTAATACTAGTTGACAATGTGCACCCCTAAATGTACTTCACAAATAAGTATTTGGGGCAGATAATAACGTTGTGTGTACAAAACACATGTATGCTGCTTATCTTAATACACAAAAGCTGGTCTCGTATGATGCAGTTGTCCATAAGAGATAGATGGCAATGCTTGTATTGAGACGTATAGAAATCTTTCGTTTACTCAATCCGTCTATGAGAGAAAATCGATAATATTGAGCAAGAAGACCTGCAGAGGGTGGACGATTGATACAGAGGCTGAACGCATGTAAATGTAACTATTGCACATAAACAGGAGAAGAAGTCAAGAACTTTATGGTCTCAAAATTGGTGGAAACAGCAACGAACCTAAAATACCTAAGATTAAGCATCTGGAGCGATCTAAAGCAGAAAGACTACAGAAGGAAATTTAACCCACCCCCGAAAGAAGCTGTTTACTTAACACTTATTCGAACGACGTTTCAAGAGTTTTTCTCTTCAGAATCGCATACACAGTTTTGATACCCAGAACATTATGACCACCGACCTACTATCGATATGAACCCGTCCAGCCGATAGCTGCGTCGACTGGGGAGGAATAACTGCTAGTCAGATATACGCACAGTACACCTAGTATCGGTGCGTGTACTGCTCGTTTGTAAAACGTGGAAGGCGTGCAATCAATCTTATTTTGACCGAAGGCAGATTGTGAAGACTCGCCGGCATTTCGGAAACTGCAACACTTGTCGGGGGTTCGAGGAGTGCTGCTGTGAGTGTCTTTAACAAGTGGCGAAACCATGGTGAAACCACGTCCACACGTTGTGGTGCTGGCCGAGCACCACTCATTACAGATGTCGGACGTCATAGACTGGGCAGATTGGTAAAACAGGACAGGCGGCGAACTGTGGTGGAACTAACACCAGACTCCAATGCTGGACAGCGTAGATGTGTGTCTGAACACACAGTGCACCGACAGATCCTAACGCTGGGCCTCCTCAGCTAACGATCCATGTAGGTGCCAATGTTAACACCACGACATTGACAACTACGACTGATATTGGCATGTGACCATCAGCACTGGACGTTGCCGCAGTGGCACAGAGTTGAATAGTTTGATGGATACCGACACATTCTTCATAATGCCGATGGGACGGTGCAAAATCGCCGTCCTCCAGGGAACAGCTCCTTGGTACCTGTACTGTAGAATGGTGACAAGCTGGCGGCGGCTCCATTATGCTCTGGAACACATTCACTTGGGCATCCATGGGTCCAGTGGAGCTCGTGCAAGGCACCATGACAGCCAGGGAGTGTAGTAAACTGGTTGCAGCCCACATGCATCTCTCCATGATCATCATGTTTCTCGACGGCAGTGGCATTTTTCAACAAGATAATGCGCCATGTCAAACGGGCAGAAGTGCCATGGTGTGGTCGAGAAACACAGTTGCGAGTTTCAATTGATGTGCGGTCCGCCAACTCACCAGATCTGAACCCGATCGAACGCACCTGGGATGTGATTGAAAGTGGTGTCAGATCTCATCGGCTCTCTCCCGTAATTTACAGGAATTAGGTGACTTGTCTGTGTAGGTGTGATGACAGCTCTCTCCAGCTACCTACCAAGGCCTCTATTGCTTCCATGCCAGAACGCTTCGTCACTGTAATTCGTGCCAAAAGTGGTCATATCAACTATTAGGTAGCTGGCCATAATTTTTTGGCTGATCCATGTATGCATATTTGTTTAGTTTGTAATGGCCGCAGATTCTATGTTATAGGAATTCTGACGTGTATGTGCCGTATCAGCTACATCTAAGTTGTACATGCAATCCTTTTGTTCCACGTGTTTCGGAGGAATGGCAAATATACAGTGCAAAGGCGATGTGTTGTGATTACGTCTACCGCGACACGGTTGTGGGGTGAATAGGCATGACAGTACAAAGCACCCTCCATGGGATGGATTTGCTTAAAGGGAGGACTCGGCCAAAATGACCAAACGGTACCGTTAGATCGTGACAGGCATTACCAAGAATATTATGAAATACTTAGAATAGCTATTCTACAGAAGAGATGAGAAGTCAGCTACAGGAATTGCGTAAGTGGACGTCAAAACTTCGAAAGGTAGCAGCGAACTGCGAGGATTGATTACTGGTACCGAAACCTGGTCGCAGAAAAAAGTATATTACTCCATGTGAACAGGCAAAGAGATCCATTACTGTTCTGTTACATTTCGAGCTGCATTCAAATTATAACACCATCGAACATCTTTTTTTTCTTACAGACTAATCGCGAGAAAACTGTGAAACCTCTTTTACTTCTCGACGTAATCTCCCGGAGCCCTTCTCATATTTCACAACGCGACGCCATTGATTCCATGGCTGCTGCTAAAGCCTTTTTTGGAGTCTAAAAAACAGCTAAACGCAACATGTAGTGAAAGTGCTACCATGGGAGGTGTTTTTAATCGTTGAAAACAGCCGAAAGTCGTTAGGAGCCAGGTCAGGTGAATAGGGAGCATGGGAAATCACTTCAAAACGGCTATCACATAGGAACTAACTGTACCAGCGTCCCATTTGCTCGATCCGCTGGTGCACAGTATCGGAAACTGTCCCCATTCTGACTGTTGCCGCTAGTTCTATGTGACGCTCAAAGATGCCATCTCTTTGAAGCCTTCACAACGAGAAAGTGCGTATATAAAAAAAAAAAAAGAAAAAAACATTCCGAATGTGTGTAACTTTTGTATGAAGTAATATTTTTCTATTATGCATTTTACGCATGATTAAAACAATGTAAGTTATAGTGGCAACTGGCCAAAATATATTTTTCATGAGGTATAAGAAAAATTCCACAATTTTAGTAGTTTTCCTTTACTTGAACTGTGAAACTTTGATTCCTGACTAATTTCGTGATTCTAGTTCAACGGGACGTACCCTATAGGTTTTAAAGATTAATTTTGCGAGTGTCAAAATATGTGACACAAACAGGTTTATCTTTTGACTGCACTGAATTAGAAGCTTAACTATTTTACACCGCCAAGAGACACAGATGGTAGTATGTGATATAAATTTGAACCTGATACGCCAATTTGTTCATGTGAAAAATGGTCCGTAACAGATAGACAGACAATAGATAAAATATAACAAAAAAATTTTTCCTCTCATATAATTACAGATTAACCGTTTTCGGATTACTTTTCTTAATTATACCGTAAAACGTTGGGTCTTGACAAATTTCATAATTCTAGGTCAACAAGAAGTACGATATAGAGTCGATGAGTAAGTTAACGAGTATCAAAATATGTGATATGTATGGCCGGATCTTTTGTTACATTAACCTAAAATCTGAAATGTTTTACATCGCCAGGGGAACGTAGGACTTAGATTGTAGTGTGAATTTGAGCTGTATACGTCTTCCTATTACTGAGAAGAACAGTTTTTAACAGTTCAACATTCGGACAGACAGACAGAGATACAGACGGACAACGTACGGAATCTTAAAACAGAAATCACTGTAATTCTTCGTTGACTAAAGAAGTTGTTTAAAAGCATGTCTGGGAACACTTCGTTATATGTGTAGACCGTATGTTATATTTGCTGGCAAGCTTATACTAAAATCATCATCGCACAGCTAGCATGTAAGAATCTACTAGAGATTTCAGTTTCAGATGTCAAAGAGTACACAGCATAGGCAAAGATTGTCACTGCGTGAGCACCAACACAGAGGCGCGGTGTTTTCCTCTTCGAAATACCACCGCTGGTTTCTCTGGTATTTAGCGTGTGCAATTGGCGTGTTATACGACTGGTGCTGGGAAGATGGACTGGCCACGGGTATGTCGTTCACAAAATGTTCAAAAATTTTAAGTAAATGAAATTAGCGTAATGTACACAGCACAAAGAAGTGGGTCTAGTGAAGCAGGGGTACAACCCGTCCGCTTTGACCAATGATATCATACATTACTCATAGATAATAATGTCTTCACTTTCAGCCATAGATATTAAAAAAGTTCTGTGTTTGGGATAAGCGCTATCATTGTACATTATAATAATTGAATGAGATTTTAAAAGAGATCGCTACATATTGCTCAAAATATTCTTCGTGTGCGTTTATTTAAATAATTGGTTGTTTGCAATTCATTCGGTACTTAATTTCACTCTTAGTAATATTGCTGTAATTTGGACTATTAGTTTCTTATTTTAGGACAAATTTTAGTAGCTCAATTTCGTTTGTAGCTATGGATATATCTGTTCCGATGAACCTAGATGATTTGAAACAGGCTATGCGTGTAGACATGTTAGACACGCTTTGTCTTTTACTAATGTGTGGTCCTGTTGCCTAGTATGTTCTTTTGTCGTGAGTGTGGAGAACATATGCGACTCACAAGTGTATCTCATCGCCGTACTCACGACTTACTCGTATGGTGCTGTAGCAAAGATCGGTTGTGGCGGTCTGTTAGACGATGGATGTGGTTCAAAAATCTGAGCTCGCCTTGAGAGACATTACGAAAACCACGTACTGTTGGTGATTCAGATATCCTGTGTGGCTGTGTGTCCATGAATGTCGTGTGTGTAAGCGTACACTTGTGAATTGGTACTCTTTTTCTAGGGAAGTTTGTGGGGAATACATGAAATGTAGCAGGCGGTTGGTAGGGGGGTGGGGGAGGGGGGTTAGTTCGAAATTGACGAGTCGCATTTTGCAAAATGGAGTACAACAGGGAGGAACCTCCGGTGGGATTATGGGTTTGGGGGGCTGTAGTTTCTGCTCAAGAGCGTGACGATGTAGTGTTTAAAGTAGTACCAAATCGAAGGAAGGAACTATAGGTCAGATTAGTTGAATATCACGTTGCAGGGGGTTATATGGTAATTTCAGATGGTTTTCCTTCATATAGGAATTTAGCGGAAAGGGGTTATCAGCACCTCGTACTTAATCACAATACTGAGTTCAGATCATTATCCACAGGGGCTTGCACCAAATAGCATAGAGGGTTATTGGTCAGCTGTGAAATACCTTGTAGGGTAGGGGAAATGCCGGATTCCCCACTTCAACGTCACTTAGACGAATATTCGTGGAGGGGTAATATTCCCCAAACATATTACTCGTTTAAGTGTTTTGTTACACGGGTTGGGCTAATGTATCCGTCCGAAATACGTTAGCTAATTTCATATCAGGATGGGGGGTAGGGGGAATGTGTGTGTCTGTGCGTGTATGTGTGTGTGTACGTATGTGTGTGTGTGCGTATGTGCGTGTGTGTGTTTTCGTAATGTTTTGTGTTATGTGGGTATGTGATTTTTGTTGATGTCTGTCTAGGCTACCTATTCGAAAAGAACGACACATATAACATTCATGAGATTTACCTATATATGTCAGCTGGAGAGCGAGATACAAATGTTATGTATAGCTGTACTGCTCAACTAAAGAGTGGGATACCATTGTTACTGCTATGATCAAAACTATAACTTTCAGTCGATACTATTAACATCGAAGGCGAAAAGAACTATACCCAATGGTGAAGTACGGGATACAAATTGTACGTGTCGTCTTATTGCCTCTTCACGTAGTCCAACTGAGGTACAGGTTGCAAATGTAACGTCCGTCCCATTTCTACGTTTTTGTTAACAGTGTACATATATATAGGTCAACGGAAGTATGGGATACAAATTTTATGTATGTAGCTCCTTCTGCCATCGATAGTACTGCTATCTACGCAAGAACAGACTATTAGCCGTAGTGGAGGCGAAGTAAACAACACGTGTAAGATTTGTATCCCGTGCTTCAGTTGACCTATATAGTTCAGCTGAATAACAGGATATTAATGCTAACGAAAACGAAGAAATCCACGTACGCTGAACTTGTATCCCGTTCTGTAGTTAACCAATACAGTTCGAATGAGGTTCGAGATAGAACCCGTATACATGTCTTGTGAGGTATTCTATGCTACCAATATTTCCATTCATTTTTCCCCTTCATTTTCCACAGAAATAATACGATACAAACACGCGATATCCTTAACGTGAAAATACTACTTGCCTTGATATATGTCTTCCGTATTGCTTTGTTTCTGAACAGTTTTGTCAGGTCTTTCATCTGTGTAGTAAATGCCCTCTGGAAACTTCTTACGTCATTGGTCAAAGCCGATGGGTTGTATCCCCTGCTTCACTAGACTCAAAGAAGTAACACGCAGTGTAGTGTCTAAACTTTGGCGAGAAGTTGTTGTATCATTGGAGTACCCACCGTAAAGCATGCAAATTAGGTTTCAAACTTTTCGAGATTGCTATACACATTTCTTTCTCAGTTGTATTGGGAGCCTATTCAAAAGAGAAGCCGGAAAATTGTCAATAGTTTTTGTTTTGATTTTAAGGCAGTGTCAAACTATTAAGCAGAATGTTCAGACGCTACTGGACACATCGATGCTGTTTATCACAAATTCGGTAGGGCAGTATACGCACAGCTATGGCGGACGTAGAATTTTCAGGCGCTTGAACATACTACATTAAATTTGCGAACAGCCCCTCGGACCAGTGTAATTTTCCTTCTCTTTGGTGACAATACTTCTTTTTAACGTGCGGGGCTATCCAAAGATTTTGTACCACTGGGTAAGAACAATAAACAAACTTTCGCTTGTGAAGATTTTGCTTATATTGAACTTGTTACAGATTAATGTTTGCTGAATATCCTTTCCATATCAGGAACACTTTACTCATATTTTAGTCCTAAGAATTTAAAACATTCTTCTGAAATGATTTATTCATCTTGCGATGTAATTGCGCCGTGAAACTATAGGAGACGTCAACTACAGATTGAGATACACGGAGATATATTCGTGTCTACGATGCTAGAATGTAGACAAGAAGAATATCTACCAATATATGTCACGAAACATATCATGCCTTACGCTGAGAATTGAATTTTTTGAAAAATTCAAAATACGTGATAACAGTGTGCCAGAGTGATGTTGACTTATTACTTGAGATGGCGGTAGCAATAAATAGAACTGCATTCGATAAACGTTTATAGTGACATTTCATGTAGCAATGTAAATTGTGACACAATGAAATATTAATACGAACAACATGATATAGAACGGAATGTGCTAATCAATTTAAGCTATGCTCTTATTGTCCCAACCTAACCAAAACCTCTGAAATCGCTACATATTTCGAAAAAAAGGTGTGACAATGATCATTATAAAATACATTGCTACTAGTGTCATTCGCAGCAATTTAATCTGTACTCTCAGGTCCCAACATAACCCCCTCATCGGATATCACTACAGATTCAGAAAGAACCCCTCTGCAGTACACCATTTAAGTTGTTGGTTTCCATAATTACGAAATAATATCTTCTTAGTTCATACACTTCCAGCAAGAGGCGCTATATCTCAAACGATTCGAAACTAATTCGTAGATTATTGGTAGGAGGCGCTGCCACAACTCTTGTTTATCGTTGCCACCTCTCCTTCCATCCAGACTAACATTAAAGTTTGGAGTTCTATTTCTTGATATATGTCGATGATCAGCCTCTAAAGTTATAATGGTTGAAATATATTTTATTTGTAGTTGACCATGTGCCAACAATACGGAATGTGACACAACAATTTACCAATTACAGTAGGTGTGCCATCAATTTGTTGCTGAAAAAGAACAAATTTCCTGTTAACTGTAACAAAATGCGGTGAATGCACATTATGACACAGAACGATCGTGCAGGTGCCGATCTATCCTATATACATTTACCAGTTGTATCTGAAAATAAAAATTTCCCCGTAAGATATGGCAAGTTTTACGATTTGTTGTAACAGATAGAATTTTTGTCTACATTATAGTATCATGTATATGTGCGTAATGTAAGTGTCTAAAACTCATGAGGCGGTTGAGAACACTTTGCCATATAGGAGACTTATTATTCGGCACCCTTCTCCTCCCCCCCCCCCCCCCCAATACCCCTGTCATCCTTTTCCCATTTCCTCATACACTTTCATCCGTGTTACTTTTCGACACTGACAGTGAAGTACACAGTATACATATCTTGCACTTGTACGCCCCTCAGTTTACACATATCAGTAGGTCTCTATCAAACATGATACGGCAGTATACTAGTCACAATCAATTCTCTTCTGTGATTGTTGACATTGGAGTACAGGTTTATGATTCTTTTCGGCTAGATGATCTACAAACTATAGATGAACTTTTCCACCTATCTAAATAAAATCTGTACTGCAGAAGCAGGTGTTTTGGTTAGACCAAAGAAGAAACCCACTGTCCTCAAGTTAACATTCAGCTCTGCAAGTACCTACCACAAAAAATATTAAATTGCGCTTGCTGTTGGTGTTTTTGTTGAAGCTGAACAGTAGATCTGAAGAACAATTGTGCATATTAAGATACTTTACTAGTTATTTAACACAAAATCCTTTTTAAAAGCTTCGAAAATTTCGGTAGCGAAAGATTAAACCCGTAATTGTAGTGATATGTCTTTTATTTTCTTGTAGATTAGCCTTGCTAACGGGAATTTTAATGTCTCTGGCAACTGAGCACACCTGAAATACACGTGGCACTAGCGTGTTATTGCAGTTCCTGAACGTCCTATACTGATCATTAGAATCGTAGCAGATAAATAATCATACAACAGTCTCATTCTTCAGTGACGTAACATGATTGAATTCTTCTGGGTTGTCTGCTGCAGCTTCATGTACTGCAACTTTAATGAGATACTGGTTCGTAAAAACAAATTAATACTTTTCTGTACCATGCATATGTTACTGTACAGACCTTTCAGAAAGACTCAGAAGGAACCCTTATCACATATACTGACTGTAGGGATCTACTGAAATTGAGCCTGGAGGCAGGAAGATTAAAAAATTATCGTTTTCGTATAAATGATTCTCTGACTTTGAAAACGTCCCGTACCCCAAGAACTAAATTTGATAAAAGGTGTACACTTCTTATTGCACCTCAAACAATTGGTATCTATGCAGTATTTTTCAAGTCGAATCCTGTGAGACCCAAACAATAACCATAGTCAACAAAATATACAAACATACATTTTATATTATTAATACGAATTTGGATCTCACCATCTGATTCAATAATCCGAAATTATTCATGGTATCCAAATAGTAGCATCTACATCTACATCTACATGGTTATTCTGCAATTCAAACTAAAGTGCCAGGCAGAGGGTTCATCGAACCATTTTCATACTACTTCTCTAACATTCCAATCTCGAATGGCGCGTGGGAAGAAGGAACACCTAAGTCTTTCCATTCGAGCTCTGATTTCTCTTATTTTATTATGATGATCATTTCTCTCTGCGTAGCTGTGTGTCAACAAAATATTTACGCATTCGGAAGAGAAAGTTGGTGATTGAAATTTCATAAATTGATCTCGCCGCAAAGAAAACTGCCTTTGTTTCAGTGACTGCCACCCCAACTCACGTATCATGTCAGTGATTGCGCGACAGCACGAAACGAGCTGCAGTTCCTTGCACTTTTTCGATGTCCTCCGTTAATCGTACCTGGTAAGGATCTCACACCGCCCAGCAATATGCCAGCAGAGGACGGACAAGTGTAGCGTAGGCTGTCTCTTTAGTGGGTTTGTAGCATCTTCTAAGTGTTCTGCCAACAAAGTGCAGTCTTTGTTTTGCCTGTCCCACAATACTATCTATGTGGTCTTTGCAATTTAAGTTGCTCGTAATTGTAATCCCTATGTATTTAGTCGAATTGACAGCCCTTAGATTTGTGCGATTCCTCGTATACCCAAAATTCATCGGATTTCTTTTAGTACCCATGTAATAAAGCTAGAAAATATTCACAGAAAAGTAAAACAACTGAGAAAATACTGCTGCATATCAACAACAGTAATCAACAAAACGGTATTCCCAAATTTGAGAAATAGGAAATAAACTTAAGACTTATCCATCTTACATGAAATTTACAACACTTGGAGCACAAACCTTCACATTTGCTAACGTTACTGGATTTATTGCATTAATTTACCCCTTTTTCGGTTTGGGGGAGAAGGCGGTGTGATGATGGTGTAATACCATGACGGGCTTCCTTTTGCACGGCGTAGTGCGACAGATAGAAGTCGCGTGGACTCAATAAATCGCTGGAAGCTCCGTGCAGAAATTTTGGGCCATGCTTTCTCTATAGCCGTCCATAATTGCGAAGGTGTTTCCCATGCAGGATTTTGTGTACGAACTGACCTCTCGGTTATGTCCCATAAGTGTCCGACGAGATTTATGTCGGGCGGCCAAATCATTCGCTCGAATTGTCCAGATTGTTTTTCGACCCAGTAGTGAACAGCTGTGGTCCAATGACCCGACGCATCGTTGTTTGGTAACATGAAGACCATGAATGGCTGCAAATGGCCTCCAAGTAGCTGAACATAATCATTTTCACTCTGTGATCATTTCAGTTGGACCAGAGTACCCAGTTCCAATGGTTCAACTAGCTCTAAGCACTATGGGACTTAACATCTGAGGTCATCAGTCCCCTAGAACTTAGAACTAATTAAACCTAACTAACCTAAGGACATCACACACATCCATGCCCGAGGCAGGACTCGAACCTGCCACCGTAGAATAGAGCGGTAGAGTTCCCAGTCCATTCTAATGTAAACACAGCTCAAACCATTACGAAGCAGCCACCAGCGTGCTAATTGCCTTGTTGGCATCTTGGGTTCATGCCTTCTTTGGCTCTGTGCCACACGCGAATTCTATCATTTGCACTTACCAACTGAAATCGGGACTTATATGACCAGTTATCGGGGTTTCCAGCCGGCCGCTGCGGGTGAGCGGTTCTAGGCGCTTCAGTCCGGAACCGCGCGGCTGCTACGGTCGCATGTTCGAATCCTGCCTCTGGCGTGGATGTGTATGATGTCCTTAGCTTAGTTACGTTTAAGTAGTTCTAAGTCTAGGGGACTGATGACCTCAGATGTTAATTCCCATAGTGCTGAGAGCTATTTGAACCATTTTTTTCGGGTTTTCTATGTTCAAACCGATATGGTGACGAGCCCAGGAGAGTGGCTGCCATAGTCCATCGACACCAAATTTCGCCACCCTATCCTAACGGTTACGTTTGTAGTATGTCTCACATTGATTCCTGATCTTATTTTGCGTATTTTTGCTTGTCTGTTAGCACTGACAACTCCCCGCAAACGCCACCAGTCGTTTAGTTCATTGTCGGCGGCTGTACTGTCCATGGTGAGATGTACTGCCTGAAACGTGGTAGCCTTAGCACACACTTAGCACTGTGGATCTCGGAATATTGAATTCCCTAACGATTTCCGAAATGTCAAATGCGTTTAGTTCCAAGCACGATTTTGCGTTCAAAGCCTGTTAATTTCCGTCCAGAGGTCTTGATGACGTCGTAAACCTTTTCACATGAATCACCTGAGTAGAAATGAGAGCTCTGCCGATGTATCGCACTTTTGTGTCTTGTGTACGCGATACTACCGCCATCTGTACATGTGCATATGGCTATCCGGTGACTTTTGTCACCTCAGTGTAGTGCTGCCACGTTATGCTGTGCTGGATGTCTGCGCATCAGGCGCTTGTATCAGCTCTTCTCCGAAGCTTGAAAACATTTTTGTGAGGTAACGGCAGAGAAAATGTTGGTATTGGCTGTAAAGATTTGCATCACTCTTCATTGCAGAACGGTGCCAAAATCGACGTATCACCAAGGAATTGGTACAGTTTTGACGTCAACTGCATGAAACCGAAAAGGATCAAAGCTATGTAGGACTGCTAACTCACGGTATTTCATGTTGCGATCGGCTACGTTAAATCTGTAATTCGTAGAATCGTAGGCAATCATTGCTAGGCATGAGCAAGAATTATGTAATGAATAAAAATCTTGTATCCAGATTGCCGGAGTGGCAAATGCTCCCTCTTGCCCCCTCCCGCCCTTGTGGACGGCTATGCTACTGAAAAAATCCATATTTTACCAAAACTCTCGCATATCGCAAGTAGAGAAGTAACATACTGAGCGCCCACCTTCTGGTCTAATAGTCCACCACATATTAGCATACATTTTTAGCGCGAATCTGAAATTCCTTAATTCCGTTTGAGTAGTGTGCAGTTTCAGCCTCTCTGGTGACTTTATTTAGTACTTTAGAATATTCTTCATAATGCTGTTCCTTAACCGAAGGACACTTAGTATGTCCTTTGTAATAAATCTCCCGTATCCTTCTATATTATGTTCTAACCCCATCACTTATCCATACCGGTTGCTCACAAGTAAATTATTGGAAACTGAAATTTTGAAATGGGAAAGCGCTGTCACAGAAACTGGTAAAATTTGAGGGAAAGTGATTATTTTTAACATTCTGGTGCTCGAATTATAAATTTATTGCCAAGTCCGACTTGGCTTTAAGCAACCTCACTGCAAGTTGTGCTGCCTCGGGAAACCACTGATCCCTGTAAGTGTTAATTTATATCCATCAAGATCTCTCCGGTCATATCTAACATTTCTAACTTTTACGTTATAATAGTTGTCCTCCAGTCTGCTAAGGTATTATCACTGCTGTAGATCTGTCAGAAGAATACACTGAATCAGCTAATAGGTCTCAGGTAGATTTATTTCCTTCAAGAATCAATCAGAATTATACTCGTGAAACATACAGGGAAAAAGAGCATCACATCTTCCCAAAGGCCAGAAGCCATCAATACATTTCCATTTGTGCATTACTCAGTGTTGTAACTATTGTTAAATTACACATGATATTTGATTCTTCGTTTGTGTATCCGTATTGTTCGTAGTTGTCTTCATAATAAATGAATGTGCTTTAAATCCGCCTTTGCAACTCAAGAAAAGTGCGTATTTTTGTCGCCAAATGTGTTTCGTTTTACTGAAATGAATTTTATCGGTTAATATTATGATACTATTCATTTCATTAATATATCAGTGAACTGAACGAGTAGTGATGGAGCTGAAGTTTTGAATGTTGCGTAGGTGATGGATAGGACAGGAAGGGGGGGGGGGGGGTGGGCCGAGAAATGAGTGAACTGTGAGTGAACTGTGAATACAATGTGGGGTTAATGGAGAGTGAGTTGGTAACAATATACAGGAAAATGGTATGACGAGGAAGAAATAAAATAAAAAATGGGGGAGACGGAGAGAGGGGCAGAGAAAGGGGCAGTTACGGGTATAAAGGAAATTTTTTTAATTGCGTAATTTTTAATTTACTTTTACAGTGTCTGGTTTCCGACATTTATCTGGTCGTTAAATAACTATTTATTGCGTGTTGATGCTTTATGTATATGGACGTTTTCTTGAAAATGGAAGGTCTGTCTTTACGGATTTTCGTGATGTTCACATTTCTACTGTGATCGCCTTTGCAGAGATGGTGAACCAAAGGCACACGCGCCATTAATGGGAGGCAACCAAATAATTTGGGTACGAGATTGAACGAGGAACTTACGTAGGCCTACCAAATCGAAATAATTCGTTCTTTTGCTACATTTGAAGTCACAATACCAAGGTTCATAGTGAACAGCCTGTCGTTGCTAAGGCGTCATTTAAGTTGTAAATGACAGATCTTTGCTCATGCTCGCTCACTGTAAGCTACAATGTACTCAGTAAAAATATATTGTCATCTACAGTGAGACCGCATAGGTTGGCAGCTGTTCCAGCAACGACTTCCGACCTACAGCTATATCTACACCTATCGGCGCGTGCTAGAAAGAAATGTCACCGAATTTTTTAATGTGAAAAATATTAAAGATTTTTAAATAAAGCAAACGTTGATAATATTCTATATGATTTTTCTTCATGTCTAAATATTTGCAGCTTTCTGCCTCTACAGGGCTCCGAATTGAAACGTGTAACATGCGAGTGTCTAACGTAATTGTCCTTGGATGGAAAACGGCATATCGTTATCTAGTTTCGAATTCGCAGAGTTCGTCCACACACGGAGCATCCAGTCCTTCAGGATGGCAATGGCGGTTCACACACGAGCGCTGAGACATCTGCAACAACCGGACGCCTTTGGTTCGCTGTCATCGATTACCCTCCACACAGTCCCAACTTGGGCCCATCCGATTTTCATCTCTTTTCAAACCTTAAAGATCATCTTCAGGGGGTTCACTTTGATAGTATGAAGCGGTGCTAACAGGG
This sequence comes from Schistocerca piceifrons, assembly GCF_021461385.2. Classification (NCBI taxonomy): domain Eukaryota; kingdom Metazoa; phylum Arthropoda; class Insecta; order Orthoptera; family Acrididae; genus Schistocerca; species Schistocerca piceifrons. The sequence continues at coordinate 135,021,186 of NC_060138.1, read as the reverse complement.
GTATGGTTGTGACTGTGTCAACGAAGTCAGACATTCTGCAGTGGCGGTATCAACAAACTGTTCTCTCGTTGGCAGAAATATGTTCGTATCCAGGCTGACTAAGCTGAGAAGTAAGTAAGTTGACATGAAGAATAGGGATGTAGAATGTTAGTAAGGTTTAAAAAAGATTAAGAATTTTCATATAAAATATTCGGTGACATTACTTTTCAGCATGCCCTCGCACATGTACTGCCATATTGGCAAGTTTCCACTGCGAATCAGTGCTCACTTATTCAGTTTTGTTTGTTGTGCGCTTACTTCGTGCGCTCTGTTTACACAAGGTTTATAGAATGTTTGAAATCATGTGAATTATTTAACATGACTAGATTGCCTAAGAAAAAAAAGTGCAAGATAAGTGCAACAGTGAATTTCGAACTTGATGGATTGATATATCTGGTATGGTTAATAAAGGCAATGATTCACTGCGTGTTTTGTGTTTTGGGACATTGGTATGTAGGACATCGTACATAAAACGGCACGCCGGCCGAGGTGGCCGAGCGGTTCTAGGCACTACAGTCTGGAACCGCGCGACCACTACGGTCGCCGGTTCGAATCCTGCCTCGGACATGGATGTGTGTGATGTCCTTAGGTTAGTTAGGTTTAAGTAGTTCTAAGTTCTAGGGGACTGATGACCACAGCAGTTAAGTCCAATAGTGATCAGAGCCATTTGAACCATTTAAAAACGGTACTCTGAAACAAATCACCGGTTTCTTTGTCAAAAAAGTGAACTGCAGCAAAAGGCCTTCATTGGATCTGCTATTAAAGGCAAGGATAGATAGCCCACAACTATGATTAAGTGTGTTAGCAAGGATTCTCATAGCCGCGTGGTCTGAGGTGTCTTGTCATTGTCCGAGCGGCTACCCCCGTCGGAGGTTCGAGTCCTCCCTCGGAAATGGTGTGTGTGCGTTGCCCTTAGCGTAAGTTACTTTAATTTAAATTAAGTAGTGCATAAGCTTAGGGACCGATGACCTCAGCAGTTTGGTCCCATAAGACCTAACCACAAATTAATTATAGGTGGTCATATCAGTGCCGCAAGTTTGTTGACTGTCAGTGTCATTGTCCGCTATGGTAAACATTCTGACGACCGAAAATTTTTGAAGGAAGCTTAGATAGCATGTGCCCTATCATTTTTTGAAGACTTTGAAAATAAAGGTAAGATAGCTGAGCGAAAGAAGACACTTCTTCATCTAGAAACACAGTAACAGGAAACTAGCCGAAAAATGTAAAATAACTGCAAAATATTTTCTCTCTTATTTTACTGTGTCTTTACGAAAGTACGGATGTAACTAAATCTGCCTATTTCGCTGTGTTTGGTCGATAATGTTCTATAAATGTCATCACGGAAGAACAATTTGCTACCATATCTTTGACAGAAACTGCTCAGTGCACAGATATTTCCAAGGCAGTTAATAATTTGGTTACTGAAAAAGAAGTAGATTTATGCAAAATTGTCTCCCTAACGACTGGTGGTGCCCCCATAGTGTGAGGAAAAAAAGTTTTTATAAATTTATTCCAACCACACAATAGAGATTCCACCCTGGAATTCCACTGCAACAAACATCAGGAAGGCTTCTGGGCAAAGTGTTGTCTCCATTCCTTTGACAATAGGATGGCTATAGTCACAAGTTTCTAATAAGGAAAGGTCGCTGCATTGGTAGATGAAATCAATTCCGTGTAGAGTCCGAGCAAAATAACGTGGTTGGTAGATTTGCAGTCAGCAGGGCATGCTTGATGAGGGCGGCAGTGATGGGGGTTATGGGAAGGCACTGTGAAGGAAACGCCGAGCCTTGGAGAGGAAGTGCCATTCTAAACTGAAGCTCACACTTTTTAAACATTAAGTGGAGCCCCTCCACGCCTACACATGCATGGTGATGATTCAAGAAACTCTGTCACTTCTGTTTTGGTTAGCATCTAGAAAGAAATCGACTGACAATGCAGCGATTTATCTCGCTTGGTCTGATAACCATTTGTAACTTTCAGAGAAGCGTCATGAGCGTCAAATTTTGAGTAAAAGCTACATACTCCTCTCGCTACCATGTTAAAATTTGCTTCTTTTGCCAAAACACAGCAGAGTTTACAAAATGTCACCGCACTAACGTATTGTGCAGACACAGCTGCGAGAAAATTCTGAAATAGTGGTTTATTAAATTTATTAATTGAAGAACTGAGGGAAAGTAAAATTAGTAGCTTGCAGAGAAGCACATCCCCGGTACAAAATGGAAGTTTAATGTCTTCAGTTATAGTGTTCCCAAATCCATAGCATTTCTGATTTCAGCAGCTATCAATGGCCCTTAAAAAATTACAATTCTCTCATTGAAAAGTTTGCAGTTAGTGGAGAAGCACGGAATAAAATGAGCTTTGCATGATAAATATACGGAAGAATAATCTCCTCTTTGCGTGCTACCATTTGCCAAAATCTCTTTTCAGAATCTCAAATCTTGTATGAAATATGAGGAACGTTGTCGATACTTCACTCTGGTTTTATCTCTGGCGCAGTGCGGTTGGGAATGAGTGTGCTACATCAAATCAGTTTTCTCGAGATTGGTGACAGATTGAGACCTTCGCCAAAGTCTAAAGAAAACATCGATATGTTACCTAAACTTCATATGCAGCTACATATTATGTAGTATACACCAAATACCAAATCACAGCGACCCCCATCTTTCACTGAAATCTTTTTAGAATTTCTCGCAGTGCCTTACTTCACGTAAACATGACAGTAACTATAAACATTAACTAAATTACGGTCACATTTTCATGAATCTGACATATATAGCTATAACTAATGTAAAACAAAATCTTTTACGGAATAGTTTCTGTAATATCGTTTGAGAAAGACTGCAGGGCGTGCACCCCGATTGTGTCATCGCCCCCCAGCTAGAAGGATTGAAAAAATTCCTCTAAGATAGCCATTTCGCCCGAAAGTGAGATCCCATCCTCGTCGCTTATAACTGTAGTGTCCTCCGGTCAACAGGAAAGAACTATCAAGTCTGAACACACTTTATTTAACTATAACGACTTTTCGGCGTGCACGAATTTGTAAACTAAAGAACAACAAGAAACACAATAATTCTTGTGGTGGCAAAAGCCAGATAAAAATTACAAGAAAATGAAAAGAAATAATGAGAACCAAAATGATATGCTACGCAGTTCCAGAGTGGCCTTACGCTCAACAAGATACAAAATTCAGCAGAAGGCTATAACGAGTGTGTACTAGGCTAGAGCCAGCGTAGGTATTGGCCAGAGCTGTCCTAGCTTCTCGTCAGACTTTTTCTTTCTACATACTGTATTGGCAGGGGAGGGCTGGCAGTGGCACAATCTGCCACTCTACAGCGAAGTAGCTTCACAAAAATAAAAACTGGAACTTATACATGAAAAAGGGTAGGAAAAGTGGGATAGAAAAACCCGTTAATAGAGACAATGATAGTTAAAATAAACACTAGCACAGGGACGTTCACAGGAGGACAGTTCAAAAAGTGAACACAAAGTTAAAATAACACAGTGGACGATTTGTGGGGAACTTAAAATACACTGGAGTCGCAGACACAAGTTAAAAGTCGGGCACAGGAGAGACACTAGAAAAACCACTCTACCCAATGGAGCACACAGAAAAAATATAAACCGCTGGGAGGGACCTGCTGAGGGATGGGAGGCCTGAGATGAGGGAAAGAGAGGGTAAATAAATGTGCAGTTTGGGGGGGGGTTGGAGGGTGGGAGGGGGTGGGAAGAGAATGAAAGGAAGGGGGCAGGGGGCGCACCAAGAGGCGGGAGACGAGTGGGATGGGAGATGAAGAGGGAAGGCAAGTCAGGAGGGAGCGCAGAGACACAGAAGGAGAGCACAGGAGAGGGAGAGTGTGTAGGATGGAGGTAAACTGCTCAAGGGAATTGAAGTGGAGGGAAGAGGGGTAGGAGGGGGAAGGTGGGGTTAGAGTTGGTAGAAGGGGTACAGATTAGGGCAAAGCTCATCATCCAGTGATCTGGAATGGGTAGGTGCTGAAAGTTGCATTGGTAAATGAGGTGGAGGGTATTAGGACAGGGAGTGGTTTGGACACAATGGTAAAGGTGCAGCAAGCGGCTAGGAGCTGGAGAGGGGAGAAGACCCCAGGGGGTGGCGGGATCAACTTGGCTGAAGATGTAGAAGGTGCAAATGTGTTCAAGGAAATGAAGAAGATGGGGGAAGGGAATGAGGTCATAGAGGAATCAAATGGGGACCAGAGAGCGGATAAAGAAAGTGAGGTACAGTGCATGGTGTTCTAGGATTTGGAGGGCCTTATAGAATCTGGGACAGGTGGAAATCCAAGTGACTGGCATAACAAAGAATCAGACAGATCATGAATTTGAAGGTGTGAAGTATGGTGGAAGGATGCCATCCCACTACGCAGGATTAGCCGAGTGGTCTAAAGCGCTGAAGTCATGGACTGTGCCGCTGATCCCAGTGGAGGTTCGAGTCCTCCTTCGGGCATGGGTGTATGTGTTTGTCCTTACGATAATTTAGGTTAAGTAGAGTGTAAGCTTATGGACTGATGACCTTAGCAGTTAAGTCCCATAAGATTTCACACACATTTGAACATGTTTTTTTGATGCCATCCCAATCTCTGTCAAGACAGGAGTTTCAGGAGGCAGAGTCTATTGTTAGCCTTTTGTTGAATCGTAAGGAGATGGGAAGGCCAGGTGAGGTGACAGTTGAGGGTGAGGCCAGGTGTTTCAGGGTAGGAGCGAGGTAGATAGGATGACCATAAATGGTGAGGTAAAAATCGTGGAGCTGGAAAGACCAGATGGTACAACCTATGATGATTGCCTGGGTCTTGGAAGGCTGGATGCGAAGGAGCCACTGATTGCATCAGGTGGTTAACTGGTAGAAATGTGTTTGAATCATACGAAGGGTAGGATAAAGGTCCATGAAGGCTGTGGAGGAGGTGAACAGGCAGGGGAGGTTAGGGCATATTGCAGTATACAGGGGATAAAGGAGGGGGAAAAGATGGAGCCTTGGAGCATGCTGTCGATGGGATAGCAAATACAGGAGTTAGTACTGTGGATAGTGACATAGGAGGGACGTTGGGAGAGGAAGGAGGCAACGAGACAAATGAAATTGATGGGAAGAGCATAGGGCTGGAGTTTATAAAGGAGCCTGGGGTGCCAGACGCCGTTGGAGGCATTCTGGAGGTTGAGGGAAACAAAGACAGTGGATCGATGGGAGTCAAGTTGGGGGGAAAGAAGGTTAAGGTTAAGGAGCTGGTCGTCGGCAGGGATGGAGGGCTGCAAGCCAAACTGGGTAAGGGGAAGGAGGTGCTACTTTTTAAGGTGGTGATGAGTACAGTGGAAGAGGATGGATTCAAAAACCGCACTGAACACCGAGGTGAGGCAGATGGGATGATAGGAAGAGGTGTCAGTACATTCAAGGACACTGGGGAAGAGGGAGAAATCAAAGGTGGGCAGGAAAATGGTTAGCCTTACTAAGGTTGTCAAGGAAGGGACAGTTGTCGTAGAGAAGAAAGTAGTGCGAAGTGGGATGGCTACCAGTAAGTTGGTGGAAAGCAGATTTGTACTTAGAGGAGTTGACAGGGACGACTGAGTTGAGGCATGTACATATCTGGCGCCAGCCCTGGCGTTACTGTAGTGTGAGAAGGGTTTTGATGTGTTGTTGTAATTGCCAGTGGCAGAGGAGTGTGTTCTGGTCATGGGTGCAGAGGAAGGAAAGGCAAAAGCTGCAGGTTTTACAGAGAAAAAGGACGGCCTGTGGAGGAAGTGCAGGGTGGTAATGGTAGATGATTTGGTAGGAATGTGGTGATCTACAGCTTCAATGATGGTCTTCTAGAGGATGAAAGAGGCATGGGTGACGTCAGCAGGATGGTGAAAGTTAAGCGGTCGCTTTGGATTGATGGATTCCTGGTAGGCATCCTTGTTGGTTCAGCAGTAATCTTGGACAGACTTTGGAGGGACAGTGGGGTAGAGGCAGGAGGCAGCCGTGGGCAGAGGAGACGGTGAGAAGGATGGGCAGGTGCTCACTACCAATGGGACTGAAGACGTTATGACACTCTCGTCTGCTACTGCTATACCATAACCTTAAAGTAGGAGGCAGGTCGTGAAATGTAACTATCTAGTTAAAACAATTATGGTACAAAGCAACAGAGCAGTGTTACCCTCTGAGAAGAATTTTGTTATGTTGACCGTGTTGTACCTAACGGAGGTCGCTTATCGGAAGTGAAAGTCAGAATTATGTAAATATTTGAACAGTAACAAACAATATTTTAGCCTAGCTATACTGTTTAATGAATAACGAAAACGCTCATCAACCTAATTAGGCAAGAGAAAGATTCACGTTCTCGTTTAAGAAAGTAGGTATGAGTAACCTTAACGGACAAACACAGCCTAGACTTGGCCACACGCGAGTGCAATGAACTCTGACACATACATATGTTTACGGTAAGATTGAAGCTAACAGCTAGAGCAGCACAAACTATTTGCATAAATATAACAAATAAGGAAACACAGTATTACTTTCAGTGCTTATTCAAACTGAATGGTCTTTATAACGTTATTATTACTATTCACTGCAGAATCTTTAATTGGACGTAGGTTCAGTATTATTGTTCAAATATTTTCCTAGCTGACATAAAATTATAAAGGCAATTCACTGCATTTTTATGAACTGGTTACAGGTTAAATATCTATCAACTAAATCCTATTCTATTTAGAATGAAAGTTAATTGAAATTCACTAACAGGTTACTACTCACTGTCTTTTGAATAAATAAATTATGGATTTCATAAATAGTGGTCTTCACGTTACTTGTTACTTACCATTAGCACAATTATACTATTGATATGCACCTCCAATACAGGAGAGAGACAAACACCTACCTAACATGAACATATAACTTTCCATAACTGCAGTTTTCCACTATGACTACAGTGAGACACAAAGTTAACATATTTGTAAGATACTGACTCACCCTCTGCCATTTACAACAGGCAATAGTGTGATCAGTTACTATGTAAAACTTTATAAGCCTCAGTTTTAAGAATCCTTAATTTATAAAAGAAACAGCAAATTGTCTTTATTACCACAGTCTTCTACTTTCAAGTAAATGATTAAATAGGTGACGTTGAAACTTCACAAAACTACATTTACTGTCTCCTAAATTTCACTAAATCCAATAGTAAATCTGAATATTCCCTTCTCATCAAAGATCAAACAACATTATGTAATTAACTGTCTAACTTTGGGGCTTTCATTTTTTCCACAAAATAGGACACTCGGTAATCATAGTTCAAATGGAGAGGAACCTGAGAGGTGTTGTGATAGGGAAAAAATCAAGGTAAGTACATAAATTCAATTATAAGTTACCTTATATTTGTGTACACTAAAACATACAATAAGCTGACCCTTCACTGTACATTATTATAGTACTCCTTTACAGTGATTGCGCAATGTGGTGGCAACTGCATGTTGGTCGGCGGATTTGCAGACAGTATTGCTGGACTCTGGCCCTTCTTGCTGGCGATGATGAATACCAATTCCAGAATCGTTCCAACTATTTATCCATCCATTGGAGGCATTGGAAAGTGGTAGCAAAAGCCTCTCTCGGAACCAGCACAATATGCCACTTCCACATGGCAGTGCACAGTTTGGTAGCTCGCGCCGACTGACTCTTGTTCCACCTTTCCTACCTACGCCAACCACAATTTGCGCGCGCTACGCAGTTCCGTTCCCGAGGGGAACCACACTGTCTCTTACACACAAAATAACTAAGAACCCTAAGTGAAGGTCAGCAGTTTACATAACAGTAAACAAACATTTTAAATAAAACAGAACCTTTGCAGATATTGACATTTCTATAAAAATTATTTAAACAGGAATTACAATTATATACAGTAAGTTTTGTTCCCTCCAAATGGGACAAAGAATTTAAATGACAGATATAATACATTGCATAGAATCAAACCATGACATCAAAGTTTCTTATAAAGAAAGGAGTATACAATTTTGCGTTATCGATTCAATCAAACAACATTTACAGAAGCTCAACGATGTAACATTAAATGAAACAAAAGCAAAATAAATCAGTAGATTATTAGACCTATGATGTTACAACGTCCATGGTGAAGTGACCAAGGAGGTTGGTGGAAACCAGGACAACATCTGGGGTGCAGTTACTCTCAGGACAGGTGTGCTGTGGTAGGGGAACAAGGTCACCATGGAGGGCGGCAAGGAAATGATGCCACTGCTGAAGGGTTGCAGGGTCACCATTGTGGGTGTTGAGGTCAGTGGCAATCACATAAATGGAGAAGGTGTGGTCAACATTGGAAATGAGTTCTTAGGAGAGAAGAGCTGCAGGACAGACAAATATAGTGGCAGAGGTGAGGCTGAGGGAGGGAACAATGATGCTGAGGAGGTGTTTGGTCAGGTCATTGAGCAGGGGCTGTGGCCAGACAGGGATACGCTTAAGGTGGCCAATAGCGACCCGACCTTGCTAGAGGGGAAGGACATTGTCAATGTTGTGAAAGACATAGGTTCAAATGGCTCTGAGCACTATGGGACTTAACATCTGTGGTCATCAGTCCCCTAGAACCTAGAACTACTTAAACCTAACTAACCTAAGGACATCATGCCCGAGGCAGGATTCAAACCTGCGACCGTAGCAGTCGCGCAAAGACATAGGGAGATGTGTATATAACATGGTGAGGTTAAAGGAGTCGACCTGTGACTGGGACAGGGTATGCACGAAGAGAAATTTGTTGGCAGGAAGGGAGTGAAAGTTTAAGTATAGGAGATGATAGTGTTGACAGACCAGGAAGGGAGTTGGGGGAGGAGAGGGGGTTAAAAGAGGTGTCTAGGTGGGTGAAGGTAAAATGGGCCTGGTTGTGGGACAAGGTGGTGTAGGTATTCTAATGGAACATGGAACAGGTGGCAACGGAGATCTGCTGGAGGGTTGTGGGGGTGTTGGAAGGGGTGGACATTCTGCAGGACGATGGTCATGAACCAATGATGTTTTCAGCTGTAATCGGAGGGTGGTGGGAGTTGTAAGGCTGGATGAGCTGGTCGATAGGGCGATTGGGGATGGTGAGCTAAGGTTTGGTGAGAGGGGTTGGGCATTGCATTTAGAGGAGTAGGTGGGGTGGGCTATGTTGCTGGTGTCGCAGGTAGGAGGAGTGGCGATGTTAACACACCATTTGAGGAAGTGGGATGCTTTGCAATAATGGCAGGTGGGAGGGGGGGGGATTCTTGAAGTTTTGTGTGAGGTGCCTGTTGTGGAGGAGACAACATTGACAGCAGTAGAATTGAGGAGGGGAACAGGATGGCTAAATGGGGTGGCGATGATTAAAAATCAGAGCTTCCTGAGTGAAGAGGTGATCTGTGGAGGAGACAGACACTGGAAATATATGTATGAGGAATGTAGGACCAGAGTTGTAGATACAGCATGCCAAGTGGATTTCCTGGGCAGGATGGGCATTCACTTCCACCAACACCTCCACCCCTGAGACTCCAGAGCTTAGTATCGTGATCACAGCAGTGATGGTTGGCAGACAGTGAGGCTATTGGGGTTGATGAGGAGAGCAGGAGGTAAGCAAAGGGGATGATGGATGCATGTTGGCCAAAGGTGATGTGGGGAGGAGATGAGGTGGGATAGAGGAAGAAGGGGATTTGATGAGGAACAGCCTCTGTGGGTGATGGCTGCAATGGGGATGTAATTTCAGATCTTGAGGGTGATGTTGTGGGTATCAAGGAATTTAGGATTGGGGTGGGTAAGGATGAAGGTATGATGGGGGGGGGGGCGGCTGGGAAGATGGGAGGAGGGCTGGTGTTCATGGGGGGATCACAATGAAGAGGGGCAGGGAGGAGGGGTGGAGGCGAGGTTGTCACATGGGTACTTGGGAGGTTGTTTGCCGTGTGTGGCCTGGGAAGAGGAATAAGGGATTGATTTTATTGGGAGGTGGTGGGAGGCATGCACCTGTTGTGAGACAGTGGCACTTTGAATGAAGGCTAGGCACTTGGTGGAGGCGACTGTGTTGCAGCAGGTGGTAGCTCTAGCAGTGGAAGCATGGGCTGTGGTAGCAGGGCAGTAGTGGAGTGGGTGAAAGTCTTCAAGGCAGCTGATAATGGGGAAAGGGAGGGGGGCAGGAGCAGAAGCAGGAGCCAGAGCAGAAGCAGCAGCAGAGGCAAGGGCAGAGGCAGGAGCTGGAGCAGGGGCAACATTCAAGGGGGGGGGGAGGGGATACAGGGATCGGGAGGAGATAGAAGGGGAGGAGGCTATGAGAGCACAGCCAACAGAGATGTCGTCGCTACACACCAGCAGTAGAGACTTCGACACTGGTTACTTGAAATACATGGAGTTCAAATTGTGCAAACACATGAACTTCATAGATTTACTTTTGTACCTTGTCTGGTCACATTTACATTACCAGCTGTCAAAATCCTGAAGTACCGATAGCGATGTGGAACCATCCCGACTCCAGCGCTATGACCAATTGCGCTGGGTCTCTCGGCTGAGGATCCATGGCACGAAAAGCCCTATTGAGGTGGTTCCCCAGATTCTCGACTGGGCTTAAATCCAGAGATTTTGGTGGCCAGGAGAGTATGGTGGACTCATACCAGTTCTCTTCAAACCCTGAATGTACACTGCGAGCTGTCCTGCTGGTACAGGCCATTGTGTGGAGAAAAACAAACGGCGTGTAGGATAGGAAATTGTCCGCAATGATAAATACATACCTGTGTTGGTCTATTGTGCCTTCCAGAATGACGAAATCACCCAGAGAATGCCGCGTGGGCATTCCCCAGACCATTACGCTCACAACTTGTTTTCTCTTAGACGTTTCACCTAGTACGCGCCAACGTCCATCTGTGTGACTGAGGACAGAACGTGATTCGTCTGAAAAAGCCAATTATCCCCACTCAACAGACGCTGAGTTGCGTTGTTCGCACGTACATTCCAGCCTTCATCCCAGTGAACAGCAGCTAGCATGCGTGCATGAACCAGGAGCCTGCCGGGATCTCCATACACAGCAATATTCCCTGAACATTCGTTGAGGAGACAAAGTTAGTAGTTGCCAGGTTCATCTGTGTGGTCAGCTGCTCAACAGTTGCACGTCTGTTCGCCTGTACATGTCTCCACAGCCGTCGTTCATGCCTGTCACCTACGACCCATGATTCACCACAAATGCTTAGGATGTAGTTTGTGTTAGAGCCATTTCGCCTTACACAGTATAGTTTACCCGGGGCAGTACGTGAAAAGTTTACAAACGTAGCTGTTTTGGAAGTGCTTCCACTCATCACCCGAAAGCAAATGATTGCGCCCATTAAGGCGTCACACAAATCGCTCTGTCTCCACATTGCAACTACGAATGCATTGTTTTCCTCTCGACATACTTTATGAACTCTTCACTGCAAGTGCTGCCAACTGCCGTCTGTGAGTTTTATTGCACGTTGATGGGAACATAGCCGGTGGTCACATTAATGTGACTGGGCCGCATATGTCGTAGAGTTATGAGTGTTAGCTGTTTCAGAAACTAATTACTGTGGTAACGTTATTGAAATGTCACATATTGTATTGAATCTGAGTTCACAAGCATTAATGAATGCCTCATTTCTAACAAAGTGTTTCTGATATTTGTAATTTCGTGGTACTAATTTACGTTTTGATTGATCGTTACGCAGTATAGTATATCCTAGAGGTTTGTTAAGGTAACCATTTTGTCTACTCAAGCGACTGTAGCTGAAAGACAGTAAAGTACCTGAAAGCAATTCAGGTCGTTATCATTCTTTTGAACTTGATAATACAAGAGGAGCGATTAGCACAAATTATAGGAGTCGAGTGACCTCTAGATTAGCTAGTTCTTCCCACTCGCTGAATGAAATAAAATTCAGAGCATTTCCTTTTAAAAATGTTTAATGGTGTGAATCTTGAACGTATGTCACGTCATCCATCAGAAAGAAGTATTCATTGGAACAGTCCTGTTTTGGGAGTAATTGCACATATATTTCTAGAAACTAACACTCTAAACCCTTCGTAGGCTCAGAATGGCACTGGCTCGTCACGATAGGAAACCTCGACGAACAACAGGATTCTCTTCACCATTCCAATTAGTCTAAGTATGTGTCTTTTGAAAGGCATTTCCTGCCAAGAGTATTTGACTTTTTCAACCTGAAACGACAGTTCAGTCGCAGCTGTTGGGCTTAGTACACCTTAGAACATCCTACGGAAATCCTTAAACAACTGCCCAGCCAAAAACATATCTTCAGCATGTACAATGACACTGTTCCTGCGGTCAAGGCCCAGGACTGAGGCCAGGACGCTGGTATGAGTAGACACATTCAGGATGAGAACTGAAGGGAGGACAGTGTACTGGGAGGGATGTCCATCTACATCAACATCGTACTCTGCAAGCCATCTAATGGTGTGTGGCGGAGGGTACTTTCGGTACCACTATCTGATCGCTCCAAACCTGTTCCACTCGCGAATATTGCATGGGAAGATGATAGTTGGTAAGCCTCTGTATTGGCTCTAATTTCTAGAATTTTCTCCTTGTGGGCAATAGGCATTAAGTATGTGGGGGGGAGGGGGGGAAGTAATAAGTTGTCCGACTCCTCCTGAAAAGCTCTGTCCCGAAATTTCAATAGTAAATCTCTCTGTAACGCACAACGCCTCTCTTGTAACATCTGCCAGTGGACTTTGTTTAGCATCTCCATAACGCTCTATCGCCAGCTCAACGATCCCGTTACGAAACACGACGCTTTTCGTTGGATCTTCTCTATCTCCTCCATCAGTCCTACCTGATAGGGATCCCAGATAGATGAACAGTAAAGAATCGGGCGAACAAGCGCCTTATAAGCCACTTCTTTCGTGGATGAGTTACATTTCCTTAAGATTCTCCCGATGAATCTGAGTCTGTTGTCTGCTTTCCTCAATATCTGTTTTATATGGTTATGTCAGTTAAGGTCCCTCTGGATATTTACACCTAGATATTTTACAGCGGACGCTGTCTCCAGTTGTTTGTCATCAACAGTGTAGCTGTACAATAGTGGATTTCTTTTCCTATATATGCGCAATATGTTACATTTATTTATGTTCAGGGTCAATTGCCAGAGCCTAGAGCCTGCACCATTCATCAGTTCTCTGCAGGTCATTCTGCAAATTCTTACAATTTTCTGGTTTCGGTACTTTGGTGTAGACAACTGAAAGAAAGAAAAAAAAAAAAACTGAAAAGGTTCAAATAGCTCGAACATTATGAGACTTAACTTCTGAAGTCATCAGTCCCCTAGAACTTACAACTACTTAAACCTAACTAACCTAAGGACATAACGCACATCCATGCCCGAGGCAGGATTCGAACCTGTGACCGTAGCGGTCGCGCGGTTCCAGACTGAAGCACCTAGAACCGCTCGGCCACCCGACCGGCAGACCACTGCATCATCTGCGAATAGCCTTATAAGCATCCTACGCTTTCTACTATATCATTTATATTTATTGTAAACAGCAACGGCCCTATTACACTTCTTTGTGGTACTCCGAATATTACCTTTACATCGGTCATTTTGCCGGCCGGTGTAGCCGAGTGATTCTAGGCGCTACAGTCTGGAACCGCACGACTGCTACGGTCACAGGTTCGAATCCTGCCTCGGGCATGGATGTGTGTGATGTCCTTAGGTTAGGAAGGTTTATGTAGTTCTAAGTTGTAGGGGACTGATGACCTCAGCAGTTAAGTCCCATAGTACTCAGAGCCACCTGAACCGTCTGTCGATTTAGTGTTGACTTCTATCTGCCAGAAAGTCTTTAATGCAAACGCAGGTCTGCTCTGATACTCCGTAACCTCTTTTTTTTTCATTACACGGCACTGTATAATGTCGTGATTTTTCTGATGGTGAAATTTTTTGATAGTCCGCCACTAAGTCTAAAGTGGGTTAGTAGATCTTTGATCGCTTATGGACGGTCATTCTCATAGCCCGCCATGTGCCTTTAATTGTTGCACTCGCTGGGGAAGGGATAATTATTCCCCATTTCAGCACCTAGTCAATCTCTGCTTGTTAAGCCTTTGTTCTTGACACTGAAATAGGGTATGGCTTTACATTCAGGTATGTCATCAGTCGGCCTGGACGTTCTCGAAATATGTTACCTCATCACCACGATGTCACTGGGAGGAACGGATTACGTTAACCTGTGAAAGTTCACAGCACTGTAGGTGATGTATGATAGTTGTTTTCGTGGAGCAGCGATCGTGATCGCGTAGTGACTGAAAGTTGTCCACAGAGTTTCCTCTGGACTGAGTCTTTGTTGTGGAGTTTCTATCTGTATCGTCGATACCTTCCTATTCACGATACCGTCCGTAAAGTGAACCCCATCTTTCATGGTTTTTGATGGACTGTACACGACTAATACTTGGAGACCATGCCAGTAATATTACGTGCACAAAATCTTAGTGCCAACTACCATGTGCATAATATAACAGTATGGAAGTGCTCACTAAGAATTTCCCATAATACTGATGGCATGGCATTCTTTCCAACACTGCATACAGCGTAAAAGTATGGGAATGTAATTGAAAGAGCTAAAACGGCGGTAAGGATATAACTTCTACAATCCTTTTGTATATATGTCCCTGGGAATCTGTTTCATGGCAAGAGTTTTTTATCATCATCTCCAGAGTGAATTGCTGCCGCTACTTCTCTGGACATTAAACTTTATATTACGTGAATGAACTGTTTCCCTTATCAGCCAAATTTTCGAAGATGTTGACCCTTTTCAAAACAAGTAGTATTGTCATGATATTGGCAGGTATTTATATGTTTTTTTTTTTTTTTTGCAAACTTTATCTTTCATTTTTGTGTTGTCTGTCGCACTGTTCATTGTGGCTAAATACGAATCGAATGACCCACAGTCTGGAGAATAAAGATCCTGATTGTGGACTTATCATATACTTTCTAATATTCCGAATCTGATATCTAGATGGAAGCCGAAGTAGATAGATTTTTTTCCCTAACCCGTAACAAACTTCACCAATGTTCCATTCCTAAGGACCTCTGAAATGACATTAGCCATGACGATAAATGAATAATGAATGCGTTTCTAGAGGTTATATTGTTCTGGCATGGCGAGTAGGCAGTCACCAGTAGCTTAAACGATCATTTACTTGCGGCTGCTTGTCTACATCGAATACTTGAAGTGCAGTGTTGCTGGAATTTACTGTGGAGGAGATCACGGATTACATCGAAGTGGCCATGCGGGATCTTCTCTCTTAAAGAGCTTAGGAAATATGCATGGAAATGGCCAAGATATCGTGTCGGAAAAAACCACCAGCCAGCAATAGAAAAGAGTTACCATCCGTCAAGAGCCTTAACGCGACAAGGGAAATGCTACCACAGTAATGACGATAAATAATTATGGGCAAAAGGTATGCAATCTAGTACATTCAACGCCGTAAAGAGAACTATGTGTAATTACGATGTAACATATGAATTCTTTATCAAGGCATCTTCTCTCTCGGACGACGCAAGGAGGAACCTGCACAACACAAAAGCGCTACGACTTTGACACTATAGGTTACCAGAAATCCATAACTATAATGTACCATTACGGCCGATCTTAAGTGTTCGATGCTCATTGAAGCATATACTGGTGACACAGTTGTCTTCTCTGCTTCAGCCACTTGTGGGAAAGACCAGAATGTACACAAAAGGCTCTGGACATAATAGGTATTCCACCAGTGGCAAAGAAATTATTAGGAGACTTAACACTTGGTGAAATGACAAAGGAAAGGTTCAAATGACTCTGAGCACTATGGGACTTAACTGCTGTGGTCATCAGTCCCCTAGAACTTAGAACTACTTAAACCTAACTAACCTAAGGACTTCACACACATCCATGCCCGAGGCAGGATTCGAACCTGCGGCCGTAGCGGTTGCGCGGTTCCAGACTGTAGCCCCTAGAACCGCTCGGTCACTCCGGCCGGCGTGAAATGACATATCGGAAGAAGTATTGTCAGGTACGGCGTTTCTGCAAGACTTCCACAGGGTGACGGACAGAATCGGCGCGATATTGTGCAGACACGACTTAAAGACTATCTAAAAACAGACCAAGAAATTCTCAGTCTATCTGACATAGGCTAAGGAACAGGGATCCACTCACAGTCTAAGGAATACACCGTACACTATGTTTATGTGGAAAATCCTACGTTGAATTGACTGGATAATCCATTAATACCCTTAATACCGAACGTAAATGGCACTGAGGGTAATGACAGGTGGAGAAATTAGCTATGATAAAGACATGCCGTGTGAGGTCGAGCAAACAACAAAATTTACCTACACGTCCGTTCTCATTGCGGAGAAGTACTACCAAGTCCACTTGCTGTGGGAAGCCACAGTAGTACATGTATATGACAATGATTTCAACAAGAAAGAAGAAACCCTCAGGGTAAGCAGATCATGAATTCCATTGCTGCAGCGAACGGCCATTGCTGGTAGCAAGGGGATAACTATGGCGGTAATGATTAGGGTAGAGTCCTCAGCCCTTGGCGCGATAGGTATATGTAGTCTCTAGCTTAGGCGTGCAACTCCAGTCCGTCATCGGGAATGGAGGGTGAACCTTTGAGAATTCTGGTCATTCTTGTTGGTTAAACATCAGGAAAATCGTTAAGAAAACGGGCAGCCGAAGATCCTGAGACAGAAGCCGACTAGCTGTACGCCAACAAGTAACCACGAAATCCGTAATAATTTGGAAACCACCTAAGTTCACGGTTTGTAGATAGAAGTTCCGACGAGTATGTACGTGTTAGCATACTTATGAATCCTGTTGTGCTGTCCCGTTGTATTCATTAGTTATTTTACTATCATATCCCTGCTCTTATGTGGTTTTTGACATATCTTTGCGTCAGTCTGTTCCTGCTAACTCGTCTGTTTGCTTTGTTTCAGTCATGGCGAGATCTCAAGACATGGTAATAAATTACATTTTTTTCATATGTTGGAATTTCGTATTGGAGGCCATGAGGCATAAATTTTCTAACACAATTAAAAACAATTTTCGAATTGGTGAGTAGATTTTCTGCTTATATCATATATTCAGCATCATATACACAATAGCTGCACTATAATAATAGAACCATCCTGTACGTTCGGTAGCTGTTGTAGGCAAAGCAAATAGTATGCTTCGATTCATTGTTGAGATACTGGAGAACTGCAGTTAGTTTACTAAAAGGATAACTCCTTTAGCAATTGTATGGCTTATATTTGAGTACCACTTAAGTAAATGAGACTACGTTACACTCAGAGGGAAAATCAAGCGTGTGCAAAAGAGGTGGTATTGACATTAGTAGACACTTTTGACAGGAAGAAGTATATAACAGAAATGTTGAAACAGCACTTTAAGGACAGACATCCGAAAACATACGATGTAAGAAGAGGGACCATGGTCGCTTCAGCATAGCCTGCATTGTTACCAATTTTTTCAGGATAGCAGCTCTCCCAGGGAGGCCCCACTTCCCATGGGAGGTAGATGTGACAATGTAGCATGGCATCACCAGCCCCATTCCTCCCCCATCTCCCACTTTCCCTCTGCTCCCCCACTTGGATACTGGAGGGAGCCGCTACAGAGAAAGAATGTAATGTAGTGTCTTTAGTTACTTACTTTATTTATTTTTGTGGGTGTGGGTGTTGGCTCATCCTGCAGCTGCTTCCACACTCTACCACCATTTGCCCTTACTTTCTACCATGATCTGCCCCCAATTTTATCCTTTGCATGTGTATATGTTCACCTCAAAGTTCGAAGACTCACTGCACTGTTCCACGGTTTCACCAGCACAGGGTGCTCGAAACTGTCCTACAACCCCCCTCCCCTCCTCAACTTGCCACCCATTCCACTACCATGTGTCCAGCTTATAAAGTTGGGGGGAAAAGGCTGGAGTGCAAGGTACTCTCTTTAGTTTTGGTGGAAAATATGTTGAACTGAAGAAATGTTGTTGTTGGTCAGAGAGGAGTTTCATGGATGTATTACCTGTAAGCATACAACTGAGGACAGCGTCCACAACCTCCTATATGACGAAAGGAAGGAGGTGATTGTGGATAAGTGTAGGGGAATACTTTTCAGCAAATAATGGTGATGTAGCAGGATGCACCGAGGACGCATTTCGCAACTCATAGAGACTACTGTCTGTGTTTGATCTGTTCTTTTTGTTTGATATAGCCGATCAACCCACATTGTAGGCGATACCTTCATTGTATTGCTCTACCGTAGACTGAATGAACCAGAGGTGATCGCCTTGGTGTATGAGGCTTAACTGACTACACTTGAAACAGGTTTTGCTACCCTAGCTAATTACTTGTTCGTACATGTTGTGTTCTCTGGTTCACAATAACACTCTAAAATTGGCGGAGAAATGACCGACAGCCACTGATGGACTGCCTTCTATAATCTACAAGTGTATAGATGCTGAGGAACTTGTGCATAGATATATGGTAAGAGAGAATAAAACAGCAAAATGATGCTGAAGTGTGGGAATAGAAGCCTTCTATCGGTCTACAAACAAAACAGCTGCTAAGGAAGTTGTACAAACACACACACACACAAACACACACACACACACACACACACACACACACACACACACACACACACATACACACAAACATGGTGCGAATGGGCCATTGAAGTGCAGGAAGAGTTGTCTGATACCGATACACAAGTAAAATAGGTGCTCAGAAACTTGTTCAAATGTGTGTGAATTTCTAAGGGACCAAACTACTGAGGTCATCGGTCCCTAGACTTACACATTACTTAAAATAACTTATGCTAAGGACAACACACGCACACAGGTCCGACAGAGGACTCGAACCTCCGGCGTAACGGGTCGCGCGGTAAGAAACTTGTGCACAGATACATAGTAAGAAAGGATAGGACCGCAAACTATCACTGAAGCGTAGCAAGAGTTATTTCCTACTGATCTACAAGTGTGTAGCTGTTGGGGAACTTCTACACCGATACATGATAAGTAAAGATAGGGTGGGAAACTATCACTCAATTGTTGAATGGTTAGTATGTGCTATGACAGCTGATGGAATATGCTGTAATTACACGTCGACTCTGCAGTAAAAAAACACCACTTTTAAACAATGACTCATAATGCAACACATGCTCTGGGATTTTAGAAAAATCCTGGTCCCAACACAGCTACCTCGAAAAACAGACGCAATAAGTTTCCATCAGGAGAGAGTGGCGACAGCTGCACATGTGTTCACCACTGCGCAAACCTCTTCATCTCTGAGTAAATACCGAAACCTACATCCTTGTGAGTCTACTTACTGTATTCATCTCTTGGTATCCTTCTACAATTTTTACGCTTCACGCCTTCCTCATGTAATAAACTGGTGATCCCTTGATGCCTCAGAATGTGTCCTACCAACTAATATCTTCTTCTAGTCAAGTCGTGCCACAAATTCGTCTTCTCCCCAGCTCTATTCGCTACCTCCTAATTAGATACATGATCTAATCTTCCGTAGTTCAAATGCCTCTAAGCACTATGGAACTTAACATCTGAGGTCATCAGTCCCCTAGACTTAGAACTACTTAAACCTGACTAACCTAAAGACATACCACACATCCATGCCCGAGGCAGGATTCCAACCTGCGACCGTAGCAGCAACTTAGTTCCGAACTGAAGAGTCTAGAACCGCTTGGCACACCGGCCGGCATCTTCAGTAGTCTTCTGTATCACCATATTTCAAAATCGTCTATTCTCTTCTTGCCTAAACAGTTAATCATCTATGTTCATTTCCTTACATGGCTACTTCCCATACAAATACTTTTAGAAAAGACTTTCTGACACTAAAATCTCTACTCTATGTTAACCAATTTCTCTTCTTCAGAAACGCTTATCTTGCCATTGCCAGTCTACATTTTACATCCTCTCTACTTCGACCTTCATCAGTTATTTTGCTGCCCAAATAACAAATCTCATCTACTACTTTACGTGTCTCATTTCCTAGTCTAATTCCCTCAGCATCACCTGATTTAATTTGATTCACATCGCTATCCTCGTTTTGTTTTGTTGATATTCATCTTATATCCTTGTGCTGTGGGGCTCCTGCGATTTGATTGTTCCGGTGTAGTGTGTTCGATCTCTTTCGATTTACTTTGCGGTGCGGGGGTGGTGCGCCCTGTGGGATTCCGTGCGGGAATCCGAAAGGGAGCCTCGGGCAGAGGGAGACGAGCGGGCCTGGGCGGGGCGACGCCGGAAGATCGCGGAAGTCGCGTCGGCAAGTGGTGGGAGTGTGGCAGTTGCACTGGGCCGGCAGAGCAGCGGAACTGGAGGTGCTGCAGTGACTCGCTGTCGTTCGTTCTGTTTACGAGTTCAACCTTCCTCACGCTGTGGCTACGGGCTGGTGTTATTCTGGCCATTACCTTATTAGCGGCATTTGAATTAATATTATTAAGGGTGAGGTGTTTGTTTGGTGCATCTTCATCTGGTGGAGTTACAGCGAGACTTCTTTCTGTCGTATTCTGGTTTGCGCTGTTGAGCAGTGAGTGTTCCCACGTCGCGTGTCGAAACACTGACTTCTGCCCTGGCTGATTTACGTGTGAACTGGAGTGCCTATGTGGGTGTGTTTGCTTAAATTGTTGATGAAGTGTTTCACAATACCCTTACTTGAATGTCTTTAAATTGCATTTCAGTTTGTCACTGAACTTATGTCAGTTAAGGGACGCCTAAATTGTCACGCTAGTCAAGTAAAGTTTAAGTCTACTGTGACACCACTGTTTACCTGTTGGATTAAAATTAATTCAATCTTAACCACAGCTAGGAATAATTCAAGGCTAATTGTAAGTGCCATGTGTGTTTTTTTTTTTTTTGTCCTTTTCTCTTACTCACTACTGTTGAGTGTTAAACTGTTTTGGAAACCCCTTTAACGTCATTTCACGGTATTGTTTTAGAAAGAGTTCTGTGGGTACTGTTGTTAACGGCTCCTGTTTGCAACGGCGCTTCTGGCCCATACATCTATCCAACGACAGGGGTTTAGTGCCAACTGCTAACAGTGCGGTAACTTGTTATCAGTCCTTTTCGAATCACCGTCTGGCCTACGACTATTGATGGATTTCTGTGGTAAAATTCAAATGGAGGCACTGTCCCGTTAACTTGTCTGAACTGAATGTGCCTGCCTTGTAAAACAGTTCATTACTGATTCTGAGTAGTTGACACTTGTTATTCTGGACCAGATTTTACTTGGCATTAATTGCATTGTCTTGGTAAATCGGTGTGCTACGTCAGATTATAACGCAAGCGCCATTGTGGGTAATATTTACCATTTAACTATATCAGTTGGTTCTATGAATCATTGTGGCACACGGTCACGTAAGACAGTCCTGTAGTGGACAGATATTGCTACACGTCTGTGATATTATTTCCTGCAAGCCATTGTGCCCATTAGGTTATGTAAGGCTTAAATTCAGTGACCAGTTTGGTAATTTTCTGTGTTTCGTAATAACATTTTACAAGCATTAAAATTTTGGGAAAGGTTTAAATCTCATATTTGATGCTAGATAACTTGTTGATGTTTCATGTTAAATTAGCTGATGTACATTTAAATAGAACAAATTATATGTCAATATGTTACCGGTACCTTGCACGAATTTTCTTGCGTAATAAATTAAATTTTATATTCTATCCTCGATTTGTTGCTCAGCCTTCCACTCCAGCAGCACCTGTATCCTGCTCTCAACCATATCAATCCTCCTTTCAAGACACTGGTCATTCAGTTTAACTACGCTTCCAAGCCCTTTGCTATCTCTGACATAATCACAATACCATCGGCAAACCTTGAAGTTTTTACTTCTTCTCCCTGGGCCTTAATTCCCACTCCAAAATTCTCTTTTGTCTTCTTTACTGCTTGTTCAAGATACAAACTGAATAACGTTGTGGATAGGCTGCAAACCCCGTCTCACTCCCTTCTCAACCATTGCTTCCCTTTCCTGCCCCTCGACTGTGACATCAGGTTTCTATACAAGTTGTAAATAGCCTTTCGCTCCCAGTCACTTCTAGAATTTGAAGGACAATGTTCCAGTCAATACTGTCAAAAGCTTTCTCTAAGTCTACAAATGCTATTAACGTGGGTTTGCTTTTCCTCAAACTATATCCTACAAGAAGTCATAGGGTTAGTATGTCCCTGTATGTTCCTACATTTCTCCGTTATGTAAACAGGTCCTTCTTGAGGTAGGCTTATACCCGTCTTTCCATTCGTCTGGAAAGAATTCGTGTTAGTATTTTGTACACCGCAGCTTATAAAGCTTACAGTTCGGTAGTTTACGCACCTGTTAGCACCTGCGTTCCTTGGAAATCGTATTTTTATATTTTTCCTGATATCTGAGTGTGTTTCACCTGTCTCATACATATTGCTCACCACATGTAAGAGCGTCATAGCATTGCCCTCAATTACGTGTACCTTGTATTGACCCTCTATATATTCCTTCCACGTTTCTGCTTTCCCTTCTTTGCTTAGGATTGATTTTCCATGTGGGCTCTTGATCTTCGGACAGGTGGTTCCCTTTTCCTCAAAAGTCTCTTTAATTTTCTGTAGGTGGATTCTGTCTTACCTGTAGTGATATATGCCGCTACAGCGTGACCAAATTATTGAAATATTTGAAATAAAATCATGATAAATTTTAAACCCTTAAATTAGGACGTTCAGACTGCACCGTAGGACATAATGGGAATTAGTATTCGCTTACGCACGCGCCTTGTTGTGTTAGCCCACTTTCATTTGGATGTGTTCAGCAATAAGCAAAATTGGCGCATTTGAGGGACTGAGAATCCGCATTTCACGATAGTGAAGTCTCTTCACCTTCAGCGGATGAATGTGTGGTGCGCAATGTCCGGTCACGGAATAATCAGTGCAATATTCCTTAATGGCACGTAACCACCGATCGGTACGTGAAGGTTTTGGAAGATGATTTCAGCCTCATTATCGAAAGATGAAACACTTAAAGTAGTAAGGGAGTTTTGCTATTTGGGAAGCAAAATAACTGATGATGGTCGAAGTAGAGAGGATATAAAATGTAGACTGGCAATGGCAAGGAAAGCGTTTCTGAAGAAGAGAAATTTGTTAACATCGAGTATAGATTTAAGAGTCAGGATGTCTTTTCTGAAAGTATTTGTATGGAGTGTAGCCATGTATGGAAGTGAAACATGGACGATAAATAGTTTGGACAGGAAGAGAATAAAAGCTTTCGAAATGTGGTGCTACAGAAGAATGCTGAAGATTAGATGGGTTGATTACATAACTAATGAGGAGGTATTGAATAGAATTAGGGAGAAGAGGAGTTTGTGGCACAACTTGACGAGAAGAAGAGACCTGTTGGTAGGACACGTTCTGAGGCATCAAGGGATCACAAATTTAGCAATGGAGGGCAGCGTGGAGGGTAAAAATCGTGGAGGGAGACCAAGAGACGAATACACTAAGCAGATTCAGAAGGATGTAGGTTGCAATAGGTACTGGGAGATGAAGAAACTTGCACAGGATAGGGTAGCATGGAGAGCTGCATCAAACCAGTCTCAGGACTGAAGACCACAACAACCACAACATCGAAAGTGACCCAAATTTTGACAACATATGGTTCATGCAAGACGAAGCTCGACGCCATCGAAGCAGGAGAGCGTTTGATGTCCTGGAGGAGCACTTTGGGGACCACATTCTGGCTCTGGGGTACTCAGAGGCTACTGGCATGAGCCTCGACTGGCCGCCATATTCTCCCGACTTGAACACATGCGACTACTTTTCGTGTGGCTGTATTAAGGACAACGTATACAGAAAAACCCCAAAAGTATTGCAGAGCTGAAAACAGCCCTCTAAGAGGTCATCTACAGCACCTATGTTCCGACGCTACAGCGAGTCATGCAGAATTTCGATATTCGTCAGCGCCACTTTACCACCAATAATGGCAGGCATATCGAAGATATCATAACTCAAATTCGAATATCTGTAGTGACGTTGACGTGTTGAATAAAGTGTGTGCACGCCTTACCTTGTAACAAATTTAAGTTTTTTTCATATAGTTCAATAATTGTCATCCTGTACACCCTTACATTTGTCCTCTAACCATTCCTGCACAGCCATTTTGCACTTGCTGTCAGTCTCATTTTTAAGACGTTTGTATTCGGTTTCGTCTGCTTCATTTGTTGCATTTTTATATTTTCTTCTTTAATCAGTCAAATCCAATATCCCTTCTGTTTACCAAGGATTTCTACTAGCCCTCGTCTATTTGCCTACTCGATCCCCCTCTGCCTTCAGTATTTCAGTTCTCAAAGCTACCTATTCTTCTTCTACTGTATTCCTTTCCCCTCTTCTTGTCAATCATCAAAGGTTCCATGATGATCCCTCTGATTCTATCAGGTTATCTACGTCCCATCTCCTTAAGTTCCTATATTTTGGCAGTTTCTTCAGTTTCAATCTACGACTTAGTGGGAAATGCTGGGATGTAGATCCCTTCATGTGGGCAATAAAAACAGCACACTCCTGTGACGCCACAGGACGAAGGGGGTGAACTGGAACAATTCGGAAGTAAAAAATGGGTGTGGGGAGGGGGGCAATAGTCTGTTTGTGCTACCCTATCAAATTAATTGTTTAAAAATTTACAGGAATCAGTTGTATCTCTTAATACACCCATCACTGCCTTTCGATGATTTTCTTTCAAAATAAAACATGTATGGCGTCTTCACAGTTGATAATCACAAACAGTCATCTTGCAAATCAAGTAATGAAATTTCTACCTCTAGTATATGGAAGCGACAAATATACTTAGTGTCTTCTATGCACTGTCGTTTGAGAACACAAGCAGACTCTACCACCACAACGCTTCCACGAAACATGTCTGGCAAAAGAGAAGAAAAAACTTCTGACTGGCTACACTCACCATCGCGAAGTGTGGTCCGTCTGCTGACTTGCTGGAATGCCGCACCACGCATGCCGGCAATGGTGCCCCATATCAGAATGTCTACACACTGGCTATACAATAAGCTCAGAAGCCAGACAGACTGTCACCATGACTGCCTAGCTATCAACCAATAAATTTACAGGGGAGGAATAATAGTGCACCTCAGACACTATTTGTGTTTAATCTTCTCAAATTTCCACGAAAAAAACGAAGTATACACGAAACACACGTGTCCACTTCCGTCGCCACTCAACCAGCATACTGGATAGTTGTCTGTTCAGCCGTCCAGACGCTGTTCTGAACACAGCCGCTGGGACTTGTCCCCACAGCTGCGAGCAATCCCAACTACCCAGAGCCTGTCGTTGTACCCATTGGTCCCGTGAGGCTAAGCCAAGATATCCAGGTGGCCGAAGCCCCATAACCACTTGCCACTTGCTGTGACACTCTGTGAGACAAGTGGGCATGGCGTGTATGTATAGCTCTAAGTGCAATTCCACCTCCAAAAACCCCCTGCGGATCCGGCGGTAAGAACAGACCCGCCGTATTCCTGCCTGTCAAAAGTTTCGGCCTTATCTGATGGTCCCCTGTCGGGTTTGACCTCAATATCTCAAAAATTTTCGAAGAGCGAGCCGATTGGGGAAGGGCGCCTTACTTGGTGCATTGTGTCCATCCCCTTTGTGGTCAGACCTTTCGCCAGCTTATTCGTTGTTGCATTTCAGTCCTACCCGCTGTCCATCTCTTGGGCATGGATACGTTCCTGCGTGCACTTTCCGCCATGCGATGTGCAGTGCCACTTTCAGCACTGACAGCAACCATGGACTACATGTCACCTAAAATCCAGCATGGTAGCGAGTCTGTTGTGGTGAGGCCGCCATGTACCCTGTTTGTTGTAGCCCCCTGACAACACAGGGATCGCTCTACTGATGCCTGCACCGTTAACACACCACGTATGCCAAGGAGTAGATGCCCATCTCCTTGGGGCATCAGGACTCCCGGCAATGGCCATCCTGTCAGGTGGCCTTTGCTGTGGCTGGGTGGCGTCCGTGGGGAGGGCCCTTGGTCGGAGTAGGTGGCATCAGGGTGGATTACACGCAATGAAGCGCGGCACATCTCTTGCTGGTGGCTAGCCACCAGCAGTCTCAAAGCGTTTGAGGGCTCACTTTAAAGCTAATGTGTATGACACCAAATCATTCCCCTCCCTGGCCACACAATGGGAGGAATGAAAGGCTATGAATGACAGCGAAATGCATTCGCCCCGGTATCTCGTGTACCAGAGCTGATGGGGAAACATTTGTGTCCGTGAAGCCTCAGTTCTTTGTACCGCATTTAGAGGACAAGTTCGGGGAGGTGGAGGGCTTATCCAAAATGCGGTCTGGGTCAGTCTTGATAAAAACAGCCTTGCTCGCCTGTACAAAAGCTGGGGGATGTTTCTGTTACTATCACCCCACATAAAAGCTTAAATATGCTCCAGGGCATTATTTTCCACAGAGATCTTCTTTTACAGCCTGATGACGAGCTGCGCGCCAACTTAGAGCGACATGGTGTCCATTTCGTCCGGCGTGTCAACTGGGGTCCGAGGGATCATGAAGTTTCCACTGGTGCCTTCATTTTGGCCTTCGAGGGTGACACATTACCTGAGAAGGTCAAGGTGATGGTCTACCATTGTGATGTTAAGCCATATATCCCTCCCCCAATGTGGTGCTTCAAGTGCTGGAAGTTCGGCCATATGTCTTCCTGCTGTGCTTCCAGCCTCATATGTCGCGATTGTGGGCGACCATCCCATCTTGATACTCTATGTGCCCCACAACCCATCTGTGTCAATTGCAGAGAGCACCATCACCATTGCTCACCAGACTGTAAGATTATACAGAGAGAATGGAAAATAATGGAATACACGACCCTGGATTGACTGACGTACACTGAGGCTAAATGAAAATTTGAACAACTTTGTCCAGTATGCATGACGTCATCCGATGCCGCCACTGTCACTCCCACTACAATTCCCATAGTTGCACCACATACCGTCAGCTCTAAGGGCCAGAGGACCACACCTGCCCCCTTGACGGTGGGGGCACTTCTCTCTCTGTAGCTCCCGTACCACCTACCTCGGGAGCAGCACCCCCTCAACCACCGGGGACACAAGTCCCCACTTCTAAGCTGGAGAACCATAAGTCTCCTTCAGCTATTCTCGCTCGGAAGTGATCCCTTGGGTCACTCCCTTCCCAGGTTCCTACCAGCGGCACAGCAGACACCCACCAGTGGCTGAAGAAGCCACAGATCGCTGGTCGTCGAGCTTCGCGATCATTTTCGGTCCCAGAGACTGACTCAAAATAAGCCCTCCCAGCAATGGAACAGTGCGATAAAGCGAAATTGAAGACCCCTAAGGCCAAGGCACCTGCGGTGGCACCTACTCCACCGCTACCTACAAGCTCTGTGTCTGAGGATGAGGTGGAGATTCTTGCATCCGACGTGATAGATGTCGCTCCTGTCGGTACTCGATCGGTGGTGGCAGGTGACCCAGCAATGTAATTTGCCCCCTCAGTCCCTTCACACCTTTCTGAGCCATGGAGGAAGTCATCTCGCAGTGGAACTGCGGCGGTTTCTTCCACCATCTTGCTGAGCTCCGACAACTTCTCAACCTTCTCCCTTTCTTCTGCATTGCTCTTCAAGAAACTTGGTTTCCGGCGATGTGAAACCCCGCCCTCAGTGGCTATCGGGGTTATTATAAGAAATGGGCAGCTTATGAAATGGTATCTGGTGGTGTCTACATCAATGTCCTTCACTCTCTTCACAGCGAGTCTGTCCCTTTACAAACACCTTTCGAGGCTGTCGCTGTTCGGGTGTGGACGCCTCAGGCTGTTACTGTCTGTAGTCTGTATCTTCCACCTTATGGTGATGTCCTGCATTATATCCTGGCTGCACTGATAGCCCAATTGCCGCCACCTTTCCTGTTACTTGGCGACTTCAACGTCCATAACCCTCTGTGGGGTGGATCAGTGGCAAGGGGCAGAGGCAGCACCATTGAGCGTGTATTGGCACTGCTCCAAATTTCCAGTTTAAATGATGGTGCTTTCACGCATTTCAGTGTGTTGCATGGCACGTACTCTGCCATAGACCTATCGGCAGCCCTAGTATCTTACCGTCTGTCCAATGGAGTGTGCATGACGACCTGTGTGGTAGTGACCACTTTCCGATCTTTCTGTCACTGCCACAGCGTCACTCTTCTGGGCGCCCTTTCAGATGGGCTATGAATATGGCTGACTGGGACTTATTCTCCTCCATTGCCACTATTAGACCTCTTTTTAATGAAGCCATTGATGCAGTGGTTCACTAGGTCACCACCAGCATCGTTACTGCCACAGAATATGCCATTCCCCGTTCTTCTGGGTCCCCTCGGCGGAGGACTGTGCCTTGGTGGTCGCCTGTGATCGCCGATGTGATTAATGATCGCAAGTGGGCGCTCCAGCGTCACAAGCGGCATCCCTCATTAGACAACCTCATCATTCGCCAACACAAGCGGGAGTGCTGGGAATGGTATGTCTCCACCATTAGCCTCCACATCTCTCAATCGCAGGTCTGGTCAAAGATTAGGCGCCTGCGCTGTCACTGAATGGAGCAGTTTGTAGTGACTCCGACGTCATTGCAAACCGCTTAGCAGAACACTTTGCCCTCAGTTCCAATACTGTGAATTAACCACTGGCCTTCCACACCATTAAAGAGCGGTTGGAACGTCGGAGCCTTTAATTTCACACCCACGATCCTGAATCCTACAATGTTCCATTCAGTGAGTGGGAATTCGACAGTGCCCTAGCCGCTTGCCCTGATACAGCTCCCAGGCCAGATCGCATCCACTGTCAGATGCTGAAACACCTCTCAGTGGACTACCAGCGGCGACTCCTCGACCTTTACAACTGTATCTGTGTCGAGGGTGAGTTTCCGTCACAATGGCGGGATAGCATTGTTATCCTCGTTTTGAAACCGGGCAAGAACCCATTGGAGGTGGACAGTTACTGCCCCATCAGCCTCACCAACGTTCTTTGCAAGTTGCTCGAACGCATGGTGAGCCGGCGGTTGAGTTGGTTACTCGAGTCTTGGGGTCTTCTGGTTCCGTCTCTGGGTGGGTTCCGTAAAGGCCGCTTTGCCGCCGACGATCTGGTGAGCCTGGAGTCAGCCATCCGTACGGCCTTTGCCCGCCGTCAGCACCTCATCACTGTCTTTTTTGACATGTGGAAGGCATACGATACGACTTGGCGACATCGTGTCCTCTCTACGCTTCATGGTTGGGGTCTTCGGAGTCTGCTGCCGATTTTAATACGAAATTTTCTGTCGCGTCGTACCTTCCGCGTGCAAGTCGATGCCTCCCATAGTTCACCCCGAGTTCAGGAGAACTGGGTACCACAGGTATCTGTCTTAACTGTCTGCCTGTTTTTAATTGCAATTAACGGGCTCGCTGCGGCAGTGGGAACGTCTGTCTCAGCTTCCTTGTAAACCGACGACTTTTACCTTTGCTATAGCTCCATTGGCATTGCAGCTGCTGAGCGTCGGCTGCAGGGCGCTATCCGCAAGGCGCAGTCTTATGCTGTAGCACATGGCTTCCCATATTCAGCCGGCAAGACCTGCGTTATGCATTTCTACCGTCGACGCACAATTCTCCCTGAGCCGTGGCTGTATCTTGCCAGCGAACTTCTTGCTGTGGTGGAGATGCATCAGTTTTTGGGTGTGGTTTTTGACGCCTGGTTGACTTGGCTCCCACATATTCGGCAGCTTAAACAGATGTGTTGGCGGCATCTTAATGCTCTGTGATGCTTGAGCCATACTAGCTGGGTCGCCAACCGATCTCCCCTCTTACGGCTCTACCAGGCGTTAATCCAGTCCTGTCTGGCTTATGGGAGCCTGGCTTATGGTTCAGCATCCCCTTCTGTGTTGTGGGTGTTGGACCCAATTCTTCACAGTGGGATCCGGTTTGCCAATGGAGCTTTCCGGAACAGCCCTGTGAACAGCATACTTGTTGAGGCAGGTGTCCCTCCACTGTGGTTACGGCACCAGCGTTTACTGGCAGCTTATGCTACATGTGTTTGTAGCCTGCCCGGGCATCCTAATTATCGTCTCCTGTTCCCTCAGTCGGTCGTCCATCTCCCCAAACGTCGGCCGCAGTCGGATTGTACGATTGCGGTCTGCATCAGAGAGCTTCTCTCTGGTCTCGGGGTTTTCCCTCTTCCCCCTCCTTTCCTGGTTCCCCTGCATACACCCCCGTGGTGTGTGCCCCACCCTGATATTCGGCTCGAATTGGCACAGGGCGCAAGGGACTCAGTCCCTCCGGAGGCTTTCTGCCGCCGCTTTCTTTCCATCCTTGCCATGTATCAGGGCTCTGGCATTATTTACACTGACAGTTCGATGGTTATTGGTCGTGTCAGTTATGCTCTCACCCTCAGGGACCGTTACGAACAACGCTCATTGCTGGCTGGATGCAGCATTTTCACTGCTGAGCTGAGCGTTATCTTTCGTGCCCTACAATATATCCACTCCTGCTGAGGTGAGTCCTTCGTTATCTGTAGCAACCCCCTGAGCGGTTTACGACCTATTGACCAGTGTTTCCCTCACTCTCGTCTGGTGCTGACTATCCAGGAGTCCCTCCATACTCTTGCCTATTGCGGCCGCTCTGTGGTCTTTGTGTGGACCCCTGGACATGTCGGCATCCCAGGCAATGAACATGTTGACCTCTTGGCCAAACAGGCCACCAGTGAACCACCTCTGGGCATTAGCTTCCCGGAGACTGACTTGCGAGCAGTCTTACGCCACAAGGTTTTCGCTCTTTGGGACGCTGAATGGCGCGATCTGACCACATCTAATAAACTCCATGCTATCAAGGAGACAGCGACTGTGTGGCGGTCATCCATGCGAGCCACTCGCAGAGACTCCGTTGTCCTTTGTCAGCTCTGCGTTGGCCACACCGAGCTGACTCACAGACATTTACTATGTGGTGAGGACCCGCCTCTCAGTCGCTGCGGGGCGGCTTTGACGGTGGTCCACATTTTGTTGGCCTGTCCGCTTTTAGCTGTGCTCAGGCAGACATTTGCACTGCCTGATACGCTCCCTGCCCTTTTAACACATGACACTGTCATGGCAGGCTTAGTTTCGCGTTTTATTTGGGCAGGGGGTTTTTATCATTTAATCTGAGTGTTTGTCATTTTTTCGTTATGAGTCTGGCATTTGGCCTGCGATTTTAGACTGTGTTATTTTTTAGTATGTTTCTAGGTGGTTGGCTTTTCCTTTTTTGTCTGTATGATCGGCCAACCACTGTCACACACTGTGTGATTTTAAATTCCTTTTGTCTCGTCTCAGTCGCCTGTTGTCATGTCCATTGTTCGTTTTTATTCTGTGTGGGTGTTTGCAGTTTCGGAAAAAGGGACCGATGACCGTAGCAGTCTGGTCCCTTTAATCCCACAAACCAACCAACCAACCACCTCCAACATGGACTCTCCAGGTAATGTTCTTTTTGACGAACTGTACTGAGAAATGACATTTGAAGCTGAGAGCAGAAGAATTTTACTGCTGCACACATACATTCCGCATGAGAACCATGGTGATAAGATACAAGAAATTGTGTTTAATATGGAGGCATAAAGACAGTATTTTCTTTTCTCGCTCTCCTTGTAAGTGGAGTAGGAAAGGAAATTACAAGTAGCGGTGGAGGGCACCCTCTGCCACGCACCGTAATATGGCTTCCAAAGTATGCATACAGATGTAGATTTATTCTACGTATTACATGTCAGTCCATTCATTTACAGGCACTCACGACTTACACAAGAATGTTTTCTCTTACTTATTGATGAAACAAAAGACAGAATTTCTGCTGCTGATTATCACTCACAAAGTGAGGTCCCCAGCGGTGGGATGGAATACTTTAATTACGTATTTAGTGATGCAGGTTAAGATCCCAGATGTCAAACCCTGTAGCCATTCACCCTGGAGTGTCCTCGTTTATGAGTAATAGACAGAAAAAGGAATCAAAAATTTTATGTGGTGAGTAACAGCTTTGAAAGCGAAAATTAATGTAGAATAGTTGTGCAGTGTAATGCCTTCCGTAAGTGCATCATATACTGAAGGGTGTGAGTTCGAATCCCATCAAGTTGCTAATTTTTTTTACTTTTATATGTTTACCAAAAGGACTGATAATTACACTTATTCAATTAATTATTTTAAATTTAAATTGTTATTTATTTTCCTTTGTCACACATTAGTCGTTTTATGAAATTTTTAATTTGTTCTCATTATTCTTTCCCCTTGGAATTTTTGTGAGTGTGAATTTCGTTATGTTTATTTATTACAATATTAAATATCTGAAAATGCCACTCAGTCGGTTGAAAAACAGAAGACGAATTAATCTGTTTATACTGACTGTGAAATTGTGTCAAATATGTTATCTTCATTATAAGATGTACATATTTCTTTGGATGGTAGTCATTGTACAAACATATAAAGCATAGCCCAAATTCCTATTACACTGTGGACAAAATAAAGGAGATGAAGATTTAAACGAAAGACAGGATTATAAATAAAAAGAAATTCAAGAAAAATGCGGAATAGATCTAATAATTGCAATGACATGGCAGAGAGAATAAATTAATTAATATTTCGTGAACAAAGGTATGAAGTGGAAAAAGAATAACACGAAGAAAAATGAGAGCAAATGAAGAAGCTGATGTGATGATTAAGATGATGTGACAAAAGAATATAAAATTATACTTAAACCAATTAATTGATTAAAACTAGTGGCCAAAGTAATTTCGATAAAATTTTAAAAATGAACATAAACTAAAGTACTTGACAAGATTCGAACCCATGACCTTCTGTATGTGAGGGTCTTAACCTATCCATTACGCCACGAAACCAGTCAACATGATGATACGAAATTAAGGGTACTGAGTTTCACGCTACATCCTGAAACTTTTTTCTTCATTAACTAGTGAATGAGGGCTATCAGGCTGAATGGCTGCAGGATCTCATAGCTGAGATATTAACTTATGTCACGATACAGACTCTTTGAAAAGTCAGTCCCACGACTGCGGAACTCTCCATGTCAGTAACAACTTTTGAATTGGCCAATAATTTTCTCATCGCAATCGCTTTACGAGTCATACTGAGAGGTTGTAGTGTGTCAGCCCACAAAACCTAGTACAAGAGGTATAGAGCTCCCTCTCAACTCACGTTTCGTCAGAGTATCAATTACCTGTCATATTCTCACGAATCTTCCACTCTTTGATATATACTATGTTAATCAACCAGATTTCTACTAGTATGAGATGTCCCATGCCACGTCACAGACTACTACTAACTCTCCCGAAATTCATCAGGTTCCGATAGCAATGTCCCATTAGTTAGAAGGCTGTCTAGTCGTCCACCTGTCACAGACTGAATAGCGAGCTATAACAACTATAAAAATGGGACACTAACATACAGGGGGAGCATCATAATGGTGCTGAGTACACTTGGACTGCACAAAGAAACGCAGACACGTAGGACCTACAATTCATTGATATCGAATGATTGTCTATGAAAATCCACCTTGTAACCTCCCCACAAAAATATATGATAATAGTTATTTAAGTGTTAATGGTCATCGTGCTAAACGTAACCTCCCAGCAGAAATAAAGAAAAGTCTATGATAATGAAAACGAGCCAAAAATTTGGTCCCCACAAAAATTATAGAATTATAATGACCCAAATGTAAACTCGACACAAAAATTGAGAAATGAAATTTAATCATTAAACCCACGATAATAGGGCAGCATCGCTGACCTTAGGCCCTGTGCAATAATTAATCCGATAAATTGATTCTGGGAGGAAAAGCATAGGAAATATTGTTTCAATTGGAATGATTCTTTTCTTAAATACGATTGCTTTGAAAACAAAATTATTATTGGGGCATTTCTTGAACAAATTAATGACAATTAACATACATTACATTATCAGATGTGCGCAATGCTGCTTCATTACCTTATTTAACAATATACCTCGTCCCAAACCTTGGCCAGAGATATAAAGGGCGCATGCCGTCGATCCATGACGACGCCCGCCGACTCCTCACACACAACTCGCAACAGCGTCTAACTCGCAACTGAACCCAACTCGCAACTGAACTCTCGCGCAGTCAAGCGCAGACTAGATACGATAAATGACTCTCTGGTCAGAGATTCTGTCATGCCTCGCCATCGCTGGTAATGAAAACGTATGACACGTACGCGTTTCATAACCCTCCACTGGGGGGGGGGGGGGGGGGCAAAAATTTGGCAGCGATGGTGAGTCACTTGGACTTGCCATGAGCAACAATTTTTTTCATAATTGATTAACTTTTCAATTACAGCATATATACAGATATAGAACATGAAGTAAATATGGTGCACATGCACCAAGTACAAAACATATTAGACAATGACAAAATGTTAGTACAAAACATATTAACAAATGACATAAGTGCACCTGAACTGAAAAATTCTTCAACGTTTTCACAACAAATAAACATAATGAGTACAAATCTCATTGACAAATGACATAAGTACACATGTACTGTAGTTCAGAACGTATCAGCAAATCAAAATGCACATACAATGAGTAGAAATCATGTTAGAAAAATGACAAAAGTGCACATGCACTGAAAAACTCTTTAGCATTTTCACAGCAAATAAACGTAATGGCAAAAAATCATGTTGACAAGTGACATAAGTGCACATCCACTGTAGTTCAGAATATATCGAAAAAAATGTATAGGCCATGAATACAAATGATGTTAGCAAAAAAAAAATTTTCACTATGTTACAAGAATTAGGATTGGAAAGGGAAGGATTGCATCATGGTTGTAGCACTTTAGGTTGCACGCAGCTGCACTGAAAGTCCGTATCTTTCCACAGAAGTACAACACCAAGTGAGACAATCTGAAGTTCTTTTCCCAGAAGTGTTTATCAGCGTACCCAAGACACTGAAATGTCGTAGTCATATTCCATGTTATCATTTTGGCAGTACATCAGGTACACCAAACAGTGGGACCATAATAACGTCTCCATCGCTCACGGTGGTGGACACCATGTCGTGTCAACACCACGCTCTTGCAAGGCACACCAACGTAGAATTAGTGCAAAAACCAAATATAGTGCTCCATGATCAAGAGGATATACAGGACAAATGGATATTGCAGTAATGCAGGGTAGTTAGGTTAGAAGGTTAAGGACATTAAGTCACATACTAGTCTTCATTGGGAATTACATTAGTAGTTTGCGGCATTCATAGCCCAGTTATTGAACATTTCTGTACCATGTATGTAGTATTACAGAAAAATTTTCATTAATTGTTTTACAGAGAACATTGGCACTCAATCTCTAATTACAAATCATCAGAAGTCATTACTTAAAACAGGAGGTAGTCAATAACATAGTATTACAGAATAATGTTGACAATTAATCATTGGTCATCCCAATACAGTAATCAGTAGCATTCATTTCCCAGTTACAAAGCATTATTAATTAATCAGTAGCATTCATTTCCCAGTTACAAAGCATTATTAATTAATCATTGGTCATCTCAATACAGTAATCAGTAGCATTAGCATTCATTTGTCAGTTACAAAGCATTATTAATTAATCATTGGTCATCTCAATACAGTAATCAGTAGCATTCATTATTCAAGTGACATACTATTCAGAGCTAATCAGTATTACTCAGAACTCTCTTAAACTGGTATCATTATTTGGGACTGGTAATACATTCTTTTTTTGGCAATGCATTGCTTTGGGTAATTATAGGGGAAAGCAAGAAGAAAAAAAATTGCTTCTAGGTTGTTCCTGTAAATGGAAATGTGTAACGTCATTCGTCATGAGTCAGCTGTAGCAAGGTTATGATACAAATAGAGTATATGTAATCAGATTCATAAATGACGTAGATTTAATGAACAACTGCTTATAGCACATTAATTTCATAAATAATTTCTCCTGCAAAAATATATAAAAAAATGGATTATTAAGCTGAAAGAAGAAACGCATTTTATGCTGAAAAGTAGTGAACTTCGAATTAACAGGTAGTGAAATGTGTATAATGATGTGTTCCATAGCTGTCCTTTCCAAAACCTTCAGTCATTATACTATGCAATATAACACCTGCTGTCAAAGCGAACTGCAGCAAATACTTAAATAACTACATAGCATGAATACATAACTTCCACATTATCCTCATCTGTAAAGAAAAAACTTCATTATCCAACACTTCATTATCTATATTATCATAACTCCATTATTATCATCACCTGTAAAGAAAAACTTCATTATCCATAGTAGCATATTCTTCATCATTATTCATCAGCATTCATTATCATCTGCAAAAAAATCACTTCATTACTCATTATACAACTATTCCTTATTTCTATCATATTTCATCACTAAAACTAAGATGTGTAGTTCTGTCTGACAGCCTGCATCAATCGTCTTGTATTCTGAAAGAAAAAATTAGTTAAGACTGCTATTATACGATGTGTATAGTATATTCTTGTTAATCCTTGTTAACCCTGATCCATCTACTCTTCCTCACGAGGTTTGCATCTTCTTTCGATCATTCCGAAGGTGAAATTCCCATTTCTGTTTAATTTATTTCTTTCATGCATCATTTCTTTCTGAAATTGATGAACAGAGATTAATGTCTTGCATTTAAATCATATACTCACTAAATAATGATTTGTTTATGGTAACATAATTAAGCATACAGCATAACATGACAGAAACGTAAAATGTGAAAAACTTATATAGTGTTCAGAGGCAAAAATGTACTCAGTGTAACACAATGTAACAGTAAAGTAGTCACAATGTTGAGATATCGTAAGGCAAAATGTCAAAGTCAACTGGTGTTTGCTATATCTTAACTATTTCATAGTGCATACAAACAAAACATGAAACAATCGTATGTACCTAAGAAAGACAAAAAATGTGATGTTCGTTGTGTTCAGCTTGTATGTTGTGTAGTTAAAAGGGGCGAGAATTAAGGACTTTAATAGAGAGAAAATTTAATAAAATTAATATGCCACTAGATAGCATTGCATAATTACTCATAAGATACGTAAGTTTCTCTGGAAAAAAATGTGCACAGTCTGATATTTAACGACAAGAAGAGCGACCAGCTAACCTTACCTTGCCGGGCATTTGCCAAGAAAAAATACGATAATCATCAATAAGTAGTCACATAAATATAATTGCGTAAGTGGTCATAAAATGTGTAAACTCATCTGGAAAAATATGCACGGTCTGATGTGTAACGACAAGAAGAGCCACCTGCTAACCTTACCTTGCCGGGCACTTGCCAAGAAAAAATTCGATAATCATCAGTAAGTAGTCATGTGAATATAATTGCATAAATAGTCATAAAAGGTGTAAATTTATCTGGAAAAATATGCACGGTCTGATGTATAACGACAAGAAAAGCGACCTGCTAACCTCATTCAATAAAAGGCTTGATGTTTGACCAGTGGTGAGTGCCTTTGGATTTTCTGGTTCTCAAAGTTTCGACGTGTACAACATTGGGGTGAGGAATGCTGCGAATCCCATATGGACCTGCGTATAGAAGTTGAAATTTACTGCACCTACCTTTTCCTTTGTTGGATAAATAGTGTGTACGTACTAATATTTTCTGTCCAATGTGAAAGTCATGGCGTGTACAAACATGTTTTTGCTGTCTTCTCCGGCGCTCTGCGGCACGTTTGATGTTGTTCAGCGCAATGTCGATTATTTCGTGGTGTCGTAATCGACAAGATGTAGGAAAGTTTACTAATTCTGTAATTTTGTTAGGTGATTCAACATTTTTCAGTATAACAGACGGAGATAGCGTAGTGGATTCATTTGGTATGGAATTAATTACATCTTGGAATGAGAATATGTGTGTGTCCCAATCAATATGTCTTTTGTGGCAGTATATTCTACACAGTTTACCAATTTCTTTCATTAATGGTTCACAAGGGTTCGAAGAAGCGTGGTACTTGGATATATAGATCAGAGAAATGTTTCTAGCTCGTAACATAAGTGTCCATATAGCAGAACGAAACTGTGATCCATTGTCGGAAATTACTTTCAACACATGCCCTACATGAAATAGAAAATCCTTTAGCAATGCTTTCGAAACGGTTTTAGCAGTAGCTTTGCGTAACGGAGTGAAGGTAACAAATTTTGAAGTGAGTTCAACAGCGACAAAGATGTAGCAAAAACCTCTATTATTTCTGGGAATCGGACCAAAAATGTCTACAGCGGCCATATGTCTTAATTTAACAGGTACAATGGGATATAATGGAGGAATATGTGAAGTACTGTCTGACTTAGCTTTCTGGCAGATTTTACATGACGCTAAAACTCGTCGTATTCCTTTCTCCATGTTGGCAAAATAACAGTTCTGTCTCAGTATAAGAAAACATTTTCTAGCTCCGTAATGTGCGTAACTTAAATGAGTATACCAGATTAATTTGTTAACCAGTTCGTCAGGAATGCATAATAACCAATTGTTGCTGTCAGGATGAGAGCGGCGAAATAGAATGTCATTGCGTACAGTGTAATGGTTTCTAATCGTAACATTATTCCTATCTTGCCAAAGGTGTTAAATTTCTTTCCACACGTTGTCTTTATTTTGCTATTTTGCTATGTCCTGTAATGACGACGAAGTGAAATTTTCAAATGCAACTTGTTGAATGTACATAACGCTGGAATTTCCTTTGCAGAAGTTGGTTGCGATGTCTTGCTGATTGTTGCTGAAAGAACGAGATAGTGCGTCTGCTATAACATTTTGTGTGCCGGGAATGTGAACTATTGTAAAACTAAATTCCTGCAAGTAAAGTTTCCATCTCCTTAATCTGTCGTGAGTGAATTTAGCTGAAAGTAAAAATTGTATAGCTCTATGGTCAGTGTAAACGGTGGGGTGTCTTCCATAAGGAAAGTGCCGAAATCTCGTAAAAGCCCATACAACACATAATGTTTCCAGTTCTGTAACGGAATTATTTCGTTCAGCAGGCGACAGAATGCGACTTGCAAATGCGATGTTTTTAATTACTGTAGAACCATCTTCTTCAATTTCCTGAAAAATATGTACGCCTAAAGCGATGTTAGAACTATCGGTGGCAATGGAAAAATTTCTGGTAAGATCTGGGTGCGATAAAAGTGGTGCATTCAACAGGGCATG
Organism: Schistocerca piceifrons; assembly: GCF_021461385.2. Taxonomy (NCBI): domain Eukaryota; kingdom Metazoa; phylum Arthropoda; class Insecta; order Orthoptera; family Acrididae; genus Schistocerca; species Schistocerca piceifrons. The sequence continues at coordinate 134,982,044 of NC_060138.1, read as the reverse complement.
TTTCAGGTTCATAAATTCAGAATGTGCTTGCTTATCCCAGTACCAAATAGTGTTTTTTCCTGTCAATTGGCATAATCTAGGTGTGTCTAAAGCAGAGTGATGAATAAATTTACGAAAAAAGTTAGTTAAACCTAAAAAACTGCGTAGTACTTTCTTCGTCGTAGGAACAGTAATGTCATGTAAAGTTTGAGTTTTTCAGGATCAGGCGCAATGCCTTCTGCTGAAATTACGTGTCCAAGAAATTTTATAGAAGTTTTCCAAAGTGCGATTTACTGAGATTAACTGTAAGTCCTTGTGCATGAAAAGTTTGCAACAGTCGTTCAAGAATCATATTGTGTTCAGACCAGTTAGCTTCTGCAATAAGAATGTCGTCTACGTTCGTCGTGATTCTGTCTTTAAGTTTTGTCGGAAGTATTGTGTTCAAACCGCGAATAAAAGCTGCTGAAGAAATAGTTAAACCGAATGGTAATTTACAAAATTGATAACAGTCACCAAAACAGAGGAAAGCTGTGTACTTTCTGCAATTCGGACGGAGCTGAATTTGCCAAAATCCCGATTTTAGATCTAATGTAGAATAAATAGCAGTACCGTGAAATCTCTGTAGAAGTTCCTCTAATGCCTGTGGTCGATCTATTTCATTAATAATTATGTCATTGATGTGACGCGAATCAAGTACGAGGCGAAGTGAGCCATCTTTTTTCTTAACAATATGTAGCGGGTTTATGTACGGACTAACTGCCGGTTCAATAATTCCTTGGTCAAGCATAGCTTGCAATTCTTTCTTGACCTGTTCTCTATGGATATATGGAATGGGATAATGCTTTGCTTTAAATGTGTCGTGTTGTTTGACTTGAAATTCGTACATAAAACCAGACATAGTACCAGGAATGTTGTCGAAAACTGGAGCTTGCTGTAAAAGAATTTTGTGTAGTTGCGTCCGTTCGTCTTCTGTATTTGCACTGCTCTGCTTAACTTTATCAGAAATCATCTGCATTACATCGTAGTCAGCTTCGTCTGGAGTATTATAGTTATGTACGCTCGTATCTGTGAACAATGTGGAATTACAATCTATGTTACGTGATACGGAAATGACCTCTGTGCGATTAATTGTCTGTTCCTCTGCAGATAAAGAGTGCTGAAATTCTATAGCAAATTGTATATTTTAATCCTTCAACATTAAATTGAAATTCTGAAAATCGATAACTGCGTCGTGTTGTACCAGAAAATTCGTACCTAAAATAACGTCTGTTGTCAATAAAGGAACAATCCAAAAATTTGAGTAAAATGTGTGACCTGCAATATAAAATGATAACTATGTCTGTAATTTAACATCTACTCCTTTACTCGATACTGCTCCTTTTACTTTCGTATTGCCTAATGGTAATGTAGGATAGGTATTCTCTTTGTTACACTCGTTAAAAGTTTCTTCATTTATTACTGAAATAGGTGATCAGGAATCGATTACTGCTGAAAATTTCGATAACCAATTTTAATTTCGATGACAGGGTGTGAAATAGTTTTTTGAACAACTGGTCTTTCCTCTAAAAGAGTGTCTCTGATGTCGTCAAAAGTAATAACAATTTCGTGAACAAGATTCTGCGTGTCAAAAGTAGTGCTTGTGTTACTGGAAGATGTGACCTGTACAGTATCTAGTCAGATTCTATCTGACGTGTTATTATCTTCTGGAGGAAGTTGTGGCATTTCGACTATTTGAACTGTTCTGTTATTTCTTCCAGACGTATTACGTTCAGGATGATATCTACTGTCGGGTTCATTCATGAGAATATGTTCTTGCAAATGATTTTGCTGTTGGTAAGACCGACTGTTATTATATGTATGTTGAAAATTGTGCTCATTGTTTTTACGTCTGTCGTGATAGTCATTCCTATACGGTGCATTGCGATAGGAACTGAAATATTGAGTTTTCTGTACGTAGTTATTTTCTAGCTGGCGTGCGTTACTATTTGTTGTACCTGGGACTATACGTGCACGCGGCGAAACATTAAAGCCTGGTTGACCTTGTGCATTACATTGTTGGTCAAGTATCCTAACCGGCTGGCTTTCATGCTGTTGTGGTGGAAAACGTCTATTATTACCAAAATGTGGTTCCTGTTGCTGATAATTTTGACGACTTTGATAATTAAAATTTTGTCTGTTATTAAAGTTCTGGTGGTTGTTGTTCCTAATGCGTCTGTTACCTTTGCTATTGAAATTACGTGGCTGATCGTAATTGCTGTACGTTTGTTGACCTTGGTTATTATAAGAAAAAGTTTTGTTTATAAAGGAATAATTCGATTGCTGCACTTCCAAAAGCTGTAACAGATCCCTGAATGCAGAAATGTTTTCCTTCTGTTGACCCATTAAAAGTGACACTCTTAATGACTGTGGTAATTTAGAAGTGCATAATTGTATAAGTGCAGATTCACTGTATGGTTCGCTTAAGTACTGATTTTGTTGGACCATGTGCTCAAAAAATTGCGCGACACTGGGAAAATTTGAGTTCTCATAATTTGATAAACTAATTAGTTAATCCTTAATTCCGCGCTGTGTCGTCTTCGACCAATATGCTGACAGAAAAGCATTCTGAAATTCTTCTACCGAGTAACATTGTCTCGCGATCGGTCTCATACGAGTTGCCGGTTCGCCTTCCAGAAAACTGCAAATAAAATCAAGTTTATGCGTTACGGACAAAGTCGGTGGAAAAGCAAAGCTAAATTGTTGTATCCAATCTAGCGGGTGGATCTGTGTTCTGTCATTTTTAAATACTTTGAATTTTCTCACTGACAGAAAATGTTTGTAATCAAAATTATCGTCTCTGTATGATGGAAAAGGTTCACGATTGTAAGAATGTCTGTGCCTGTTCAGAATCTATGTCGCGTACTCTCTGTGGATTACCCAAATTATGCGCGCTGCGTGAGTCTGACAAATGTTCGCAAAGTGGCGTCTGCTGTGATGTGTTATTAACTGAAATATTTTTTATCTCTGTTACCTCTTGCTGTAAACTTGACAATTTTCTACGCAATGTGTTATTAGACGAATCGATCTCATTGATTGTCTGCTGTAAATTTTGGAATTCAGGTGTTTGGTTCAACAAAATCGGTGCAGTATTGTCTGATTTGCTGTCATTATTACTTTCAATAATATCAATACGACTGGCCAATTCATCACATTTTTCAGTCAGTATTTTCACCTGATCATCGGTTTTAGTGTCAGAGGCATTAATCTGTTTTTGCATTTTACGTGTGGTTTCGTTCAGTTTTTTAACTTCAGCTTTGATGTCATCGGAATCCTGTGTTAGTTCTAATTGTTCGAGTCTGTCGGTCACTGTTTGAAAATCTGTTGTGTATGTGTCTGTTTTCGATTTAAGATCTGAAATTTCGTCATGTATTTCTGTGTTCGACTGTTTGATGGTATTAATTTCATCGGACACTGCAGCAATATTGCTGTCCACGTGTGTTTTTGCCTTCGCGAAGAATTTACGTTTGCTTCTTGTCTCTGTGATTGTTTCCATTACTTGTCGTTTTACTTTATTTTTATCCTGTATAAATTTGCGGAAACGCGTATCACTGTTTTGTATGTGGTGATTAAAACGTTCGTCAATCTGAGTGTTCTGTTGTTCGAATTTCCCGTCTATCTTTGTATCCACCGTGCGCGAAAGTTCTGCTGTCATTAGTTTAAACTCGTCGCGTAATTGTGTTGTCTTTTCAGAGCATTGTTTGCCGACTGCGCTAATTTCCTCTCTAAGTGTTTCTGTTGTAGCTGTTTGCATATCCCTTAATTCTTGAGCAACAGATCTAATTTCTTCGCTACTTTTTCTTGAACAAGCCTCCATTTCCTCGCGTAATTGTTCCTTAGTATAATGACACTGTGCGACAACTGCTGTAATCTGCTCGCTAAGCTGTCTGGAATTGTTGTCTAATTTTTCATTAAGGCTGTCATGCTTATCATTAAGCTGTTTGATCTGTTCACTAAGCTGTCTGGAATTGTTGTCTAATTTTTCATTTAGTTTGTCTTGTTTTTCATTCTGTTGTCTGATGTGTTCATTAAGTTGTTTGAAATTTTCATTATTATTGTCTAGTTTTTCATTCTGTTGTCTGGAATTTTCATTAATTTCGTTCTTAAATTGTAGCAATATTGCCATAATTTGATCCAAACGAAAAGTAGCTGTTGCATTTTCAGTGCTGTGTGGTGGTGTATGTGCAATTGTCACGTTTTGTGTGACCATTTGATCATTCTGTGATTCACTAAAAGGTTTGTCAGTCGAATGTACAATGTCGGTCACTATTTCGGAAATAAATAAATCGTCCTTCCTTGAGTATCCTGTTCATTTTCATTAGAAAAATTTGTCTGGTCGTCACGTAAATCCTGCAAACTGGGTGTGTTAAGCTGGGAACCACTCATTGCAACAGAGCGCCCCGCATCATCAATTGTCGTCAAATTAATAGAGGACACAATGGAGTTCGTTTGTTTGTTAATATAAAAATCATCATTAGTGGTTGGAACGCACTGATTGTCAGTAAACGCAGGATTGTCATCATTACACTGCGTCTCACAAGTACTATCGGTGAAGTTGTTTAAGTCGGTAATTTCATTCATTACACCTCGCGATGTACTATTAATAGTTTTTCGCGGCATTTTTACACAAATCACAATTATTCACTAATGAGACAAGGCCAATGCAAAATCCTACAAATACAAATACAACAAAGAGCAACGAATTGCCGATGATCTGAGGAAAGACAGTCACAGAATTAGTGAAAGCGTTGCGCCAAATGTTAATTATATTTTAGTAAATAAAAGCAGATATCTGGCTACTTCTCAAAAGATTCTCAAAGAAATACGATCCTGGTCCGGATGTCGCCAAGTGTAACCTCCCCACAAAAAAATGATTGAAAATAGTTAAATGTGAATGGACATCGTGCTGTAAAACGTAACCTCCCAGCAGAAATAAAGAAAAGTCTATGATAATGAAAACGAGCCAAAAATTTGGTCCCCACAAAAATTATAGAATAATAATGACCCAAATGTAAACTCGACACAAAAATTGAGAAATGAAATTTAATCATTAAACCCACAATAATAGGGCAGCATCGCTGACCTTAGGCCCTGTGCAATAATTAATCCGATAGATTGATTCTGGGAGGAAAAGCATAGGAAATATTGTTTCAATTGGAATGATTCTTTTCTTAAATACGATTGCTTTGAAAACAAAATTATTATTGGGGCATTTCTTGAACAAATCAATGACAATTAACATACATTACATTATCAGATGTGCGCAATGCTTCTTCATTACCTTATTTAACAATATACCTCGTCCCGAACCTTGGCCAGAGATGTAAAGGGCGCACGCCGTCGATCCATGCCGACGCCCGCCGACTCCTCACACACAACTCGCAACTGCGTCTAACTCGCAACTGAACCCAACTCGCAACTGAACTCTCGCGCAGTCAAGCGCAGACTAGACACGATAAATAACTCTGGTCAGAGATTCTGACATGCCTCGCCATCGCTGGTAATGAAAACATATGAAACGTACGCGTTTCAACCTGTACATGTCCTTATCTCCTATAACTCATTACCACGATTAACACGGTAGAAATACGACAGTTTCATGGTGTCAGAGTCTTCGATGACAGCATATAGAGCCAATTAACCAATAAGTACAGGCCACGACAAATCAATGTCAGTGTTTCCTCGTGCAACGACGGCAGTCATCTTAATACCTTTAACATCTGAATCCGAAATGTAGTGGGTCAGTTTCTATGTGACATACTAACAGGATTTGCAGTCACTCATCTTCTACATTGTCGCGTCTTAGTGGGCGGATCAGACAGTGCTTAAAAATCCATGGTGATAAATTTGAGTCTGACATATTCTTCGGCTTTAGGTCATCTACTAGTCAGTTCTTAGTGCTTGTGTTGCTTTCCTTAAGATCCCAGAAACTGAATCCAAACCCGATGTAGGCATTCAAGTTCATCTCGTTCCGTATACTTAGTTCTAGGTATTTTCTGGCAGTTAACGGTGCAATAGATGCATTTAATTACTATCAGGTAAACTACCAACTCGACCACAGGTCTTCCCACCTGCTTGCAAAAATCTTTATTACCTACAAACATTCAACACCTATAGCAAATATACTGCAAGTTACCGTACAGTACATGCAGGAGGTACATCATGCCAGTATTATCTACTACCTCACCATTTCAATCTCACACCTGATTTAGGAAAAATTACGTATACACTTCCATAAATACCATAATCCATGCCTATGTATCCTCTAGAAATATGTCGTCTTCCTCAGAGATTTGATTTTCTGTCACTTATTCCAATGGAGTATTCCCATTCACAAATCCCAGCAGCATCCACATGATGCTTTTGCTTGCCACATCGATCATGTAAAATGAACAGTTGTGCAGTCGCATCACATGTTGACTGAAAAACAATGGTGATTCAGGAGATCAGTGTGGGAATACCTTCAGTCCGCATAGGTTGCAAGTATCATGCAAAACAAACAGCTCAACCCACCTATATACCTCACCAATATGCTCAGGCATCCTCTAGGTTACGAAGTGGCATACGTTCAAAGCTCACTTTACAGATAACCACCTATAAAGATTTAAGATGCAGACACTTCTGCTCATGTGATAGTAAGGTCACTCCTGGCCACATATTCTAAATTTGCTTGTAAATGTAGTCACGTTTTTAACACCTAGAGCCACTGTCTTGTGTTTCGGGTATGTGTGTGAGTGTATCGGATTCATGTGGGCCTCCATACCACTGGGTAGGTTTGGGATAGAGCTCGTAGATGGACCATCAAGTATTACAATGCAATAAGGTTCAAAAATAGAATCTACCACGCATTATGGTCAAGACAGGGTTTGAAGCTGGTTCCACCACACATTATATTTGGGACTGGGTCCAAAGGTGGTATCCACCAGATTTTACAGCTGGGATATGCTTTGGAGATCGATCCACCACACACTGTAATTGGGGCCGTGTTCAAAAGTGGATTCACCATGCATTATGGCTGATGTAGACTATGGAGAATCCTGTATGGGTTACGACCAGAATAGGGTTCAGAGGCGGCTTCACCATGCGTTGCAATTGGGATAGAGTTTGAAGGTGAACCCACCAGTGATATATCTGGTGCAGTGTCTGAAGGTAGATTCACCAGCAGCAGGTCCAAAGTACGGTCTGTGGCCCTCTACCCTGCACCACTTCATGTTAAGTTAATACATATGTATGCAGAAAAATGACACCATTGTTTTAGAGGTTTACAACAGTACTATATTTGTAAGCAAGTTTAGAATAAATGACCACATGTGATGTCATGGTCACATGAGCAGAAGTGTAGGCATCGTAAATGTTTAGGGTTGCCTATATATAAAGAGATTCTCAAAGCAGGTCGCTCTGTAACTTGATGAATGTTTGGGAGTGCTTGGGAGGTATATTGCAGGGTTGAAATGTTTGTTTTGTACAATACATGTAACCTATGTATAATGTAAATACTCCCACATTCATCTCTTGAATCAAAAGCGTTGTGTAGCACATGTGTTGTGTGGGAGATTAGATTAATTGGTTGGTTGGTTTTGGGGAAGGAGACCAGACAGCGAGGTCATCGGTCTCATCAGAGTAGGGGTGGATGGGGAAGGAAGTCGGCCGTGCCCTTTCAAAGGAACCATCCCGGCATTTGCCTGGAGCGATTTAGGGAAATCACGGAAAACCTAAATCAGGATGGCCGGACGCGGGATTGAACCGTCGTCCTCCCGAATGCGAGTCCAGTGTTTAGATTAATTCATCTTAAATGTAAATTATATGATGTGATGCTGGCATCTTCCAGAGGTTGGTCATTAGCTATTAAGCAACGTCCTGACAAACTAAGTGGATCTGGATTCTTTTACACTGATGTTTCCATCATTGTGGAGGGTTGAAATACTGGAATGAAACTCGTAGCCCCTGTGTTGAACATGAAGTGTAGTTTTCCAAGTGCTTTTTTGTGTTTTTTGCGAGGAGTAGAGATTTTTTGTATAATTTCTGTTGGAAGCGAGATGCAAAAATTGTTGCATAGGTTTCAGCTAATATTAAACCTACATCAGATCATGTGAAAGTAGCAGCAAAACACCATATGACTGTCAGGGCTTCTGAAATTGCTCACCTGTGTAAAATACATCTCCTGTAAGAGGTGAGAATACTCTTCTTTTCCTGCAGACATATTGTTGCTTGTTTTAAAGGTGAACATACCTTTTCCTCATGTGCTATGTGTCAGTCACCTGTTTTAGCTATAGTCAAAACATTTTTGATGAAGGCAACAACGTTTGTAAGAAATACTATGTAATTTTTATACTTTGTTAAGACACATTGCGAAGAATAAAGCATTATCGATAAGATGCGTCCTTTTCTTGTTTTTTTTCCCCCAACATGAATCACACTTAGGTCTACTCTTAATATGATAGCTATGATTACACCGTGATCATAACACCTCTTGATCTCTGTAGGAGAACTGTGATTTTGTAAATGTTGAATCATGGAATTGACACACACTGCCACCGTTCTGTAGACTCATACAGTCGTCCATGGGCTTAAAAAACATCATTTCGTCCCCCAGCAGTGTACTATTGTTAAGACCTCTACTATAGAGTTCCAAATGATCTGGTAACAAGTACTTTGAGACATATCCATCCCACCAATTTAGTAGCGACTAGACTCTGTGTTGCGGTGTACTCCAGGAATGAAAACAAAATCTGGGTGTTGTCTACAGCTACGCATCCCATTACTTTAGTATAAAGTATTACACAGCAGATGTAATCAGAATTAGTGGTTGAAGGTGCTTGGTTTCTTAATGTATGCACTATGTGCTGGATGGAAGGATGATGTAACGTATCAGTACTTTAATAGCTAGTACCCTGTGTCTCTAGAGACATTGTACTGTATTCCATAGTCAGGCGTGTTGTTTATATTAGGAGAAATTGGTATGAATGCAGAGGGAATATAAAAATTCCAACTAAGCAGAACTTGTTGACGTTGAAATCGACCTTTAGCCTCCACTATTGCAATAGCCGTCTATCGATTACTACTGGCTTATGTATTCGGATAGTCAGATTAGATATGTGCGACTAAATAACATTTGGGAGAAACTTTTACGTCCTCCTTCGCTAAAAAGATGAAGGTTTTTAAGCTCTGACTTATAAATATGAAAATGGACAGTTCGAGTTTGATCCTGTCTAAATGCTAGCGATACGGAAGTACATTGCAAAAATCAGTATGGGTTGTATTTGGTGCACAAGATTGTAGTTTTAATGGAGCTTTTGTTAATAGTGGAAGGGAGTATCCTACACAGAATCCCTGTACTTAAAAAGCCCTAACAAACTTTTGGAGATTAAGTTACATGCATCTGATTCGATTGCACCACTGAATTATTTGGTATTTCTTTTCCTCCGAAGCAAATTACGTTTAGAAATCGGGAGGGGATCTATATTAGGCCACAACCTGGTGCAGCCGGCGTGGCTACGAGTGCAGCTGTCAGTACTACATCCGCGATCCTCTGCAGCGTCCCGACCAGACGAGACACCTTTTCGAGCACCCCACACACTATGGTGACGACTGCAGTAAGGTCGCTATTCACCACAGCAGTCGCTATGGAGCGGTTGGATGGAGCTGAGGTGTAAGCGGCACTGAGATCATTACCACTCCTGCCGTCTCCCTCCTTCTGTCACCTGTTTCACTGTGCATCTCGCCTCTGGAGGTATCAGCACGCTACTCGTCAGGCGTGCCGTCTGTGGCACACTTCCTGACGCCGGTGCGGATTCTTCTGTTGCCCTCTGGGGTGGGTGCAGCAGTGACAATGGCTCTGTCTGGTGTCTTCTAGGTGTTGGCCAGCCCCTCCGCGATCTGTTCACCTGGGCACGGATGTGGGACGGAGCTGTCGGCTACTTGCTTGGTGGGCAGGCCGCATTGGCTGGCTATAGCATCTTGAGTCTTTGCAGAGCAACAGGTGTTCGCCACATGCAGGTCGCCACAGTTGGTGCACTTTGATGGAGCGTATTAGCCAGAGAGAACTTGGCGCTCGCGTGGATACCAGCGCACATTATTGTTATCTCCGCAAAGGAGCAGTGGCGAACAATGATGCGCTTACAGAATGTGTACGGTGACCTGTTGGTGAACAAAAGCACAGTGAGTCGTTGGGCGAGACGTCTGTCATCGTCGCAAGAAGGTCGCGCAAACTTGTCCTATCTCCCGCGTGTCGGCTGGATGCACAGAGTTGCGGTTTTTGCAATGTTGGAACAAGCAAACTCATTTGAGAGTAGATAGGGTAACGACCAACTCCAAAGTGTGATGCGCCACCGACAGGAAATTTAAGAAACAAGTTCAACTTGTTTGTCGCCACAAAAATTCATGACAGTGCAAGGTCTCACACAATACTGTGCCCCCGAGAGGAGCTCACAAAACTTCTTTGGATCCTACAGCCCCGATCTCGCACCCCTGCGACTTCCGTCTGTTTGGCTCAATGAAGGATGCAGTCAGAGGGAATCACTAGGTGCGTGATGAACAGGTTATTGATGCAGCAAGACTATGGCTCCGACGTCGATCAGCAGAGTGGTGCCATGTGGGCATACAGGTCCTGTCAGTAAGGTGGTGTAAGCAAGTCGCACTGGACGGAGAATATGTTGAAAAATAGGGTTTTGTAGACAAAAGAGTGGCAAACAATATGGTGCGTTGCAATCTGAATATAACAAACCTGCTTTTAGAAAACAATTTGATGCATTACTTATAGAATACCCCTTGTAATTGAAACACTGAAATTAAAAATTATGCTTCCACTGGAAACAGTTCTGTAGGTTAACTGCAAGTGGGACTGGGAGACCATTTTACCTGATAAGTAATATAGACAGACACTGTTCACGGCGGAGGTTTTTTTATATGCGACAGCCTCTTGTGATTCGATATCCATTTACGCTGAAAGCATTTGTGAAGGACGTGGAGTGAAATAATTCTCTGCGATTATCCATAGGCCCTGAATGGCATGGGATTTAGTAGGTATGTTTTTGGAATGTTGTTGGACAATGAAATTATGGCTACGTTCTCTAAGAGTTTATAGGGAATTATTTGTGGCCACCTAGCTTTAGCAATTTTACCGTAAGATCACACACACAAGAATGTTTTCTTTTCTATTCTTCATGCCGTTATATGTGCTATTTGAATAATTAAGTGCTATGGAGGAACTCTAAATTTTTAATCAAAGATGGTGATATTGTACCATTATATCCAATATAATTAAGGCACAATCATTAATAGTAGGTAAATCCTTGATTAGAGATTGTCAAGAAAGTTAGGTGCAGTACCTGATGATTCTGTGGCGATGTTACAGAATTTCAGGATTTATGGAGAGAGGTAAATGTATCAATTGAGGTAACGGATGATGGTCCGTAAACGATACAGTCGAAAGCTACAAGCACAAATCATTCTGATGTTCCTGCCAGTGGACTTCTTCTACTGCAGACTCTTTGCTTTTCGTATTTTAGATGGAGCAAAGCAAGGAAAGAAAAGAAATGACTAGTAAACATAGGTTTTAAAGTGCATTACGTAAGACCTAGGTGCACTTGTTTATCTTTTTTACTGAGAAAAACATATCATCTACTGAACAAGCGTTCATAGCTCTTAAGGTGTGCATTACAAAGCCAATGAGTAGCAAAGAATGTTTTCTTATTTCGATCCTCTCAAAACATGGGAGCCAAAGAGCTTTAAGTAGAAGAGGCCCACAGTCAGAGGCACCAGAACGATATTCGCGGCTAAATTTCCACTCTGTCGTTTCCGAATCTGTGTCCCTTACCTCAAATTGATACAATTACGCTTCTCCGTCAGTGCTGAAACTATGTAAGATCATCACGTAATCACACTGTATAGAAAGACAGTTGCGGCAGAAATCTGAAAGGAAAATGCATTAAGTCCAAGTGTTTCTCTTCCAGTAACCGTAGACCAGTCAACAATGACGGCGTCGGTCGTGTTCCCGTCCGAGAACCAGGTCAGTTAATCACGTACACCCAAAACAGTAGCAACACATTATCTTCGCAGTATCTCGATACAGTGCGTGAGACAGTTATATGATTAATTACGAAATATCCGTTTCCGACGTCCGAGTGTGCTGTAACATTAACTATAAGAAGTACTATATATTCTATAGTTCCTTTGTAAGTCAGAATGATAGTCACTCAAAACTACTCCATTGTTTTGGAAGTTATTTTTACATAATTATCACTTATCTTCCGGAAACCAGTCAACACGTTTCATGGTTGTATAATTGACTCTTTTCCTTAAAACAATAATCTAAAACGGTTCAAATGGCTCTGAGCACTATGGGACTTAACATCTGAGGTCATCAGTCTCCTAGATCTTAGATCTGCTTAAACCTGACTAACCTAAGGACATCAGACGCATCCATGCCCGAGGTAGGATTCGAACCTGCGACCGTAGCAGTCGCGTGGTTCCGGACTGAAGCGCCTACAGCCGCTAGGCCACAGCTGCCGGCCAATAATGTCAGGTTCTGAAGTCTCTGACAATAGCTCTTTCTTCTAAATGTACTTTATCTTATTAATTCGGGAATGAAACTGGGTTGCCACCTTTCTTATAGCTATGATCTAGAAGGCCTTTTTTCGGTAGTGGCACCAGCCGTTCCCACAGTGTGAAGCAGGAACCATGTTTCCCTCTGGATTGCCCAAAGTGAAATCCAACAAAAGAAATGGTTGAAATGGCTCTAAGCACTATGGAACTCAACTTCTGAGGTCATAAGTCCCCTAGACTTAGAACTAGGTAAACCTAACCAACCTAAGGACTTCGCACACATCCATGCCCGAGGCAGGATTCGAACCTGCGACCATAGCAGCAGCGTGGTTCCGGACTGAAGCACCTAGAACTGCTCGGCCACCCCGGTCGGCGAGCTGTGTCAGGCCAATCCACACGACTAAAGAAGTCATCTGAATCGGCTTGACACGCCAGCTACTTCTCAGCTGCAGCCGAAAGCGAATTACAGCACAGTGCTCTACATTATCAACGGGATGTGCCATTTCGTTGCCGCTCCCCTCGCGGGTGTACCTCAATGCTATGGCACGAGTATTTTAGTGCGTACCAGGACTGCAAAAAAGTACCTGCTAACATAACAATTAATTATGTAACTTAAGTTTTCGAAGTTACAATAAAATTGTGTGACCATCCCATACTGCATCATATACTCCAGCAGCGTATGTTATGGGATTGCGATATGCACATGTATAGATGCCGGTAATTTGCATACACAAGGTATGAAAGGGCAGTGCATTGGCGGAGCTGTCATTAATACTCAAATGACCAATGTGAAAAGTTTACCGACGTGATTTTGGCCGCAGGAAGGGAATTAACAATCTCTGAACGTGGAATGGTAGTTGGAGCAAGACACATGGGACTTTCCTTTTCGGAAATTGTTAGTGAATTTAGTACTCTGAGATCCACAGTATCGAGAGTGTGCCGAGAATACCAAATATCCGGCATTACCTCTCACTATGGATAAAGCAGTGGCCGACGGCCTTCACTTAACGACCGAGACCAGCGGCGTTTGCGTAGAGTTCCGTATCGCTGTTGTGACCCAACATGTGTCATAGAGTGTCGTAGCCTTGGTCTGCTCGATCATAAGATCTGTCTTCAATCGACGACATATGGCACATCACAGGACGACTACCGTCGTGTCATCAACATACAACATTAACCATCTATATATTGACCAATCACATGCAACAGACGTGGAATTCCATCCCACCGGCGTCTGTTTAGTACAGTGCATTAATATTTTCATGCTTGCAGTTAACAGTCTATCGTTTACATCAGTTATTAATGTAATAATACTTTATACATGCAATGATTTGTCTCTTGTTTATATTTGCCTGTGATCTTGCAATGTTAATAACTTAGATATTTACGAAGACATTACATTAATTATTGTGATTTTATTATTATCATTTACGCCTTAATTTTAGTTTTCAGTGGTCCACACCATCACTGTAATAAATTCAGCAAGTTGGGAACTCAGAGAGTTTCGAACGTCCTTCCTTGCAGCAGTTATTGGGGGACTGTGTATCACATACCTCCAGGCACGGGCGTCAGAGCGACGGATCTCGGACGGGTAAGATGCGGCCGATCCTGCGTAGATCTACGAAGAAGAAGTCAAGGCGCAAACGGGGGCGTGGGAAAGCGGTCTGCCGGACTCCTGCTGAGGCTGTGACCTCTGCGCCCAGCAGCCCGAAGCAGCTCCTGAGGCGAACGCCGGTAAGCTGCACACTCTGTCAGTGCTTTGGTCATTACCTTCACCATCTCGGGTCTTCCCACCAAACTTGATTTCGTATTCTTTCTGTGGCTGCTTAACGGAAGTTGGAGGTAGCTGGCGTTCCCAGTAATGTCCGAAGTGGAAATATTTTTCATTGTGAAAATTGTCAATGTACAGGCTGTATCCAAGTATTAGTGTAGACTGGCGCACTGACTTCAGTGTTAGCTATGATCATAGTTAGAGGAAATATATTTTAAATTAAGCTTTTCAGTTACTTCCCAAAATAATTTCACTCAAAAAGAAATGGGTCAAATGGCTCTGAGCGCTATGGGACTTAACATCTGTGGTCATCAGTCCCCTAGAACTTAGAACTACTTAAACCTAACTAACCTAAGGACATCACACACGTCCATGCCCGAGGCAGGATTCGAACCTGCGACTGTAGCGGTCACGCGGTTCCAGACTGAAACGCCAAGAACCGCACGCCCACACCGGCCGGCAATTCCACTCAGATTTGACACATATTCATACGCTTTTACAACATCACAAAGGTTGTACATTTGTGGTCGGCTTACTAGGCGACCGTCTCATTAAGGCACACGTAATTCCGAGCAAACTTGATGGACGAGGCCACCTTCATTTTATATTGTGGAATGTTGTGGGATTATTTGAGAATGTTCCCTTTGCATAACATAGGAGAACTTGATATGCGTATTCTAACGCTTTCTTGTGCGACAAGAGACAGTGCGGTTTCGAGTTCCACATCTCACACGTCTCTCAAAGTTGACTTACATATTGTGCGTGCAGCCTGTCCTCTTGTTTGGGCTATCAGTTGAGTCGCTCTCGCCGTTTAGTCCTTCTCCGAAGACTGTATCAGGTTAAAGGGAATATTATTAACGAGCTGTATATTCTTGCAATAAATTATGTACTCATTGGCTCTTGTCAGTTAAACAGCAACATATTTTCGACTCTGGTCGCAATGTAACAATTATTATGTACAAACTCCAGCAAGCCAACAGCTTCCAAAATAAATGTTACAATCTACTATTCATTCATACAGTTATAAACGTTCTGCCACATGCAGAGAAAAGACATAAAGTAAGGCCTCTATATAATACACGCTTTATCTGTCTCTTTAACAATTCCAATGACACCTCACACCAAGGAACATTATGCAAACATTCTTTGACTTTTTTGGTGTAACTTCCAAGGCACTGTTGGTAACCATTTGTCGGTGCCGCTCATCTGACGCAGCTCCGGGTTCCTCGTGACAGCTGTCCTTCCTGCACACACAGACTTGTGTGGCGCAGTAAAAAGGCTCTCACCGTTCTCATTAAAATATCGGGTGTTCGAGACGGTGGAGAGCCAAGTGTTTCTAGAGTTTACCCCGAAATTCTCGAAGCACTACAGTATGACGAAGGGCCGACACTTTTTGCTGCTGTTGAAAGATGACACCTAATACTCTGTCCTCTAACATCATTACTCTGGATTTTTATGTCTGAAACTGACTGATATGGCTGAGCAACTCAACTGTACAATCTTACCATGATTCAATAGATGTTCCTGTTGTGTTCGAAAGTATTCGGAACTTATACATGGGAAATCTGTGTGAGACCGCTATTCATGTATGAAAACCACACAAAAATGCTTCTGAGGGTCGGCATTTGCGGTAGTAGCCCAGTAGGAGTCTGTTTCCATTAGAGGTAATAGTGATTTTGCCACAATGCGATTCAACTGTTTTAAAGAGATGATTAAGCATGGGAGTGTTACCATTAGAATTCCAATAAAATCCGTGACTGAAATCGTATTAATATTTATTTCACTAATGATTGCGTACATTATCATTGCTTTCGTAAGTACTGATCCCAGACTATGTACCAAAAAGATGCAACAAAAATAAAAATTCAGGTCTCGACATTGGTATAGTAAACTAAACAAATTATCGAAAAGGGGGAGAGGAAAAACCGGATAATTGAGGAAAGTTGCACATTCAGTTGTCTGATACATTTCCAGAAAAGTGACAGGTTATGTGCTTCATCGATAGGAAGAACATAATAAAGATACCAGTCGTAACCCACTCACATAACAGCTGGTGGAAACATTCATTCTCCTCATGTTCTCAATCGAAAGTAATAAATATGTTTGCAAACAACGCTGTTTCACCAGCGCCTTACGGTGTGTAACAGCCACCCACGCCAGCCCCCACACGTGCGTCTGTAGCACCACCGCCTCACCTGCTCAGCCACCACGCCCACTAAATGTCCTAAACTATGATAGTAGTTTGCAGTCTGTAGATACATTTCTCCTTTGTATACAATGCTCTCCAGACAAGCAGTCTGGTGTTTTTACCACGTTCATGTACTTTACTGGTCTTTGCTTGCAATTATCGAGTGGTGAAGCTATCACTAATTACTAGTTTACCGCAGTTGAGAAATAGAAATAAATATTTGATACCTCATTAATTCAAAGTTTATTTACATGGATGGGATTTATACGTCAAAAACTTTATTTTAATTGTAGTGAAATATGGCTATGGTAGTGTAGACACTCGTGCTAAAGCAGCCCTAGTATTTACAGTCTCTTCACTTTTGTCCGAATATGTTGATGTAGAGGCTATCATTCTTGTTGCTAATATGAGAAGTGATCAGTTGGAATCCTCAGTTGGCAATGTCTTTAGTTTGTAGTCTGAACAAATTGTCCTTGTGACAAGTGATGGAGTGTCTCCAGATCAACGTAGTTTCTCTCTCTCTCTCTCTCTGTCTGTGTGTGTGTGTTTTGGCCAGCAACTAAATGCATTAAAGAGCTGTAAATTTCACACTAGAAGCATCTCTCACACTGCTATGTAGCGGCTGTTTGATGTACTGACAAATCCTAATGAAATGCATTTTCATTCCATTTCGCGGACAGTGGAGCAGCTTCGACTCAATTGAGGATAAGTACAGGAAATTATCTTACTAACGTTCAATGTACATTAATTTGCAGTGTCTTCCGAGGATGCGAGAGAAGGGAAGGGAGAGAGAGAGAGAGAGAGAGAGAGAGAGAGAGAGAGGGAGAGAGAGAGAGAAAGTTCCAACATTTTCTAAGTGAGTTTAATGACTGAGGAAGTCGGGATGAAGGGTACACTTAACATGGAAGGTCAAGGCCACTATAATGTCACTCCTTAAACACAACAACTACCAAATCAATAAATTAACAATTTATTCAAAGACAATATTTATAAAACAGCTAAGAGACAATCAACACGTGGCCATCTTTAAGACAGTACCAAAATATCACACATAGCGTGCTTCTGAAGCAAGACAGCAAATTACAATTACGAAAACGTAGTTAAAGAAATGAGCCACACAGATTTCAGTACTTAAAGGAACAATAAATTACAATCAGAAAGTGATTTTAAAAAATGTGGCGTACATAATTTATTGCAAGTGGCAATAGTTTGCAATATGAAAGTGATTTATGAAACGCTCACCAGTTCGTTAAGAACCCTAACAACACAAGCAGCATAATAAGTTATGGTTTAATACAATTCATTCCCAAGCAAATAAAGAAACTTTTTTTTAATATACATGAAGAACGTTACATGTTTACCAAACGGGCAGTGACGCCAGGCTGCCCTGGGCAAAAGGTGACTCAAAATGCCGGAAGCAGCAGACCAGCCGTCCAAAACAACCCCTAAACGCCGGGGCCCAACCGGGAGTCACTTCCAATTAGACGTCACGTCACACCTTCTGTGCATCGAAGTGGAACGTGGCGCCGCTCCCACACACCCCAACTCGCAGAAAACTGGAACACAAACAGACCGCATAATACACGGAAAACAGCAATCAAACATCAATTAATATAAGTTAAGAGATCAATAAACAACAAATAAATGAAGAACAATAAATACTCGCGTATAAAATTCTATGTACAAATGATTACCTTTTTCAGAATACGAGGCTTCACTAATAACTGAGTGAGTGGTTTCAAATAAATGCACTTATATAAGGGAACTAAGTACAAATGACTAGCTTTACAGAATACGAGTCCTTACTTATAACTGAGTAGGTGCTTTCATTAGAAGTGACCCAAATTTTGCAGCAATATACAAGGGACGTCGATTTGATGGCAATCAAAACACACTGAAAATCTCACGCAGACAACACACAAACGTCTGGATACTCCCACTATCGTGAACTGATCTTTACTGAGAAGGGTCATGAAACTGAACTGGATAGAAAGGGGGGAGAGTGGAGGGGTTTCCTGCAATTTCAATGTACTCCCACAGGCTCAGACGTAAAAGCGTGTACGGGGGTTGACCATTTTTCCAACAATATATTTTTTACCCTGTCGCCCAATATATACGGAAAACAACTCAGATTACATACTGACCTTGAATGTAACAAACATCGGTGCCCTACAAGCGTGAACAAGGTTTCGTAAACGTTGGAAATCATTTGTAATTTTCGAAAATAACCAGTATATGCATCAGTTATTTCCAGGATGATACGAACAGTGTAAGATCACTGTGATTCGTCCGTGGCCAGAGAGAGTGAGCTCAAATTAGAAGTACATTCATCGGTAAACGGTAACAGTACTCGTAGTTAGTTTTCTGTTACTTACATGATAGTGCGGACAATAGTATCGATATAGCGTCTTCAACAAACGAAACAAGAGTGGTTTCTAGTTAACCAGATTTCTGTCAGCAGTAGCCTGTAGCTTTTGTATATTTTCGGAAATAGCCAGTTACTGCATCAGTTATATCCATGTACGAGCGAGCTGCTTAAGGTCACTGTGATTTACTTGTGGCCAGATGGAGGGAGACCGAATTACAAATACATTCATCAGTAAACAGATGGAGCACAGTATTAGTAGTTACTGCCATTTATTTCCATGGTAGTACGAACATCATACGGCCAATGTATGGTAATGGTAATACAGAACGAGACCGAAGGGGGAAAAGATGAGTATACACGCTGGGAAACAGTACTCGAGCAGTACCAGCAGTTACTGAAATAGCAGCCTGATACTGATAATCGTTTATTTCGCTGACTGTGAATAGTTAATAACTGTTTATTTATTTCAGTTATTTTTTGTCACTTGCACAGAGGTCGCATGTGATCAACACCGAGATGGCAGCGCAGGATCTCACCAGGAATGTTGGGCGCGGAAACGACCACACCGAAGATACTAAAAGCTGTGAGTAACATCTCACCATAGTTTGGATTCTCTGGCTGTTTCTGTACATAGAACAGCTTGCAATGCTAACGTTAGGATTGTTACAATAGCTGTGCATCTGACATAAAATGATATAGAAAACAGAATATTAATAATAAAAATGTGAACTTATATCTGGAAAATAAATGATACAATAATATATTAAAAACAACAAAAAACTCTAATTAGAGCTACACAAAAAAGTATTTAACTAACTGCATTAAAGTTAAGTACAGTAGAGATTGTTGATGCCTCCTTTTTTTTATTTTAAAGCATAGTGTGTGTGGGAATTTTAATTCCTCGTAAACTGAGATACATAGTTGAGAGCAAAGTAGTATAAGACTCATTTTGAGCGTGTATTTAATATTCAAACTTACTTAAGCAAGTGGCTGAAGGATGTATATGTGGGAGGTTTCATGCGTAATATTATTTACTTTTTTTTTTAGCAATGTGGTCTTCTAGCTGAAAACGGAATTGACAATAAGACTTTAGCAGTACGTTATATATTGTAACTTAGGATTCTTTATCTCCAAAGATGATAGGTATTCTTATGGTAAAAGTTTAGCAAATAAATTACTTTGACGTTGTCCTGTCGAAGCTAGAAACTATAAGAACCGTGGCTGTTGTATGCATGTGGTTTATAATTTGTAAAAACAACCAGACGTCAGTATTTTTTTAAGTTATTTAAACAAAACCATTACCACAACATACCAACACAAAGGCTTGTAAAAGCTGAGCATGTGCACTGTAGCTTGCAACCAGGCAGTGTGTAACATAACTACGCTGGTGTGTGAGAGACATCGTGCTGTAATCGAGTTTCGAATTCGAAGAGTTCGTCCACGCATTTAGCACACTCTCCTTCAGCATGACAATGCTAGACCACATACGAGGACTGCGATGCCTTCAACAATCCGCCGGCTTGGGGTCACTGTCATCGATCATCCTCCATATTGTGCAGTCTTGACCCAACATAATTTTCATCTATTTCGATAACTTAAAGAATACCTTCCCGAACTTCATTTTGTGGTAGTTGTGTTCGAGATGGGAGCGGTAGAAAAATATAGTGGTTGCTAATTCAAATTACAAACCTTATAGTTACAGTATTTAGTTCTTCCATCCTATATTTTCATCAGTGTGAACTCAAAAAAATTGGACCTTACTTTACTGTTTATTACATATTTCTGATATACTATATTCAGTTACAGTGGTTGACAGTGGATTTTTGCAAAGATCGAAGTAGATATTCATTGTTGACTGTGATGCGCTGAACACAGATTTCACGATTAAAATTGTTTCCTTGCTCAGGGTATAAGTTTGTGGGACCTTTACCTGCCGCGTTTATTGCAGCACTAATCGATGCTATATAACCATTAACTGAACTCACCGAATTTATTCATGGCGTTTCTTTGACTTCCTCTTGTGGGTGATGTCTGGACATCTCTCTGCAGCATACTGCAAAAAGCAACCAACACAGTAGAATTTCTGCACTCAGTCATTAAAACCTCTTATACAAATACTGACATACTGCTTACTTCTGTACACAGCCTTGGAAAAAGTGTTCTCATGAGTGCCAACGTAATGGAAAATTGTGCGGGAACTATTTTCTTCGAATTTATTAGAGGTTATTCGGCAATAGTTTTCTAACCAGGCACCAGAGCTGTTTATGGTGGCCATTCCCTCTGTGCGTAGTGTTTTTCTCGTTCGCGGCTGTCCCACTCACACTGATAGCAACAATACTTAGCTTGACCCTCTTAAAAACTGATCGGCACCACAATGACTTTGTAATCTCCACATACCAGCCATTCATGTTTATTGTAATTAACACCGTGTACAACGGATTTCAATATGGTATATCTTTCTTTACTGAAGGTATTATATGTAACAGTGATGACCTTTCATTGCAAGGTGTAACAGTACTGCCTTCGGGGTTGTTTTCGAGCCATCAATAAAGAGTCTGCACTCATCTGGTTTGTATTTAATGTTCCTGTCTACTAACAAATCGACAGTATTTCAGCAGATTGTAACGTCTCCTTCACTAATAAAAATACACTCAAGTTTTTTTTAACGCTCCCGAATCACTCACAGGCACACGTACTGTGTGAGCAAGGAGATTCAACCGCTGCAGTCGTGAGGCTAAGAATTAGGCATTAAGCTTTGGGAGAACTAAAGATCAAACGAGATCCGAGTTGGCACTACGTGATTTTCTATGGTTCTCCAGATGACGATACTGGTGTAAATCTAGGGGCAGTGTTGTTGGCGAATGATTGCACCTTTTCAGTTGTACGTATTGGTCTGTTATCATTACTATCACTGACTGATGGCGGCACATGTGGAGAAACAGGAAACTGCAATCCTCCAGCATGAGCCACAGGGTAAATGACAGATGGACGTCAGGGTACTGAATATTCCTCGTGATACTGACTCCTGTCCCCAAGGGAGGTGCCATACCAAAACAGCAACCTGAAGCATGGTTTGTGGGTTCAAGCCAAATAAACGGCCCACCAATTCGGTGGTGATACTTTTACCATGCCTCCAAGCATCCAGAGTAGACGAACATGAGGTGCAACACATGCGTGGATCCCACAATTCATCTTAGTCTCCCACTCGACATCCAAAATATAAGGTGTAGGCTTGTCTCCAGGCCTTAGTCAATGGTCGCCTTCTTGAACCGCAAGTAACATCACCACAAATATATCAAAAGTTATCACGTTTGTTAATGTAATTTCCATAAATTTAAACTTACTACCACATAGTGTAGACTTGTTTAGTTATTAAACTTCCTTGCAGATATCAGCGCACACTCCGCTGCAGAGTGAAAATCTCATTTTGTTTAGTTATTGATCAGCAATGAGTTAGAGAATTTCAGTTTTATGCAATAGGACTACTACAAGAAGGTTTACATTGTTCTTTTCACACTGTAATAAAAGACGCTAGAATGTTTTCAAGGGAAAATTCAGCATCGGATACACCACCTCCTGAGTAGCTAATGATATTTTGACAAGGAGATATGCAAATAGCTGATTGGGCATGGACTCCCAGAACAGACCATTGATATTACTGTTCTGAACAAGAGCCTAAGAAAATGTTTCAGAATGCGGAGGTAAAGCGTACATTCACGTTCTACATGTACTTTAATATACGTTAGTTACTGGTACAGTGTTTTACTGTGTTTCCCAAATACTACAAAAGGCTGTTCAAGAATATATGACGATGTTAGTGACAATGCACTTCCTCGAAAATGAGCTAGGAACCTCTTCAACTGCGGCCACGTTACTGTGTGAGGATACCACCGCCAAGGTACTTATTATATAATCTCAGTGTGTTTATTTGAAATCCTCCAACACCTATCCGTCAGTTATCATTTATTTGATTCCTTTCTTATTTTAACTGTTCACTACCTACTTCAGTACGAATATTACACCACACTCGAATTTTTCATGTAAAGCACCAAAGTCTATATCCTTCAGGTTTGAGCACATCTTTTTGATACTGTTTCAGACATCGTTAGTATTTAAGCTCCTTGTACGACCTCTGATACCGAAATTCTTTCCTTACAAAGCTCTGAAGAATTCCTTTTATTTAAAAGATACTTTTAACTGGAACATTACTAAATGCTCGGGCAACTCTTCTCCAGCAGTCGTGTGTCATAAAAAGTGGTTAATAGCCCTCATACAGTATTTGTTCCTTACTGTTTATCCACTCTAACAAAGCTTTACCCGGTAACCATCCGATGCTGCGTTCAATTGGCGTGAAAATTTGTTTTAGTTTTAACTTTTGACCTTGTTCCATTTTCGTAGAGCTGGCAAAATGAAACATATGCTTTTCCCGTATTGCATACAATTAGTCATTCAGGAGTGTATACTTTTTTTCATTTGCATTGCTGTGGTTTTGAAAGTTCCTCCAAAATCGACAATTGGATCCAATGTTAAAAAAACCATTCCGTCGACTGTTTATAAGATGCCACCAGCCGCCAGTTATATCTCGGTTATCATTCAGGAGTTCAGGAGGTGGCCATACAAGAGCATTCCAAAACATAGGCACACTTGAATAGATTACGTACAACAGTGCCAAACAAACTCAACAGCAATTTGACCATATGTGTAGGAACAGAAACGCTCAAAAGGAAAAGTAACAATTTAATCTCCAAACCATCAATACTAGCAACAATGTATAGATCACATATCACAGGATAACGGAGCAACAATCTTCCTAAATACGTATTCTATATTTAGTACATAAGGTAAATTTAAAAAATAGTAACAGTATTAATTCCATTACCAGCCAAAATATTTAATTAATTCTGGTCTTGCCGTCTCTGTTTAACAACCGTATCTGCGGGGAATAATTTTTTGTATTTTGTCTTGCCATTCTTATTTATTTATCTTACGTTTGATGTAAGATATTACAACACGTTTAAAACATGTTTGGCTCATCAGCAGGAGTTAATGTTTTCACAAATATGTTACTTAAACTGTCTTCATCTACGTTACCATTCTACTTTTTTGTTCACCATTCGTTGCTGGAGTGGATACTGGGAAATTTGGGGGAGGCTGGAGGGTGGTAAGAAATTAAAGTCCACTGATGTTTTCTGCTGGCGTGGCACAGATCCTGATGCTTGTTATGAGTGACACCACAGTCCGTGCGAAATGCAAGTAGAGTTACATTTGTGCTTATGGTGCGGTAATGCTGCGATTCACTTTTTAAACATCTGTTGTTGATTTACGGTTTTGGCATCCCAAGCTTCGTTTGCACCGTTGGTACACTGATGGAGATATTGCGTAACATAGCATTATTACTCAGCTTAATGTGATACTGATTTGGACGTGATCCACTGCACAAATGTTTCTACATACATGTAAACTATATACACTGGCGAGCCAAAACATTATGGCCACCTGCTTAATAGCTTGTTGGTACAGCTGTGGAACGCAATATAGCACTAATTCTATATCCCATCGATTCTATTGTTTGTTAGTAGGTTTGTTGAGGTATATGGCATCAGATGCCTACACACAAGTCATCAATTTCTCATAAATATCAGGCTGGTAATTTGTGTACGTGGTGATAGCGTCCGATAGCGATCCAGAAGGTTTCCGTCGGATTCACATTAGGCAATTTTGGTGGGAAACATATCAACATGATTTCACTATCGTGCTCTTCAGACCAATTTAGCACGATTCTGGCTTTTTGATATGGACAATTACGCTGCTGGAAGATGACATCTTTGTCAGGGAATTAAAAGGAAGGTCAGTGTTAGCTGTGATATTGATGTTTTATTGATAGCAGAATAGAATTTCGATCACATGATGATCATCTTCAGTGCTGTGCAAATTGAACTCAGACACTGGTATCAAGTTATCAATAACCAAAACTGAGAAGCGATCACAATAACACAGGGAACTCAGGGAAGACATCAAGCATGAAGGCAAGCAGGTGGTCCACAGCTGAAATGATGTCTTCGATTACCACCACAGGTCCCAAAAAATAGCAGGAGAATGTTTTACGTAGCATAATATTGCTCTCATCAGACTCTGCTCATGGCGCGGCGCATATTCTGAGCCGCCATGCGCTTCGATAACAGCGTTTATGGGGACGACTGTCGATCTGGTGTAGCAAGAAACATGATTCATCCGAAGAGCAGACATTGTTCCAATGTTCAACTATCCAGTCCCGGTGGTCCCGCGCCATTACAGTCGTAATTGTTGATGTCGTTGTGTCAACATACGAACACGTAGGTCTCGTCTGCTGCTGAGTTCAGTGTTCAACAATGTACCGTCAACAGTGTGCTCCGATACACCTGTGTATGTCCCAGCATCGTACTCGTCCGGCAGAGATACAACATATCTCAGTGTATCCTAATTTGTAGAGCAGACAAACCTCGTAATCGCACGTTCTGTGAGGAGTCCTAGACATCTAACCACTCAGAGCCTAGTGGTAGTTTCACGGATCTTCTACCACTCTCTGTAGACGCCTACCACGTATCACGAGAACATTCGATCACCTTCGACGTTTTTGAGATAATCGCTCATCGACTCTGCGTAATAATAATCTAACCTCTGTCAAAGTCCCTTATCTCAGTGGATGTCCCCATTTGCATCCCATATCTAAAAAATGGCTCTGAGCACTATGGGACTGAACATCGGAGGTCATCAGTCCCCTAGAACTTAGAACTACTTAAACCTAACTAACCTAAGGACATCACACACATCCATGCCTGAGGCAGGATTCGAACCTGCGACCGTAGCGGTCGCGCGGTTCCAGACTGAAGCGCCTAGAACCACTCGGCCACAGACCATATCTACGCGGTGGTGATTTCCCATCTGTCTCTGTTCTTCTTACGTACATTCCTTGCCGCATCACGTGCCCGCAATGCCACCAGATGGCATCCAACATCATGGTGAGCAGTGGACACAATATTTTAGCTGTTTTTATACTTCTCCAGTTTGTAACAGTCTCTATTTTCATTACATGGTGTTCTGAAAGTTCTACCTGTCTAGTGTACATAATATTTGTTGCACTAGCTGCAGGTAATTTTGTAAATGACAGATACGTCAAGATCTGTATCTGGCGGGTTTATATTCTGAATCAGCGTACTAGTTAGGTCTTAGATTGTGCTGAACGTGATCTTTTGCTTCCGTGTTATTGACTAACCTAGGTAACTTGTTAGATTTTAGTCAGGATACGGCATTTTTACGAATTTAACAGTCGGGGCACTGCCAGTTTCGAGTTTAGCTAGCTGTTGTTTGATCAGTTTATTTTTTATCTATTGTGACGTCGTATTAATGAGTGGTTGTTCATATCCACTGTTTACTGCGGTACACTGTATTCTTTCTATTTCTCATTGGTGTTCTGTCTGTGCAGACGTTTGTGTGCTCTATACAGCATTGCTCTACATGCAGCTTTTTTTTGTGGGAGATGCGATGTGTAGAAGAGTTTTATGTACTGGAGTCTGTAGCAGTTGGTTGCCAGTGAGCACTGAAATACATCTTCTGCTTCTGTTTCGATATTTCAATGCTATACAGTCCCCACACATTTCCACATACTGTTATCATCTATGTACAAACATCGGTACAATGTGTTAAGTGCAAATAGGTATCAGATTAAGCAGTGTAGCAGCTGTGAGCGTGTGGGTGCTATTCTGTCATTCTGCGCAACGGATTAATCTTAAATGTACCCTTTACCCTGTGGCTCCTGCAAGATGCAATTTCCACCCCCACACTACTACAGAGGTCAGACAGACGCTCGTAACGTTCGAAGGAGAAATGCCTGAAAAACTTTCAGCAGTAAATATCTTCTGGAGTCGTCCGCTGTAAGGAAATGACACAAAAATTCACTAAGTTTCTTACGTAACTAGTGGAATACTTTGGTACTGAAGTAGTGCTAGTTAGTGTGAGAAAAACATGAAACTAACGAAAATTATTATTTATTTTGCAAAAATTCTGAGAAATTACAATGGCACTTTTAGTTATGAACAAGTTATTTCCGGGTTCTTTACGGAATATGAAGTTACCTCTTAAGGATAGGATTCGCTAATGAAATTTCTATACAGAGTTTAAGATTGTTATTGACTTGGCAGAATGGCTGAGAGCCACACCTACTCAACTCGAATAATTATCTGTTAGAATGTTGCTAGGTACGGTCGAGGCTGTCGCGTGTGAAATGCAGTGAAGTGTGTTGTTGTGGAGGAAATATGGGGCTCGCAGTACTGTGAGCCGCGATGACTGCTGTCTGCGCTGCTCGCTGCTGACAAGTAAGATAACTCTCGTTCTATCTGGATTGACCTTTGCCAATCAAGCTCTCACTACACCTTGATGAAGTCAAGAACTCCTATTCGCCCCTAGTCTATAGGCGTCGTACACCGGTCATATAACCAGTCCACCATGATGCCACTCAAAAATTCGCTCGCTGGCGTTTAACTGTAACTCTGTCCGTTCACACCACACAATAAGTGTGACGGCCAACACAGTGAACAATGCTTAATCGCAAGGAGTCAATACAGAGTTGCACTCCAATTCGCTCTCGACAGAGGTGCTCTCCCAGTGAAGTACTGCGGAGAGACTTGTTCCTCGCTGTTTGAGTACACGTACGAGCGCAAACGGTGTCGTTACGTGTTCTCGCTCCAAGAGCGACAATGGAATGGCCCCTCTCCACACCAGACATGAAGGTGTATATCTTTCAGTCTCTTCCATTACTCGTTCAGCTCAAGGCGTCAGGAATATCGTGTGCCAATCATCATTGTTCTTCTAAACTGGGAGAATGACGTTTCATTTAAAGTGACCAATCCGGAAATCTCTAGCACCGGCGTTTGGGGTTTGCTGTCTCCCTGTGTAAACCACTGAAACTGCGTGTTATGTTTGTGAAGAATGCCTAGGTTGGGCGCTCCCACACAATGTAGCGGAATTTGCTTTTAAGCCAAACACGTGGTCATTCTCCCCTTTCACTCGGGCAATCGCTGTCCACTCCACAGCCGGTTGCCGACCAACGTAGATAGGCTGAATCGTCCTCTGAAGGACCGGACTCTCGGTGTGTGGTCCGCCTCTCCCGAACTAAAAGCTCTTGTGGCCGTCGTGTCTAGATTGTGTGTGTGTGTACGCCAGCCTCAAGTATCTCAACCCCGGTGTGCACTTCTTATTTGCGTACCTTCTACATGAATTCATACAACATTGGCTTTATCTTATCGAGTTTGGGGTTCGAATGAAGCGTCTTGATGTGTGGAATATGATTGTGAGGGCGGAATATGTAAGCACTGAAGGTCAGGATCCCATGATGTCTTACAAAGTGTGGTGTCACAAAACATCTCCATCAGCATTCCAACAATGCAAATTAAGCTCTGGGACGCCAAAATCGAAAGTGTGCAGTTGACATACAAATAATTTATCACACAACTATTGCATCTATATAACTGGTGCTACACTATCTGCATCCCACATAGGCTGTGGTGTTCACAACAACAAACGAGGCGCAGCTCTCCCCCCCCCCCTCCCCCACACACACTCTTCCCTCCGCCAGACACCGAACAGCAGCGAATGGTGAACAAAACAGTTGTATGTTAATTTAGATGAATAATATTTGTCTGTAAGTAACATATATCTCCGTGCATAAACGGCTGATAGTTTGCCAAAAGTGCTTGAAACGTGTTGAAGTACATTAAATTAAACACAAAAATAAATAAATGTGACTGGTAGTAGAAAATACGAATAACTGGTCAAAAGACTGACGTTCGAGCTATGAAGAACACGACACGCCAGGTTTATACAAAGCATCATCAGCTAAGGCAGGAACAGAACAGTGTGTCATTCTGTCAGTACCGGTGAGTTTGTTGTACTCGCAGAGTAAACTACTCCAGTAGACGATTATGAAAAACAACATGCTCTTGAAAGATATAGAAGAAGTTATAAAAGATTGAGTTTGATAGCGTCATCTGATTGTTCTATAATCTGAATTGATCTCTACTGAAGAAAATTCATTTTAGTTGTCTAGCTTCATCGCCTTTGTCGTGAAATCATCAACTACTGCACCAGCAGTGAGGACATACTGAAGCACCAAAGACATCAGTCTTATGCGCCTGTAATATCACAGTGCCACATGGAAAGATGTAGGTTCTTATTTACACCCCTCATCTCTCGTGGATAAATTTATAGCGATATGAAAACTGAATAAAGTGTCACACAACCGAACACTGACGACATGACTGTTGAGGAAGTGCTCTGTAAAGACCACCAGAACTTTACCTTTCCCAGTGACTGACGTGGTAGATGGCGTCTTGTCCTATTGTTAGGTTACATTCTTAACCACAAAAATTTGTAACGTCTGCTCGTGTCATGATAACAATGTAATATCTTTGTGTAACAAGAACCAATAACCTCTTTCTTTTGATCCAATTAGTGAGGATTGATAATATATGGTGAGTTCCTTCACTGGAGAAAATTTCACCTTAGCCAATCCAAGTTTTCCATTTCAGTTTGGCGTCTTGTTTACGATACTGCATCAGTGTTTCGTCCAGACGAATTACACTTAAACATTTGCAATCCTCAGGCGTTTTTGGTCTAGAAACAACAAAGCAGCACCCATTTTCTCCATACTCTGACTTCCACTGAGGTGACCGCCTGCCAGTTCATATGAAATGCATGCTCACTAACCAATCCCACTTTCACTTCTCTCAGTCCTCCACAGTGTCCGCTCCTGTGCCAATCTCTTGAACTCAAAACAGCTCCTGCACCTCACGTTCCCAGTTACTTGTGGTATGTATTACAGCCTATGTTTCGTCTCCAATGTGTACCCTCTATCATTCGCGGTAATAGCGTGGAAGTTCTTTCTTAGTGACTAAGAACATGTTCTGTCATCTGGCCCGCATTCTAGTAAGTCATTCCTAAAGATTCCTTTACTCGACGATTCTTCAGAGAACCTTCCCATTTCTTCCCTTAACTGTAAACTTCATTTTCAGCAGCATTCCGCAGCACTGCTCCTCAAAGGCTCGGGGTCTCCTTTTCTGGTTCATCTACAGTCCATGAGTCACATCCATACAATACTGTTCTGCAGACGTACATTCTCAGGAATTTCTTATTAAAATTTAGACCTAGGTCAGAAGTCTTTTATGTGAGGAATTCTCTCATAGTCGGTGCTAGTCTGGTATAGCTGTTGAATGGTTCTGATGATGCCTAGCAGTAAGGTACAAAGAGTGGAGACAGCACCCATCTGGAATAACACAAACCTTTAGAGGAAACACTTGCAAAACCAAAAACACCTCACTATAAGCGTTCCTCAGGGTAGCATATGAAGACAAACACTGTTCCTGTTATCCATTAATTACTTTCCTAATAGCGTTAGTCATGGAGCAAAAGCTCTCTTCGCTGACGACTATATTGAGCTATCAGCTGTACCGTGTTTGATAGACTGTGTTATCAACAACAGTGTGCACTATCCAAGTTCATATTTCAGTTAAGAATTTTACAACATAAAAATGACAATCTATAACTTGATGTTCTGTGATGTAACATTTATTCCACAAAAAAATAAAGGGAATCCCTCAAGATAGGTCACTGAATTATTGAAAACAGTATTCTTTGCGTGTTGTTCAAGACACAATTTTCTCAAATGACATTTATTGTTGAAGCAAATACAAACAGTGAAATTACCTCAAAATGAGTACCTGTTACTATATGCTGTTCAATTATGGACACTCTTCACAACACACAGAACTAACTGGTTGCCCTGTAACTATGACAGACCTGAAGACGATCAGTAAAACTTAAAATCTGTGACGGTGACAATAGACTGAATAAAAAAACAGTTATAAAAAATTTGTCGTGACAGTTCTACTCCACCTGTCGGTGTGTCGAGCATTCTTAAATTATTTAAACAGTGTAATATTACTGATGCTTTCACATGAGTTACTTAACCGTTTACGATTAATTACCTGTATATAGTTATTTTCTGTACCTAATGAGATAGAATTGACTCACAAAAACCAGCAATTTTATTCCTGTAAATATTGCATAAACTTCTACATCAGAGTTCATGTCATAAGTACATATTCAAATGAAATGAAATATACAAACATACAAACTATTTACTATTTCATATACCTTAATTCCACTCTAGAGTTCCAATCACCAACATTATTAATGTTTTATTTCCATTTACATACTAAATAACTTGTTCTGTAAATCTCGTCACCTTCTGCTTGTGACGTCAGTATGCATCCTTGGATTATCGTTGTAGCAGTATGTTTACTTTGGATGTGAAGTGTAAAAATAGTTTTAATATAGTAATGATCCTCTTTCAGGCAGTTCACCAACAAGAATCCAGTGGACTAGATTCCGCTAAGATGACGCAAGTGTAAAGAAACAGGCCGAAGCCACGATGTAGTGTTCTACTATAGCTTCAACAGCTGCGATCAAAGACCTGCTAACACAGCAACCCTCCATTGTACCAGATTCCACACAGCCTCCTTCTGCATGACGACATGATGACCGTTGGGCTTGGAAAACTTGCTCCTTTTCAGGAAACTTTCAAGTGACCTAGTAACGCGGCAGTGTTACATCTTCCACGTGGTCAGTTAAAGACAGCTGTATTTGAATACCAAGCTCACCTCAGTAGGCCATCTCCGATGCAGGTCCATTTTACAATACCTGACGTGTGACAGCGCCGCCGCAGAAACACACTATGTCTTAATGATGCCGTCATAATCGGCACAGGTAAGCCATGCTGCGCCAGATGATGACGTACTCATGACCTGGCAACCACCACCACTACCAGGCCGTCCGCTGGCTGACCGCCTGCCGAGAAACCACTCCGCCACCTCATGATCTGAGGCATGAATGGACGACCGCCCAGCACCGAACAGCTGGGTCTGCCAGAGGCCAGCCGCTGCTCTCCAGTCAGTGGACCAGAGTTTGATTCTAGACCATGCCATAGCCTTCCGCATATCTGGGACACCGAGCTACAACCGTGCGAGGACGTCGTTGGCGACCGCTTCCCAGCTGCAGAGCCTTGTTGAGCCCTTTTTTCGGTCGCTGCCGCTTTGCAACAGCCGATTTGACTTTTGTCCAGTCGCGTTGGCATTCGTCGAGCTAACAGCCTGCCTTCCAGCAGTATGAACAAATTGCCAGGGCGTAAACGACAAATGTCGCTCTGATGCAGGGACAGCAAGGTGCCGTGCGAGGTCGTACCATGGGCGAGGACGCACACATATAACTGTTAAACCTAAGAGAATAATAGACATTGTTATCTTCGCACACACATTTGTGTGCTGTGCAGCGAGTCACCCTCACCTTTCTACGACGCTACACTCTGGAGTCACTCCTGCCTCTTTGACCATCTGCCCAAGCCCAGACGCCCAACGGGGGTCTCGAGCGCCTCTTGACAAACAAGAAGATCGTTCCTATCACCCAGTAGTGGTCATTATGCTACTGGCCCACTACAAAAATAATGGGGGGGTAAATATGGAAATTTGTGGTAAGGTCTTATGGGTCCACACTGCAGAGGCCATCCGTCCCTAAGCTTACACACTATTTATTCTAACTTAAACTAACTTACGCCAAAGACGACACACACAGGGCGGACTCGAACATCCGACGGGGGGAGCCGCGCGGACCGTGACAGTGCGCCTGAGACCGCGCAACTACCCCGCGTGGCGATTTGGGGCCATATACTCTAGAGTAGAGTGCTTATGCAGACGCAGATAGTACACCAAACGTCATAAACACACATTACCATCACTCATAAAATCAAAACGGGCTTTGTGTACTTGAGTATCTTCATGACTTACAAAAACAAGGGAATGTTCAGTTTCAGAAGATTATGGACTAAACGGTTTTGCCATGCTTCAAACGAACTGCAGGAAAACATCAACTTGTTTACATCATCGCCATTCTTCCGACAGTCGTAAAAGGGTTACACTTGGTGCAGAAACTAAACTAAACTCCTCCTGAACAGGCCATGAAGGCCTAATCCATTATAAATGGGAAGGTGTTAACCACTGCGCCACCTCGCTCGGTGCTACAGGAGTCTAACCATCCTAAGTGGTTGTCAGTGAAAATGGCTGTTGTCTCTCCCTTGCCTCTGTCATGCGTATGCAGTGTTATACGTGGCTGCTACGAGCTGCTTCATGACTGTGGGTGTTTTGTTGTACTTTGTAGGTCAGGAAGATATTGGTAGGCGGCGCCGCTTCATCGTGGCGCTGTCTATGTTCCGGCAGCTGGCAGAGGCAGTGGACTCTTCCTTCAGCTACAGTCCCCTGCGGGGCAGAATGCGTCCAACAGCAAGGCGTCAGGGAGTCAGGTGTGTACTGGGATGTGTTCTACAGCAGAGTAGTATAAGTCATGGTAAAAAAAATTAATCAATGCAGTTATGTCATCTTTATAATCATGACTGACTTCTTGAGATTTGAGCACCTTAAATATATAGC
This sequence comes from Schistocerca piceifrons, assembly GCF_021461385.2. Classification (NCBI taxonomy): domain Eukaryota; kingdom Metazoa; phylum Arthropoda; class Insecta; order Orthoptera; family Acrididae; genus Schistocerca; species Schistocerca piceifrons. The sequence continues at coordinate 134,948,649 of NC_060138.1, read as the reverse complement.
ACCGTCTCACATTCAATCATTCTAATAAATAGGGAATAATGTGAAGCAAATTAATGATTTGTGATTCTCTTGTATCGGTAGTAGTCGCATAGTTAATAGATTTGCACTTACTAAAATGCCTAAATCCTTCGTGAAACATTCTGTTATTACATCGCTAATAGTGGTCTTGTCTCATTACTTTTGTCACTCACACTGGGGATGTGATGTCTCGATAGATTTTTCACTAGATTTTGTTGCTGTAAATAAAAAAAAAAGGAAATAGGAGGCCATAAATGAGATCAGCAGAACACAAGACAACACAAGGCAGGAAATGAAGTCAGCTACGTAAGCCGATATTTTTGGCTCTGAGCACTATGAGACTTAACATCTTAGGTCATCCGTCCCCTAGAACTTAGAACTACTTAAACCTAACTAACCTAAGGACAGCACACAACACCCAGTCATCACGAGGCAGAGAAAATCCCTGACCCCGCCGGGAATCGAACCCGGGAACCCTGGCGTGGGAAGCGAGAACGCTACCGCACGACCACGATCTGCGGACGCCGATACTTTTCGGACAGCCACTAACACAGGCTATCAGCAGGCCTGGGAACAGAAGGGACTGATGGGAAGGACTACTTTACCCTTACCCGTGTAACCTCTCACAGGTAGTCTTCTCAGATTCCTACTGCACGGTTCTAGTCTCCAAGCGAAAGAGTCATTTATGTTTGTTTAGCTGGAAATATTACGAAATATTTATTTCATGTCGTCTGTAATCCAAATGGGGAATATAATAACAGGTGATCAGTTGGGCTATTTCACCAAACATTATTTGGGTAAGCTACTGGTAACAACATTTGGTTGATGAGAGACTATAGATTATTCCAAGAATCTCACTAGACAAGAAGTTACTTATTGAAGTACCAGTTCATATATTCAGAAAGTTGTGTTATTTGTTATTATTATTATTTATGTTACTATTGTTTATGTTATATGTTTATGTTATACTTGTGGCAGCAGGGCAGAAATGTCATGCACCTCTCTGACCCCAATGCTTGGCAAGCACTCAGCATGCAGCCTCGACCCACAATGGCAGTGGAAATAGTGGCTTCGGCAACTAGTGCCACCACAGAGTCACAGACCATTCTGTGCACTATAGACTTGCTGTTCCAGGTGTATGTGACATAGAATCCAGGACTGTGGACCCATATAAAATTTATATATCTGCTCGTAGTAACATAAGTGATACGTCAGACGAGTTTAAGTATATGTGTTTTCTCATGGGAGAAACGTAATATTGGCATATGATGACACTATTATAATGTTGTATAGTTTGACAAGGAATAAAAGTATACAATAGTAAACCCGAAACCTAGACCATGGGCAGAAGTCAGTAACATAGAAAAATAATCTAGCTTTACATGTAAGAATAATTCATATCAAGTATCAACAGTGGATACAAACTGTTCACATGCACTCATTAACAATATATACCACCTGTAACAATATAAAACACCATATACTTCGTAAATGGGAACACAATACAGACCTTTGTGACGGTACACGTCGAGACGTTATAAAATATTCATAAAAATAGTAGAGGCCAGTCCCTTGTTCATTGGTGGTTAAGGATTTAAATCTCAGGAGGCAAGAGACTCGACAAACAAACTGTAAATGTCAGAGATTCATCTACCTCAGTGGGTAACAATACGTTATAAGAGTCACAGTGCAGACCTTATATGAGGACTATCAGATTATGTCATTACACATAACAGACTTCAACTACAAATTAGTGATTTTAAAATTTAAGCCCCAGGCATTAAACATTAACATTAAAAACCATGCCCAACATGGACCTAGATTTGGAGAGCATTTGCTTAATTTACGACTTAACCATGTACTTAGAACTTGTAGATAAACAATGTATTTTCACGATGTATATGTTAGGCTATTAAGATTTATGTTAACAATTTAGGATTCACCTAAGACTGGGTTCATTTCACATGTTTCATTACTTGTATAAAACACTTCCTGGGCAAAGACATAAAGTATTTTCATACACGTTACTAGACTCAGTAAGGTTGACAACATAACTCACAATGTGAGCACGATGTTTTCTAACATATACTTTATTGCTTCTATTCTTTTGGCAGCTGATAGAGTATACCTTCACTGGCAACCGACATTGAAAATGGCAGGACTATTTTGAACTGTATTCTTCGTAGTCCGTACTAAATTTGTGATCTGTGTTGTATCTTCATTGTCAACCGACATTGAAAATGGCAGGACTATTTTGAACTGTGTTCTTTGTAGTCCTTACTAAATATGTGATCTGTGTTGTTCCTCGGTCAACTGGGATCAGCTTTCATAATAGTTCCTTTAAATTTGATCATATCGTATTTTAACAGCAATCTGTTGCTATTTAACGTCAATGTACATAATGGTTTGGGGTGTAGCATCGTTGTAAGGTTGAGGACTTCCGAAAAATGTTGGTGAAAGATGAATTGTTTTTCCATCTAAGGTATTTGCCTTTGTAAGTACCTCTGTATTTATCTTTGACATTTGTGTGAATCTTATTTGGTGGACATAATGAGTACATCCTATTTCTCGCTCTCCTGTTGATAGTCTTCCTATGAAGGCGGACAGAGTGATCGAAACAGTAGCAAATAAAGGTTTACTTATACATGTGATGGTTTATACTACTATTTTTTAAGTATCTGTGTTTTATTTATATTTTAATTCCAACTATTGCATGCACTCAGTCTTCAGGCCACAAGTAGCCCATCGGGACCATCCGACCGCCGTGTCATTCTCTGCTGGGGATGCGGATAGGATCCGCAGCACACTGTCAGCACACTGCTCTCCCGGTCGTTATGATGGTTTTCCTTGACCGGGACCGCTACCATTCGGTCGAGTAGCTCCTCAATTGGCATCACGATGCTGAGTGCACCCCGAAAAACGGCAACAGCGCATGGCGGCCTGGATGGTCACCCATCCAAGTGCTGGCCACGCCCGACAGCGCTTAACTTCGGTGATCTGACGGGAACCGGTGTATCCACTGCGGCAAGGCCGTTGCAACTATTACATGCGATTGCAAAACTTAATATAGCTCTCATGAAGTGTTGTGCTACAGTTTTGTTTGTTGCCTAACTATAACAGAGAATAATGTATTTGCGATTTGGTAGTTGACACAACTTTCACACATTGCCAAGGACCGATGGCACAATACAGTTTTGAGATTCGATAGCTGAACCTAATATGACACCATGACACGTACACTATCTCATCAACAGTATCTGGGCCCCTCTTATTGTACTTTAATACGTGAGGTTTTCACCATTCGTCTCTGTGGCAGTTTGAACTGCTGGGAATGCTTTCAGTATGATGTTTGAAAGTCTGTGGACGAATGGGAGCCCAATCTTCCTCAAGAGTCGAAACCACAGATGGTAGTGATGTTGAATGCTGGAGTCTGGAGTGAGGTCGACGTTCTAAATCATTCCAAAAACGTTCCGCTGGGTTCATACCAGAACTCTGGGCAGGCCTTTCCGTATCAGGAAGTTATCGTCCAAAACCAATAGCCTCACAGATGCTACTTTGAGACGGGTGTCTTGTCATCCTGATACAATTACTCATCGTCTCGGAACAGTTGCACTACTGTAAGCAGCACACAGTGCTGTGAAAAGTCTTCGTATCCTTTTTAACTTAGCGTTCTCTTGAGTGTAATAATGGGATACAGCCATATCGGCGAAAAACACCCCCATATCGTAACGTATAATGATGACAGACAGCGTCCTCCATCCGATTACCACAGGGTATAAAGCGATTTAACAAACAAAATCTCTCATTTCTAGTCGTCCACAGACCAGTGGACACCTTCTTTACAACAAATTAAGCGTCGCTTAGCACTGGCGTCAGTGAACACACCTGATTGAACGATTCTGCTGTTATTGCTTTCCTACTGACAACAGGATACCCTCTGCCTCCTTCTATACTCGTAAGTACGCACAGAAAACTTAAATAATACAACAATTTGCCGTAATATGAACTGTAGAGTTCCCATCATATTCATCTTCAAAAATGTTAACCGCTGCGAATAAATATAATGGAATTATATGTCGAAATTATTCACTGATACTGAATTTATTACGAAAAATTACTCTTGGTGTAGCTTCAACATATATTTAGCAAATTACACACGCAGGAACAGGAGATCTAAATTTAATGCAAGCAGCAGCGTACCTGCATCAAAGGAAGAGCAGTTTCATTACTTCCTGGAAGTAAACCACACGCAAGCAAGCGTTGCCGAAAGCTTTCCCAGCCACGTACTATTCTGAAGATAACGCGCTTCTTATTTTTAGAATATCAACCTTGACAACTTTCTGATTATTTTGAGGTTGTTTAATATTGGTTACATCCTTTGCAGAAGTTATTGCGTATCTTATCTGACGTGTATTATCTGCAGAATCTTTAACCTTCGTAAGACCGAAAAGAATACTTCGAAAACCAGCAAGCATATTCATCCCATGGATCATGCATTCGATGGCAACTTCTTAGAACTCTACCACAATGGCAACATATGGTTTGATCTTCATTACAAGTGCAAATGAATCCTTCTTCGCTGTGTTTGTCTGGATGCTACTTAATTGCTAACTGTCAGCCATCGAAGCATGTTCATCTAACACTATATGTGATGTATTTAGACAGAGCCGCCCTTACACCCCTCACTTTGTACGTTGAACTGCACAACGATGTTGGTTCCGGAAATGAATGTGGACAGAGTTCCATAGAGTACAGTCTAAGAATATCGTACGAAAACAATTTGAGCTGCAGCATGAAACTTCATATACAGGGTGAGTCACCTAACGTTACCGCTGGATATATTTCGTAAACCACATCAAATACTGACGAACCGATTCCGCAGACCGAACGTGAGGAGAGGGGCTAGTGTAATTGTTTAATACAAACCATACAAAAATGTACGGAAGTATGTTTTTTAAAACAAACCTACTTTTTTAAAAAAATGGAACCACGTTAGTTTTGTTAGCACATCTGAACATATAAACAAATACGTAATCAGTGCCGTTTGTTGCATTGTAAAATGTTAATTACATCCGGGGATATTGTAACCTAAAGTTGACGCTTGAAACCTCCGACGCTCAGTTGCGTGTTGCAACAAACACGGGCCACGGTCGGCGAGCAGCATCTGCAGGGACATGTTTACGATGACGACCGTGTTTACGAGTGTGGGTGTAGTGCACTGTTGTGGTTTGGTCTAGCTGTTGCAGTGTCCGCATGTAGCGCTTGCTGCTATTGTTATTCTGCATTCGTTTCCGCACGCAGACCAACTGTAGTACACCGTGTTACTAGACGTCTGTGATAGTGTAGTGTTGTAGGAACTGTGACCATGGTGTATTCGAACTCTGAAAAGGCGGAGCTGATACTCATCTATGACGAGTGTAGACGAAATGCAGCTGAAGCCTGCAGGGTGTATGCAGAACGGTACCCGGACCGAGAGCATCCAAACTGCCGCACATTGCAGAACATCTACCGCCAACTGTATGCAACAGGTATGGTCGTAGCACGCAAACGGGTCCGTAACCGGCCCGTCACAGGAGAAGCGGGTGCAGTTGGTGTGTTAGCTGCTGTTGCCCACACATGAGTACACCCCGAGCGAGGTGACGCAGCGGTTAGACACTGGACTCGCATTCGGGAGGACGACGGTTCAATCCCGCGTCCGGCCATCCCGATTTAGGTTTTCCGTGATTTCCCTAAATCGCTCCAGGCAAATGCCGGGATGGTTCCTTTCAAAGGGCACGGCCGACTTCCTTCCCCGTCCTTCCCTAATCCGATGAGACCGATGACCTCGCTGTCTGGTCTCCTTCCCCAAACAAACCAACCAACCATGAGTACACGGGACATTGCGAGAGCCGGTGGACTGAGTCAAAGTAGTGTCATGCGCATACTGCATCGTCACCGCTTTCACCCGTTTCATGTGTCGCTACATCAGCAATTACATGGTGATGACTTTAATCATCGAGTCCAATTCTGTCAATGGGCATTAACAGGAAATGCGTTGCAGTTCTACCTGTTTACCGATGAAGCGGGTTTCACAAACCACGGGGCAGTGGATCTACGGAACTTGCATTACTGGTCCGTGGACAATCCTCGCTGGCTCAGACAGGTAGAGCGACAGCGACCGTGGACTGTAATAGTATGGTGCAGAATCATTGACGATCACCTCATTGGTCCTCACTTCACTGCAGGGGCCCAAACAGTTGCAACATACATCGCGTTTCTACAGAATGATCTGCCAACGTTGCTCGAAAATGTGCCACTGGGAACGCGTCGACGTATGTGGTATCAGCATGATGGTGCACCTGCACATTCCGCAATTAACACTAGGCTGACCCTTGACAGGATGTTCTACGGGCGTTTCATAGGACGTGGAGGACGCATAAATTGGCCACCCCGTTCTCCTGATCTTACACCTCTGGACTTCTTTCTGTGAGGTACGTTAAAGGAGAATGTGTACCGTTATGGGCCCACAACCCCAGAGGATATGAAACAACGTATCGTGCCAGCCTGCGGCGACATTACACCAGATGTACTGCGGCGTGTACGACATTCATTACGCCAGAGATTGCAATTGTGTGCAGCAAATGATGGCCACCACATCGAACATCTATTGGCCTGAAATGTCGAGACACACTCTATTCCACTCCGTAATTGAAATCGGAAACCACGTGTGTACGTGTACCTCACCCCACATGGTAATGTACATGCGCGTCAGTGAAAAAGACCAATAAAAAAGTGTTAGCATGTGGACGTAATGTACTGTTCCAGTCTCTTTTGTGCCTAAGGTCCGTCACCGTTCCCTTTGGATCCCTACGTAATTCGGTGCTCTCCGATACACACGATCGAACAACGGAGGAGTGGTACTCAAGCGTCAACTTTAGGTTACAATATCTCCGGATGTAATTAACATTTTACAATGCAACAAATGGCACTGATTACGTACTTGTTTATATGTTCAGATGTGCTAACAAAACTAATGGGGTTCGATTTAAAAAAACGTAGGTTTGTGTTAAAAACATACTTCCGTGCATTTTTTACGGTTTGTATTAACCAATTACACTAGCCCCTCTCCTCATGTTCGGTCTGTGGAATCGATTTGTCTGTATTTGATGTGGTTTACGAAATATATCCAGCGGTAATGTTAGGTGACTCAACCTGTATATGTGAGAACAATGGTGAACTGTGTTTTTATCAAACGAAGGTGATCATACACATTTATCTACAGAAATTTATTATGGTAAAGCGACAACTGTAAAGGATTCTGATATATCGGTGCAGGTGACATGAATTCCCAATTTTCTATAGAGCCAGACCAAGCAGTACCGGAAGTAGGAAGCCCCAGAAATTTCCCTATTACTAAAATATGGAACAAGGCTTTCTACCCATATATTTTGAAACATCGAGAAGATCTCTGCTGGTAATAACTTTCGATAAACCTAAATATGGGATGAGTACGTATCAATAGTGTAATGATCCTACATCCCTCCCTCTACGTGGAAACAAGCTGATGTGGCGAGTTCTCTTCGGAAAAGGAAATTTGCTGCAGGGAAAGATAAAATGTAAGTACATGTTCTTGTTTGAAGCCCAGTTGAGCACTAGCATTATAGTGCGGGAGTATGATTTAACTTTCAACACAAGAACCATTCTTTGGCGAATTTAAACCTACTCATTAACGGGACTGGTCGTCAGCAGTGTACCGTAATACTGTCAGCTCTACCACAGAACAAAATGTTTAACATAGCAAAAGCAAAAAAAGTGAGCATATTTTGTAGCTCGTAAATACTCGTAGGACTGGCAACAGGAAAAAATATTTCTACCCTGTTGCTTATCCGAGATGACTAGTGAGGATTTACAGTTCATAAACAATAGGAAAGTCTTGCTGTCTTATACTGATGAGGTAAACAGCATGGGTGCCGTAAGTTTTCCCACTGAATGAAGTTAATGCTTACCTTGTTTCCATAGTAAAAGTTTCTAAATTTTAGTAAAGTGCGCTTTTTTGTTGTAGATCATAAGAAGAAGCGAATACAGTTTTGTTGTTAATCTTTTATTTCTTTCTCTATGTTCGTATGTTCCACATAAGCTCCTTTTTCTCAACGTATGGCCAGTTTTCTGGTAGCTCATGTCGAAAGGTGTTAAGTGAGATTTGTGAAAGATAGATGATGAATACGACTATAAATCTACATTTCTGCAACTCTGTCTTCTCGTTTAATATTTCTGATGGCCACTTTCTGCCGATATTATCGTAGCATAAACAGTTGAAAGATAGTAACTGTGTAACCTATTTATCATAAATCTCTGACGCTACCTTTGCTTAATAATGAGTCACGCTACTAATTCATCTATAATGGCCTCTCGTTCTTATAAGCTTCAATTGTGATCGTATTTTTGCTGTTAAAATGGACAAATACAATATTATTATAATAAATATACGCGCCACAGTGCACCATCGCAATTAACATTCATTTATGCTAGGTGATAAGGACACGGTGGATGTTATTACTACATTTCTGAAGCAACTTTTTTAAAATTAGGAGACATCACGTATATCAATAAATTAGTTGTGGCGACGAGTCCTCTGCGCGAAATTAGCCACAAGTCATTATATTTCTACATTAACGACCTCTATTCCTATATGCTGCAAACCTGTATTATGTTTCTCCCGCAGCATACATTAATCGTCCATTCAATGCAACGGCAGTTCCTGCTGCGACCTGTTACAGTTGAAACAGCATTTCTATGTATGTGGAAAGTTCATGAGCCACGAGACGTAGCTAAGTACTTGATTTCTATAGAAATGAAGAGCCCATACGTAAATAAGCACTGTATAACTTTGCTGTTCGTATGTAAACAATATCTTTTGGAGCTGTCAGCATTATATGCTTCCAACATCCACACATTACTGTGCTACCCCGTCAGGTAGCGAATACAAGTCTGAACGGCACGTATGATGCTCTTGCGCTGTAACTACTATATAACATTAAGGAATATTTGTCAACAGAAATGGTTCAAATGGCTCAGAGCACAATGGGACATAACTTCTAAGGTCATCAGTCCCCGAGAACTTAGAACTAATTAAACCTAACTAACCTAAGGACATCACACACATCCATGCCCGAGGCAGGATTCGAACCCGCGACCGTAGCGGTCGCGCGGTTCCAAACTATAGCGCGTAGAACCGCTCGGCCACCCTGGCCGGCTGTCAACAGAATCCCAAGCGAATAAGCTAGGGCATGTCTTTAGACGTTTCAGATTACCCCGTGGTCATTATATTACAATCAATAAAACTTTGACGAACGTTCACAAAATCATCGCTATTGCTTGTTCTTACAGAGAGTGCACTGAACTTGGCGGATGGGATGGGGACCGCTGGTAATCTACAGCGTTCCTGTTCCTACGCTCTGCTTACTTGCTAGCAAACTGAACTCGCATTCGGGAGGACGACGATTCAAAACCGCGTCCAGCCGTCCTGATTTAGGTTTTCCGTGATTTCTCTAAATCGCTTCCGGCAAATGCCGGGATGGATCCTTTGAAAGGGAACGGCCGATTTCCTTCCCTATACTTCGCCAATCCAACGGGATCAGTGACCTCGCTGTTTGGTCTCTTCTCCCAAATAAACCAACAACCAACTCTGTACACTACACATTCGAAGTTCAATGTCAGGTTCATTTGATCAGTCCATTATATGGCGACGTACACGTGTTTGAAGTGTGCTACCATTCGGGGAGAGTGAAATATTTTAGAAATGTTAAATGTTAGCAGTGTTTTCTTTGATGAGAATTCGTCATTCCACATTAAATGTGTATATGACCATTCGACTGAAACATGCATTACAAAGAGTCTGACTTTAATCTATTAGTATTGATGTGTGAAGTGTGTGAAGGTATCACTATTTCACAGCCAGCTCTGTGTGCAGGCAAGCAATGAATATGATGAAGAGGATGATGTGTAATACAAGTTACGTATAACGCGATGTTCTATTCTTACGTACTCATGTGCTTTATATGTTGTGTGTTTCTCTTCTTTTCATTTTTTTTTTTTCCTTACCCAGAATTGTTACGTGCCGTTGTCCATCGACATAGCTTTCAGATTCTTTTGAGTGTCAGTAAAAGTGCTCGAGACATCTCCGACAGCGACGTACTCATTCTCTTGCATAATATGGGGTGAAATGCAATTTTTAGCAGCTTCTATCAGAGTTTGACTTGATGCACACCAGCTGACGTCATCGACTGCCGCAGTACTGTACTTTAGTGTTAAACCTGAATTGTTAATTCAAAACTAGCCTTAACAGTTAGATATAACACGGTCTACGCTTCAAAATGAATTTTCACTCTGCAGCGTAGTGTGTGCTGCTTTGAAATTTCCTGGTTAATTGACAGTGTGTGCTACAGAAAAAAATTAATTCTGGAAACTGCCCCCTACGCTGTAGCTAAAGTATTTTCTCCGCCGCATCATTTCCTCTAGGAGTGACAGTCCGGCAGTGTGTGCAGCAGAACTTCTATGAGGCCTGGAAAGCAGGAGCTGAGTGACTGGCGGAAGTGAAGCTATGAGGAAGGCTCTTGGGTCGCGCTTAGTTAGCACATGCGCGAGACAGCCAGTTTTCATATTCTGGTCCCCTGTAGAGCACAAACGTTTCATCTGCCAGGAAGTTTCACTATCTAGACCAGGCCTGGCAAACCGTGCCTTACTAATGATTCCCCTCCAGCGAGTGCTTCGCCCTCCACCTCTACCTCCGCGGTGCCGTCACAGTCCCGACAATACCAGTTCCCTGCACGTAAGCGCCAAAAGACAGGCTGAGAAAACGTCGATTTTTATTTATGTACTTGTCCCGAACTCTTGTACTTTCATTATTCAGACATTTCCGTATTTACTTTAGAGTTATTTAACTTGGTCTTGATAAATTCTATTTCAGTTTGCGATGTAGCGAAAACAATCTGCATTGCGCTGAGCAGATTTAGTGTGATAAAATTTTCTTAGTGATCAGGTGAGGGGTGGCGTTGTGCTTTCCCAACTTTTCGATAATCTCGTACCCAGCATCTTCCCGCGAAGAATCACCTGAGAAAATTTCATCGTTGTAATACTAAAAGAAATCCAGCAGTCACGGACTTAACGTGCTTCATTGAAGAATCTCTACTTTCCAGAATGCAGTTTTCCCCTTGCAGTGGAGTGTGCACGGTTACGAAAGTTCATAGCAGATAAAAATTTTGTGCCGGACCGATACTCGGACTGGGGTCTTTGCCTTTCGCAGGCAAATATTCTACAACTGACTTACCCAAGCACGACTGACGATTCATGAACTGTACTGTCACAATTGAATGTTGATGAGGAAAGATTTCACTTTAGGAGTGAAATCTGTGATTTTTTGAGCACGTTTGTGAACCTGTTGTGTAATTAAAAAGTGTAGGCATCTGTTTTATGTTCCGAATAACATGATCAGATCATTTTTATGTTTCAGACTTCTTCTTGGAGATCATTTCGAGCACTTGTAAGACTAGTAATTATTGGATTATTGAACAAAATGATATCCGGCTTAACATGTTCAAAATATTTAAAATTACTGTGAAGCACATTTCTGACTTCATCATTAACGGAATAAAATCTTGGAAAGCTTACTTCCAAGTAATCTTGTCTCATTTCATAGAAACTTGGGAAACAACACAAATTTTTCTTGTTTAATTATAAATCAAGAAACGTGAGTTTACACCAGAATCCATTAGTACCCATAAACGCATGACAGAAATTTTGCCAGTTCTATTGCAGATTCTTTCACCAGTAAACCGTCGCTTTTTTGCGCTTTCTTTCATTTCAAGCGTACGAGATAAGGACCAATTTAAACCCTTTTTTCTACGGAGTAAAGTCAGGCCCCGGCACGCCAGTCGGGAACGACAGGAAGAGAAGGCTGTGAGAAGAGGTCATCCTGACCGACCTTCCTTCCACGACGACAACGCGAGAGCTGTGCCCCTATGGGAAGAGGACATAAAGGCCGCGCCCGAATTATGCGGCCCACTTGGATAGCAGCGTCAATGATAGCCACTTTGATAGCAGCTTAAACTTTAGCGACTTCGTTAGGAAACTGTATGTAGCACAGACTTGTGTCGGTGTATTTTGAAGAAGACTGAATATTTTGTATGTCGCTCTTTGCTTGCGACACGTCTCACGAAGTTAAGTGTTGTACTTGAAACTTCCTGGCAGATTAAAACTGTGTGCCCGACCGAGACTCGAACTCGGGACCTTTGCCTTTCGCGGGCAAGTGCTCTACCAACTGAGCTACCGAAGCACGACTCACGCCCGGTACTCACAGCTTTACTTCTGCCAGTACCTCGTCTCCTACCTTCCAAACTTTACAGAAGCTCTCCTGCGAACCTTGCAGAACTAGCACTCCTGAAAGAAAGGATATTGTGGAGACATGGCTTAGCCACAGCCTGGGGGATGTTTCCAGAATGAGAAACATCCCCCAGGCTGTGGCTAAGCCATGTCTCCACAATATCCTTTCTTTCAGGAGTGCTAGTTCTGCAAGGTTCGCAGGAGAGCTTCTGTAAAGTTTGGAAGGTAGGAGACGAGGTACTGGCAGAAGTAAAGCTGTGAGTACCGGGCGTGAGTCGTGCTTCGGTAGCTCAGTTGGTAGAGCACTTGCCCGCGAAAGGCAAAGGTCCCGAGTTCGAGTCTCGGTCGGGCACACAGTTTTAATCTGCCAGGAAGTTTCATATCAGCGCACACTCCGCTGCAGAGTGAAAATCTCATTCTGGAAACATCCCCCAGGCTGTGGCTAAGCCATGTCTCCACAATATCCTTTCTTTCAGGAGTGCTAGTTCTGCAAGGTTCGCAGGAGAGCTTCTGTAAAGTTTGGAAGGTAGGAGACGAGGTACTGGCAGAAGTAAAGCTGTGAGTACCGGGCGTGAGTCGTGCTTCGGTAGCTCAGTTGGTAGAGCACTTGCCCGCGAAAGGCAAAGGTCCCGAGTTCGAGTCTCGGTCGGGCACACAGTTTTAATCTGCCAGGAAGTTTCATATCAGCGCACACTCCGCTGCAGAGTGAAAATCTCATTCTGAAGTGTTGTACTTGTCTTACTGTGATAAAACTCGTTAACACTATTTATTTGTTTGTTTGTCTAGTGAACCGAGTATGCAGCCTCCCTAGACACAGCTCTTTTCTTTAGGATTTGATGTTTCATACGTTTCGTTTACACCTTTTTTTTTCTATCTTACCGACAAAAGAGCCTCGATCGTCACGAGAGTTAATTCTATGGGTGGCTTCATGGAGGGAAGAGATGTATCAACCAAGGTTAGTAGATTTGTGTTCTGACCCAAGGATGTTTTTTTTACATGCTGAACGGTATTCTTTCAAATCGTTCAAATGGCTCTGAGCACTATGGGACTCAACTGCTGTGGTCTTCAGTCACCTAGAACTTAGAACTACTTAAACCTAACTAACCTAAGGACATCACGCACATCCATGCCCGAGCCAGGATTCGAATCTGCGACCGCAGCAGTCGCATGGTTCCGGACTGCGTGCCTAGAACCGCGAGACCACCGCGGCAGGCGGTATTCTTTCATTTCGGGATTTTTAAGAACCGTAGTACAAAAATGGCCTCAGAATAACCAGAATCAAAACCACGATTATAGACGCAATAGTAGATGACAACTTTAATCAAAGAGCAATATTAAGGAGAGTAAATTTGAACAAAACACCTAGAGCAAACGTGACTAGCGGGACAGTGATGCTCTTCGAAGTTGAAGAGACAGCTGATAAAGAAATGAACAGTAGTTTGCCGGAAGGCTATGACGGCAATGCCCGAGTGGAATTGGTGGGGAACCGTTCAGGGTCGGATGATGTCTCGCGAGCCACGCTTTTCCAGTGCCGAATTCAAGACACTCTGTTCAGAGCAAAATAAAACAAGAGCACTGCAACACAGCGCCGTTGTTATGTCACATTTAATCGTTGGTTATGGGCAGTGAAGAGTTTCTCTGACACACATATTCTTTGACGCCATAGATGGTCTTCGCAGTGGCCACCGCCGCCCCCGGCCTCCTGGGTTCGCCTGCTGTCACAGCGGCAGCCACCGCCCCCGCGGATAACGCCGCCCGCGCTGTTGTCAAGGCCGCCTTCGCAACCCCTACTGTAGGCTATGCCAGCCGGCTGCAGCTTACCTCTCCCCGCCTCTGTAGCCTACATCGCCTCTCCTGCTGTCATCCAGAACCGCTAGTTACAGATGCGTCACCTCAGACGCCGCCTATTTATTTATACATCGTTTCACCAATGTTTTCACACCAGTCCCGTAAATAAAGTAACTTTTCCCTATAAATTATTTTATCATCTTTATTTATTTTAGTACCTAAATCGTCCCCTTTGTATCCACATGTATTTCTGTACGTATAAACTACCAAAATACTTTCTTCTACTAAATAACAGACATTACATGTAACCTTCATACACCATTGTATATGGAGATACTAATTAAACTAAAGAGAATTAAGGGATAATATTAATGACTCGTGCTTTAAATTGTTTTAGCTTGAAACTGTTTAATAGGTACTACTTTGTGTTGACGAGCAGTACTTTAAACTTCTAATGTGTTGAAACCAGGGCAGAGAATGTGTAAGAAATATCGTGCCAGATGACTGAAACTAAATGAGGAAATCGTGTAATGTGCGCCTTTTGGTGGTTTACGCGGACATTAATGTAACACTAAATAAAAGTTGCTCTTAGTAAGTATCGATGTTACAGCAGTGCAAAGAAATCATGAGCACCAGAAAGTAGACAAAGAGAAACTCAGGATACACGTCTTCCAAACACAAATTAGAACACTGAACCATTACCTTTATACTATAGAAAAGGAAACGACAACTGGTACAAAGAACGAGAAAACTTTGAAGTTTATATGTGGGGTCATTATTTCGACTGACGATACATGAAATTTCACACACGGGTGGGCAATATATCGAGCATACATGTTTTAAATAGCCTTCGAGTTGCTAACCAACTCTCTAACGACCTGAAATCGGCGCAACGTCTCTCTGCAGCGAGGACAATGCTTTCTGCTCTGAAGCGATAATTCACATGATCATCAGATTTTCGACAGGTTGAATACACTTTACATTCTTACATACTGTTGGTAAGTAAACATCACATTTCCAGATTCCATTTAGAACACTGTGACATCATAGATGAGATAAATTAAATAACTCTAAAACCCCTCCCGAACAGCCCATGAAGGCACAACGGTACCGACCGGCCACCGTGTCATCCTCGGGCATTGGCGTCACTGGATGCGGATATGGAAGGGCATGTGGTCAGCACACCACTCTCCTGGCCGTATGTCAGTTTCCGAGACCGGAGCCGCTACTTCTCAGTCAAGTAGCTCCTCAGTTTGCCTCACAAGGGCTGAGTGCACCCCGCTTACCAACATCACTCGGCACACCGGATGGTCACCCATCCAAGTACTAGCCCAGCCAGATAGCGCTTAACTTCGGTGATACGACGGGAACCGGTGTTACATCTGCGGCAAGGCCGTTGGCCAGATGAAATAAAGTAATTAATTTTATTCTTAGAACGTCTGTTGTTCTACTTAACCTCAAATATGTCCCAGATAATAAAGATAAAAATCACACTTTTCGCGTTTCTAATGTATTTCGCAAATAGTTAAGAATACTGTGACATCATAGCTGTGGAAATTAATTAATCTTTTGTGCAGTAAACAAAGCGCGGTTCATAAATGGAGCTTTGAAAGCTTTTACCCACTGCAGTCACCTATTGGTAACAGCTGGAACAGCTCATGGTAGTCAGGCCAAACTTGTTTCATTTTTGACAGTAGAACCACCTACTATAGTGTTTATCGTAAGAAAGTTGAACGTGAAAAAGGAGTTGATTTTATTATGCGTTTTCAGGGTTTAGAGAAGAGTATTTGAAATAAAACTCACCTTCAGCAACTACATATTTTTAATTGGTCATTAATATTTTATAAGCAATAATCCTGGCTGATCCTTTCTCTGCTTTTACTGTACGAAGTAAATACATGCACTGTCGATTCAGGACTTGAACTCTGAATATACTTATATGTTCAAAATACACAACACCGAGTCATTAGAGATAAAAGCAGAAATGTGTAGGAAGATTTTCTTATTGTTCCTAGTTCACTACTGTAATCCGTTGTCGAATTTATCTGTATCTGTTAAAATTTCTTTTGTTATGTCGACATAATAATCTATGGACAAGCGCTGCTGTTGGGAGAGAGATATGTTTTATTTACGCTCAAATGACGGCAGAATAAAACCAAGTGGCCCAATTGAATAATTAGGGGAGATGATGTTTCCACAATACTCCTGACTGTTGGTCATTGTGAAAGGCTGAAAGAAAATGTTTTTCTGAATGGATGTTCTTTCAGGTATAATAAGTGAAATAAGAAACTGAAACGCCACACTGTCCCAAAGGAACCTGCAGGGCCATACGTTGTTTGTAATCGCAACAAAATTAAGGACCATAGCACTTAAGTGAAGGGTTTTAGGAGACTGGTGGTTCCTGGTGGGAAATGGATGAGTTGAAGTTAGATATACAACGAAATAGTGACTCTGCTTGCAGGATGGATAGAATCTCTGGTCAGATGAGTACAGGGTTTTAAATAGAATATCAAATGGGGGTATCGCAGGAATAGGCCTAATACTAAATAAAGGAATAAGAACGCAAGTAAGCTACAATCAACAACATAGTGAACGCATTATCACAAGGCCGAACATCTTCCAAGTTTGTGAGCCACATACCTCCACAGATGATTCAATGTATGTATTATGAGATAAAAAGAAATTATGCAGGTAGTAGGGGAAACGAAAATTTAATTGTAATGGGAAATTGGAATACAACAGTAGGACAAGGGAACACAAGTTTGTGAGCCACATACCTCCACAGATGATTCAATGTATGTATTATGAGATAAAAAGAAATTATGCAGGTAGTAGGGGAAAAGAAAATTTAATTGTATTGGAGAGTTGGAATACAACAGTAGGACCGGGAAGAGAAGGAGAAGTAGTAGTAGAATGAGCTAAGGTCAGCGAGCAAAAGAGGAAACCACCTGGTAGATTTTGGCATACTGTGTAATTTATTCATTGATAGCACCTTGTTTAAGAAACATGAAAGATGGCTGTATACATAAAAGAGACCTGGACTGGTAAGGCAGAGATTTAGGAAGTAGGTCCTACATTAAAAGA
Source organism: Schistocerca piceifrons (assembly GCF_021461385.2). Lineage (NCBI taxonomy): Eukaryota > Metazoa > Arthropoda > Insecta > Orthoptera > Acrididae > Schistocerca > Schistocerca piceifrons. Next base: position 134,931,402 of record NC_060138.1, on the reverse strand, counting down.
TATCCCAAGGAGCAGATGTGAAATGTGACTGTAATTTATAGGCTGTAAACTGTAGATAAAAACTGATGAAATACCAGAAGGGTAGGAAATTATGTTTTGGGACTTGGATGAGTAGACAGAACGATAGGTTTTTCAGAGTTTCAAAGGGAGTATTAGGAAACGATTAACCGAATTTGGGGAAGCAAGTATAGTGGAAACCGAATGGGTAGCTTTGAAAGGTGAAACATTGAAGGTACCAGAGAATCAAATAGGTAAAAAGACATCGCCTCGCAGATATCCTTGGATATCACACGAGGCACTGAATTAAATTGATAAAGGATATTCGCAAAAAGTGCAAAATGGGAAAGCAGAAAACGCTAAAGGGCAAATACAATTCGGCTGAGGCGAGTGTAGCTACAGGAAAGATAGTTACCACCGATAGCAAAATTAAAGAGATTTTTGGAAAATAAAAGTAATAGCAGTATGAATATCAAGAGTTCAGATGGCAAGCCGGTACTAAACAAAGAAGGGAAAGCTGAAAGGTGGAAAAAGTGTATAGAGGCGCTGTACAAGCGAAATTATCTTGAATGTAATATCACAGAAAAAGAGAGGAACTAGACGCAGATGATATGGGAGGTATGATTGGGAAGAATTTGACAGAGTTATGAAAGACCTAACACGAAACAAAGCCCCTGGAGTATACGACGTTCCCTCATACGTACTAATAAACTCGTCCACCTGTGCATGATGTATGAGACACGCGAAGTACCCCCAGACTTCCGGAAGAATGTATTGACTCCAATTACAAAAAAGCAAATGCCGACTGGTAAGCACATTACGGAACCATCAGTTTCAGAAGTCATGGTTGCAAAATATTGACATGAATTATTTACGTACGAGTGGTGGAGGCCGACCTCAGTTATGATGAGTCTGAGTTCCGGAGAAGTGTAGGAACACCGGAATAGCGATGGCAATGATGACCCAACAGCTTATCTCAGAAAACGGGCAAAGGAAGGGTAAGTCTGCGTCTGTAGCATTTGTAGACTTAGACAAAGCTCTTGACAATGTTGACTGGAATCTACTCTTCGGTTCAAAAATGGTTCCAATGGCTCTGAGCACTATGGGACTAAACAGCTGAGGTCATCAGTCCCCTAGAACTTATTACTACTTAAACCTAACTAACCTAAGGACATCACACACATCCATGTCCGAGGCAGGATTCGAACCTGCGATCGTAGCGGTCGCGCGGCTCCAGACTGAAGCGCCTAGAACCGCTCGGCCACTTAGGCTGGCCTACTCTTCGGAATTCTGAATGTAGCAGCTGTATTATACAGGGAACGAAGCTTATATACAAGTTGTATAGAAACCAGACGTCAATAATAAGAGTCCAACAGCATGAAAGCGAACCAGTGGTTGAGGTTTGCGTAAGGCACGGTTGTAACGAATAACTGGAGTTACTCAATCTGTACACTGAGCAAGCAGTAACGTAATGCAAAGAATAATTTGGACACTGCATTAAAGTTCAGAGATGAGGAAAACAAATGTTTGAGGTTTGCCAGCGATATTTCAATTTTGTTAGATACGGCGGAGGACTAGGAAGAGCAGCTGAATTTTTTGAAAGGAGGCTTAAGATGAACATCAACTGTTGCAAAGGAGAGGCAATGGAATGTGGTCAAACATATCAGGCGATTCTGACGAAATGGGGTAAGAAAATGAAACACTAAAAGTATTAGGTCCTTTTTGCCCTTTGGCCAGCGAAACAACTGATGACGCCCGAAGCAAAGAATATATAAAAACGTAGATGTCAATGTGCAAGAAAAGCATGTGTGAAGAGCGGTAACTGGTCAATACCGAATATGTATTCAAGTGTTAGGAAATCGTTTCGGGAAGTATTACTCTGGAGCGAAGCCTTGTGTAGAAGCGAAACCAGGATGATAATAAGTTCAAACAAAATGAGAACGGATACTTCTGAAATGTGCTACTACAGAAGAAAATCGAAGATCTAATGGGTAGATCACGTAACCAGTGAGAAGATACTGAACTAAATTCGGAAGAAAATAAATTTATGGCACAACTTGTCTAAAAGAAACGGCCTGTTAATTGAGCACATTCTGAGACGTTAAGGAATTGTCATATTGGTACTGATGGGAGTGTGGGGCTGCGAGAGGGAGGTAAAAACAAAAAAACATAGAGGTAGACTCGGAGATAAATGAAGTAAGTAGTTTCAACTGGATGCAGGTTGTTTTAGTTACTAGGAGATGAAAAGGCTTGCACGGGATAGAGTAGCATGGGGAGCGGCACTAAACCAGTCTTTGGACTGAAGATCAAAACAACAACTCAACCTTGGACCTAAAAAGAATTTGAAACCCTATTGACATACATTATGTAAGTATCCTCTGTGGCGTTTAACCCATGTGTACAGTGAAATTTGAACTTTTTCTCATTTGGATTTCGTTGATAAATTTGATTTATAGATTATAAATAATTTCTTATGCTGGTTCTGTACAGTACAGAGAACTGTTGTATTAAAGCCAGTGAATGCACAAAACAGTTCTATAGTTTCAGATCTTTAAAGCTCGTCAGCACTTGAGTGTTTGCTCCCACTGCACGGGCATGAAGTGTCAATACATTCTGAACGCTCGTAAGCTGCTACGTTTGTTTGTGTAGCAGTGGCAGTATAATGTGTGGTTCTTATTTACTTGTCATCAAGGTACGTGTGAGGAGTGTGTCAACTTTGTGGCGAATATTGACGGATTTTTGGCAAACCATTAACATGTTATGATTCGCCATTTTTCTTTATCAGAGGTGATCACAGAAAAGAAAGAAATTTAATACAGCTTCTTGTGCGTGATGAAGTGTGTTAGTGTTGCAAAAACAGTATTGACATTGTTCTGCCGGTGATTTAAGGTCATGGAGAACCAGCAGGTGTCCTATATGGTATGTGCGTGCTGTAGACGTGGGGCATGATATCACCTGCTTCAGGTACTACGTAGGAAAGAATGTTTTAAAAGTAACGTATGATGGAAATATCATATTAAAATAATAGCTTATGCTGGAGCCCTAATACATCCTCATGCTTTGGAGCTGTAACCCAATTCGGTGCTGGAGGATCTTCTCCATTATTTATGTCACCTGATTTGAAGGAACCATTTTAGAGCTCCATTTTCCATGCAGGCTGTAGGTAGAAACAAAATAATTACACACGTTCACTATAAAATTTTTCAGAACAGCTTTATTGCTATTTGTTTCATTAGAAGCACATGTCTCTCGGTCCTATGGATAAAACAAACACTACGAGTAATTGAAAAAGAACCTGCACTTACCATGCGGCTATTAGGTAATATGACACAAACTTTGAGTTTGCAAGATGATGTTTCCAGCAATGATAGCTTCCGTACATTGCACTGTTACAAGGAGAGACGCCCTTCCAAGCATCATTATGTAGTACTTCACTTATGGAATTGTACAAGTATCACGAGATAAGTGACTGCCGCACTAACCGTGGCCGTGAAGACATGAAGGTCGATGTCAGAAAAACCCATAGCAGAAACTCTTAGTCTGTCCATTGGAAGTCGCAGAACATCGACTGCTGGCCCGGGACGCAGGAGCGGCTGCAGCCTCGACAGGAGCAGACCAGCCCTGTCGGCGCGGTCAGCCGCCGAGGAACACACCCAACAGACCACCAGCTGGCGTAACAGGACGTTAGTAAGTGCAAATAACTTCACGAGTATTTCCGCTCTCTTGTCTGTTTCTTGAGCCAGGATTATAAGCCAATAGGCAGAACAAGTCATCTCGACGAAATCTCCCAGGATGGCCAGCAGCAGTGCGGGTCCGAAGTGGAGACCGCAGAGGCGAGCGCAGCGGTGAAGAGCCAACCTGGCGCGCTGCAGCCGCCGCACCTCCGCCCCCACCGCCCCCGCCACCCCCGGCTGTCCTGCGCGCGTCGCCAGGTCCTCCAGTTCTTCCTCGCTGCCCGCCGGCGGCCGGGTACTCCTCAGCAGCTGTCCACAGACGATGCCCATCCTGTGTCGGAGTACCAGCACAACGGCGAAGAACTGAACTCGCCAGAGTGTGATAAATCCTTGAAGGCACAGGGTGATAGTACCTATTGGCCTACGTCTGAAGAAATAGGTTGCTAGTAAGCTAACTCGTATGGCAACCAAAACAAGCACTGTAATGGAAAGAAAAATTGCACTTTGGCGAGTTTTGCGATATATTTCCGTTCTGTAAGTGTGATCTCGCATGGCGAGCAGCGCATCTACCTGTTGAACCAGGTCCTTGATACTGCTAACGTTATCTTGTCCAGTAGACAGAGATCTACATAAGATTGTAGCTGGTTCCAACATCGACAGTAAAACAGATAATACAATTACAAAATGCACTGTCATAGGGGAATGCTCATCTATTATGATTATATGCTTTACTAAATAACTGCAGTAAAAACCAAGGGCAATGACAGAGACAAGCCACATCAAACATATGAAGTAGCATGTGAGTCGCTTTAATGACACTCTAAAGGCACAAGTTGAAGAATTTTTGTAGTCACTGATGATGGGAACCAAACCAAACATTTGAAATGTAAGGTACAATGGTCTCACTGCGCTTTCGAAACTATGATCACTCGATTGAGAAACAGATCTGTATGGACTGATCATAATTGAAAGAGCTCTCCTCGTGTAACCGAGTAGCTCTCACGACTGAGTTACGACCTTGTTGTCAGACAGAGCACAAAATGAGAATTCCAATTTTCTTGATGGGATAACGATCGATACGTAATTTCACGACTACCGGTAATGAATCATTAGCGCTAATGAGTCGTTAACTTAAGAGGGTCGGCAAAGAAATATTACAATCTGTGTCAATTGCGGGCTAGTTGTTTGCAGACCTATATTACAACCATTAATAATTTAAGGACAAGTGTTAAGGTAATACAAATATTTCATATATCATCTCGGAAATAGATTAAGGAGCACATTATAAATTTCTTATCTCATGAATTAATGTAGCACTTAGGATATGGTTTGAACTGACAGCTAGACTGATTCACGAGGAAGAGATATTTACACATGCTATTATCGTTATGCCTGATAAGTTGTCTGGCTATAGATACTTGGTGCTCTCTGCACAAAGCCAGTGCAGATCACTCATGCTGTATAGTTGGAGACAAGAAGCCATTCCAGAGCTCTGCGACCACTATGCACTTACACGCAAAGTTTCTGTGCCTAGATCACATTTTACTTATTAGAATTGAAATTTATACATTTTTCTAGATAGCAGCTAGTATTTCCCCCCTCAGATATTTTGCACACCAGATGGAATATTTCCTGTCTGTCCTGGTTCTCCAACTGACCTTCATAATTCCGAAGGAACGTCGTCTGCTGCTGGGGCTTGTTTCGACTCAGGTCTTTCAGTCTTCACACAAACTCTTCTCGCAGTGTCATTTGTCTCAACTCGTCTTCACTTACTTACATTTCTTTTGCTATAATCTTGTCTTTAAGCCTTGTATGGTCCCTTTAAATATTCCTTCCACCATTCAGCTAGCCTGCATAACGCATTTTATCAATATTTGTCAGAGAATAGCCCATATATCCTTCAAAGACACAGAAAAATACTATGAAAAGCTGCGAAATAAATGCAGTCTGATTCAATATAAAACGACTCCTTACTGTTGCGATTCTCAATCTGCAGCTCTCCACTCTAGTTTGACCTGTGCAGCTCTTGTCATTACTGAAACACTCCTGTAATCACATTAATTGTAAGCCACGTACAGTGTCATACCTTGGTGCACCTCTTCAACTCTTAATTCCCACTTCCAAACTTTACCAAACTGACTACTTCTTCATACCTCGAGACATGTCCAATGAACCAGTCCCTTCCTCTAGTCACGCTGTGCCACACATTTCTTTTCTGCCCATTTCGATTGAATCCCTCGTAATTTGTTTTCTGATCTATCCATCCAATCTTCAGTATTCTTCTTATTACCACTTTTCAAAAGCTTCTATTAGCTTGTTGTAGGAGCAGCATACTCTCCACGTTTTATTTCTGTACAAGTCCAACCACCTAACAAATGCTTTGAAAAAAGATATTCTCTTACATAAATTTACATCAGCTATTAACAAATTGTTTTTCAGACGCACTTTCTCTGTCTATTTACCCTTACTAATTTGGCCATCATTAGTTACTCTGCTGCCCAAGTAGCAAAATTCATCTACTATTTTTTAACAGCTCATTTTCTAAAATAAGTTGCTCAGCATTGCCTGATTTCATTCAACTATATTCCATTCCCCTTGTTTTACTTTTGATTGTGTTCATATCAGCACCTCTTTTCATGACACTATCCATTCCCTTCGACTATACTTCCAAGTCCTGCGTTTACTCTGCAAAAATTGCAACATCACTGCCAAAAATCAAAGTTTTTATTTCTTCCCCGTCAACTTCAGTTTCTTTTTCAACTTTCTCCTCAGTTTTCTTTACTGCTTGGTCATTCTACGTATTGATTGACAACAGGTACAGGATTTAACTCTGCCTCACTCCCTTTTCATCCATTACCTCCCTTTCATGTCCTTCGGTTCTCGCATGTGCAGCTAAAATGACCTTCCGTATCCTGTATTACATCCCTGCTACCTTCAAAATTTCTGGAATAGCAGTCCAGACCACACTGTTAAAAGATTTGAAAGGTAAGCTTGTATGATTCTTGAAACACTGCGCCATCGATAGCTCGCGCTACGTCTCCTAGAAGAGAATCCTCATTGCGACAGAGGCGAGGCAGGTTTGTCGCGATTGACGTTGAGACGCTTTCCCGGAAAAGGCAGTTTGTGAAGCAGTACGGACAGCTCAGGCCTGCGGGGCAACAGGCAAGCTGTTTGTTCTACCGCCTGTGTGACTTACAAGTTCGTCTTGCTGAGCATCTTCCCGTCATCAGAGACGTGCACCAGAAACGTGAGTGGACGCAGTACTTCACTGGTTGACCAGGTTTGGAGGCTAGCGGTGGGTCGTCGTCATCAACTCATCTCCCTGCGGCTCCATGTTCTTCCATTATGTGTCACCCCACAGCGGTTTTGCATGCCCGGCGAGCTACTCTTAGTTGGCTACTTCGATGCCGACATCACGCGGCGTTCATAAAGACTGATGTGTTTGGTTCTGCTGCTTCTATATCGGAGTCGGTTCAGCCTCCTGTCGCTGTTGCTCCCTATTCCTGTGTCCGACCGGGCGATTTGAGGAACATGTCGTTCTTATCAAAACATAAGAATTTCCATTTGGTTATTATCATAGAGCTATAACTTGATTGTGTGTTGTAAAGTATTGAGGTTTTGTAAATTTCTTTTATCTTCAATGTCATTAATCGTGACATTCACAAAATTTTTCTTGCAAATTACGTTCTGTTCTAAATCGTCAAGTCGCCTTTGTTAGCTTTTCGGAATTCAAAAGCTTACGTACCTGACCGCGGCAAATCTTGTTGCTTGTCCTTTTATGGATTATATTTGCAAACCAAGCCTGTGTTTACGTATGTGAGGTTCATCAGACAACTGTTGGCGTCTTCCTTCCACCTACGCTTCCCGTCCCGTGGTAAGGGTAGAGTATTTACTGTTTCCGCCTCGTGGCGTGACTTGTAGATGAATCTCAGTTGGCGGCTGAACTTCTTTCCTGTCAGGTGTAAGTGAGGGTGGTGGCCTTGGCTAGTAACCCAATTTTCTCTTAGTACATTTTCAGAAATGATACATTATGTCTACACTGCCAGCATCTAATCTGATGACCTAAGTTTTACTTATTTTACTTAAACATTACTTCTCTGTTCATCAGGCTGTCATTCTATGTTTGTGCCTCTGGGCAGGTTCCGACTAGTTGCTTAGAAAAAGAGTGTGGTTTGCAGCTTATCGAGTTGGCCGTAAGTAATTTCTGGTCCGGAGCACATTGCCCCACACGTGATGGTCTCATATCAAGCGGCTTTGATTGCTTTGTTTCTTTTTAATGAACTCATTTTAGGTAAACCTGAATTATTTGTTGTATTTTAGGTAACAGCAACAAAGGCAAAGCAAGGATAAAGGAACGTAGTCGAATTAGATCAATTGATGCTAAAGATTAGGAAACGAGACACTGGAAGCAGTAGATGAGTTCTGCTGTTTGGGCATCGAAATAACTGATGATGGCCTAAGCAGAGAGGATATAAAATGTACATTGGCAAAGGCAAGTAAAGTATTTCTGTAGAAGATAAATTTTTTTACATCGAATTTAGATGTAAGTGTCAGGAAGTCTTTCCTTAAAGCATTTGTCTGGAGTGTAGACGTGTATGGAAGTGAACCGTGGACAAATAACAGATTAAACAAAAAAGAGAATAGAAGCTTTCGCAATGTGGTAGAGTAGAAGAATTCTGGAGATTAGATGGGTTTATCACGTAACTAATGGCGAGGTAGTGAATAGGATTGGGGAGACAAGCAATTTATGGCACAACCTGACCAGAAAAATGGTTTGGTTGGTAGGACACATTCTGACGCATCAAGGGGTCACCAATATAGTATCGAGGGAAGTGAGGGTAGCAAAACCGTAGAGAGTGTGGTGTGCGTACTGTAAGACCTTCAGTACACACACCATCAGATTGTTTGACTTGTCGCTGTAACGAAGTAGGCGAATGTCAGCAACATGTCTCGTGGTCTTATTGTGGCGTGTTTATCTTCGGCCGTTAGGTCAGACGATAGAAATGCCACTTGCACGCTTAGAGTAGCAGATTGACGGTGACCAACTTTAAACAGAACTTGATTAATTTTCACACACATTTATTAAAATAATAAAAAGCAGAGACATTACGTAACTTGATTCTGGATGATGTTTACAAATGAAAATCTGAAGTTCTTTTGGTCTTGGTACGTTAATCTTATTCTCCCATATCTCTGATACTTGACAAAGTGTCTATACATTTATCTTCACGGCTATGTACAAGAATATGGTAATCTAATTAGGTGCAGACTGAAACTTGACTATAGACGGGTACAGACAAATGCAGACTGGTAGACACTAATGCAGACTGACTAATCGGAGGTCTGTACACTCGTTATAATACCTCGCGCGTTCAGGTATCACTGTGCTTTTTACTTTTCTTTATTTTTTTTTTGTTTTTTTTTTGGTTACGCAACTTTCCATTCTACAATAACCTATGAAACCTTTCCTTAGGATTTCCATCTATCGCTTAAGAATAACAAATGAAAACTTTCCTTTTAAATTTATTCTCTTACTGAATCTTCGCATACAAATTTAATTGCTGCTTATTAGAAGTGATTTTCTGATTATTTCGACGAAACATAGAATGTGGCGCCGTAATGGCCCTCAGTCATTATCTGCAATAACCCAAAACTGTTCCTTACCTGTTTTACTGTTACTGGATCGCCATCTGACTGCTACTTCGAACTGCGACATGAATATACTTACCCTGTTTTACTATATTCTATTAGCTGCTGGTGGATTGTCATAATATGTGGCTGTATTTATTACCAAAGCTGACGTTATTCTTTAATAGCAAAGCTGACGTCTTTCTTTAATTAATTTGACTGAAGTTACGTAATTCATAGTTACACTTTTTCTTGCCAACAATAAATTTTTTTGGAAAGTTTTACGTTGATGCTTTTTGGGATGCATTATAATCAGTACTGCAATATTGCTGGCAGAAATTAATTATATTCTGAAAACGTTTCTTCATATATCTACTGCTGGTAATGAAATGATTTTACAAACGTTTAAAAGGGGATTACTTTTTACAATAATCTTACAACTAGCATTGCGCAAACGTACCTTCAGTAGTCTCGAGTTTCGCAAAGAAAATAATTCAATAATATTAGTTCCTCTTATGATAATAGTTAGCTGATGTCTCTGTACAGCCGTTTATAATCTCTTGTAAATCATAGCTGGTGGCTGGCAGGCACACTGCTCCTCTCAACCTCTCGCTTCAGACCTGCTACCAGCTCGCTTCACATCTCGCTTACTGCTGACTTCCTACGAACGCGTAAGTGTGGTCTCTCCTGGCAACAATGCTTTCAGGTGCAGACAACCCCTGCTACCATTACAAAATGTATCAATGCGCGGTCTTTCCCGCTCTTTTCTTAAAACGTATCCATACGCGGTCTCTCCCGCCCTTTTTAAAATTATATCAATGTGCGGTGTCTCCTGCCAACAACACTTTGCTGCAGACATTCCCTCCTACCACAGTTATTTCCAACATGACAAATATTAATTATTCCTACTTATCCCTACTAATAAAATATAAACATCTTTCATGAATTGTGGTTTGACAATAGACAATAGAAATATACACGTCTTTCATAACCCTCCACTGGGTTTCCTTAAAATGTTCCTGCGTCGTTAGTCATTTGGACTTGACGTAAGGAGAAAATTTGATTATAGAAATATGTGTAGTAATAAGTAAGTTAATGATAGAATATTTGTTTCAACAAAGCACGTACATATACTGTCATAAGAATTTGTTTTCCTAAGTCTAAAAAAGACAATATTCAAAAGAGTATACATCAAAATATACAAATAATATGAGTCAGTAATTTGTAAGTGTACATCAGGTAGTAAAAGTTATTTATATCTCTAATAGTAATAGATGGCAAAAATTGGTACATAGTTTATGTTTCATTATAAATTGGCATCTATTAGTACCATATTCAAGGAAGGGGAAAAAAAAGAATTGGATAACATGGTCAAAGCACTGGCAACTGTCTGTGAATGCACTCAATAGTCCGTTTCTTTCCCTCACGTAGCACAACACCAGGTTTTGCAATGTGATTTCGTCTTCTCTTTGATCGATAGTTTTAGTGTAACCAAACACTAAGTTAACCGTCCAATTGCATGAGTTGCCGCAGCTACATCTGGTACAAGTTCCAGCTCCAATTGTGCATTAGTAGTGATGGTGTGCATCTTGATATGCAAGCACCTATTGACGTATATCATGACTGTGGTGTGCATCTTGGTATGCCGACACCTCACAGAAAACATCGTACATTGAGGTAACGTGGTTCACTATTCCCTTTGTTTGTGCTCCATAACCATGGGGATGCACAGGAATTAAGGAACAGGTATAATCATTTTGTCAAAAGGTTCACGGATATGGTTGATACCGTTATTACCAAATTTTACATCATCTCTTTCCTCTGTGCTCATAAAAGTCATTTATTTTAGGTGTGACTGTAGAAAATGTTTATAATTTTAAACAATTACATAAAAACACATTTTCCATCTGTAGTGATTTCAGCCTACAGTACATATGACATTACGTGACAGTGAATAACATAAACACATTTTTCTGCAAGTGGAATTTAGTAGTACATTTAGATATCAACATTTTAAATAAAATAGACAAGTTCCTTTATAAGAACTATGTAACTTTCTGTGACTTTATCAGATAAATTTCCTCTAAATAGATCATAACCTGGTTCTCATATAAGTAATTACATAAAGGCACTGTTATATTACTTCACAGGTTGTGAATTCAGTTTTTGAAATATGGAAGTACATTTTGACAAACATGTCGCTTTCTGTGACTTCAGTATGTTCGGTAATGTGGTCGTCAGTTACGAGTCATATTGTCAGTCGACTATATATTATGTTTGAGTTGTGTAGCACACATCGTCATTGATATTTAAGAGAAAACGTTTGTACTTTACGGAGAGTGCGAATCGGTATGCTGACATTTGGTGTGATCTGTTTTTCCTATGTATGTATCTGATGTAAAAGATATCATGTTCAATGCAGAAAAAGTTTTTCGAATAGCAAAGTACATCTAGTAAGCAATTTTATGTGGTTTCTCCATCCGTAGTGCTGCACTGCGCAGTCACCTGTTATCAAAATAAACCATTGCTAAATTATATCCCTTACATACTAACATCTTCATTCTCCGCTCTCCTTTGTACCTCGTGTCATCTCTCTGCATAGCTTATAATAAAATATTCATTGTTAATAATCATCAGCGCACGGCATGACTTAATTCTCTCTCTGTGTTACCTATGACAGAATATTCATGGTTAATAATCGTCAGCGCACGGCATGATTTCAACATCTCTCTGCATCTGGAAAATCGCGTCATCTCTCGGCATGACCTGTAAAGCATTTATCCACATTTCTCCATCTTCAATACTTACATTATAATTAAAACTACGTTACTTTCGTGAACTATGACAACAATACTGCATGCACGGGTTAAAGAATACTGCTGTATGAAAATCATTTGTACGTGTTACACATTTTAATTTAAAGTGGTCCTGTTGATTGCTTCACTGACCTTACATAATGTGAAATAAATGTCCTGCGAGAACGCTTCTAAGACTGCTATTAATGTTCAGTGGTTAAGCCATGTCTCCGCAGTATCTTTTCTTTCAGGAGTGCTAGTTCTGCAAGGTTCGCAGGAGAGCTTCTGTAAAGTTTGGAAGGTAGGAGACAGGATACTGGCAGAAGTAAAAGTTGTGTACCGGGCGTGAGTCGTGCTTCGGTAGCTCAGATGGTAGAGCACTTGCCCGTGAAAGGCAAAGCTCCCGAGTTCGAGTCTCGGTCGGGCACACAGTTTTAATATGCCAGGAAGTTTCAATGTTCAGTGTATTTATCTGCGGTCGAATCGAGGTGACCTGTTGTGCACGTAAATAACCCATTAGTACCTCACTGTGTTCAGGCTTGCTGGAATGTGTCAAAAAGCTCATTGTTATACTCTGTCTATGTGTATCCCTGTAAGAAGGTTTTTCTATTTTAAGAATTTCTTTATGTTTGACATAAGATGGTTTCCTCTCGATTTTTTTTGTTCGGAGTGTCTCAATGTGTTCTACATTAGCGTGCTGAATGTTTCGAATTCTGTACGGTCCTGTTTATAGAAGTTCAAATTTTTTGCATCGGTTCTTCCCTATATGTGACTGATAATGGGTACGGACTAGTACCTTATCACCAATCTCGTACTTGCGTAATCTACTTACCTGTTTCTGCTGTCTCTTCCGACGATCTGCAGCTCGTTTAATGTTCGCTAGTACCATGTCTATTATCTCACAATGACGAAGTCTACGCTTCTTTGTAAAAGTAATCATTTCAGTAACTTTATTCAGTGGGTCTTTATTCATCAGTATTACAGTTGGTGAGAACATAATTGACTAATTAAGTATTGCATTTATTACTTCCTGAAACTGTGAAATGTATTCGTCCCATGTTGTATGCTTTTTGTGGCAATAAATTCTACATAGTTTCCCGATCTCTTTCATTATTTTTTCTGACGGGTTAGAAGAACTGTGATATCTTGATATGTAAATTTGTGTTATGTTCTTACTCTCTAACATTTGTTTCCATATGTCTGACCTAAACTGCGGTCCGTTATCAGAAATAACCTTCTGTACAAGTCCTACTATTGATAGAAAATCTCTTACAAATGCACTTGATACTGATATAGCTGTTGCTTTCCTTAGTGGAGAAAATGTTACAAATTTGGATGTCAGTTCTACGGCTGCTTGAATATAACTATAACCTTTACTTGTTCTGGGGATTTGGCCGAAAAGATCTACTGCTGCCATGTGTCTTAACTTAATCGGTATGATGGGATACAGTGGTGGAATGCATGATACTGTTGACGATTTAGCTTTCTGACATATCTTGCAGGTTGCTATAACTTTGCGAATGTGTTTTTCCATATTGTTGAAGTGACACTTTTGTCGAATAATTAGAAAGCATTTCCTAGCTCCGTAATGTGCATAGATTAGGTGCGTATACTATTTCAATTTCCTTCTGATCCCTTCTGTAATGCATAAAAGCCAATTGTTGCCGCCTGGTTATGACCGAATAAACAGAATATTTTGATGTATAGTGTAATTATGTTTGGTTTTTTCGTTGCTCTTGTCTCGCCGAAGCGTTACAATCTCTTTTAGTGTTTCATCTTTCTGCTGTTCTTGTGGTGTCACCGCTAGACACCACACTTGCTAGGTGGTAGCTTAAATCGGCCGCGGTCCATTTAGTACATGTCGGACCCGCGTGTCGCCACTGTGTGATCGCAGACCGAGCGCCACCACAAGGCAGGTCTCGAGATACGGACGAGCACTCGCCCCAGTTGTACGACGACATTGCTAGCGACAATACGGACGAAGCATCGCTCATTAGCCGAGCAGATAGTTAGCATGCATTGCTCATTAGCCGAGCAGACAGTTAGAATAGCCTTCAGCTAAGTCCATGGCTACGACCTAGCAAGGCGCCATTAACCGTATCTGAAGACAGTCTTATTTGTATTATCAAGAGCGATGTACCACAAGATAGAATAAAGTTAAGTATTCGAGGAGCTGCATACTTTTCTTATTAGCTTTCACTACTTATCCTGTTCCAGACTTGACGCCAGTCGGCGTGTGTGTACGCGTGCCTTTCGGCTCCCTTCTCAGTGTGGCGTAGCTAGCTTGTTACGCCACAACAGTTCTCTCTCTATGTCCTGTAATGCTGATGATATAAAGTTTTCGGAAGCTACTTGTTTGATTTACATAATACTACGGTTGTTGTAGCAGAAGGTATTTTCTTTCTCTAGTCGTTTATGGTGAATAGATCTCGATAGTGCGGCGGCAACAATATTCTGCGTGCCTGGAATGTGTACAATAGTAAAGTCGAACTCTTACAGATATAATTTCCAACTGCTTTATCTATCGTCCGTAAGTTTTGCTGACAATAAAAACTGCATTGCTCGGTTATCGGTATATACTGTGGTGTGTCTTCCATATAGATAATGACGGAATCTCTTAAACGCCCATACTACGCATAGCGTCTCTAATTCCGTTACAGAATAATTGCGCTCTGCTGGAGAAAGTATCCTGCTTGCAAACGCAATATGTTTAACGATTGTCTTACCGTCCTCTTCTACTTCCTGGAAAATAAGTACTCCTAGCGCTGTAGTTCAACTATCTGTTGCAATGGAAAAGTTTTGTGTTGGGCCAGGATGTGGCGTCTTCATTCCATGACCAAATTGTGTTTTTACTTGTGAGCTGGTATAGCAAGGGTGTGTCTAATGCTTTATAATGAATGAATTTTCTAAAATAATTAATAAGGCCTAAAAAGCTCCAAAGTTCCTTCTTGTTTGTTGATACGTCGATATATTTCAATGCTTGCAATTTGTCGGAGTCTGGTGCAATACCTGTTTGTGAAATGATACGACCTAAAATTTTATTCAGGCTTTTCCAATTTCAGATTTACGGAGGTTTATTGTTACACCATTCTGCTCGAATGCAATCAGTAATTGTTGAAGGGTGTGGTTGTGCTGTTCCCAGTTTTCTGCTGCGATTAGAATGTCATCTACATATGTAGTAATTTTGTTTTTAAGATCCTGTGGGAGAATTGTATTCATGCCTCGTATAAAGCCTGCAGACGAAATCGTTAGTCCAAACGGAAGTTTACAAAATTGTTAACATTCACCAAAGCAAAAGAATGCCGTATACTTTCGGCAGTTTGGATGAAAAATGATTTGCCAAAATCCTGATTTGAGATTGAGGGTGGTACATATAGAGGTGCCATGAAACTTTTGCAGTAACTCTTCTAACGTCTGTGGTCAGTCAGTTTCTCTAATGATTATTTTATTAACCTGACGTGAATCTAAAACTAAACGGAGCAATCCATCTTTTCAACGATGTGTCAAGGATTTATACACTGGCTTGCTACTGGTTCAATTGTACCCTGATCAATCATTGCTCGTAACTCTTTCTTAACTGCTTCTCTGTGCATATGCGGGATTGGATAGTGGTTTCCTTTGAAAGTCTCGTGTGGTTTCACCTGAAATTCGTACATAAATCCTGTCATCGTTCCTGGAACATTGTTAAAAACTGTTTTATGTTGCACAAGAATATTTCCTAATTCTATGCGTTCTATGTCGTCTTTTGCTATACTGTCTCCAACATTGCGTGTAATTCTCTAATACATTATACACCTGTTCCTCTTCCATGTCGTTATTATGTTTATTCGTGCATAGTGTGAGATAACAATCATTGTCTTTAGAATCTGCAATAATCTCGATCCTGTGCATATTTTGTTCTTCTGAGGATACTGTGTTTTGAAATCTCACTACCGCTTCACTGTCTTCCTTCTGTGATGTTAGGTATGACGATTTAAAGTCAATCTTTGCGTCGTACTGTGCGAGAAAATTCATTCCTAATATTATATCAGTTGTTAATTGTGGAACTATCCAACAACTGATGTGGAAAGTTTGCCCTGCAAAAACAAACGTTAATTGTGTCTGCCTTTAGACTTCAATGCTTTTTCCTGGAAATGCTCCCTTAACTTTAGTTTTGTGTAATGGGAATACTGGGTAATCATTATTGCTATTGCATCTGTTAAATGTGACTTCGTTAATTACGCACATTGGTGAGCATGAATCAATTATTGCTAAAATATTTTGTGACTTTAAATTTATCTGGATTATTAGGTGGTATATATATTTCTGCATGATTGGTTTCTCGTGTAACAATGAGTCAGCCGGCCGCGGTGGTCTAGCGGTTCTAGGCGCTCAGTCCGGAACCGCGCGACTGCTACGGTCGCAGGTTCGAATCCTGCCTCGGGCATGGATGTGTGTGATGTCCTTAGGTTAGTTAGGTTTAAGTAGTTCTAAGTTCTAGGGGACTGATGACCACAGATGTTAAGTCCCATAGTGCTCAGAGCCATTTTTTTTTTTTTTGTAACAATGAGTCAACAACGTCGTCGAATGTAATGGCAATCTCTATCGTTATCTTTTCTCTGTCCTTATCCATAGTGTCGTCATTTAGAGATTCATCACAGGCTATCTCCAGTCATAAATGTTCTGACATTTCATTTTCTGTCGGGGAGTGTTGTGTGTTTTCTATGAGCTGTACTGTTGTACCGTTTTGATTATTAGCGGTAGGTGGCGGATGATATCTTGTGTCTGGTACATTCATATGATGACTTGGTTGCTGTGTACTGTTTGAATTTCTATGAAAATTATCACTGTAGAATGTCCTTTGCGGTCGGTGTTCGTTTTCTCTCCTTCTGTGTTATAACTGTGGTTATACGGCGACGGACACGTGTTTCTCTGAAAAGGCTGTCTTTGTTCGTTTTGTGTATTTTGCGGCTGACCCGCGTAATTGCTTGCACACATCGCATTTTCTTGGCTATAAGTCACGTGGAAGTTTGACCGGTTTGGCATTTCCTGTTGTATATGTGTTGTGTTATTTGGATGGCTTTGTTGCTGTCTTGAACTGTTATGTACATTGTTATTATACTGCTGTTCATTAAATCCCTGTGTGTATTCTCGATTAAAATTTTCATTTTCGCTGCGAAAGCGTTTATTACGTATGTTATTGCCAAATCGTGTTTGCTCAAAATTAGTATTGTTTGTCTGATTTGCGTTATGTCGTGAAAAAATCTTATTAACAAACGCATAATCTGCCTGGTGTACCTCTAGCAGTTGCAGCATGTATCAAAATGCGTACACGCTGTCCTTTTGCTGGCCTGTTAATAATAACACTTTTAATGCTCTGGGGAGTTTTGAAATACACAGCTGTATTAATGCAAATTGACTGTATGGCTCATTGAGGTATTGGTTTTGTTCAACCATATACTTGAAAAATTGTGTGATTGTTGGGAATGTAGAATTCTCGAAATTTAGCAGACTAATTAGCAGATCCTTAATTCTACTCTGTGTGGTATCTGACCAATATGCTGCTAGAAATGCTTCCTGGAATGCTTCAACTGAAAAACACTGTCTGACAATTGGTCGCATTCTTCTCACTGGCTCCCCTTCAAGAAAACTGATAATAAATTCTAGCTTATGTTGATCAGGCCATGATGGTGGGAGTGCCGCATTGAATTGGTGGATCCAGTCCAGTGGATGTATTTGCGTCATGTCGTTTTTAAATGTTTTAAACTTTCTCACTGAAACGAAATGCTTGTGGTCGATACTGTCATGTCTTTGTGTGTAATTATTTTTGTAATGTTGTGAATATGAATTTATGTGGCTTTCTGCTTGGTTAAGATCTGTTACTCTCTGAAGTCTACCGACATTATATGTATTGTGCATCTGAGGCATGTCATAATGGTGTGTGTTCTGTTGAAATTGATTATTTGCAGTTGTTTCTTGTGTGTCAGCTATCCCTTGCTGTAAAGAATTGATTTTCTGATGTAATAAATTATTACATGATTCTAGGTCTGCGATTGTTTGTTGCACATTTGTAATTTAAGTATCTTTACTATTAGAAATCTTTTGAACTGAGACTGCGGTAGTGTCATCTGATTTACTGTCATTGTTAGTATCTAACAGGTCTATTCTTGTAGTGAGTTTGTTGATCTTTCCTATCAGTTCGTTTCGTAATTTACGATTACTATTGGTTACTTTCTTAAAATCTGCTTTCAAATTTACTGGGTCTTGATTGATTTCAATGTGTTCTATTTTGTCAGTTAGTGTCTGGACTTCTTCTGTTAATTTATCCCTAATATTCTGGATTTCAGTGTCTGCAGAAATTTTCGCCTCAATTGTGTGTGATAGGATTTCCGTGAGCCTCTCTTGTATTTGAATATTTGTCTCCTTAGCCGTTTCGATTTGTTCCGAAAACGAGTGTATGTGATTGGCTACGTAAGTTTTTCCCTGAGCAAACACTTTCTTCTTGTCGTCCTGTCGCCGTTTATTAATTGTTTGTAATAGTTCTTTTCGTTCTTTATCCTGCGACCACACCAGCTTGCGGTGACGTATCAAACTGTTTTCTGTGTGATTGTTAAAACGTTCATCAATGTGAGCGTTTTGTTTAGAAAAGTTCTCTTTCATTGTTTCTCGTATGCTAACCGCGAATGCTTCTTGTTTATCTGTTATTTCTTCCATCTTAGCGTGTAATTCTTGGTTTTATTGTGAACATTTTTCAGCGACTACTTTGATTTGGTTATTTAGATCTGCTGATTCTTGTGCCTTTCTGTTAAAGTTTTGATTCATGTCTTGTCTCATTTGTAGCAAAAATGCCATTATTGGATCCGTTTCGGATTGACTTCTGTGTGTATTTGTATTCGTTGTTAAAGGTTGTACATCTGTGTTCATTTGAACATCCTCAGACGATTGTAATCGTGTCACGTCTTCCGTGGTTTCAGAATTTTTGTCAATAAAACTGTGGTATCTGCTACGCAGACTGTGTAGCTGTGTACCGTTTGAATCTGTTTCGGCAAATAATGGAGTTACACTGTTTGACTGCATTATAGTGGTTTCGTTACTGAAACTATTATGTCTGCTACGCGTAATTTGTGGCTGTGTAGCGTCTGTTGTATTACAAACAAATTATGTTGCACTAATGTCTCATTATCAGTTGGCATTTCTGAAGTTGATTGTTCGTCAAAAGAGTCAATATTACTAATGTCGAATGTCTGTTCACCTAACGTTTCACTATCGTGTTCTTCACACGTATTATTTCTCTCTATTCCTGAAAAGAATATCTCGTCAGTACTTTCTACACTTTTATCGCTTTGAGAACGAGTAATTATTCTCCGGGACATAGTCTATAATTAACACACGCAACAAAATATACCACTGTTCAAAGCGGATTCAACACTGAACAAACACTTTTCAACGCAGAATCAATAGAACAAACAGAATTGCCGATGGGCTGTGAATTAAAGGTATACAGTCAGAGTCAGTACATTCATTTTCACAGTAGATTCACTAAATAGTCTTAACTGATTGGATGTCGCCAAGTGAAACCTTCCCGTCTCCTCTGCAACTCCTTTTTTTTTTTTTTTTTTTTTTTTTTGTTACGCTACTTTCCCTTCTGCAATAACCTATGAAACCTTGCCTTAGGATTTAAATCTCTTGCTTCATAGTAACAAATGAAATCTTGCCTTTGAAATTTATTCTCCTTCCGAATCTTCGCATACAAATTTTATTGCAGCTTATTAAAAAAATATTTTCTGATTATTTCGACGAAACATAGAATGTGTCGTCGTCGTGGCCCTTAGTCGTTATCTGCAATAACCCAAAACTTTTCCTTACCGTTTTTACTGTTACTGGATCGCCATCTGACTGCTACATCGAACTGCGACATGAATATACTTACTCTGTTTTACTATACTCTATTAGCTGCTGGTGGGCTGTCATAATAAGTGGCTGTATTTATTACCAAAGCTGACGTTATTCTTTAATATCAAAGCTGACGTTATTCTGTAATAGCAAAACTGACGTTATTATTTAATTAATTTGACTGAAGTTACGTAATTCATAGTTACACTTTTTCGTAAAAACAATAAAACGTTTGCAAAGTTTTACGTTGATGGTTTTTGGGATGGATTACAATCAGTAATACAACATTGCTGGCAAAATTATCTATATCCTAAAAGCGTTTCTTCAAATATTTACTGCTGGTAATGAAATGATTTTACAAACGTTAAAATGGGACTTACTTCTTACAATAATCTTACAGCTAGCATTGCTCAAACATACCTTTAGTAATCTTGAGTTTCGCAAAGAAAATAATTCAATAATATAAGTTCCTCTAATGATAATAGTTAGCTGATGTCTCAGTACATCCTTTTATAATCTCTTGTAAACCATAGCTGGTGGCTGGCAGGCACACTGTTCCTCTCAACCTCTCGCTTCAGACGTGCTACCTACTCGTTTCACATCTCACTTGCTACTGACTTTCTATGAACGCTAAAGTGCGGTCTCTGCTGCCAACAATGCTTTCTGGTGCAGACAATCCCTGCTACCATTACAAAATGTATCAATGCGCGGTCTTTCCCGCTCTTTCCTTAAAATGTATCCATACGCGGTCTCTCCCGCCCTTTTTAAAATTATATCAATGCGCGGTCTCTCCTGCCAACAATACTTTGGTGCAGACATTCCCTGCTACCATAATTATTTCCAACATTACAAATATTAATTATTCCTACTTATTCCTATTAATAAAATATAAACATCTTTCATAAATTGTGGTTTGACAATAGACAATAGATATATACATGTCTTACACTTGTTGCACCACATGGTGGAAAATTGTAATAGCTGAAGACGAGCGGTTCTTCTAATATATAAAATTGATATACGAGTTCGCCATGCCAGAGAGAATGGTCAACAGCTGCTTTGACTTGAGTCATGTCTACATTAAGGTGGCATGATATATGTGATACAATTAAGCAAAGTCGGAATGAAAAGAAAGACCTGACTAATGAATCAATGTGTAATACATGGTGTTGGTAATATATGTATAATGCCTCTTAAGTATAGCCACGAATTATAGTTTCATAATTATAATTCCCCCCTCATCACACTATAAAGTCACGCTTCTATTGATGGAAATGTAATCCATTGTCGTCCATACGAAGTAAATTTTGTCCTTCTTTCACGTTTAAGATGGTAGAACTGGAGACATAACAGAATGAAATGAAATTAAAATGATGTAGTCACGAGTCTCCACATACTTGGTAATTAACAACCTCTTCACGGCTACTCCACTGCATATGACAACATCGAAGTATTTGGGCGTGCAGACCGATACAAATGACTGACCTTACTAATTTCAAACTGTAGAGCTATTTATTACTGAATATAAACTGGAATGACAATGCAAGCCATTTTGCATGCCATTTCAATCAGTTCAATATGATGGCTCTACATCAAATAACGGCAATTTCATGAGAACAGCATCATTCCTTAAATATAGCTGTAGAACCACCCATATTTTACACTAGAAGGTCCTAATTTCTGACTTCCTTCCAATAAGGGAGCAAATCGGGGAAGGAGCCATTTCGTCGGAAACGGTTGCTACTGGCTGGAACCCCGTGACGTCATTGTGACGCTGCGAAATGCAGCACAGCAGAATGGTAATATCGCAATCGCGCCAAAACACAAATGCTGTAGTGTGATGTTAGTTCATTTTACTTTCGGTCTGGTTCAGTACACAGTTGTACAAATCAAATCAAGTGGCATAACAGATGTATTACAAGTTAGGATTAAATAAATGGTATTTAAGATGAAAAATAACGCACTCGTTTGCTGTAGAAACAGATCTCAATGTAGCCAATTGCAGCTTTCTATTGCTGTTTACCAGGTCAAAATGCAATCAATAGCTGCGGTCTCCTTGTGGTACATTCCTTCATGGCTCCAACTTCCACTTCTTCATACAGATACACAATTATTACACATGTTCTTGTTGTTTCGTAAAGGGTTATAACTCTGTTTCAAAATCGAAGATAGATACTTTACATTTTTCTTTTTTTTTTTTATTTGCATAAGTCGTTTACCCCCCCCATGAACCATGGACCTTGCCATTGGTGGGGAGGCTTGCGTGCCTCAGCGATACAGATGGACGTACCGTAGGTGCAACCACAATGGAGGGGTATCTGTTGAGAGGCCAGACAAATATGTGGTTCCTGAAGAGGGGCAGCAGGCTTTTCAGTAGTTGCAGGGGCAACAGTCTGGATGATTGACTGATCTGGCCTTGTAACATTAACCTAAACGGCCTTGCTGTGCTGGTACTGCGAACGGCTGAAAGCAAGGGCCGTAATTTTTCCCGAGGACATGCAGCTTTACTGTATGATTAAATGATGATAGCGTCCTCTTGGGTTAAATATTCCGGAGGTAAAATAGTCCCCCATTCGGATCTCCAGGCGGGGACTACTCAAGAGGACGTCGTTATCAGGAGAAAGAAAACTGGCGTTCTACGGATCGGAGCGTGGAATGTCATATCCCTTAATCGGGCAGGTAGGTTAGAAAGGGAAATGGATAGGTTAAAGTTAGATATAGTAGGAATTAGTGAAGTTCGGTGGCAGGAGGAACAAGACTTTTGGTCAAGTGATTACGGGGTAATAAATACAAAATCAAGTAGGGGTAATGCAGGAGTAGGTTTAATAATGAATACGCTTCCCGTGCCCGGGTTCCCGGGTTCGATTCCCGGCGGGTCAGGGATTTTCTCAGCCTCATGATGACTGGGTGTTGTGTGATGTCCTTAGGTTAGTTAGGTTTAAGTAGTTCTAAGTTCTAGGGGACTGATGACCGAAGATGTTAAGTTCCATAGTGCTCAGAGCCATTTGAACCATTTTTGAATAATGAATAAAACAAATAGGAGTGCAGGATAGCTACTACAAACAGCATAGTGAACGCATTATTGTGGCCAAGGTAAACATAAAGCCCATGCCTAATACAGTAGTACAAGTTTATATACCAACTAGCTCTACAGATGATGAAGAAATTGATGAAATGTATGACGAGATAAAAGAAATTATTCAGGTAGTGAAGGGAGACGAAAATTTAATAGTCATGGGTGACTGGAATTCGTCAGTAGGAAAAGGGAGAGAAGGAAACATAGTAGGTGAATATGGATTGGGGGGAAGAAATGAAAGAGGAAGCCACCTTCTAGAATTTTGCACAGAGCATAACTTAATCATAGCTAACACTTGGTTCAAGAGTCATAGAAGAAGGTTGTATACCTGGACGGATCCTGGAGATACTAAAAGGTATCGGATAGATTATATAATGGTAAGACAGAGATTTAGAAACAAGGTTTTAAATTGTAAGACATTTGCAGGGGAAGATGTGGATTCTGACCACAATCTTTTGGTTATGAACTGCAGATTGAAACTGAAGAAACTGCAAAAAGGTGGGAATTTAGGGAGATGGGACCTGGATAAACTGAAAGAACCAGAGGTTGTAGAGAGTTTCAGGGAGAGCATAAGGGAACAATTGACCGGAATGGGGGCCAGAAATACAGTAGAAGAAGAACGGGTAGCTTTGAGGGATGAAGTAGGGAAGGCAGCAGACGATCAAGTAGGTAAAAAACGAGGGCTAATAGAAATCGTTGGGTAACAGAAGAAATATTGAATTAAATTGATGAAAGGAGAAATCATAAAAATGCAGTAAATGAAGCAGGCAAAAAGGAATACAAACGTCTAAAAAATGAGATCGACAGGAAGCGCAAAATGGCTAAGCAGGGATGGCTAGAGGACAAATGTAAGGATGTAGAGGCTTGTCTCACTAGGGGTAAGATAGATACTGCCTACAGGTAAATTAAAGAGACCCTTGGAGAGAAGAGAACCACTTGTATGAATATCAAGAGCTCAGATGGCAACCCAGATCTAAGCAAAGAAGGGAAGGCAGAAAGGTGGAAGGAGTATTTAGAGGATTCATACAATGGCGATGTACTTTACGACAATATTATGGAAACGGAAGAGGATGTAGTTGAAGACGAAATGGGAGATAAGATACTGCGTGAAGAGTTTGACAGAGCACTGAAAGACCTGAGCCGAAACAAGGCCCTGCGAGTAGACAACATTCCATTAGAACTACTGATGGCCTTGGGAGAGCCAGTCATGACAAAACTCTAGATGTATGAGACAGGCGAAATACCGTCAGACTTGAAGAAGAATATAATAATTCCAATCACAAAGAAAGCAGGTGTTGACAGATGTGAAAATTACCGAACTATCAGTTTAATATGTCACAGCTGCAAAATACTAACGCGAATTCTTTACAGACGAATAGAAAAACTGGTAGATGCGGACCTCCGGGAAGATCAGTTTGGATTCCGTAGAAATGTTGGAACACTTGAGGCAATACTAACCTTACGACTCATCTTAGAAGAAAGATTAAGAAAAGTCAAACCTACGTTCTAGCTTTTGTAGACTTAGAGAAAGCTTTTGACGATGTCAACTGGAATACTCTCTTTCAAATTCTGAAGGTGGCAGGGGTAAAATACAGGGAGCGAAAGGCTATTTACAATTTGTACAGAAACCAGATGGCAGTTATAAGAGTCGAGGGGCATGAAAGGGGAGCAGTGGTTGGGAAAGGAGTGAGACAGGGTTGTAGCCTCTCCCCAATATTATCCAATCTGTATATTGAGCAAGCAGTAAAGGAAACAAAAGAAAAATTCGGAGTATGTATTAAAATTCATGGAGAAGAAGTAAAAACTTTGAGGTTCTCCGTTTACATTGTAATTCTGTCAGAGACAGCAAAGGACTTGGGAGAGCAGTTGAACGGAATGGACAGTGTTTTGAGAGGAGGATATAAGATGAACATCAACAAAAGCAAAACGAGGATAATGGAATGTAGTCGAATTAAGTCGGGTGATGCTGAGGGAATTGGATTAGGAAATGAGACACTTAAAGTAGTAAAGGAGTTTTGCTATTTAGGGAGTAAAGTAACTGATGATGTTCGAAGTAGAGAGGCCATAAAATGTAGACTGGCAATGGCAAGGAAATCGTTTCTGAAGAAGAGAAATTTGTTAACATCGACTATAGATTCAAGTGTCAGGAAGTCGTATCTGAAAGTATTTGTATGGAGTGTAGTCATGTATGCAAGTGAAACATGGACGATAACTAGCTTGGACAAGAAGAGAATAGAAGCTTTCGAAATGTGGTGCTACAGAAGAGTGCTGAAGATAACGTGGGTAGATCACGTAACTAATGAGGAAGTATTGAATAGGATTGGGGAGAAGAGAAGTTTGTGGCACAACTTGACTAGAAGAAGGGATCGGTTGGTAGGACATGTTTTGAGGCATCAAGAGATCACAAATTTAGCATTGGAGGGCTGCGTGGAGGGTAAAAATCGTAGAGGGAGACCAAGAGATGAATACACTAAGCAAATTCAGAAGGATGTAGGTTGCAGTAGCTTTACTGGGAGATGAAGAACCTTGCACAGGATAGAGTAGCATGGACAGCTGCATCAAACCAGTCTCAGGACTGAAGACCACAACAACAACAAAGCGGTTTACATGAAAAGCAACAAATTCTTCTATTCTTCTTCAAATGCTTCATTTTTTGCTCCTGGAAAATCTAACAATTTGTCAGTGTTTTAGTGCTCGAAAGTAATATAGCCTGCTATGTATTTCATCGCATCTGGAAGAACTAAAGAGATTACAGAGTCGTCTCGATGTTGTCACAGCTGATAATAAACTATCATCGTCTCATACTGGCAATTAATCATTAACATAAAGCTCACTGGTTTACGAGTCTTGGGCGTGTAATATCTGAGTCGACGTAACACTAAGTAAATTTTGTACTTAATTCAGTAACTGTCGTGTTTGCAGAAAAAGAAATATCACTTGAGTTACCAGTCAGTTTTATGGAGACGCACTCTGTTCCTTACTTAAAAGAGACATTTTATTGAGGTGATGAAATATTTCTGGAAAGGTAAATATCCTTCTCTATCACCATCTCGCATTGCCAAACAGATGTCTAGGAATCTGTTTGGTGTGTTCTCCTGAAATGTGAGATTCATTGCAGATCCACATGAACACTCACCTATCGAACTCTAGAGCTAAAGACATCGAAAATGTCCTTAACGTGTTCAGTAAAATGTCTTTCAATGTCTTTACGGAGAACATGCGTCAAGGCGTAAGCTGTTCGTCGTGAAAACAGGCATGTGCTCGTCCAGTTACATTCATGTATTCTTCTGTAACGTGGTGTGTTTTCGTTAGGTCAATTTTATGTTTAAAAAGCTCCTATATATCTGCCTTAGTTATTCTGGACCTATTAGGTAGCGTAACGAAATTGTTCCTCAATAACTTTAACAGATGTGGCACATCGAGAAAATGCCCGTGCATCTCTGGTATCATCAGCTGGATTTACGAAATATGTTTTACCTGCATCAACATACAATTCCATCCGAACTTCTATATTTTTCCTGTTATATCATACATTACAAATACAATGTGTATTCCCGGTTCCTCAACTCCATTAACGATACTCTGATGTAAAACATTATTAATAACTATGTCGAAGTCATAATAAACTGGTTGCTTCCACAGCTTACATAATCCACGGATCATGCAAACGGGTACGCTGGAATGCGGACAACTACTATTAAGTCCTCAGACGAATCACAACATATACGGACATCAACATTCATTTCAACAAATTTCTAAGCTTCCAGTCTTTCTTGAGTAGTAAAAGGGTTTGACTTAGCCTTGAATAAACATAGGATATCTTCGAGAGCACCCGTCTCCATTTACATTTTTTCGTCCATTTCTGAAGTGTTGCCCTGCTGAGCACAGACTTTTTCACTTTCGCTAATAACGATATGCTTTTTGCAATTGAGTTCTTGAAGTCAGTGCATGGACATTGTCTCCTGAATTCCACTTTTGCCCCTTTGCTGTCGTTCAACAGGCGTTGCATTTGCGGCGATGTAAAACATCACGACATCACATTGCTCACACTTCTATGTAACTTTCTTTTTCTTTCGCGTCAGATGCTCTCTGTCTTCGCTTTAACGAAAGAACAAGGCGTAGAGCCTTTGTTCTACTTCATACGACTACATCACACGTTTTTGGTGTTGCTTTCTGGATGTTTAGTTTTATTAAAAGTTCAGTCAGACCTTCATTTCCTTAATTTCTAAATCCTTACTCACTATTTCACTGAGCTTATGTAGGTGATCATTAGCTGTCGTCAAACACACTTTTTTTTTTTAAGAAACAATTTCTGAAGCCGTGAAGCCGTGAAACCTCGTTTTTGCCAACATCTCGCCTCGCACTGTTGTGCACGACTTCTATATCTCTAAGGAATGAATTTCCTTTCATTACTACAGCAATTCTCATTATTAATCAATAAATATAAGACGAAACCAATTAATACCAGTGACGTAAATCACCACAATAGCTTTCTTCGACAAAATTTAAAGATAAAATTTTAGAGTAATCAACAGGTTGTGAACTCAGCACCGTCAGCGTGTCAGGAACAGATCAGATCTACTAAACTACGCAGCCACTGATGCATATATTTTTATTGTTAAGGTATTAGAGCAGGGCATGAAATGTGCGGGTATAAGAGTTCACTCGCAATTTATACTAAACCCATAGATTAAATAGTTGCCGCAACTTTAGAATACGAAATAAATATCGGCTAATTGTACGAGACATGGAGCTACAGTATCCAGGAACAAAAGCAAATAAACCTGATTAGCATAATTTATTTGTCTGTTACACAGTACTGCTAGTCCTTCGCTACCGTAGAGGAATCCAGTACCAGATGAAAAAGAAAGCATTAAATTTAGGTGACTCAATTTATTTTCAGGGAATTTTAGAGTTATAATATTCTGAGTATCATTTACATATGGATTTCTTATCTTGCCGCTCACATCCATGCTCTCTGTAATTTTTTCCCCGTTATAGTTTCGTATGTTTACGCTGGTGATTGCTGTGATCAGCAGCTTCTTTCTTGAAAGTAATCCTAAAAGTTTGTATCTCAAATCTCGTTCATAACCGTCAGACCGAAAATGAACCGAACAGACACATACAGTTTTCATATTAACTTGGAATGCATGTCTGCATCGAACTGTTCACTCACATTGTAGGTGCTATCTTTGGTAAAACCATGATAAACAAGGCTTGTCGTATTTTGAACAATATTAATGCATTAAGCCAAGGCGTAATCAAGTGATCTTTGCTCATAATCGACAAAAAATTAGTAATTTTCTTTGGATGCAAACCAAAACTTCGTGTTCTGTCAAATGCGTAGCAACAAGATTCCTCAAAGTGAATCATGACGCGCTACAACACCTACATATATTTTTCCTCGCCAGGAGCCGGAATGACCTACCTTCTCTTTCTATATACCTTCTAAGCACATAACATTCTCAACAACCAAAGCACGATATTCGCTGCTGGATAACTGGCTCACTAAAGTCTAAATTCCGAATTAGTGACTTAGCAAAAAGTGTGAACAAATATCATAATCGACGTATATTGGAGCTGGTTAAGTCGTTGTCTCAGGGATAGCTGCAAAATAAGTATCACAGATATTGAAAACTGTAAAGTAGTTGGTGAGGAAATGAAAGAGCCAACAAACAGACACTTTTCATCACCTCTACCTTAATGAGTTGAGAAGACTTGATACATGCTTTGGAGTAGACCATCAGAGGATATTCCAACTTTCATCATGATATCCTAATATATTGCTAAACATGAAAATATTTTTAAGGTAAGCGAGTAAAAAGTAACTCAAGAAACAACTGAATATTCAGGGTAGAAAATAGTAACGCCTTATAGATTACTGTACGCAATTATTTTTCATTATCCTCGGCTAGCTTGGCTTGAAAAGCATACCATTATCACAAAATCAATAGGCAAAATTTGTTACTATTCAAAATAAATTCCTAGATAAATAATATTAACTATATCCTTATCACCACATATAACTATAGAGAATCTAAATGATGCTCAATACGCTACCACATGTTTAAAATGGTTACTAAAAGATTAAGTTTGTGCAGTGTAATAACATATTCATTAAATTCCAGAAAAGTAGGAAATAGTAGAAAATAGTGACATACTCCACAAAAATAAGTGTGCATGAGCAATAATTAAGCAAGTCTGAATATCATTACTAAATGGATCCATATGAAGTTTTAATTCCTGATAGACAACTGAGATAGATGTGTTTGATGTTTTAACATGAAATAATTTACATTTTACATAATATTTGAGGGCACTAAACATTATGACACAAAATTTGCAAATTGCTTGTCTTTTTGAGAGAGAGAGAGAGAGAGAGAGAGGAACTTAGTTTTAGTCCATTAGCCTAGACTTCCATAGTTAACTGGCACAATGGAAAGACAAAGGTAACTCTGTTCTGAGGGCACTGATACAAACATTCTTTGCGGTTCAAGGGGCCTGTTCATTTAAAAGTTTTTTAGGCTACTGTTTCAGTGAATGAAGTGTAGATTACGAGCAGGAATAGGTAATTAATTTTCATCCTAGTGCAGGTTGACACCATCCACTCACTTTATGTAGCTGTTTAATGATAGCTACATCCAGACTACATCAAAGGTCCTTATGATCTGGCTACACATCACACTCTCGAGTGTTGATTATATACCGTGAGGAACGTGTTTTCCATGTCTTGATATACAATTCTGTATGTCAGAGGTAATCTGTAATGTCTGCAAAAGACTAATTCTGCTTACTTTCAGGTCACTCCACCTGTGGCCGCAAGGGATCATACATGAGCCTATATATTTCCAAGCCGGTCATCTTTGTTCCCACATACCATCTCTCCCTGTATCTCATCCCTCTTTCTTTGTCTCCTACTGATATGAAAGCAGAAACAATAAGTATGATTCTCCATGCCTTGTATTTACATTTCATCACTGTTATGATTAACCCATACTTAATCGCTTTGTAAAAGACAGCTATTACACAGCAAGTTAACTACCATATTGCTATCAGGAAAATCTGCTGAGGGTTAACTAGCTCATTTCAGATATTCCAGACAGCATAAAATTAGCACAGACAGTTCGCAATAACAATGGATATTTACATTAGGGTTTTAATATGAATTGGTGAGTGGCACTTAATGTGCATTACTAAATTAAATAGATCATTCATAGATCCAGTAGCTATACATCAATACTTAGTATAGATCAGTACATTGTTTGCATAAGAATTTAATTTTTTTTTCACTAACTGCTTTTGTAATCAGGTACAACAGCACTGGCTTCCTCTTCAAACCAGCAGCAACCATACCCTAAAGTTCAATAATACTATATTTGCGAATAAAAATTTCTATGCTAAGTCCTTTTATTGACAACGGTCTTCATACACACACACACACACACACACACACACATATATATATATATATATATATATATATATATATATATATATATATATATTGATACACACACATATATATGTGTGTGTGTGTGTCTGTGTGTGTGTGTGTGTGAGAGAGAGAGAGTTTTCATTTCCAAAACCTATCAGCTGACAAAAACTGCAGTGCTCAATAATATAAACAATGGAAATGGAAACAGCAAAAACTTTCCTGCAAATAATGCACAATGAATTAGCATGAAACCCTCTACTCATGTCCTAGCAGTTCCTAGAATGAAAATGCATACATCATGGTTACTAAACAAAAGTCTTCATATCAACTACATTTAAACACTTTTTCCTTATTCCTTGCTACAACCTCTGATGCACCTCGTCCTAATCAAGGTTTATGTCACCTAAATTGACTCATAAAACCAAATACATAATACAGTACATAAAATAGGTCACAATATATAAAAATTAAAGGGCACAAAAATCATATGGCAATA
Source organism: Schistocerca piceifrons (assembly GCF_021461385.2). Taxonomy (NCBI): domain Eukaryota; kingdom Metazoa; phylum Arthropoda; class Insecta; order Orthoptera; family Acrididae; genus Schistocerca; species Schistocerca piceifrons. Next base: position 134,900,429 of record NC_060138.1, on the reverse strand, counting down.
ATAACTACCCTAACAATGTTACGTTTCACGTAAGTAGTACACGAATTTGAGTGATATGAGTGCCTAGCACCAGCTCTCATTATACATCGCCTTATAGGCTCTATGATCACTCTCTGTGTGATACACCATTATAGTATTCTATAATAACTATGTAAATATTCAGGACACTTAATTTTTACTTAAGGTACAGTATTCCTACTACACGTCCTAAAACAATTACCTGCACAGTAGTTCCACATTAGAAACATGACTGACTCCTTTCAGCATCCTGCTCCCCAATATTTCGACTACTAAAGCATATGATTGTGGAACAGGTTCCACCCTGAATGCATTGGAATAATTAAGAAAGAACATATGTGTCAGTACATGTCGCTTGTGGGTCAATGTGTGTAATCTCATCAGACTTTATCCAATTTTTTTGATACTTTATACCTGTCATTTCTTTGTCATCTCTCAGTAGCCTTCCATGTTGTGCCTTAATTTAGTGAAAGTAAGAGATGGTGCATTTTCTCTTATCTTACTTGAGGGAAACTTTTCATGCAACACTAAAATAACAGGAAAAGATGCCGAATCATTCAGCAACCAATTGATTACATCCTGAAACAGGGGTAAATGTGAATCTCAAGCTCTATGATACCATTGGTAAAGCAGCAGCCTACACGCTGCCCCAAGCTCCATTATGACATTTTCCAAGTGATACCTGGTGGTAAGAAGAAATGTAAACCGTTTGCATTCTTCTACTCTGCAAAGCATGCTTCAAAATTATCAATATGAATTGCAAACGATTGTCAGCAATTACTTTCTCAATATTATCAACCTTGCGTAGGAAACGATGTACAAATGCTTGTATAACACACTGTCTGGTAGCTCTACTCACTGGTGTTGGTAAAGCAAATTTAAACGTCAGCTCTACAGCAACAAAAAAATAGGAATAATCTGGGACAGTTATTGTAATAGCTCCAAACATGTCAACTGAGGTGGACTCTTCCAATCTTGACAGAATAATTTGAAATAAAGGTGCATGGTGTGACACCATTGGCAATTTTGCCTCTTGACTGAGATTAAGTGAAATCAAATCTGGGCAGACGCCACTCTCCATATTAAGAAAGTAGCATTTTCCATTAAGTTCGTGAAACTTCTTTGCATCACTGAACCGGTAGCTCAAACATATAAACAACATTAATTCACTGACTAATTTGCCAGGACTTAACAACCCCACATCAAATTATCTCCAGTTCTCTTCCTAAACAAAATATGTTTCGTCAAATAATATTGCCTAATTGCAATGTTATCTATTTCTTTCTACTTCTTCTTAAATTCTTCCCATGTTGGTCCCTTATCTAGTTTGGAGACGTACAACATTTCGCGCATTTACGCCGTATCAATCTGTATATTGAGCAAGCAGTAAAGGAAACAAAAGAAAATTTCGGAGTAGGTATTAAAATCCATGGAGAAGAAATAAAAACTTTGAGGTTCGCCGATGACATTGTAATTCTGTCAGAGACAGCAAAGGACTTGGAAGAGCAGTTGAACGGAATTGATGGTGTCTTGAAGGGAGGATATAATATGAACATCAACAAAAGCAAAAGCAAAACGAGGATAATGGAATGTAGTCGAATTAAGTCGGGTGATGTTGAGGGTATTAGATTAGGAAATGAGACACTTAAAGTAGTAAAGGAGTTTTGCTATTTGGGGAGCAAAATAACTGATGATGGTCGAAGTAGAGAGGATATAAAATGTAGACTGGCAATGGCAAGGAAAGCGTTTCTGAAGAAGCGAAATTTGTCAACATCGAGTATAGATTTAAGTGTTAGGAAGTCGTTTCTGAAAATATTTGTATGGAGTGTAGCCATGTATGGAAGTGAATCATGGACGAGAATCAGTTTGGGTAAGAAGGGAATAGAAGCTTTTGAAATGTGGTGCTACAGAAGAATGCTGAAGATTAGATGGGTAGATCACATAACTAATGAGGAGGTATTGAATAGGATTGGGGAGGAGTTTGTGGCACAACTTGACAAGAAGAAGGGATCGGTTGGTAGGACATGTTCTGAGGCATCAAGGGTTCACCAATTTAGTAATGGAAAGTAGCGTGGAAGGTAAAAATAGTAGAGGGAGACCAAGAGATGAATACACAAAGCAAATTCAGAAGGATGTAGGTTGCAGTAGATACTAGGAGATGAAGAAGCTTGCACAGGATAGAGTAGCACGGAGAGCTGCATCAAACCAGTCTCAGAACTGAAGACCCCAACAACAACAACAAGTTAGGATGTGTTTGCATGTCTGCAAAGCATTATAAAAGAGCAGTTTACAGGTCTGAAGACTGTTTATTGTGAACCCAGAATGTGTTTCGTATCAGTGTGATAAATATACTCCATCTGTAAAAAAATTGATCCAAAATAAATAAAGTACACTCTTTCCTTACTCTCTCCCGCTGCCCAGCGCAGGCTGAGTCATTTTTGTGCAATTTTCCCCTCTGGCTCATCGTCGTGGATTACATCACAGGAGGGATGACAGCACCCACTGGTGGTAGCGATGTGTTCTAGGTCAGTAGGACTCTAGATCTTGTCGTGGAGTCTCTGCCTACAAAATAAAGACTCATCTCCAGCACATGCACAATCCTTTTCCTGCTATTTTCCCCCACCCCAGACCGCCATCTTGGGTTACATCATGGAACAGATAACAGCAGTCTCTGGTGCCAGTACTGTGTACTAGGTCAGTTGGAGTCTGGACCAGGTGGTGAACACACTGAATGGCTGTACTGCATCAAATTGTTAAATAAAGACTGCAGCATGCAAAATAATAAAGACTTATGTCCAGCACTGGACAAGTCCTTTTCCCATGAATCCACAGGAAGAGCTGGCAATGGGGGTATCCCAAGTGACATATCTTCCTGCGATTTTCTTAGGTTAGTGTAGCTATGGTGCATTATCCTGTGGGAACTTGAACTTCCCCAACTTTTCTGATGGAGGGGATGGAATGTGGGTCGTTGGCTTAGTTGATGTAGCCTAATTGAGCTATATTCCAGCCATAATTCAAACTTTGCACCAAAAGCCACCATCTTGGATGATGTCATGGCCACAATCTTGTGTGACGTCATGTGCTGTTGGCAAGTCCACATGCAGCCATCTTGGATGACATAATCGCCACTATCTTGCATACATCTAGCAACAATGCAGAGTGGCTCAAAGTCACCCTTATTCCGATACTACTGACCTGATTTTTCTCCCAACCAAATTTAGCTAATTGCTCAACTAGAAAGTGAGCATCATACCCACTTAAGTTATGGACAGAAACGGGTACGTGTCGTGGTAACTGTGGTAAATGTCAGCTCCACCGCAAAGCTTCTCTGTAAGATGACAATGATCTCTACACGTAGTTTCAGCTTTTATATCTAATGGCAGCCCACACATATGACAGTTAACCATATCATTGTATAACTGTTTATCCTCCTCCAATTTGGTCATTGGGATTTAGGTGCTGTAGAGCCTGTCAACATCCCATGAGTGTTTTTCAAGGTCAGTGAGCAACCAAACCACTGGATTATCCCTGACAAAAGATTCATAGCAGTTAAGACTTGGATCATATGAACACACAACTAGGTACACTACTGCATACGGTATGTGTTTTTGCGTGAAGGTGATATGTGAGGCTAGGGGGTTCCCTTTAAAGCAGCTAAAAGCGGCAAGGAAACATTCGAAGTCTGCATATACAACCAATGGACAATGTTCCGGGTGTTGAGCAGTCTTTAATTTAATGAACTTGTTTTCTTCTGTAGGCATAACAACACAAATCGGTTTCCTTGGATTCACTGTCCATCAGTTGCCTTTTTAAGTAGTTTTCTAATGTTTTATATTCCAGTCTGATCACAATATCAATTCTTCAGATGATCACTGGTTTCAGTTCGCAATAACCATCCTCAGATCTACAATATACAAATATATACACCTAGTGAACAGTGTGTCTTTCAACAAAATACAGCAATACGTATCACAATATATTCTCATACAACCAGGGAAATTTACAAATAAAATATGGTTCTACGCAGGGCAGAGAAGGGTCGCGCTCTCGACTTGTTGGACGAGTTGGAGATTTCCGAAGCCAAAAATCATGAGCTCACTGGGGTACTCATTGGACAAAGCGATTTTGTGCCCAAAGCCTACTTTGCTTTGTTTGGTAACGTACTACGATAACCAATTTTTTTCTTTATTGTCACTTTAACACCTTATACAAGGTAGGACGGCGGCGGCAATACAACGCCGCTGTCCGGCCACAGATATTACAAGCAGAACATAGGAAGACATAGAAAAACAAAACAAAATTATGGACAAAAAACAGTAGACGGACTAAGATAAAACATGGAGCTGTTCACAGGCGTAGTAAAATAGAAAAACTTCAGCACTGGTACACAAACATAGGTGACTGAAGTGACACACGTGAATGATGGAGTGTGAGTGGTGAAACACTAAGGCACTAACACAATGGCACACAAAAAAACCGATGGTGATGATCTCCATCACGCAAATGTTCACTGTACGTGTACCATTCTGGGGACCTGCCAAAGCGGAAAAGGTGGGCAAGAGGGGAGGCTGTAGATTCCAGTGGCAGAGGAGATTGGAGGGGAGGAAAGAAGGTATGGGGTAGGGGAAGCCCAGAGGAGAGCAGGGAGGGAGGAAGGGAGGACGGAAAGAAGGAAGGGAGGGTGCCCTTGGGAAAAGACACAGGGGGTGGAAGGGGAGGATCAATGTTGGTACAAGGGGTAGATGGAGAGGATTAGGGCTTCACCAGGGAGGGGGAGTTGATGGAAGCCACCTGGGGCGAGGGTATAGAGAGTGGAGAGATGGAGAGCAGATGGGACTTGGGAATACAGGTGCGGCTGTGGACATGGTTGGGAGAGGATGAGAGAGACAAGCAAGTGAGGGGAATCGAGTTGACACGAGGTTTAGAGGATCAAGGAAATGGAGGAGGTGTGGGAACGGAATGAGGTCATACAGGATCCACTTGGTGGAGGGGAGGCGGATGCGATTGGCGAGGCAGAGCGCATGGCGTTCTCGGATATCAAAGGAGTTGTAAAAGGTAGGAAGGGTGGAGATCCAGGTGGGATGGGTGTAGCATAGGGCGGATGAGGGATTTATGGGTGTGGAGGATGGTGGAGGGGTCCAGACACCATGTGCGGCCAGATAGGAGCTTGAGGAGATGGAGTCGGGAGTGTATCTTGACTTGGATAGTCCGGAGATGGGGGATCCAGGAGAGGCATTGGTCAAGGGTGATGATAACCAAATAATCTCTCACATATTTATACCTACCCTTATTTGATGATTTATGTCGAGACATATCACTATGTATGTAAAGCCCTCTAGTGGTTAAGTTCTTACGATCGGTGCGTGCCTACATAACAACCTGTCGGCCGACCCAACAGAGGGCACTGATAATTTCTCTGTCTTTTCTCAGCTGTCATATAGACGTTTTATCTTTCATAGGCAATTTATAGCTTGCTACAGGCAATCTATTATGTATATTAATTGTTGACAGTAAATTCTCGATAAAAGGATAGGACCTATTCTCTTCACATATTTCCTTTTAATTATTTTATATGGGTAACTGTATTCGTCTTTATATGTATCACAATTGGTTTCTATGATTATTATCAATATTTAAAAGTCTGCTGCATGTATTTTACCTAATGTGATTCTATTAGATTTTGTTTTTTGCCTAAATGATGACTCCATCTAAGCCCACAATAGCGACATCTGCGGAGGAAGTAGGCAAACAGATTTCTGGTAGCCACTGTACTTCAGTAGGCAGTTGGAATGATAACTGTGTGGACGATATGGCCTATTCTACACCTTATTTTAGATCTATCTGACGATGCTGTGCTGATTGTATTTATATGTTTTGACAATGCCATTATGCCCTTATCACTTTAGGACATGATATAAAACAGGTATGTTTTACCGTATTTTATTTGTAAATTTCCCTGGTTGTATGAGAGTATATTGTGATACGTATTACTGTATCATGTTGAAAGACACACTGCACACTAGGTGTATATATTTGTATATTGTAGATCTGAGGATGGTCATTATGGACTGAAACCGATCATCGTCTAAAGAATTGGTATTGTGATGAAAGACTGGAATAAAAATTGACAGTATTGGGTCACTGTTCGTATACTTGACTATGTCGTAGTTAGTGAAATCACCTTTCTTCTGAAAATGTATTCAGCCACATGAAGCAAATGTGTTTCTCATCTTTATGGTTGGATAATTGGCTGTAAAGGAGGCGGGAAATGTCTTTGATCCATACGTAATGCTGATTATCAACTTCAGAAAAGAGCAGCGTGTAACATGAAGATCAAGCTCACCTGCATATTTCGAAATATGGAGTGGTTCGACTATAATATTCTTGATCTGCTCATCTGGCTTGCTATTCTGCTTCCTCTTCAGGACATAAGCGTGAATCGATTTTACGGGATTTTGTGCTTCAAATATTGATATGTCCTGAATCTTTACAGGGATGTTGACACCGTCAAAGCTATAACATCGACAAATATTAAGTCCTATCCCATATCGAGTTGTGCGCTCTGGATTTTGTTTAATTTTTCTTTCACAAGAGAGGATTGACCATCCAAAACAAGCGTTATCTTTTTCATTTTGAACGTTAATGGAAGCCCACTTCTTCTTAATATCCTCAGGGAGATCGATATAACTGGATAGCCCATTTAACGGATCACAGACGTGAATATAGGTGTCAAGGTGGGGTAATTGGCTGAGTGCTTTAGCTGACTCTCTTACGTTCATCTCGGAAAACCGAATCCTGCTTCAGGCATGGATGTGTGTGGTGTCTGTAGGATAGTTAGGTTTAAGAAGTTCTAAGTCGTGGGGACTGATGACCTCAGATGTTAAGTCCCATAGTGCTTAGAGCCATTTGAACCATAGCACCAAAGATGGATTCAGAATACCACTCAGCGACTGATGTACTCCGAGATATAACCCCATTATCACTCCAGATATAATGTAAGGTTTTCTCCTCGGCGGGAGGATGGGTCAACTCGCAGCAGAGCACTGCATTACATTTAATGGCAATATATCTCGGATTTCTAGGGCTTTCAGGAGCACTGCCTCCAACACTGGAAGGCACGCTTCTTGAAACCTGGCTTAGTTACGATACCCCCCCCCCCCCCCCCAACCGGATTTTCTATTCTACTAAATAAGGTGCGCCCCTCAAAGGCCCTAGTAACCGATGAGTATTCTAGAGAGGCCATGACACCGCTAACCTGATGAACTTCACTATCACGACGGGATAGAGCACTACCGCTAGCCACAGATTAATTATAATTAATACTACAGCTACGTGATGACTGCATCCAGGCAGTGGACGAGACTGCTGCGGATGAGGCGCCTTTAGGGGGGAGAGGTATGCACCTAGGTACACATACCTTGCGCTGCTGGCGAGGGCGAGAAGTCGGAGCGTGAGCAGTATTATGTGGTGGCTGCGACCTCCGGAGGGAGCACCCAAGCTGCGGCGAGGACGCTCCGTGATGCTCCTGCATAATAGACCATTCACCACTCCCATCCTGTGGGGTGGAGATAGTTGCTCTGACTGATGCAACCAAGGACGCCAGATGGTATGCTGTGGTTCGGGGGCAGGCACTGCATCAGCTACGGCGGCCTCCCAAGAGGCAACGAGCGGCGCTTTGCACTGCGGTGCACGTCGCTGGTGTGTGTGTTTGACACCCGCCCCCACAACCACCGGTCTAGGTGCACGTGCCACAGCCAACTCCTGTCGTGGCGGTGTTGGTGCCACCTCTGTAACATAAGAATAACGGGAAAAGTTAAGCACAGTGCCCAAAAAATTTTTAAAATATATGCTGTAAACAATCAATGACAAATAAGTAAATCACCACTCCTGAATAATAATTATATGCTTAAATGATAATGGTCACACCATAATCAAATTTTACGTTGTGGATCCCTGTAGTGAGCTGTTCATTCGATCTTTCTGGCATTTCTCCCACCCAGTGAAATGTATCCATCCCTTGCTACATAAGGGAGGGATCCCACTGTCTTTCAGCAGCCACCATCTTGCTTTCCCACTCAGGCATCTCACCCTCGCCGGAATTGTTGTTGTTGTGCAGCCATCGATCCATCTCACAGAAGTCGCCTATAACAAGATATTGATTATTAGAAACAGCAACAAAAAGTTTGTACTGAATTGGACTACATCGAGGTACTGATTATAACTACGAAAAAATTAAATAAATAAGTAAAAGGTTCATACCAAATGGAAATGAAGACTCCAGGTCAGGATTCTCGATGCATACCCCTACAGGAATTCAATTTTCTTCTTGAGTAGTAGAAACATCTATATCAATGAATGTACATATATCTCACACAAAAACGTCTAATGGCAATATATCATAACTGTACTTACATTCTTGCTGCATTTCAGACTCCAGCAGCAGCAGCTCAATGTCCATCAGCTGCTTCTCTAACGCTGAAGTAGCAAGGTCAAAAGTTTTATGAACGCTTGTTAGGAACTGAATACATCAAGAGCTGTTTTCTAAACATGTAAACTAGCACACAGAATTTGGAGATGTACGTACATGATGCTAGCACAAGCTCTTCCACTTGATGGGGACTTGTAGTTTCCAGTTGATACTGCTCTAATGCTAGAACAGCAGTAGAAATGTTACGATTTGAACACTTTAAGAGAATTTTGAGGTGTACTTACAAGATGCCTGCACCAACTCTTCCGCTTGCTGGAGACTTTCAGCCCCCAGCTGGCGATCTAATTCGAATAGCATTTCGTGAATGAATGCTGTAATAGTAAGAAAAGAGAACTTTTGCAACCACTTGTTACGAAAATGTATCACACTCTCGAAAAGTTTTGAATACTTTGCTACGAAATTTCACAACTGTCACAATCAGAACCCATTATTTCTTTTTGTAAACACTTACATAGGAACTGACTCAAAAAATGGTTCAAATGACTCTGAGCACTATGGGACTTAACTTCTAAGGTCATCAGTCCCCTAGAACTTAGGCAGGATTCGAACCTGCGACCGTAGCGGTCACACGGTTCCAGACTGAAGCGCCTAGAACCGCACGGCCACACCGGCCGGCAACCAATCACAGTGGAGAGTTTTACAATGGATATATCAAGACCATGATGCAGCAGTATGTAATACATCATCACTGAACCTTCACCCACCTGAAGATGAGTATCATGAAACATCCGAGCAGACAATAAAAAGTCAACCCTGGATGCGTTTTAATCTGCGCAATTCATACAAATAGATAACTATCCTCCAGAATTAACTGCACAATACAATCGAACCAAACGTAGCACAATAAAAATCAGGCCAATCGATGTTCATGATACAGACTCATGAGACTCGAGAATGCGGTATACTATCGCATTAAAATGTAGGAGTCATATAAACATAAATTTAATGTGGCTTATTTGTTTTTTATCTCAAATACAAGACAGCATTTGAGAAGTCATACCTCCCTAACTGGACGAATGGGATATTCACAGTTTCCGGACCACAGAGAACAAATACTAGAACTTACATCTTAAAGGATGGCGGTTCCACTGAAATTTCAGGAATTGCAGAAGAGCTGAGAATCATATGTGTTTCCCGTAAAACACGTCATAAGATATCTAGGGCATAGTGAACTAGTTAAATGGCTTGGTTTTCCTGCAGCACAAAACAGTTGTATTAATGCTGACGAATTGATATATAATGGGGTGTACAGAGCACAGCCAGAACAGTAGCATTACATGCGCGGTAGGAGACACATCACATAAGGTGCTGGTATTCTCGGCATATATTCTCGGCAGTTGCGTGTTGCAGGGTATAATTACTGCGGACGTGGTACAAGGCTTCAAAAACGTTTGGCTTATAGTGATATGGGGTTAACCTGCTTGATGAGGCATGTTTGGAACTATACATTTTATACGGAGAACACCAAGATCTCCCAGGACGTCACGCTACAGCTCGAATTTTAGGTGATACAGCCGAGGCAAACCTGTGAGAAGGGATACTTGAATAGGGAAGCGTTTGTAGTTGATAAAATCGTGTGTATAAAATTAAGTTGTACTTGGGGGTGAATCTGAAGCAAGTTTTGAACTCTGCACGTTGTGCATTCAAGAAGAAGACAGTGATGAAGGACAAGAAGGAGCCAGGGAAGAGATGTTTAAAAGCTGTAAACTGTTAGCGATGTATGCTGTTAAAAGCGCCCTGTAGCATAAAGGACTGGTTAAAGCACCCCAGGTTATACCGATACCCAAGGCATCAGGCGGAAATATCCCCTCCCTCCTTACACCCCTCACAGGTCTCTCAGTGATGGGTTCACTGGCTGGTCATACCGCGGCTATTAGCAGAACTGTCAAGAAAGCGTAGGACTCACAGGAGCAACTAGAGGAGGCAAGGTGATGTAACCATGTAACGGAAGCAGCATCCATCCGAAAAGGACTATAGGCCTAGCTCAAACCATACAAGAAAAGACTAGGTCTCTTCAGAAACAAAAAAGAGTCAGTTACCTACCCTACCGGACAGATCACTTAGAAATTCATATCTCTTCAAGTTTCTAACATTCTGCGTGGTGTCTGTTCTAAGTTGTGTCTCCCTACCACTTTCGCGCAACGACGCTCTGAGCGTGCTTTTTAGGGAATAGACTAAGTTGAACCAGGGACCTGTTGCTGGTAGGGAGACGCCAGACCACACATGACATGTAGAGTTCAGAAGAGTTCAGTGAGACTAGCGATCATATAATCAAATACTTAATGATTTCAGCGTCAGCTCCACTGTACTCCCTGTAAAAGAATCTTAATACTAACTTAATTTAGTGGAAGGGGTTCAAGTCTTCCCTATTTTTAGTTAGCTGGTAAAATAACATCGAAAGAGCAATTTAAGTTTACCATTGGAATTTTTATTCTACTCTTAAACATTGTTTATAAATTTCACTATTGGTAAAAGGAAATATTTTAGTACAGGATGATAAAAACCAACTGAGTTCAACAAAAATGTGAACGAATATTCCCTGAATGGGTTTCCAAGTTCTATAATGGATCGAAGGATGACCTATGCCATATCACATCTATAATCTAGGCTTAAGTTTCATAAAAGAGAAAACTATCAAAATGGTCTACAGTGACCCTCAATTATCTTTAATTACTTGTTTAACTCGTCGTAAATTACAGTGGCTGATGTGGCTTCTCAATAATTATATAACAGAAAAATCATCGCGTTCCAGATTTTAACTTCTAATAGCAAATGTGAATACCACGAAGTTCAATTGACGATCGACACTGGTATTACGTAAAAACGGGGTTGTAACAGGTGAGACTTCTGCAGTTCTGAGTGCGACATCGCGTGCGTTCATTACCTTGTCGTTGGTTAGGCAGCATCAGGGGGCGGCGGGCAGCGCAGCTCCACACACCTCGCCGTCTCGGAAGCAACTCTTCCAAACTTCTCCTTACTACAATTTACCGAAGTTGGTTTAAGAAAAGCTATCTGGCTGTGTTTTCAACTGACCAATGAGGATCTCAATGTTAACCTTAAGCTCCGCCTACAAAATTTCTGTATGTCCAATGAGAAACGTTATACTTTTCGTGGTGGGGCAATGTTGTTAATGCTTGCTACGTAACAGAGACGCGTATATTCTCACGCTAAAACTTGCAGCTGGTGTGGTCCTTTTAGTGTTAGCGTAAGATCTATACTGTTCTTCTGAAGGGCTCTATCTTTTAACATGGGCTGGGGGGTGGTCTTGGCGGCCGGCTGGCGACGTGGGTGTCTGTCCCTTATCGTAGGGCCTTCTAGCTTAACACGGTTCTGCTCTCGGCTTCTGTTCTCGTTTCTCCCCTCGGAACTGCGTCTTTTTCACGGTGGGAAGGTATGACATGCATTTAGGCGCTCTTGTGGCAGTCTGTGGTATTCCATTTGCTCACTCGTTGATCGTATTACTTTGGTTAATTTAATGTCTTGATTTATTCGCAGCTATGTGACATACTGCCGGATTTGCTATCATGCCAGGGGTTTCATGGAAGGTGTTGGATTTGCCTGACACCTTACAAGTTTGTTAGGAGATAATTCAGCATTCCAAGATTACATGATATGTTTATGCGGAATACGTTCCTGAAGACTATTTGGAAATCCAGAGTATGTGGAATTGTGAAGGATAATACCAATAACATCTACTATTTCGGCTCTTTTGAGGCCCTGCAGCCACCTGAAGAGCTACAACGATACTTCACCGACAGAGGACGTGCGTTCTAGAAGTTTAGTCACTACCGAGACTTTAATACTCACCTGTGTGGGCATCTATGCATCATGTTCCCCGTAACGTTCAAAAACAAGCATATATAAGATGGTGCGTCAAGCGTCCAGTCGTCAGCTGAAGTTCAGGTGGAATGTTGTATACTCTGGCTTAAACAGAACGATCGTCAGAATTAAGAGCGAGTTACTTCACACGGACTGTTTTAAGCAATGGAGACTGGAGTATTGCGCTAACTGCTCTGCAGACAGAATTGAGAATATCATACGGGCTAACAATAAACGTCATCCGGAAATTAATAGTTGTAACGAAATTGTGGGAGCAGTATCTGGAGCTTACGATATTGACGATTTAAACGACGTTTTAAAACGGACTGAAAAAGAGGTTGTCCTGCATGCAAACATCAGTACACTTAAATTTGAAATAGAGACACCGAAACCAGCCACTGACTTTAAACGGAAAGATTCAATAAGACGGCTACTGGATTTCACAAAAGAACAGGTTTTCAAGAAGGATTCCAAAAATTTTCCAGACCCGGTCTGTCAGTGGCTATACTTCCTGTCAGTACAATTTGTGTCGAGTGTAACATTGCAACGATCTCAATGTTAGATTGTTTCACACAATTTACTGATTCTTCCCATGGGTTGGAAGAGGATAGAAGATCATTGAGAGCGCCACCAACACTTATTTGTGTGGGAAACATAGAAGGTGTTGCAATTTATGAGAAACAAAAATTCGACTAAAAGGAAACAAAAATGTATGAAGTACAGTCTACACGAGCGAAGCAGTGAGCAGGAAGCTAGTAATAAACAAAACAGGGTGGCTGATCCTATGACAAGGCATCATTTGCCTTGAAGAACAACGTAAGTGTTGCATGACTGTGAAATACAATCTACATCTACATACGAGGTCTTTCTAAAAGGTATCCGACCTTTGATTTCCCCGCGTAAAATATAAAAGATAGCGTGGTACCACTGTACACAGTAAAGGAAGAGACCTTTATGCGCATGCGTGAATTTTGTACCCGCCTTCCAGCACGTCAGTGGCTGCCTGTCGGTCGCTGAGGGAGGTGCCACACAACGTATTCGTCGGGTTACCGATTCTGCCAAGATGACTGAACGTGTTGAGCAGAGATACTGCATCAAATTTTGTCAAAAGTTTGGTGATTCTCAAAGCAAAACAATTCGTAAGATTCAGCAGGTGTTTGGAGAAGGTGAGATGGGTGTAACACAAATTAAGGAGTGGTTCAGCCGATTCAAAAATGGCCGCACATCAGCGGAGAGTGACCAGCGTTCTGGCAGGCCCCAAATTGCTCGGAGTGCAGCTGTTGTTGAGAGGGTGCAAAATTTGGTGATGGCAGATCGTCGTTTGACCGTGCGGGAGATTGCCCAAGAGGTGAGGGTGAGTAAAGATTCTGCACATGCAATTCTGCGTGATGATTAGAACATGCACCAAGTGGCTGCGAAATTCGTGTCCAAGTAGTTGTCGCCGGAACAAAAAAACCTCCGTTTTGACGTGGTACAAGACATTCTGGACACCACCAACACTGATGCTGGGTTTCTGAACACCGTTGTAACTGGAAACGAGTCATGGGTTTACGGGTATGGACCAGAACAAAAATACAGCCGTCGCAATGGAAGCGTCCCGAGTCTCTAAGACCGAAGAAAGTGCGGCAGGTGCGAAGCGAAATCAAGGTGATGCTGACTGTCTTCTTTGATGCCCGTCGAATTGTGCTTCACGAATACACGCAGGAACGACAAACAGTGACAATGGAGTACTATCAATATGTTCTCCAGCGACTCCATGGCGCAGTTCAGTGCAAAATACCAGTCATGTGGACGGCGAAAAACTGGGAACTGCATCACGACAACGCCCCCGCACATTCATCCCACTGGATCCAAAATTTCCTGGTCAAACGTGGAATTTGCCAACCTCCCAACTCTCCAGACATGGCTCCTTCAGACTTCTAGTTGTTTCCAAAATTAAAGACGCTACTAAAAGAACCCGTTTTGAGAGTAGAGAAGAGAGAATGAGGAACACGACGACGGAGCTGAACACCATTCCAAAATAAGGCTTCCAGACGTGTAGCCAGCAGTGGACGGATCGGTGGTCTTGGGGTGTGCAAGCACAAGGGGCATACATTCAAGGGGATTAGGATCCCAAACCCGTCAAGTATTCGAAATATTTTTTCTGGCCGAAGGCATGATACTTTTTAGACAGGCCTCGTACAGTACATAATTCACACAAAACAATATACTTTATGGTCGAGATTACTTCGTTACAGTGTTCCAGATTTTCTTTCTTATAACATTTCCATGTCGGGCGAGGGTAAATGACACTCTACATGGTTCAGCATCCCCCAGTCCTTCTCATCTTATTCTTAAGATCCCTATGCGGTATTACGACGGCGACAGCAGAAAATTCATGCAGTCTCTGTAGAGGGCTGGTTTTTTGAACTTCCTCTGAAGCGTCACCTTTCTTCCGATGGTTAGCAAATAAGTTTCTCGACAATCTATTACACTTTTGTATGGGCTATAGCGACCATTTTGCATCTGAACAGCATGCCTCGAAATCGTTCGATGTCTATCGTCATGCCTACAAACGCTGTGATAACGTATTAGTCGCACCAGAAAGACGCGTTACAGAGTGCAGTTTCCCTGAACTCTTCCAATAAATCCAAGTCTTCCATTCGCCTTCCCTAATGTTGATGTTATTTGACCGATCAGTTTCACACCGCTTCTTACTACTGCCCCTCTGTTCTTACGCTTTGTTGTCAGTTAACGATCTTGAAACTGAATACTATTGGGTTTTCCCCTATGTTACTGGCATTATTTTCTGTTCAGCCACATTTAACGACAGCTACCATTTATTACCACAAGTGAAAAATTACTCCAGCTGTTTCTAAATTTCCTTACTGTGAAGATAACAGATCAGAGGGTATCAAAAAATGTAACTGTGTTATCCAAAACAGGATGTTCTCGAAGATCGACCAGGTAGAACTGGCGATGTCCAACAACTCGAATGGAGGATACCCCAATTCATCTCCGCTAATTTCTCGAGCCTGGAAATTGTAAGACAACTGAAACCGGAATACTCTACCTTTTCCTTAGTTTAACCGAACACTACTCTCACACATGCAAGTAATTATCCAGAAACGTTAATGTTATGAGTGATCACTCATTGACCAAATGAAACGGTTACCACTGATAAGATATTCTCCTGAACAAACTACACAACTCTTGGCATGCTACCGCCTGCTAATGTAATAGCGGATAATGTACAGCACGCAAACTTCATCTGCACAGCACTATAATTTGTATTACATTAAGTGCAGAACAATAAAAAACAAAATGCAGATGAACACCTATAAACTACGTAAATTAAAAATTTGTCTAACTTTTACATTAGTATTAATAGCAACTGTTTGAAATAATTACTGCGCCGTAAATGAATGAGCTTGCAAATTATTAAGATTATAGAAAGAAATAATTCAGTCAACGAAATCAAGTTTTAACTACTGTTCTGAACGTTACTGAAAATAAATGAGAATAGCTATACAATATAACACGCCACAGTAACGTAAAATGAATGATCAATAAAAGCTACTGTTGTATCTATATACTGAGTTTTCACAGCATCATCATCATCATCATCATTTAAGGCTGATTATGCCTTTCAGCGTTCAGTCTGGAGCATAGCCCCCCTTATAAAATTCCTCCATGATCCCCTATTCAGTGCTAACATTTGTGCCTCTTCTGATGTTAAACCTATTACTTCAAAATCATTCTTAACCGAATCCAGGTACCTTCTCCTTGGTCTGCCCTGACTCCTCCTACCCTCTACTGCTGAACCCATGAGTCTCTTGGGTAACCTTGCTTCTCCCATGCGTGTAACATGACCCCACCATCTAAGCCTGTTCGCCCTGACTGCTACATCTATAGAGTTCATTCCAAGTTTTGCTTTGATTTCATCATTGTGGACACCCTCCTGCCGTTGTTCCCATCCACTAGTACCTGCAATCATCCTAGCTACTTTCATATCCGTAACCTCAACCTTATTGATAAGGTAACCTGAATCCACCCAGCTTTCGCTCCCATACAACAAAGTTGGTCGAAAGATTGAACGGTGCACAGATCACTTAGTCTTGCAGGAGAGAGTAGATCGTAGCTGAGCACTCACTGCATTAGCTTTGCTACACCTCGCTTCCAGTTCTTTCACTATGTTGCCATCCTGTGAGAATATGCATCCTAAGTACTTGAAACTGTCCACTTGTTCCAACTTTGTTCCTCCTATTTGGCACTCAATCCGTTTATATCTCTTTCCCACTGACATTACTTTCGTTTTGGAGATGCTAATCTTCACACCATAGTCCTTACATTTCTGATCTAGCTCTGAAATATTACTTTGCAAACTTTCAATCGAATCTCCCATCACAACTAAGTCATCCGCATATGCAAGACTGCTTATTTTGTGTTCACACATCTTAATCTCACCCAGCCAATCTATTGTTTTCAACATATGATCCATATATAATATGAACAACAGTGGAGACAGGTTGCAGCCTTGTCTTACCCCTGAAACTACTCTTAACCATGAACTCAATTTACTGTCAACTCTAACTGCTGCCTGACTATCCATGTAAAGACCTTTAATTGCTTGCAAAAGTTTGCCTCCTATTCCATAATCTCGTAGTACAGACAATAACTTCCTTCTAGGAACCCGGTCATATGCCTTTTCTAGATCTATAAAGCATAGATACAATTCATAACACTTCTCCATTATTTACCGTAAGTTAAAGATCTGATCCTGACAACCTCTAAGAGGCCTAAAACCACACTGATATTCATCCAACTGGTCCTCAACTAATACTCGCACTTTCCTTTCAACAATACCTGAGAAGATTTTACCCACAATACTGATTAAAGTTATACCTCTGTAGTTGTTACAATCTTTTCTGTTTCCATGTTTAAAGATTGGTGTGATTACTGCTTTTGTCCAGTCTGATGGAACCTGTCCCGACTCCCAGGCCATTTCAATTATCCTGTGTAGCCATTTAAGGCCTGACATTCCACTGTATTTGATGAGTTCCGACTTAATTTCATCCACCCCACCTGCTTTATTGCACTGCAATCTATTGACCATTTTCTCCACTTCCTCAAATGTGATCCTATTTCCATCCTCATTCCCATCCCATTGTACATCGAAATCTGAAACATTACTGATCGTATTTTCACCTACATTGAGCAACTCTTCAAAATATTCCCTCCATCTGCCCAAGGAATCCACAGGATTCACAAGCAGTTTTCCTGACCTGTCCAAAATACTTTTCATTTCCTTCTTACCTCCCTTTCGAAGACTGCTAATTACACTCCAGAATGGTTTTCTAGCAGCTTAACCCAAAGTCTCCAACCTGTTTCCAAAGTCTTCCCAGGATTTCTTCTTGGATGCTGCAATTATCTGTTTGGCTTTGTTTCTTTCTTCAACATAACTTTCTCTGTCTACCTGAGTTCTAGTATGTAGCCATTTTTGATACGCCTTCTTTTTCCTTTTACAGGCTGCCTTGACTGTGTCATTCCACTAAGCTGTTTGCTTCATCCTACCTTTACACACTACTGTTCCAAGACATTCTTTAGCCACTTCTAGTACTGTGTCCCTGTACCTTGTCCATTCCTTTTCCAATGACTGTAATTGACTACATTCAACTAACTGGTACCTTTCTGAGATCATTGTTATGTACTTGTACCTGATTTCCTTATCCTGATGTTTCTCCACTCTTCTCTTCCTACATATGGACCTGACCTCCTGCACTTTCAGCCTCACAATACCAATTTCGCTTCAGATTAAATAATGATCAGTGTCATCAAAGAATCCCCTGAATACACGTGTGTCCCTCACAGCCTTCCTGAATTATTATATAGTCAATGACAGATCTGGATCCCCTGCCTTCCCAAGTATACCGGTGAATATTCTTATGTTTAAAAAAGGAGTTTGTGATTACTAAGCCCATACTGGCACAGAAATCCAAGAGTTGTTTCTCGTTCCTGTTGGCCTACATATCCTCTCCAAATTTACCCATAACCTTTTCATACCCTTCTGTTCGATTTCCAATCCTGGCATTAAAATCACCCATGAGCAGAACACTGTCCTTGTCCTTTACTCTAACAACTACATCACTGAGTGCATCATAAAAACTATCCATCTTATCTTGATCTGTCCCTTCACAATGCGAATATACTGACACAATCCTAATTTTCTTGCTAGACACTGTCAAATATATCCACATCAGTCGTTCGTTTACATACCTTATTGCAACCTGCTGGGTTCCATTTCTTTCCTGATGTAAAGCCCTACACCCCATTGTGCTACTCCTGCTTTGACTCCTGACAGGTAGACCTTGTATTCTCCCACTTCCTCTTCTTTCTCACCCCTTACCCGAATGTCACTAACAGCTAAAACATCCAGCCCCATCTTACTTGCAGCCTCTGCCAGCTCTACCTTCTTCCCAGAGTAGCCCCCATTGATATTAATAGCTCCCCATCTCATTACCATTTGTTTGCCGAGTCGTATCTTAGGAGTCCCTGGTTTGTCAGTTTGCAGGTGGGACTCCGTCACCTCCAAAGGTCCGAGCCATTTTGCTCTGATTGTTGCCAGCATCATATTTAAAGCACCAGGGAAGCAGGTTGCTAGCCTTACTTGCCCCGAGCCCCATTGAGTTTTACCCCTGGCGGTTGAGGGACTAACCGGTGGATTTGGTAGTCTTTGCCGTATGAGCACAAAGGTGACCACAACTCAGAATATGTCCGAGATGCCCAGCCTTATTCCAAAGTAACTGGTATCCCGACTGTCGGGACCACTTACTTGGCCACTCGTACGTTGCCCGTGGTTCATGAACTAGGACATGACTACAGGAACCCACACCATGAACCAGCTGTGATTAGAAAAATGTAGTTCGTGCTGTCTCTTACCCATTGTCCCTTCACGACAGGTAGCTGATGTTGCCAGCGAGTCGTACGCGTCAGCGACTTTAGTCCATGGTCCGTGAGCGTGTGATCCAATAACAGGTATCGTCTTGATGTACTCCTTCATCTTGGGCAATTTTTGCGAATTTAGCAGGAAAGATCGACGTCTGCAGAATTAGTTTCAGCTTACATATTTGCGTGCAGCGACGAACATAGGAAGCTTGACATAATCTGAGGTTGTAATGTATACTGTA
This sequence comes from Schistocerca piceifrons, assembly GCF_021461385.2. Taxonomy (NCBI): domain Eukaryota; kingdom Metazoa; phylum Arthropoda; class Insecta; order Orthoptera; family Acrididae; genus Schistocerca; species Schistocerca piceifrons. The sequence continues at coordinate 134,880,938 of NC_060138.1, read as the reverse complement.
CAACATCGTCAATTTTTAGGGTGATGGTTTACTAATCAATTGCGGCGCGTGAGTTTTCACAGTATACCCGCCAGCACTACGAAAGTAAATCATGCTAATCGTACCGTAAGACATTTTTTCGCGATTTATACCGAACACTCGTGGCGTGCACTATTGTCTCCATAATCACTTCAGTCACGCAGCGGTTAGCACACCGTAAGTTCACAGTTAGTTCGTAGAATCAGTATACGACAAGAAAATGCGTTATCATATTTTCTGTTAGATTTAACTGTCCGTGCTTCGTGCTGTCTACAAACGGTTTCTTTACGTCGTGCACGCAACTTACCGATCTGCACATCAAAGTTTTATGCTTAATGAATCAAAACGCGCAGTTCTGGCTAATGAGCAACGTGACATGTAAAATCACTAGATCTTTAATCGTGGTACACATCGAAATGATAAAAACGACACTGTGCAAACACTGATAATTTTAACTGGCCACAATCACATAGCATTGCAGTAAATGCACGGCCGAACCTCCATTCTGTACTTCTTCAGCCTGTGTTGATGTTTCTCTCTCGACATATCTGTATACTTACACACCATTCATACATCTCGCTTCTCATAACACTTTCAATGATTCTGATTACATTGATTTACAGTTTCATGCCAGAACACAGTTTCATGTTACTCTACTCACCGAAACTTAATTAAATAGTCGTGTTAATTAACAAGAGAACATGCAACATCAGAACAAATGAAAATAGCAATCATATTCATCACAAGTACATTATGTAAACAGGAACATAACTGAACCAAAAATTTAACTTACGATATCTTATTCTGAAATAACATTTTCAAAGTACAATGAAATGAAAACAAAAAATACGTAAAAGAAAATGCATGGAAAAACAAACAGAAACTAAAGCGTTCTAAGGGTCATCTTCACATTACGATCGTGTAATGGAGTACTACTCTGTAGACAACATAGAAAGCGTAAAATTTTGTAGTTTATCTCACAGAATCTGATAAACAATTAGGTATACTGAGAGCTATATCGGCCGTATTAGACTTCCTTTCCGCACACAGGATGTTATTTTCGTTTCCGTAACACATTCGCCGTTCAATATAACGTGCTTTGTTCTGTTAACCCTTTCTGCGTCTGCGATTTCAAATGACATCATTAAGTATTCCTGGATTTTTTAAGCTGCCCAATGCTTCAGTGATACCGTCTGGCATCGCTTTACGTAGTTCAGAGTTTGGCTAACAGATCACAGTGGCGTTTGCTTTCGTGACTCGCCGTTTGTTTGAAGTGCAGAACACAGAAGTGTCGTGAGTTGTGCTACTGCATTCGTGAGTGAATAATAACTGTTGTGTTTAGTTTTATTCTGTGTGTAGTTCCTCAAGAGCAAGGGAGAGAAATATGGTAAGTTTACAATACAATTATGTACGCATTTTTTTTGAGTAATTATTATGTAATTTCTAATGATGCCATTGAGAATCATTATTTTATTTATTAACCAATTGCTTCAAAAGAACATTTGTAATGGATATGGCATATGTGCAAGATATACAGTAAATATTAACCTAAAAAAAAATTTCCCCAATTTTTTTCTAAATGTGACGCACAAAGGGTTAATGAAATATACAGTGTTTGGGCATATACTCCGTACGATCATACCTTCGTGGTGATCGACGAAATGGTACACAAATCTAGGAAGACTAAAGCTACTTCTTCAGCCGCGTCTACCATTGCAGCAAGACGTCATTCGTATCATAGGTCCTGGTAATGCAGCGTTCCGGTGCAGGAAACAGTCGGTTCATTTCTTGGCAAGAAACGCTGGGCGAAGCGAAGGTCACGCCTCGCGCGTTCGGCCTTCTCCGCCAGATTTCGGGGAACGGGAGTCACGAGATACTACAGCTGCTGCCGCCTCGCGTAGCTTGGAAGTTTGGAACAGTCACTCGCATGGCGTGACACAGTCAGGAGGTAGCGCAGTAGGAAGTGCACATCAAGTATATATGCAGCAGGTAAGAACGCTGAGCCTGCACGATTCGTATCGTAAACTTATATGTGAAACTGTCAGTGAAATTTCGAAGTAGCTATTATAAGAGCAGGATACGCAGCTGGAAGAGGCGAGTCGCGAAATGCTTGTTACATCGTCAGTCAGACATGTACCAAACGTTGATGCCCGTCCCATGTTGCCTAGCCGCTCGCTCCATGCTTCATGAGATTTGACCTCAGGTGTTCCCTTTTTATATCATAAGTGTTCACTAACATAGCATAAATTGCACCGTAAGATTGGGATCCTGGCGTACTCCCCAAGTTTCAACGAACCACTGCAGACGTCGGTGCGTGGAGGAATTAAAGCCTTTAATCGGATTGAACTGGCGATTTTGCGCCGCTACAGAGGTGACAACTTCTCTGATTCAGAAACTCTGCCACTTTCTTATGTGAATGCAGCTTCCCTGGCAAACTACACTGGCGATTTCTTTTTGGGAAATCAGCCGCTTAATGTGTCCTTGTTGCCAGAAAAGAAATTTGTAGAAACGTCGCTCCAAAAGGGTCATATTACGCTACTGCTTTCACGAGGAGAAATTCATCGGTGTCAATTTGCTAGATTCTCACGCAGTTTCTTCAGCCGGCTCATGAACCACCTGTTCAAACCCTAACAAGTGTAAAGCGTCGTCTAGACTAAATATGCACGAAGGTTCAGACACAGAACATCATATGTCTGTTGGCATATTTATCTGTTGGCGTGTTGGGAGTGTCTGCGCTTTTTTCACACAGAAGATCTATTAACTCTTCGAGGTTATGCAGACATCTGTTTTAAGAGGGGCCAAGTGCAGACGAATTTTTTAGTTTTCATTATTTGTGTTTAATCTGATACGAAGTTTTCTCGTTCTCTTAGTGATAGCAAGAGACAGTAAAATGTAGGAAACTGTTCAGTGACGCTTTTAGGCCTGCGTGGAGTAATTTCGGCTTGCTACGAAGTGACGGAATATAAATGAAAGAAAATTACCGGTTTCCTTATAATTCTCCTCTTCTCCAATAAAAGCTGATCAATGTTTGTAAAATCAGCTAGGTCTGAAAGTGCTCCTTATGAAATAGGCAGCATACTTTGTAGTACCTCTTGACTGAATAAAATTCCCTTGCAAAGGTAAGCCTTAATCAAACTTGAAATGGCTCAAGTCATAGCCTTAAAAGCATGTTTACACTCTGAAAACTCGTGACAGCAGCAGTGAAACACAAGTGTCGATGGACCAAAACGGCAGTGCTTACTGAGAGCCCGTTAAATTTGAGATATTACAGAGGCCTAGCGCAGTGATTGCTACATCGCCTGTTCAATCAGCGTAAATCACTTACGGTCTATAATGACTGGTTCAGTTTTTTACATTGTGAAAGGCAGACTTTTGGTCTTTTCGTTGCATACGTTTAATCATCAGAATGTTTACAAAGCATCGGGGTACACTGTTGGAAAAAAATTAGTACACCCTTTGTGGTTTCCAGTTCACTCAAGGTTTATTGTTGCAATAGTGCGTATGGATTAAATGAAATGATTACATTACAGACCAGCAGCACACAAAGTTCCGGAGTACTAGGTTAGGACCAATGCTGAAACATGTCCCGGCAGAGGTTCGAGTCCTCCCTCGGGCAGGGGTGTGTCTGTTTATCCTTAGAATCTTAGGATAATTTAGGGACTGATGACCTTAGCAGTTAAGTCCCATAAGATTTCACACACATTTCAACTTTTTTTTTTTAAAAACATGTTAGTACGTGGTGTAGCCTCAACAGGCGGCAGTGCATGCGCTGACTCTGACATCTAGTTGATCGTACAGATGCAAACAGTGTATTCAGATACGTTATGCCATGCCTGCTCGACATGTTCACGTATTTCTGTAAGAGTTGTTGGTTGATGAGTCGCATGTGTCACTTCTCGTCCCATCATAACCCACACGTGCTCGATTAAAGACACATCCTGAGATCATGGTGGCAAGGGAAGTTGCTGCATGTCTGGCAGAGCACATTAAATTTCACGAGCAGTGTATGGAAGAGCATTATCCTGTTGGAACAACACACAACGCTCTCCGTTGGCGGACGATATCGAATCCATTATGAGTAAATATGCTATACCCCAGGTGGCATATGCCATAATTGGAACACAATGGACGTTGTTTTTCATGCTGTTCCTATTTTTTTTTTTTGGCCGTGTATGTTAAATGGAATTGTTGGAAATCGTAAAGCAATGGTCTGTTTGTTACTTTCTGCATGTTTGGATGGTGCTGATTCCGCAACTGTCGTTCAATAAATGAAACCCCACGCCAATTGCTTACGCTGTACCTGGCTGCCTCGTTCATTGCAACTGTTTCACACATTTATTTATTCTAAGTATTACCTGATCATTTTATTTGAAAAACGTAGCATTGTGCTTCTGAAGTACGTCAGAATAAGTCGTTAAGCTAAAGCATGCTAAGTGTAAATGTCTTGGAATCTACAGTTTTTTAATTATGTTATGAACATTTTTCTTTGACGTATTTGGGTGCGAAAGTGTTCAAATCGAGCTTAATTTAATGTTTATATCATGTGACGTTGCTTTTATACTGCAAAAAAGTAAGCTGTTGATTCCATCTGTACTTGCACTGTACGTTGTCTCGTCTCCTATTATAAAAAATAGGAAAATATTTTTATATCTATCATATTATATATTAACATTCGGCAGTTTCATATCAATGCCCAGTTATAAAGGCCGAAACCGGTGGTGTGTGGACTTAATAAAGCAGTAATTAAGCAATTTGAGCGGATTTTCATTAATTAATGATGTGTGAGTCATTGGTGCGTATCCATTCACGATGATTCGTATTCAGTTTCAGTGTTGAACTGGATTCTATGTCGAATTAATATAATATCTGTTTCCACATTTTCTGAAGGAACCTCTCCATAATGCACAACGCTTAACTTGTACCGTCTGCCACTGGAAGTTGACTATCGCTGTAACACTGTCGCGCTGACTGAAAGAACCCGCGACGAAACTGGCCGCTCTCCGTTGTATCTTCTCTATTTCCTCTATCGGCTCTTCTTGGTAAGGATCCCAGATAGATGAAAAATACTCAAAAGTCGGTCGAAAAACGGCCTTATATGCATTTCCTTCGTGGATGCTTTACATTTCGTTGAGGTTCGTCCTATGAATGCGTCTGGCATCTGCTTTACCTACAATTTGCTTTATAGTCATTCCACTTGTGATCGCTCATGATAATTACTCCTAGATATTATACGGTAGATACTGTTTCCAGCAGTTTGTCATCAATAGTATAGTTGTGCATTAGTGGATTACTTTTTCTATATGTGCGCAGTGTCTTACATGTATTTATGTTCAGAGGCAACTGCCGGAGCCTGCACCATTCATCCGTCCTCTCCAGGTCTTTCCGCAATTCGACGCTGTCTTCTGCATTGCTACTTTCTTCAAGACAACTGCATCATCTGCCACCAGTATTAAAGTCTGCGACGCTTTCTACTAGATCATTTGTAGAACTTATAAATAATAATGGACCTATGATGCAAAGAAGTCTTGAATCCAGTGGCAGATCTAGTCAGATACTCGGTAAGCTCTTATTTGTTTCACTAGATGTCAGTGCGGGACGGTGTTATATTCCTTCATGGAGCCAAGGAACATGGCATCAACCTGACCGCCATTGTCTACAGTGCTATGGATCTCGTGGAGGAATAGAGCTAACAGTTTGGTGAATCCATGTTGATTTTTGTAGAGGATATTTTCGTTCCCCAGAAACGTTATAATTCTTGAGCCTGAAACATGGTCCAAAAATCAACAGATTCACATCAACGATACAGGTTTACAATTATTCTTTTTACATGTCTTCCTGAAAAAAGTGGAATACTGGAACGCAGATCAGTGAAACTGTACGCAATAATCTTGAGCTGTCCTGCTGTAGTAGTCATGAGCTGTCCTGTCAAGCTTTTACTCTAAAAAGTTTCAACATTAAGTCAACTGAAGTTCGCTATTGTTGTCTGATGTGCGGCTTGGGCACGTTTCACATAAATGAGTCCGTACCTCTTTACGGTTGCCTAAATGAAATGTGAACTTTGGAGAGGAGGTTATGCGATTGTAAAGTTCCCTGAGACTTCTGAATTATGAAGTGTAAGTTGTATCAACACTGTTAGTCTGGATCAGGCGTGGCCAAGATTTGCGATCCCAGAGCGCGCTCAAGTCGGGTCAGCGCTCCGGTTTCCCCCTCCACTGCACTATTCCGGGTAAGTGTGTAAGAGGGCTACATGCTGAAAGCTGCACACGCGGGAAACTTAGAAAGACGTGTTCGCAGTAGAGTTAAACTACAGCTAAGAGGCAAAAATTGCAGCATACAAGCAGGATTTTATCACGTATACTTTCAAATTTTTATTTTACTGCCAAAGCAATAACTTTCATTACTTGATTAAAGAAGTACAGAAGGTAGTGCTATTACAGTGAGCAGAGCTACGGAAGCTCTACAAATAGATATTTTACAATAATTTGTAATGTTTATAAATTTATACACATTTTAATGTTATGATACGTGATATGTCTACAACTAAGATTCGTGATAAAGTCAAACACATGGGGCTTCTGCAGAGATTAAAATCTCTTAAGCCTGAATATTGGTGGGACATTCTTGATTTTGTAACAGAAAAAAATAGATAGCACAGATGTGTTTAACAAAACACTGAAATAACTTTAGTGGCATGTCTGTGCAGTTGAGGTTATTGCTTTTGGTGAAACATTTTGTAAAAGTCTTGTAAGTACCTGGATCAGCTCAAATTGGAAATAATGAGGTCACTAGCAGTCAAAAGTAAGACCGATATAACAAATAAATATAAATACTTCTTGAACCGTGCTGTCTCTTGGAATGTCTTTCGGAAATTATAGTAAGATGTTTGTTACCGAAACGTTGTAGGCTATGTCTGGTCCACAAACGATTCCCTTGATGTGGGAAATGTTCCATGTGATGAACCTGATACTCATCTTTCAGAAGAAGTACTTTTTATTTGGTGGCATCAGTCTTGGCCACCATATGTTACCAAATGATTGTTTCGTTGCATTAAGACGCTGAATTCAAATAACACGCAATGTTGGCCACAAAAGATTTTGTCGCCACTGTACTTAACGTTAACTGTTTTTTACGTAATGGCTGCCTTCGGTTCATCTAACTTTCGCTGTCGTTCGTCAGATGACAAGTGCGTCATGTCGTCTACCTGGCTGTGTTGTAATCACGAACCAGTAAGTGTTTTCATGGTCATAGCCAGGTGATGGCATGGTAAGCACTTCGCACGGACTTCAAACGGTACGGAAAGTGATGTGTCGACAGAAGTGCCGACACAGTGTTATTTTGAGGGGGCCGATAGGCACGCTATCTAACGCAGACCGGCGTCAAGTCTGGAACAGGATAACTATTGAATGGTAGCAAGAAAAGTACGTAGCTGCTTTATACTTAACTTTATTCGTTGATGAATACAGCGTTCTTCTGGAGACATTTATACTATAACTCTCAAAGTAGGTAAGGCTAATGGCGCCTTGCTAGGTCGTAGCCATGGACTTAGCAGAAGGCTATTCTAACAATCTCTCGGCAAATGAGAGGAAGGCTTCGTCCGTATTGTCGCTAGCAATGTCGTCGTACAACTGGGGCGAGTGCTCGTCCGTATCTCGAGACCTGCCTTGTGGTGGCGCTCGGTCTGCGATCACACAGTGGCGACACGCGGGTCCGACATGTACTAAATGGACCGCGCCCGATTTAAGCTACCACCTAGCAAGTGTGGTGTCTGGCGGTGACACCACAGAAAGTATTCCATTCGGCGATGAAGTGTTCCTTCGCCACTTTTTATTTTTTAACTCCAATAGTAATTACAGTGTAGAACGTGAATCTAATGTAACGCGAGTAGTGTTGTCGGCAAACTGCTTGGCATCTGACAAGGCGAATGTTTGGCGTCCAGCTGCAGCCTCCACTTCCCTGTTCCTCCTCACACCTCAGCCCCACTCGTGGCAGCGCTCAGAGCTCTAGGCAGAAGCGCAGCCGAAGCGCTCGCGTTAGCAGAACGCCGTTTGGCCGGGCTTGGTCTAGATATGTTTCAAGCTGCTCCGTAAGGTGCGGGCGAATAACTCAGGTTGAAGCCTCGTTCAGGATACAAACATGTTATCTGCCAGAGAGTTCAGGTGCGGTTAGTCTTGTGATACACCGTGCAGTAAATTCTCTCACAGAAAGCCTGAAAGCTGGGAGGGAACGCAGATTGTATTTCCGCAAAGCAGCTTACTTTCTCCACAAAACATATTTTCATTACCACAAGGCTGCACATACCTTTGCTGCGAAATATTAGAAAGCCCTACCGCTAATATGTTGTTGTTGTGGTCTTCAGTCCTAAGACTGGTTTGATGCAGCTCTCCATGCTACTCTATCCTGTGCAAGCTTCATCTCCCAGTACCTACTGCAACCTACATCCTTCTGAATCTGCTTGGTGTATTCATCTCTTGGTCTCCCTCTACGATTTTTACACTCCACGCTGCCCTCCAATACTGAATTGGTGATCCCTTGATGCCTCAGAACATGTCCTACCAACCGATCCCTTCTTCTACTCAAGTTGTGCCACCAACTTCTCTTCTCCCCAATCCTCTGCAACACCTCCTCATTAGTTATGTGATCTAACAATCTAATCTTCAGCGTTCTTCTGCAGCAACACATTTCGAAAGCTTCTATTCTCTTCTTGTCTAAACTATTTACCGTCCATGTTTCACTTCCATACATGGCTACTCTCCAAATACTTTCAGAAACAACTTCCTGACACTTAAATGTATACTCGATGTGAACAAATTTCTCTTCTTCAGAAACGCTTTCCTTCCCATTGCCAGTCTACATTTTATATCCTCTCTACTTCGACCATCATCAGTTATTTTGCTCCCCAAACAGCAAAACTCCTTTACTACTTTAAGTGTCTCATTTCCTAATCTAATACCCTAAGCATCACCCGACTTAATTCGACTACATTCCATTATCCTCGTTTTGCTTTTGTTGATGTTCATCTTATATCCTCTTTTCAAGACATTATCCATTCCATTCAGCTGCTCTTCCTAGTCCTTTGCTGTCTCTGACAGAATGACAATGTCATCGGCGAATTCAAAGTTTTTATTTCTTCTCCATGAATTTTAATACCTACTCCGAATTTCTCTTTTGTTTCCTTCACTGCTTGCTCAATATACAGATTGAATAACATCAGGGAGAGGCTACAGCCCTATCTCACTCCCTTCCCAACCACTGCTTCCCATTCATGCCCCTCAACTCTTATAACTGCAATTTGGTTTCTATACAAATTGTAAATAGCCTTTCGCTCCCTATATTTTACCCCTGCCACCTTCAGAATTTGAAAGAGAGTATTCCAGTCAACATTGTCAAAAGCTTTCTCTAAGTCTACAAATGCTAGAAACGTAAATTTGCCTTTCCTTAATCTAGCTTCTAAGATAAGTCGTAGGGTCAGTATTGCCTCACGTGTTCCAATATTTCTACGGAATCCAAACTGATTTTCCCCTAGGTCGGCTTCTACTAGTTTTTCCATTCGTCTGTAAAGAATTCGCGTTAGTATTTTGCAGCCGTGACTTATTGAACTGATAGTTCGGTAATTTTCACATCTGTCAACACCTGCTTTCTTTGGGATTGGAATTATTATGTTCTTCTTGAAGTCTGAGGGTATCTCGCCTGTCTCATACATCTTGCTCACCAGATGGTAGAGTTTTGTCAGGAGTGGCTCTCCCAAGGCCGTCAGTAGTTATAATGGATTGTTGTCTACTCCCAGGGCCTTGTTTCGACTCAGGTCTTTCAGTGCTCTGTCAAACCCTTCACGCAGTATCGTATCTCCCATTTCATCTTCATCTACATCCTCTTCCATTTCCGTAATATTCTCCTCAAGTACATCGCCCTTGTATAGACCCTCTATATACTCCTTCCACCTTTCTTCTTTCCCTTCTTTGCTTAAAACTGGATTTCCATTTGACCTCTTAATATTCATACACGTGGTTCTCTTTTCTCCAAAGGTCTCTTTAATTTTCCTGTAGGCAGTATCTATCTTACCCCTAGTGAGATAAGCCTCTACATCCTTACATCTATCCTCTAGCCATCCCTGCTCAGCCATTTTGCACTGCATGTCGATCTCATTTTTGAGACGTTTGTATTCCTTTTTGCCTGCTTTATTTACTGCATTTTTATATTTTCTCCTTTCACCAATTTAATTCAATATTTCTTCTGTTACCCAAGGATTTCTACTAGCCGTCGTCTTTTTACCTACTTGATCCTCTGCTGCCTTCACTACTTCATCCCTCAAAGCTACCCATTCTTCTTCTACTGTATTTATTTCCCCCATCCCTGTCAATTGTTCCCTTGCGCTCTGCCTGAAACTCTGTACAACCTCTGGTTCTTTCAGTTTATCCAGGTCCCATCTCCTTAAATTCCCACCTTTTTGCGGTTTCTTCAGTTTCAATCTACAGTTCATAACCAATAGATTGTGGTCAGAGTCCACATCTGCCCCTGGAAATGTCTTACAATTTAAAACCTGATTCCTAAATCTCTGTCTTACCATTATACAATCTATCTGATAATGTGTACAAAAACTTACCTTTAAAAGTGGTACCGCAGCACAGTGCTTACCCCAGTGAAACACTTTTCCTGCCGTGCGATACGCTATAACCGAGGTGCAATTCTTATTACATACTCCAGTAACGACATTTCACAACGTTGGTATTTGTTTTATAGTTAAGTAGCAACATGACGATTTTCCCAGAAAAGTCTATTTCTCTTTCCTAGTGCACTGTGGTAAAGCACAGGTAACACTTTGCAGTTGCTACAAAACTTCCGTAAACTCGTGGATAGAAGGATGGAGTTTGTTGAATTGTTGTCATCTGTTGATATTCTGCTAAATGTATCATCTTCACTTCCATTGTTTCAAGTACGTAGTGTATAAAAGTTAACTGATTAAGACTGCGAGTAATATTAAGCAACTCTACAAATGCACCCCAAGAGTGTGCTTTGGAGATAAGAATCTTAAAACAAACAAATGTTTCAGAAAGTCTCGGGATTCTGACTGAGGATTGGAATACTCAGAACGAAGCCCATGTTCCACTGTACCTGACATAATCAGTCTTCAGTATTAACGCCTGTTATCTTTCTGTGCCGCCACATGAACTGCAACTTCAAAATCTACAATTAGTGTTTTAGGGTTAAAATTTTCAGTCCACAGACTGAGTACCGTTCCACATACAGTTGTTGATAACATTAAACAAAACGCAACATACACATACTCAAAGGTAGTGCATAAATGCAACGTATGAAGCTGATGAAGTCTTTTGGTCATACGTAAAATCTCCATCCGCCAATACAGTATGCAACTTACAATTCATAAATTGCAGATTTTGTTCACCCATGAAAATACATTATTTTCCGGCTTTACAAAGCAGAATCTTTCGTATCGGTTTGATAAAATACCTGATTTAAGTGCCATAAGGCCTGGAGTGCCAGGATGAGTGGGCATATGTTTCCTTCGCGCTCTGTAGAATGATAAATGCAAACCGTCTCTTCTGTATTTCATAGCTAGCTGACACAGATAATCTGCTGGTATTATTTTACTACCTTGTGAAATTAGTCCTTCGCACGCTCTGCTTTTGTAATTATTCCGCGATTAAATAACCCTACCGATTTTGTCTTCATGATCATGGGTGTCCCTTAAATACACTATTTCACACATTTCCGAACTAGTCCGTAAATTTGAGATATAATTCTCCTCCGTGCCACCTACACGCGTCATTTTACGCGGCTTTGTTTTTAAAATTGTCCTTAATAATAAAATCCACTCCATGTTTCGTTTATAAAGTACATCCTTAAACGCTTAAAGTGACGAGAGAAAAATAAATATTCTTAGATACGAGCGTCGAGACATTCATCCCGCTAGCTAAGTAAAGCAATAACTTCCGACTAAGTATATGGACGTACCCAGCACACCACTGAACACAACACAACACAACACATAACTTCAACCTTGCTTAGCCCCGTGTACAGTAAATTTCGCCTGTGTCCTTAGCCAACAATCAATCTTCCATCTTGCCGCTGAGTCTACCGTCGTACGGAGTGGGGTAGAATAAACGTGGAGTTGCATAGCTTATGTGGTAGGTAATTAGTAATTTCATTTAGCGATACTGAAAATTCATCTTCTGCGATAATGAAGTTTTTTTGTGAACATGAAAATTAATTTTTCCAGAATTTAAGTTTTTGCGCATTTGTAACCAAACTTGAGGAAAAACAGGATGGTTATAGTCAAACTTTTGCAATTTGAGAAGTACTCCCCCACCCCACAATCAGAAGAGTTATCGTAGTGCAATGAAAGTTTGTAAAAACGTGTGTAAGCACATGCGGAAAAGAATAATGAACCATTGAAAGAAACACATTTGAATTTCCACGTGAGAGGGTAACATTTTTTAATTGCATTCCATGTTTACGTTTAAGACAACAAACGTTGCTCACCGTGACAACTATCTGCATTCACTGCAGCCTCTAACCGTGTTAGAGGTAACGTTTCAAGGAATTTCGCCGTACCTTTCGAACGGTGGCCTATGGAACATTCAGCTATCGTGAGCTGACTTATAAGTTCGTGGCGCCCTCCATCGGTAATGCTGGAATTCAATATGGTGTTGGCCCACCCTTATTCTTGATGACAGCTTCCACACTCGCAGGCATACGTTCAATTAGGTGCTGAAAGGTTTCTTGGGGCATGGCAGCCAATTCTTCACGGAATTCGGTGAGGCGGTACGAAGTCGGCTTCCCAAAACACCCCAGAGGTGTTCTATAGGATTCAAGTCATGACTCTGTGCAGGCCAGTCCATTACAGAGATGTTATTGTCGTGTAGCACTGAGGAGAGATATCGATGTTGGTCGGTGAGGCGGTACGAAGTCGGCTTCCCAAAACACCCCAGAGGTGTTCTATAGGATTCAAGTCATGACTCTGTGCAGGCCAGTCCATTACAGAGATGTTATTGTCGTGTAGCCACTCCGCCGCAGGCTGAGCATTAAGAACAGGTGATTGGTCCTGTTGAAAGATGCAATCACCATCCCCGAATAGCTCTTCGACAGTGGGAAGCAATAATTTGCTTAAAATATCAATGCAGACCTATGTTGTGATAGTGCCACGCAAAATAACAAGGGGTGCAAGCCCCCTCATGAAAAACACGACCCCACCGTAAGACCACCGACTTCGAATTCTACTGTTGGCACTACACACACTGGCAGATGACGTTCAGCTGGCATTCGCCACACCGACTCCCCGCCATCGGATCGCCACATTGTGTACCGTGATTCGTCACTCCACACAACGTTTCTCCACTGTTCAATCGTCCAATGCTCACGCTCCGTACACCAAGCGAGGCGTCGTCTGCTATTTACCAGCGTGTGTGGCTTATGAGCAGCTGCTCGACCATGAGATCCAAGTTTACTCACCTCCCGCCTAACTGTCATAGTACTTGCAATGGGTCCTAATGCAGTTTGGAATTCCTGTGTGATAGTCTGGATAGATGTCAGCCGATTACAAATTACGACCCTCTTCAATTGTCGGCGGTCTCTGTCATTCAGCAGACGAGGTGGGCTTGTATGCTTTTGTGCTGTACGTTTGCTTTCACGTTTCGACTTCACTATCACTTCGGAAACAGTGGGCCTAGGGATGTTCAGGAGTGTGTAAATCTCCAGTACGGATGTATGACACAAGTGACACCCTATCACTTGACCATGTTCGATGTATATGAGTTCCGCGGAGCACCCCATTCTGCTCTCACAATGTCTAATGGATACTGAGGTCGCTGATATGGAGTAACTGGCAGTAGGTGGCAGCATAGTGGACCTAATAGGAAAAAGTATGTATTTGGGCGTGTCCGGACACATAGTGTAGCATGCCAAGGAAAAGAAACTGCATGTAAGTGAAGACATGATTCCGAGGGAGAGAGGCATACCTCCATTTATCCAGTGTGCCTTCCAGAATGAGAGCACCATCCTGAAAATGACACGAAAACATTCGCCAAATCATAACCCTCCGTCGTCCAGTCTGGACTGTTCAGACCATGCTTGCAGGGCGTTTGCTTCAGTCTGATGGGGCGTAAAATGTAATTAATCTGAAAAGTTCGCCTGTCGCCACTCTACGGACTTGCACTTGTGCTATTGGCGTGCAAATTGCAGCCTTCGTCTCCCCTGAACGGTAGTCAGCTTGGTTACATGGGCCAGGTACCTGATGCTCTGGCCCATACGCAGCAACGTTCACTAAACGGTTGGCGAGGAGTTACTGGGTAGTCAGTTGCTCAGCTGTTACACGTTTATTGCCCCGGACACAATTCTGCAGCCGTCGTTAATCCCTGTCATATATGGTGCACCGCAGTAGCATTGGCGCCACTTTTGGATAGTGCCGTTTTGTAATTCATGGTGCCGGCCGCTGTGGCCGAGCGGTTCTAGGCGCATGGATGTGTGTGATGTCCTTAGGTTAGTTAGGTTTAAGCAGTTCTAAGTTCTAGGGGACTGATGACCTCAGGTGATAAGTCCCATAGTGGTCAGAGCCATTTTTTGTCATGCACGGTACACTCTGAATACAGCGGCCCACAAATAGTTGACGAACATAGCTGTCCTGAAATCCTTCCTCAATTGCCCTGAAAGCCATTTATAATGCGCGTTTGATATTCAGATAAATTGCTCTCTTTCCACATTACGACAAAGTCTGCAATGTCTTCTGTGTCCCCTGACAATCTGTGATAGTGGTACCCTGTGCATCCTGTGAATGGATGTTGCACATTGCACATTGATGTCAACATAGACTGTGATCACGTTAATTTGAGTGGACTGTGTGGTAACTTCTGACCTTATGTCGTGTCCTGACATAGATGGGAGCGGGAGAAAAGGGGTTGTCAGTCTGCGCTCCCGAGCGGTACAGAGCAAAAGGCAAGAGGACAATTCACAGTGAAGGCATTTGATTGTTTTCTTCTATCTGAGCCAATACTGGTGCAGGCATTTACTGGAAATGCAGGTTGTTAGACATGATAGGGAACTCGTTGTGGAAACTCTTGGACAAAGGGTTTTGAAACAGTTGTTTATTCCAGACAGGACTAACACACTGGAGGCTAGTTCTAGGGTTAGAAAAAGCATGAATAACAATTTACAACAGAAGCCAGTGCAGAAGTCCTAGGATGGATGCTAACCACAGTAGCAAACTCAAGCAGCATCTTAAGGCAATAACTTAGCTGCAAAACAAAGCATACTGAATGTGACACTGTTCACTGAGGCACTCCAAGTGAGAGAGCAGACTTACCCGGAGCAAGACCGAATGCGTGGGGGCACTGTTTTTCGCACTTAAAGCCAACCAGCTAATCCCACAAGTCTCTTGCAAGCGTCTTCCAATCACGGTTTAGTTAGGTCCCCTCTACCGCTCCTAAGGCGGGGATGTTAATGCAGTTGCACCACCTAAGTCTGTATTTGGTATCAAAACTGTTCAGCTGAAAGCTAAACGTAATTGCTCTGCAAAATGAGGCTTGCAACATTGTTGTTATACGTCATTTAGCCCCGCCCCTCGGTTTCCCCGGAGCAGGGACTGTTAGGCCAACAGTTTTTTGGCGTTTTCGCTGTCTTTCTAACCCTTGTGAGCCTATTGACGCTGCTGTTCTCAGGGTTGGTATCAAGTTCTCTTTACCGCTAGTAAGTGCTACGGTGGCAACCTACCACAGTATGTAGACGACATATGAAGTTACATGTTAATTCCTTGAAGAGTAACTAGCGCCCTGGGACTGCTTCTGGGAGCGTCTGCATTTTCGCAACGCACTTCCCTTACGGTCTACTTCATGTAATAATATCTCTCCTAGTATCTCTGCCCTCAGCATCGTCTCTGCTTTCGCACCTTGGAGTGCCTGTCCTCTATTCTCACAGCTTCAAGATAACACCTCAGAAGCTAGGAATAATCAATATATTACACTTATCGGTATTGTGCCAGTACACCATTTTGGAAGATTCAGTGTTCGATAGAGACTGAAATGTAGATAGAAACTAAAGAAATGGGATACATTTTGGGCAAAAGAAGTGTTCAAACTGTTAAGGAAATATTGGTACTGTGTTACCTAAGAACTGCAGTTATTCACTTATGGCGTCTGTCTGATACAGCAAGAATATCAGGGTGTCGTAATTTACATGTAAAGTAGAAATACTACGAACTGTTGCTTCACACAGGTGCCTCTGTGCGTCATATAATTACTGAGAGCGCTGTGTGAGATCAAAGGGCTGATCAGTAACGCTGTGTTCCAGAATCACCCGCAATGGAAGCCGTTACCAAGGTTGAGGAAACTGCAGCTGTCGACCTAGACGCCTTACTGGACGCTGGGGAGGGCCCCATGGTGACTCTCGTGGCAGGAGAGACGCGGCTGATGGCGCGCAGGGCCGTCCTGGCAGCGAGGAGCCCCGTCTTCAGCGCAATGTTCAGCCACGACACGCTGGAGTCCAGCAGCAATGAGGTCACCATAACAGACGTGGAGGGTCCGGTGCTAAGAGAGCTACTGGCCTACTGCCACACACTGAGGACTCCACATCCGTCCAGCATGACTCCCCAAGTTCTGGCAACAGCAGACAAATACGATTTGTCGGGATTGAAGACAGAGTGTGAGCAGCAGCTGGCTTCTCTGCTGACTGTAGAGTCAGCGGCGGCCACAGCAGTGCTCGCTGTCAGGCACACATGCCCCAGCCTCACGAAAGCCGCCGTCGCCTTCATAAAGGCCAACTTCCAGGTGCTGGCCACTCAGGGTTGGGCCGATGCTGTGCACAACCAGCCCAAGGATGTGGTCGAAGTGTGTCGGCTACTCGGGCAGCCACCGATAAAAATCAGGTAAGTACAAGCATAAGAGCAAGATGCTAATCTGTGTTTTCCAGCGCTAGGTGTTGTGTGTGTGTGTGTGTGTGTGTGTGTGTGTGTGTGTGTTGTGTGTGTGTTGTGTGGTGTGTTGTGTTGTGTTGTGTTGTATTTTGTGTTGTGTTGTGTTTTGTGTGTTGTGTGTGTGTGTGTTGTGTGTGTGTTTTCTGTGTGTGTTTTGTGTGTTTTCTGTGTGTGTTTTGTGTGTTTTCTGTGTGTTTGTGTGTGTGTTTTCTGTGTGTGTGTGTGTGTGTGTGTGTGTGTGTGTGTGTGTGTGTGGGTTTTCTGTGTGTGTGTGTGTGTGTGTGTGTGTGTGTGTGTGTGTTTGTTTTCTGTGTGTGTGTGTGTTTTCTGTGTGTGTGTGTTTTCTGTGTGTGTGTGTGTTTTCTGTGTGTGTGTGTGTGTGTGTGTGTGTGTGTGTGTGTGTGTGTGTGTGTGTATGTGTGTTTTCTGTGTGTGTGTGTGTGTGTGTGTGTGTGTGTGTTTTCTGTGTGTGTGTGTGTGTGTGTGTGTTTTCTGTGTGTGTGTGTGTGTGTGTGTTTTCTGTGTGTGTGTGTTTTCTGTCTGTGTGTGTGTGTGTGTGTATGTGTGTGTGTGTGTGTGTGTGTGTGCGTGCGTGTGTGTTTTTGTAAGCCTACAATGTTTACCATTGAATTAAGTAGATGCGTTTGTGCTGGGAAATATACCTTCAGTGAAGACTACAAAATTCATCTGGTGATAGCTCTCAAACCTTTTGTTGCCTTTTCGTGACTGGTACAACAGATCTATGAACTGAAATGTTTGTTACGAGATAAATAAGCTAACAAAATCTTTGTAAGAGCCAAATCTTTTATAACTTCAAGAACTGCTTTGATCTCTAAGCAATTCATCAATACTTGCAGTCGCTAGTTCATTTAAACCATATGTGTATGTAGGTTTTGGCATTATGCCTGTTCTGAGAAAAAAAGATATGTTTACTGTGTTCTCAGCAGGAGACGTTCTTGTTGTGAGTACACAGGTGTGCTACCCAGCAGGGAAACACGCAGTAACCTCTGCAGATTGTACTCGAGCAGGCGAGTGCTCGGGATTTTTTTGTGCCTGATGTATAGCTCATCACAACCCTCTCGACGAAAAGTTGCATCTAGTAGTTTGGCGTCACAGTTGCTACTGATGAGATACTTCTGACTGGTATTAAGCTGGATAACGAGAAGTCGAAAATAAAGAGTATGTAGCTCCTCACTAGCACCAGGAGCATCACAGTATGCCGCAATATGAGACAATGAGAGCAGCAATGTATCTACAACTTGTCATGCCCTGATGTAAATGGTGACATGTCGCAAATTCAGACTTCCTCCCTTCACTCAGTTCCATGTCTCACAGTACACATTCATCAGCCAGGTGGACACCTTTGAGCAGGCAAGTGAAACTCTGCATCTGCATCTGTCAGCAGAGTTGCTTCTGCCAGCCCCAGCATCAACAAACATCTCATGGGAAGCCAACAAATGTGGGCAGCCGTGAGTTGGTGATAGCACTTTCTACTTATGATCACGATGTACTTTTCAATGTATTCAAAATATCATACATCCAGCCTCAGTGCGCCTACCACTGTGCAGGATAGTCTTACAACTTTGCCTGTTGCATTATTTGTTTCTATTTTCTTACTGTATCCCATCAGTTTTCGTAATTAAATTATTTTGTTAACCCTGATCGGTACAGGGGGAATTTTACATCAAGCTCCAAAGAGTCATGTTACATACAGCAGATATCTAGATGGCAAGGTGCTGTAAGCACATACGCTCATATGCTCTGTGTTCACCCACAACACCATCATGACATCATAGCAACACCGAAGCTTTGAGCAGCGTCCACACAATACTCGGTCTTCTTACCACATTTCTCTGCTTCTCTGTTAGGGAGTGACCTAGTAATGGTGCTGTAGTAGGTACTCATTTCTGTAACAGTGATGCTGTGTACAGAAGCAGATGACAAACCTCGGCGCCCCTGTCTTGCATGAAGTTTTCTATGGTGCTAGTAATAACCTTCCAGTGAATGCCACTAACTTAGCACAGACAGGTTGCTCATGTTATATTGTAGGAATGTGACTCCGCCTGGGTCTCGACTTTTTCACCGTTTCAAAGGGAAATGAAGGACGAGAGATAGGGTTCAATGTCCGTTCCACTTCCTCTCTTACATCTTGAAGCGTCTGGGTTTTTTGCTCTCCATGCAATCAAAGTGCCTCCTGAACTTCCTCTCTCACTATCTGACGAAGAAAACTTGTGAAATCAGTTCCTTCCTCCATCACAGACATCGATTCGACGTTTGGAAGCCGTTCAAACCTCTTGCGTGTAACTCTTCTTGATGCATTGTCTCGATATACTGTCACCATTTTATGAAGTCATCAGCTGTCGGAACCTCCTTCAGGAGTAGGGCTCGATACATGTCCTCAGCAATACCCTTCATGAGATGTGCAACCTTATCTTCCTCCTTCAGTCTAACATCCGCTATTTTACACTGCTCCAAGACGTCTTGAAGGTAGGATGCTGTAGTTTCTCTTGGACGCTGTGCCCTGAACTTTTGCTTATCTTCAGCCTTGCACTTCTGTCGTTGTTTTGCCGAAATACTTGCGCAGTTCCGTCCGGAATACTTCCCAGCTTGTGAACTTCTCCTCGTTGTTCTCATACCATTGCTTGGCAGTGCCCTCCAAGTAGAAAAATACGTTAGCCAAACACACGGTGCCATCCCATTTGTTAAATTAGGCTATACGCTCATACACCCTCTGCCACTTGTTTGGATCTTGGCCATCGTCACCAGAGAACCCGGAAGGATGTCTCATGGGGTGGCACACAGTTGCTGTCATCCTAACGTCCTCGTCTTCTTCTGTCTCCGATAGACTGCGATGTGTTGAATATGGCTCGAACTGAGGTTTCTCACCACGTAAACGGCGGCTCTGTCGTGGCCTGATTGGAGCCTCTGTCGTCGATAACGTGCGCTATCGTAAGTTCCAATACCCAACGTCTCCACCAGAATGTCACTTAGAAGAAGGTGTAATTAAATTAATGACGAACACTAACTTCACTTAACGAATGTTTATTCAGCACTTGCACATAAAAGGGCGTGGAGCGAACTGCCTCCAGCCAGAACACAAACAGTAATACACAGCTACAGAACATTCCAGTACAATGATTCATGACATTTGTGGATACTTGTAGAATGTACTCGAACCGAATATAGAAATTAAAATTCTACAGTCCAGGTGAGTTTTGAACATACGACCCTTCATGCAACAGTTTAGTGTCATATCCACTACATCACGGTGCTAGTTTGAATGGAATCCTCAGTGTAAGAGTCCTTATCGCATCCCAGACCGAGTCTAATTCGAAGGCATTTTCGCCAACATGGTCTCTGGGGTCTCTTAAGGATGGG
Organism: Schistocerca piceifrons; assembly: GCF_021461385.2. Taxonomy (NCBI): domain Eukaryota; kingdom Metazoa; phylum Arthropoda; class Insecta; order Orthoptera; family Acrididae; genus Schistocerca; species Schistocerca piceifrons. The sequence goes on along the minus strand of NC_060138.1, from coordinate 134,860,624 downwards.
GAACCGACCCAGTCCACAGAAGGTCCCAGTTTTCTTTGTGAAGTTTGTTTTTTACCGTCTTGAATTGTAAATCACTCTGTAGGCCTTAGTAGTAAATCAGTAATTTATCAGATTATAATCGCTAGTTCTCTGTCGTGAGGTGACTTCCCAATGAACATACCTAAAAGCTGAGACACTCGTAAATCTAACGTCTACATTGGAGATTTCTCACGCCCTGTTCTGGTAAGTAGGTGTATTTCCAGGATGATTGTGCACATACACTGATGACTCAAAACATTATGTCCGCAGCCCACTATTAGGTTGAATGCCTCCTGATGCTGTAGCGGGCATGTGGCGAAGTAAGAGAAGAATTTCAGCGGAACAGAGATGAAAGGGAAGCCATTATAGCGATGATTCTGGCCCCAAATGCGCAAATCCACTGATACAAGCCTTTTTGACAAAGAGCCCATTGTTGTGGCACTGCGGCTGCAAACGGGAATCTCTGAGAAGGCGAAGGTGGTCGCCTGTTCGCCTACTTCTGTCGTGAGCACCTATGGAAAGTGGTCGAAGGATGGTGAAACGAGGAGTAGGCTGTATGGTTTTGGACGACTTCGTATCTTCACGAAACGTAGAGGTCGGAGGATCCCTCCTGTGTAACTCTAGACAGGTAGCGATCTGTGGTAGATCTGACGACACAGTGCTAGTGCAGGCACAAGTGTTTCGGAGCACATCGTTCAAAGGCCATCGTCGAACATGGAGCTCCACGTCACATGACCCCTACATATTCCTGTGTTCACCAAACGACATAGTCAGTTAAGATTGCAGAGGGCACAGCATCACAGAGTATTCACCGCGGACCAATAGAAACATATGGCCTGTCGAATAAATCGCATTTCTTGTTACAACAGGTCGATGGTTGGGTCCTTACTCTGACATCCAGACACGAAACGTGCACTGAACCACAGATGCCTTGTGTTAAGAGGTAGATTGAGTTGGGCTTCCACTAGATTTGTGATGGTAATAAAATGCATCATGATGGCTGTGAAATACTTGAACATTACGGACCACCTGCATCGCTTCATGCTTGAAGTCTCACCCTCAGGTAATGACATCTTCCAGCAGGATAACCGTCTGTGTTGCAAAGTCAGAATCGTGCTACAGTGAAATAACACTGTCTTGTCCAGTTAATGTGTCTGTCACGTATCCATTGGAACACACATCGGGAGCCAGCTGTGTGCCAGTAGATAGCCGTCTCTTACTTTGCAGGAATTGCTTCACCTGGGCGTAGACATCTGGTGCCACATACGAGAGTAATCCCAAAAGTAAGGTCTCCTAATTGTTATAAGTACATAGACCTGTTTATTTCTACAGTGGTTTACATCAGTCTACAGCTCGAACATTGGGCAATTTTTCTATATAATCACCATTTCTGCCGATGCGTTTTTGTAGACGCTGTGGCGGTTTTTGTATGCCCCGCCACCGTGCTGTTCAGAAAGTTATGAATCTCTTCTTTCACCTCGTCGTCGGAGCTGAATCGCTTTCCGGCCAAATGTTCTTTTAACTTAGGGAACAGGTGATAGTCACTGGGCGCCAAGTGAGGACTATAGGGTGGGTGGGTGATTGTTCCACTGAAATTGTTGCAAGAGAGCAACGATTTGTCGAGCGATGTGTGGGCGAGCATTGTCATGCAGAATGTGTACGCCGGTTCTTAATTGCCCGTTTGAGTTTCTTAACAGTCTCACAGTGCCTGTCAGCGTTAATTGTGGTCCCAGTGGGCATAAAGTCGACCAACAATACCCCTTTCCGATCCCAGAAAACGGTTGTCATGACTTTTACCGGCAGACACCATTTGCTTGAACTTCCGCGGCTTTGGCGAAGAAGAATGCCGCCACTGGCGTGATTGTTGCTTGGTCTCAGGTGTAAAGTGGTGTGGCCACGTTTCGTCACTCGTGACAATTGAGTCCATAAAGTTGTCCTGCTCGGCTGCAAGGCGGTGAAGAAATGCGCGGAAAGCATCGACTCGTTGCCACGTGTGGTCCTCAGTCAGCATACGTGGAACCCATCTTGCGCACACTTTCCTGTAGTTCAATCTTTCCGTTAAAATTCTGTGAGCGTTGCTTCGGGAAACCTCAGGAACCAACATGCAGAGATGATCCAGTGTGATCCGCCGATCTTCACGCACGCTTTGCTCAACCTTCAACACTGTCTCCTCAGAAATTGATGGTCTCCCGCTCCTCTGTTCGTCGTGAATTTCGGACTGACCAGCTGCAAACACTCTACACCACTTAAGAACATTTATGACATCCACACACGACTCACTATACACTTCCGTCAATTGGCGATGGATTTCAATCCGTGCAATGGCCTTTGCGTTCAAAAACCGAATAATTGCGCGCAATTCGCACTTGGCGGTAACATCAAACGGAAGCTCTATTCTCAACGGCTGCCAAGCCAAGACTGAGCCCCTCAGAGCGACGTGTGCTTGTTTACACACAGCGCGCGAAGCACTCTTCATAACAGTGTGACCAACTGCCACACGAACATAGTTCTGTATTTATAAAAAAAAAAATAGAGGCCTTACCTTTGGGATTACCCTCGTACTTCAATGACTTGTAGAAGCCATGGCAATCAGAATCTCTGTTGTACTGTCTTTGAAAAGTCGAACAATACGCTGTTAAACATGTGGTCATAATGTTTTGGCTCATCGGTGTAAAACTGCAGCTCGAGAACAGCCTCTGTAATTCATGGCCCCTATCACATGGTGTTGCACTGCGACACGACACAGATTTAGAATCTGCTTGAAGAACAGTTACAATTAGCTTGACATAACGTGTCTGAAATGTGTGCGTTAGCTTTTCAATGTGTGTAAATATTTCATTACTGGAAGTACATGGTGAGAGTAAATCCACTGGTATCTGCGTTAATATCTTGTACTATTACGGCATGATCTTCATACAATTGACGGAGTTTCGTGACTTCTGATCACCTGTTGGGAACTACTACAGCTGCCATTGAGGATCTGCTCTTCGTTATGGTTTACGCTGTTTAGGCGTGTTGGATATTCTTCCTTGGTGCAGAGTGCGCTTCCTGTACTCATTGAATTTCTGTTCTTCCGTAGGATTCTGTAATTCGTGCTCACCAAATTTAAAGAATAAATAAAAACGAAAACCCACTGATGATGGCACAGTAGTGCCAAAACGTGTTTGGGTACTGAGAAAAACAGTTGTTTTGCGTAACTGGCGGGCCTCAAATCCCAAATATTTTAACTGCAAACACGGCCAATACAAGGAGCTGCAAATCAAAAGATGGATATCTGTTTGTAAAGTTGTTGTAAATCAGATTCTGCTTTTTTGCATGCGTTTTGGCTGAGTGCGTTACGCTTGCCTGTGCAAGATGGAAGAGTCACTGTTTTTAACTGAATTCGGGGAAAGTGAAGATAACGAAATCTCACTTGGGTGGCACACACGCACTAGATGCCTTAAGATGTGTGTAGAGTAACCAGCTTCTCTGTTCCATAGAAACTTAACGTATCACAATAGCTATCATACAAACGTTGAGGGTCTATTTGTGTTTTATTCTTCTACAAAGATATAGGATTAATCACTTTGGGTGGCAGCGTCCAGCATTCGTTTTCAGTTGACAGAAAGAGATGGCATTTCAGCAGAGCTGTCTGTCTGAATGGCGACATCAAACAGCTGTCTTTTCGCTAAGCACGTGCAAGGCCTTTTTAAATTTACAGCCAGTAGTTCTTCTCTTAACCGCTTAGATGGCGATTTACGCTTCCTAGATTTGAGTCCAGTATTTTCTGTATCTGCTAGTTCATTCATGGACGGAGTACTAAGTTAGTGTAATTCTAAGTAGTCTTGTCCTCTGTCAGTATTGTCAATAGCATTTATTAAGTAAGACAAATCCTATTGTTCACTGTGCGTTTTCCCCTGCTTTTTCCAGGGTAGGCAGACAGCTAGACTTCCTTCACTGTCTTTTTCCCACAGGTCCCACATATTATCTTAGCCGAAATACAGAACATACACACGTCTATAACCAAAGGACTTCAGACGTGTAATTATCATAAAGTAATCAACAGATACTGCAGGAGACTTCCGTTGCTCAACCAATCTCTTTCTCATAACAGTAGACACTTATGCCGCGTGATGTAACGTGGCTTTTCCTCTGACGCATTTCATAAATGAAAGGGAAAAATCATTAAAATCTTCTCGACCCATTTCTCTGTAAAAAATTAGCTCGTATACATCTGTAATTGGGCATGCTAGTAGGAATTTCGTAAAGGGTGACCGACGGGCTATTTTTCTACTGTGGCTCACAGTTGACCTGAGTTTTTAAATTCTCATGTTCGACTAATGTTTTTCAGTCCTGTATATGGGCCACATACCCTGTTAAGACGTTCTTAGTAGAATGAATTCTGTTTTTAGTTTCTCATTTTGTGGATCTGCAACTTTAGAGGCGGCTTCCCTGATTATCTTGGTGGTTTCCCTCATTTTTAGTTTTAATAAATACCATCATACGAGGTGTATGAGAAAAGTAACGACACGAATTTTTTTCGCTACCAAAGCTTTTATTTTTGTTAAAAGTATTGGGCCCTTCAAAGTAATTCCCTCCGGCAGTTATTCACCAGCGGAGTCGTTGTTTCCAGTCTTGTTACCAGCGCAGAAAGGCTTCAAATGCTAAGACATTTAACATGTCGGTCACATTCACTTGAATGTTCGTCAGAGTCCCGAAATGAGTGCTTTTAAGATATTTTTCAATTTCTGGGAAAGAAAAGTCAGGACAACTCAGATCCGGTGGATATGGGGGCTGTGGAACAGTGTCTTCAAGTGGCTGTGTGACATGGGGCGTTTTCATGGTGCAGCATACACTTGTCTGCAACGTCCAGTCTCACTTAATTCACCCCTTTCCTGGTACTTTGAAGGATGCCTTCACAAACTCTTAGCTGACAATCTGTCCTATAGGAACAAATTCTTCATGCATGATACCTCTACTATCAAAAAAGCAAATAACCATAGAAGTTAGCCTTGACCGTACAAGCTTGCGATCTTTAACAATTTATGAGTTATTTTAAAAACACTGGTAACAACCTCGCCAGATAAAATTTTTCACCCACAGCCTGAAGGACTAATATAGAAAACAAGCTAAGACTGAAATAAAAGAAATCCCAAAGCAAAACCCCAGAAGGGCAGATTTTTTTAAAAAAAGCAACAACCATTAACGCCTGAAGAGTTATTTAAAAAAAATATCACTGCCTCAACGAATACCACCTGAACGGCTGATTTTTTTTTTAATGCAAGTAATAACGGATAACTCCTGAAGGGCTGATTGTAAGAAATACCAACCTGAAGGACCAATTAAGAAATGCAATTAAAACAATTAACTAGTATTTGAAAAGTTTGTTTTGAAAAGTCAGTTCTGAAACAGACCTGAAGGGCTATCTTAAACGCACAATATTTGACAAGGTATATGAATAATTAACAAGGCACTTTAAACAGAATCGAAGGGTTTAACAAAGAAATCAGTCATAAGTAGGCTTCAAAATTTCCACAGATTACAGTTACAATCGGCAATAAAATAACTGAAGATTTGGTTCTTAAATCTAAATCAGTGTGATCTCCTTTAAATTTGGCTCATTTATGACCTGACCCGTACACTACAGACGGCTCGCAAACCACAAGTTTAGCGTGGGAATGTAGACAAGTCTACAACAGGCTAAAACATCCAGTTGCCATCCGGTACTGACAAATATAGTAACAGAAATGAGAACCTAGCCAGATAACATTATTTAAAACTTCCGGGCTGAATTGCCGTGGTCCATATATAAAACTACTTCTCCTTCCTGACGTTTCGTTGCCTACTGCGGGCATCTTCCGAGGTGAGTCGGCAACTGGCTGCTAGGCGCTGGAGGTCCCGCTTATATAGAGCGCTTGGATGGCGCCACAACTCATCACGTGCTTTCGGCTTTAAAACTATCTCTGGCTAGTGCCATCTCTCTCGATTACAGATAATCTATTGTCACTTCGTTGGTAAAAAGTCGACCACCGTATCCTGTCTAGTTTTAATTGTCCTTTTTTTATTAAAATTATTTTCGTGCTTGTAGATCTCTGTAGCTTCTCTATACAAACGGGTATAATAATGTGAGGTCCTAGCAAAACACATTGGTAGTCCTACTGGTAACATAAGGCCCTAACTAAATGTAAGGACTTGAACGAGGCAAGAATAATAGTTGCTACTAATCTCTGGGACCACTGAAGGAGGATACGAAGAAAACAGGTTTCGCATGTAGTGGATGAGGTAATTGTGAAATTCCATGACATGAAAAGGGCTTCTTTGAAAGCTGACCAACCTTCAATTTCTACGATTGTAGTACGTAAGTTCAAGTGTTTTCTAGATAACCCGCTGCAATCGCTGTTGACCATTAAGCTGCCAGATACCGCACAACCTGCACTACATTTACCAAATATAAAACATAGGCCTAAACCCAGTATCGAACCATCGACCTGCTGCATGCTAACCAAAAAGACTATCCACTGCATCAGCCGTACAGTAGGAGGATTGTGTGCTCACAAAAGATACTTACCATACATGTGGTTACAGTGTTGCCAGATTGCCACTCTTTAACGTCCTTTTTCTGCCGGATGTACTCGCCGGATGAAATTTTGTGAGTTTTTTTTTTTTTATCGCTGGCATACGAGGAGTTGCGGAATAGATATGAAGGGCGTTCAGTATGTATTGCAACTCTTCTTTTTTCTAAATGCAGGTTTGTTTTATTCAGAATTCCAATACACCATATTATTTCCCATTCTTATGGCTACTAAACCCTCTTTTTCACCATAACCTCCATTCAGTGCGATGGCCTTAAGCCACCTTACTGGGAGGGTCTGTATGCTCACATGGTATCACTCCTCTGGTCGACATTGGAGTCTGTTTCTTGCTGCATCAACAACCTCCACATCGTCCATGTACTGCTTCTCACAGAGTTCCTCGTTTATTGTGCCTAAGAGATGGAAGTGGAAAGGTGGGAGACCCGGGCTGTAGGGTGGATGAGGAAGAATAGTGCAATGCAGTTCTATGAGCCCCTGTCCAGAGTGTCAGCTCGTGTGAGGCCTTACGTTGTCGAGGAGGAGGAGGAGGAGGAGGAAGAGCTTGTTTGCATTTTTGTGTCACTGAAGATTTTCCCGAGGGTAGCACAATATGCTTCAGAGTTGATCGCTACACTATGAAGGAGGACATCAAACAGTGTAACACTTCAGAATCGCGGAAGTCCGTCACCATGACTTTACGAGCTTAGGGTGCGGCTTTGATCTTTCACTTTGCAGGAGAGGTGGTATGGTACCACTCTATGCACTGATGCTTCGCTTCCGCCGGCCGCGGTGGTCTAGCGGTTCTAGGCGCTCAGTCCGGAGCCGCAAGACTGCTATGGTCGCAGGTTCGAATGCTGCCTCGGGCATGGACGTGTGTGATGTCCTTAGGTTAGTTAGGTTTAAGTAGTTCTAAGTTCTAGGGGACTGATGACCATAGATGTTAAGTCCCATAGTGCTCAGAGCCATTTGAACCATTTTTTTTGCTTCGCTTCCGATTCTAAGTGATGAACCCACGTTTCATCGCCTGTGACGATGTTCGACGAACACTTATCACTATCAGCCTCGTAACGCACAAGTAATTTCGCACGGATGGTCCCTCGTTGCACTTCATGGTCTTCTGATAGGCGGCGGGGAACCCAACGGACACACACCTAGGAGTACCGCAACTGGTGTGTCAGCGGTATCAACAGTCTTGCAGCTGTGCACCGAGGTCTTTGTGATATGTCGGTCATTTGGAATGAGAGTATCCGTATTTCCAACATTGCAGCAGTCACAGCTGTGTGCGGGCGTCCGGCAAGCGGGAGACCGGACAGGCGAACTTATTGCGACGACAGGTGGCTCGTCCAACAACTCAGCGCACTTTTGTTTACTGCCCGGTCTTCGTAGACACTTTGTAAGTAGCTAAGATGCTCTGCGAAGCCCTGGTTTTCCACTAAAAGGAACTCAGTGACAACTCTGTTTCGAACGCATATCCGTTACAGACGCCATTTTGAAGACTATGAATAACGCCACCTTCTATCGGAACTTCATGAAATGGTAAGGGCTGAAGCACGAATATTCCTCTGTTCCACGACAAATTGAGCATTTGTTCAACCGAAATTAGCGGAGAAAAAAGTTACATTACTTACTGAATGCCCCTCTTGTAATGGTAGTTCACCAAAGTGCATTAAATAATAATTTACTCTGAGATACCGGTTTCTCCGACACCTTCTGACACATGATAGCCAAAAGAATGTACTTAAAAAGCGTGTCAGTGTGTGTATGCATGTACAGGGGTGTAGGCTTGGCTAAGCGAATGTTAAACTGTGCACAAACATTTTGTTGTGTATGCATCTTTTGGTGGCTGCACGTTTTTGTGTGAATGTGTGCTAATTTGCAAGTGCCCTCCCCCCCCCCCCGGTCACACACACACACACACACACACACACACACACACACACACACACAGCACGAGTCACGTAAGACGTAACACCCATTTTATTTAGCGAATGATTTCAAATATCAAAATGTTATTTGACAATTAATTATACCCTAAGTGACATGTACTTCGGTACGTGATAAAAAGCTTTAACTATCTTATCGATCGAGATATTGAAGGAAGAATATTTTTTTACTTTCTTTAACAGAATGATATACGTTTTTAACGGCATCCGAAAGCGATTTAGAAGAGTACAGTAATATAATATTAGTTAATGTTGAAGCTGAAACTCTTCGCAAAAGAATCCGAGAAATATTTTAAAAAGGAAAGGCAAGTCGGCTGGAATCGGCTGTTGCATTGTAAACACGCTCACGCCAGGCTACGTCGTTGTATCGAACATCCCGACCGTGTACTGGTCTGCACGGCAGAAGTAGCAGGAACTGTGTCGTCAGTCGGCAAATCATTTCTGCTTCGACGTTACTTTCATGCAGAGATGAACACCAGTGAGAAGAAGTTTGTTGCTTCCATACATCGAAGGTGGCACGCGAGGTATTGTCAGGAAGTGTGGGATCAGCTACGGGAGTGTCATTCCCGTTCGACGTAAATTCCAGTTTTATCACCTGTCACTACACCAGGCATTCGGTGGACGTCATTCCGGAAGTAGTACTGTATACAGTTTTGTTGGTTTACTATTTCGGGACAACACAGTGTGCCACTTAGCGATAAAGCAAGGTTTACGAACCATAGTGATACAAATGTAATAATGGGCAGCTGAAAATCCACCCATGCTTCGTCAGCTACAAGAACAAAGACTGAGAAGCGTAAACCTAAGGTGGTGCATCGTAGTAATCATGTGTGGGTCTTTGCTTCTGCCCAGGAATGTTCAGTGGATATATATATGCACACTGTGTTCGGAACATTATATCTGTTTATCTGGAAGAGATATCACTGGATAAGCGACAGTGTATGTGGTTACAACACGACGGCTACCCAGCTCATTCTTCCCTTTTCGCAGGGCAAATACCGACAAAAATTCCCTGGCTATCGAATAGGACGTAATTCTGTGGTACAATTGCTGACCAGGTCTCTAGTTTTGCTTCCTCTTGATTTATTTCTATAGGAACCACTGAAACATGCAGTCTGTCATGAAGCCACAACTACGCGAGGCTATATGTAGTGTCGATTTGCGACATATGCAACAGCCTGCCATTCAATATAATTTCACCTGTTCATATGTATCTCGAGCAGTTACTACTGATGCGTGTTGCAGTGGAAGATAAGCAGTTTGGGCACATACTTAAGTGTAAAAGTACGGTTTGTTAAAACTATATATTTTGTGGTGCCATATTGTCAGCCATTCTGAATAAATTGCTTAGTTCATTTGCCCTCCTGCTGGTCCGGGGCTTAGATTAGGCCTGAGGTATTCCTGCCTGTCACAAGAGGCAACGAAAAGAGTATCACGTTTTGGCCTTTACGTGATGCTCCCGGGTCGGGCTTCACCTCCATTCTCCTAAATTTTCCCGAAGAGCGCGCCAATTCGAAAAGGGCGCCTTACACGATGCATCATGTCCATCATGTCCATTAAGTGCTGTCCTCCCACATCCTTCATCGATGTGGATATACACTTCCTTTCATTCTCTAGCTGTTGGGCTAGGTCACCCTCCTGGGTGCGTTTCCCTCCATCCCCTGTGCAGTACTGATTCCTGCACTGACGATGATAATGGACTAGTATGCTTGTTTGTACCTGATATCCAGCATGGTAGCCAGTCTGCTGTGGTGAGGCGTCAAGTACCCTGTTGGTTGTAGCCCCCTGACCCCACAGGTATTGCTCTGCTGATGCCTGTGCCGTTAAATCCCCACGTATGCCAAGAGGTAGACGCCTGTCACCCTGGGGCATTGGGACTCTGAGCAATGGCCATCCTGCCAGGTGGCCTTTGTTGTGGCTGGGTGGCGCCCATTGGGAGGGCCTCTGGTCAGACTGGGTGGCATCAGGGCGGATGACATGCCATGAAGCGTACTACTCCATCTCTTGCTGGCGACGCAACGCCAGCAGTCTCTAAGCGGTCAAGGTCTAATTATAATGCAAAAACGTATGGCCCCCAAATCGTCCCCTTCCCTGGCCACACCATGGGAGGAGTGTCAGGCTAAGGATGGCAGCGAATCTTACTCCCCCAATACCTCATATCTACAAAGGTTCGTGGGGCATCCTTCATGTCGTTGAAGCCTCTGTTTTTTGTGGAACATTTAGAGGACAAGTTTGGGGAGATGGAGGGATTGTAGAAAAGGCGATCGGGCTCAGTCTTGATAAAAACAGCTTCCTATGCCCAGTCACAGGCACTACTCGCCTGTGACAATCTGGGAGTGTCTGTGGTTGTATCACGCACCATAAGAGCTTAAATATGGTCCAGTGTATTGTTGTGACTGGGGAAGTCCATCACATCCCAATACTTCATGTGCCCCACCTCTCATCTGTGTCAACTGCAGAGATCACCATTCCCCTTGCTCACCACACTGCAGGATTCTCCAGAAGGAATGGCAAATCATAGAATAAAAGATCCTGGACCGGCTGATCTACACAGAGGCTAAGAGGAAATTCGACCACGTACATCCTGTACCTCGGACATCTTACACCGCCACTACGAGAACAAGCTGGCCGGAGTGGCCGAGTGGTTAAAGGCGCTACAGTCTGGAACCGCACAACCGCTACGGTCGCAGGTTCGAATCCTGCCTAGGGCATGGATGTATGTGATGTCCTTAGGTTAGTTAGGTTTAAGTAGTTCTAAGTTCTAGGGGACTTATGACCACAGCAGTTGAGTCCCATAGTGCTCAGAGCCATTTGAACCAATACTAGAACCGTTTTAGCCCCATCTGTTCAGTCAATTCCAGTTGGCTCTCAGAGCGATAAGACTACTCCTGCCCCCTTGACAGCGGGGGGGGAGGGGGGGGGCGGCTTTTCCCTCCCTGTTGCTCGCACACCACCTACCTTGGGAACGCTGCTTCCCCCCCCCCCAACCATCTTGGACGTTCGTCATCACTTCTCAGTTAGAGATGCGTAAGTCTCCTTCAGCTCCTTTCAGTAGGAAGGCATCTCTTGGCTCACTACCTCCCCAGTTTTCTACTAGTGGAAAAGATGACACCCACCAGTGGCTGAAGCACCCAAAAGCAGCTGGTTGTAGGGCTTCACGATCTTCCTCAATCCTGGAGGCCGAATCAAAGAAGCCCTCTTAGTCAGAGAAACCGAAAGAGCAGTGAGAAAAATCAAAAAGCAAGACCCCCCCAAGAACAAGGAAATTGCGGCTGTGTCACCCACACCACAACTACTTAAAAGCTCTGCATTTGAGGAAGAGTTGGAGATTCTGGCATCGACTGAGGACCTAGATCTCGCTGGGCTCTCAGATACAATGGATAAAGACTGCTCAGGAACTAAGTGGCAGCAGGTGACCCTGAGACGTAAACTGGCTCTTTGGGCGTATCATTTCTTCCCTGCCTCACGATAACGTCATCCTCCAGTGGAATTGCCACTGTTTTTTCAACCACCTGGCTGAGCTACTGGAACTGTTTAAACCTTACACTTGCTTTCTTCACTGCCCTCCAGGAAGCCTGGTTCCTGGCAATGTGGACCCCTACCCTTTCCGGCTATAGGGGATATTTCAAGAACAATAGTGAATATAATAGAGGGTCAGGTGGGGTTTGCGTCTATGTCGTGAACTCAGTATGTAGTGAACCTGTGCCCCTTCACACTCCTCTTGAAGCTGTGGCTGTCAGGATAAGGACAACAATGGAAATAACTGTCTGTAATGTATATCATCCTCAAGATGGTGTGGTACCTCTGAACATCTTGGCTGCACTGATTCAACAACTCCCTAAACCTCTACTACCTTTGGGAGATTTTAATGCCCATAATCCCTTATGAGGTGGCACCATGCTTAGTGGCCAAGGTAGAGAGGTCGAATGTTTACTGTCTCAGTTCGCCCTCTGCCTCCTAAATACTAGGGCTCCCACACATTTTAGTGTGGTTCATGGCACTTATTTGGCCATTAATTTATTACTTTGCAGCCCAGGACTTCTCCCATCAGTCCACCGGAAAGTCTATAAAGACTTGTTCTAGTAACCATTTCCCCATCTTCCTGTCGCTCCCTTGGCGTCATGCACATGGACTCTAAGAAAGGCAGACTGGGAAACTTTCACCTCTTTTATCGCCATTGAAATTCCTCCACATGCTACCAACGATGTGATCGTTGAGCAAGTCACTAGAACGATCGTTTCTGCGGCTGAAAACGCGATCCCTTGCTCCTTAGGGTGCCCCCCGGCGAAAGACAGTACCTTGGTGGTCGCCAGAAATTGGCGAGGCAATTAAAGAGCGTAGGCAGGCTCTACAGCGACATAAGCTTCACACATATCTCGAGCACCTAAGGGCTTATAAATGGTTCCATGTCCGCGTTCGCCAGCTTTGGAAACAGGAGTGTTGGGAGAGGTACGTCTCGACCATTGAGTTCCATACGTCAACTTCCCAAGTCTGGATGAAGATCAGACGTGTTTTTGGGTAGCAGACCCCAACAGGTATCCCTGGCATTACCGTCGATGTCCGTGTTACTTACCGACGCAAAATGGATTAGCAAGCACTTCGCTGAGCACTATGCTCGAGCCTCTGCAGCGGAGAATTACCCCCAGAATTTCACGCCCTCAAATGGGTGATGGAAGGGAAAGTCCTCTCGTCCACTAGAAGCCATAGTGAACACTGTAACGCCCCATTTAGAGAGTGGGAGCTCCTCAGCGCCCTTGCACATTGCCTCGACACAGCTGATGGACTGGATTGGATCCACATTCAGATGATTAAACATCTCTTGTTCAACTACAAGGATATCTCCTCGTCTTCCTCAACCAGATCAGGTGCGATGGTGTCTTTCCATCGCAATGGCGGGAGAGCACAATCATTACGGTGCTCAAACCAGGTAAAAACCCACTTGGTGTGGATAGCTATCGCCCCATCAGCCTCAACCAACGTTCTTTGTAAGGTGCTAGAACGAATGGTGTGTTGGTGGTTTTCTTGGGTCGTGGAATCACGTGACCTACTGGCTCCATGCCAGGGCGGTTTCCGCCGAGGACGGTCTACCTACACCTTCTTGCCATCTTTTTTGATTTACAAAAAAAGCTTAAGACATGACCAGGCGACAACATATCCTTGCCACGTTATATGAGTGAGGTCTCTGGGGCCTGCTTCCGATTTTTATCCAAAATTTCCTATCGATCCGTACTTTCCTTGTCCCAGTTGGTGCCTCCCATAGTTCCCCTCATATCCTGCAGAATGGGGTCCATCAGGGCTCTGTATTCAGTGTGCATTTTTCGTGGCCATCAACGGCCTAGCAGCGGTTGTGGGGCCATACGTCTCACCTTCTCTGTATGCAGACGACTTCTGCATTTCGTACCGATGCTCCACTACTGGTGTACCTGAGCGACGCCTGCAGGGAGCCATTCACAAGGCATAGTCATGGGCTCTAGCCCACAGCTTCCCATTTTCATCCGCAAAGTTTTGTGTCATTCACTTCTGTGAGCGTTGTAATGTTCATCCGGAACCAGAACTTTATGTTAATTACGATCCACTCACTGTAGCGCAGACGTATCGATTCTTAGGACTGGTTTTCGACGCCTGATTGACTTGCTTTTCTCATCTTCGTCAGCTTAAGTGGAAGTGCTATCAGCACCTCAACGCCCTCCGTTGCCTGACCAACGCCAACTGAGGTGCAGATCCCTCTACATTGCCAAAGCTCTACAGAGCCCTTGTTCAATCCCGACATGACTATGGGAGTCTGGTTTATGGTTCGGTGGCACCCTCAGCGTTGCATTTACTCGACTCAGTGCACCACTGTGGAGCTTCCACTAGCGACAGGAGCTTTTAGGACGGGTATGGCGACCAGCATCCTGATGGACGCCGGAGTCCCTCCATTGAAGTTTAGGCGTGCACAACTGATCGCCAGTTACGTTGCACACATTCGTAATTCGCCTGCACATCCGAATTACCGTTTTGTTTTCCCAACCACTGTGGTTCATCTCTCGCATCAGCAGCCCCAGTCAGGATTCATGATTGCGGTTCGTGTCTGATCGCTTCTGTCTCAACCGGAGTCCTTCTCTTTACCACTTCTACTCGAGGTCCATTCACGTACACCTCCATGGTGTAAACCTCGGCCAAAGCTTCACCAAGACCTTTAAATGGCCCTAAGGACCCAGTTACTCCCGCGGCTCTCCGCTGCCACTTTCTTTCGTTTCTTGATGTTTTCCTGGGATATGGAGTGGTTTACACCGATGGCTCAATGACTGATGGTCACGTTGGCTTCGCCAACGTTCAGAGGCCTTGTTGAACCCCATTCCTTGCTCGATGGCTGCAGTGTTTTCACTGTAGACCTAGTGGCTATATCTCGTGCTCTTGAGCACATACATCTAGGCCCTGGGGAATCGTTTCTTCTGTGTACTGACTCCTTGAGCAGCCTACAAGCAATCGGCCAATGCTACCCTCACCATCCTTTTCTAGCGTCTATCCAAGAGTCCATCTATGCCCTGGAATGGCCCAGGCGTTCAGTGGTGTTTGTCAGGACCCCAGGTCACGTCTGAATCCTAGGCAACACACTTGTTCACAGGCTGGCCAAACAGGCTACATGAAAACCGCTTATGGAGGGCGGCATTAAAATAACTGACCAGCATTCTTTATTACGCAGCAAAGTTTTTCGGCTTTGGGAGACAGAATGGCATAGTCTCAGTATGCACAACAAACTGTGTGCCATTAAGGAGACTACGAATGTGTGAACGTCCTCCATGCAGGCCTCTGTCAGGTACTCTGTGGCTCTCTGATGACTCTGCATTGGCCATGCTTGGGCGACATATGGCTACATGGCAACCTCTTGCACCGTGAAGCCCACCTCCGTGTCGGTGGGGTGCGCAGTTGACAGTGGCCCATATTCTTGTTTAGTGTCCTAGTTTAGCAGACAATGCCTCATTGGCTGATCTGGTTTTAAATTTTATACGTGAGGGTGGGTTTTATCACTTGATATAAGTTTCAGTGTAGGCCCTTTGTCCCTCAGTGCCCTCCACCCTTGTGCTTTTATGGTGGAGGTTTTAATGTGTTGCAGAGTGACTGGCTTATCCTTTTATTTTCGTGGGCTGCCAGCCACGGTAATCTGCTCTCCCGTTTTACTCTCTTCTACCAGTTTCTTGCGTCTCTGTGTTTTACTGGGCCTATTTTGTTCCTTGTAGTGTTAGTTGGTCTCCCGTCGTCCTTGTGGTTTTTCCTTCTTCTCGGTATTGTGCTGTGTGTCCTGTTTGTTTTACATCTACATACATACTCCGCAGTCCACCATACGGTGCGTGGTGGAGGGTACCTCGTACCACAACTAGCATCTTCTCTCCCTGTTCCTCTCCCAAACAGAGCGAGGGAAAAATGACTGTCTATATGCCTCTGTACGAGCTCTTATCTCTCTTATCTTATCTTTGTGGTCTTTCCGCGAAATTTAAGTTGTCGGCAGAAAAATTGTACAGCAGTCAGCCGCTAATGCTGCTTCTCTAAATTTCCTCAGTAGCGATTCACGAAAAGAACGCCTCCTTTCCTCTAGAGACTCCCACCCAAGTTCCTGAAGCATTTCCGTAACACTCGCGTGATGACCAAACCTACCAGTAACAAGTCTAGCAGCCTGCCTCTGCATTGCTTCTATGTCCTCCCTCAATCCGACCTGATAGGGATCCGAAAGGCTCGAGCAGTACTCAAGAATAGGTTGTATTAGTGTTTTATAAGCGGTCTCCTTTACAGATGAACCACATCTTCCCAAAATTCTACCAATGAACCGAAGACGATTATCCACCTTCCCTACAACTGCCATTACGTGCTTGTCCCACTTCATATCGCTCTGCAATGTTATGCCGAAATACGTAATCGACATGACTATGTCAAGCGCTGCACTACTAATGGAGTATTCAAACATTACAGGATTCTTTTTCCTCTTCATCTGCATTAATTTACATTTATCTACATTTAGAGTTAGCTGCCATTCTTCACACCAATCACAAATCCTGTAAAGTCATCTTGTATCCTCCTACAGTCACTCAACGACGACACGTTACCGTACACCACAGCATCGTCAGCAAACAGCTGCACATTGCTATCCACCCTATCCAAAAGATCACTTATGTAGATAGAAAACAACAGCGGACCTACCACACTTCCCTGGGGCACTCCTGATTGTACCTTCACCTCCGATGACCACTCACCATCGAGGACAACGTTCTGGGTTCTATTGCTTAAGAAGTTTTCGAGCCACTCACATACTTGGGAACCATTCCCATATTCTCGTACCTTAGTTAGGAGTCTGCAGTGGGCACAGAGTCAAACGCTTTCCGGAAGTCAAGGAATATGGCATCAGTCTGATACCCTTCATCCATGCGCATGATATCATGTGAAAAATGGGCGAGTAGCGTTTCGCAGGAGCGATGCTTTCTAAAGCCGTGCTGATGCATGGACAGCAACTTCTCTGTCTCAACGAAATTAATTATATTCGAACTGAGAATATGTTAGAGACTCCTGCAACAAACCGATGTTAAGGATATTGGTCTGTAATTTTGAGGATTCTTTATTCTTTCCCTTGAGGAATTGTTACAATAGGAACAAGGACCGATGATCAAGTAGTTTGGTCCGTTTCCCCCCTTTTAAACAAACAAACCAACCAACCTTTAATTCATTTGAAGTGTATTCCATGTAACCATAATTACGATTAGTGTTTATACACACAGTTATCCGAGAGCTTCTCACAAGAGTTTTGCTTGGCGATTTTTACACTCCAGTAGCTGACTCTGGCCACATTGCTTTCCAATTTTAGTACGTTTCTTGTATTTTTTGGTGTAGAGATTGAGCCACAGCGTTAACAAACTGTATATCACGTACTCGTATTTTCATCTGTTTTCGGTTACTGTTAAAAAGTGTATCACATTTAAAAAATCATACTTGCTTCAATATCTCAATCAATAAATCCTATAAGCTGGGTGATTCTTCAACTGTGTACAAACTCCAGGGATTCATTTATGACAAGATACGGAACACAAAAAATGCATAATGAACTTACGTCCGAAAATTTATGGTTATTTTATTCAAATGTACTCTGTTACGGAAACTACAGCCTAATTGGCGCTGTACCATGCAACAACAGTTAAAATATTTGTTGAAAACAGTTTCCATGTGTGTACGCGCCGTAGCATGTTGTGGCTGTTGATATACTTCCCGGGATGTGAGGTCGTGGTCGAAGAACTTTTCTGCTCCTTACGTTTCGTCCAGAACTGCGCTGGACGTCCTCAGAGGCGCTGCTCCGCTGAGTCTTGCCGACTGACTGGTCGGGTGTCTGAGAGCGACTTATATATTGTGAGAAAGGGGGGCGTGGTTCAGGTGACACGTGATGAGCAGTGATAATCCATAGCAAAGATAAGGTTGACTATCGATTACCATCTTGTCAAAGATAAAAATTGTTGGCAATTTTGTAGAGCCACTGTCCATATATCGCTAAGTTTCATAGCCTCCTCTTTCCTATTAAAATTATGGTGATGTTTATAAATTTCGATAGCTTCTCTATATAGCCGTGGATAGTAATTTAACGTTGTAGATAAAACTTCGGTATCCGAAAACTTCACTTGGTGGTTGCCTGGTTGAAGAGCATGTTCCGCTACAGCTGACTTTTCTATTTTTCCAAGTCGACAAAGACTTTTATGCTCTTTCAGTCGCGTGTTTACGCTTCTTTTGGTAGTACCAATGTAAACTTTACCACAGGTACATGGAATTTTATACACACCACATATCGACAGGGGAGTGCGTTTATCCTTCACAGATCGTAGTACTTGACTTATTTTCTTTGTTGGTTTAAAGATCGGTTTTATGTCACGTTTTCGTAAAATCATACCGATCCGATCTGTTACTTTTTTAATAAAAGGGAGAACTACTGTAGTTTTCTGTCGTTGTGGTTCATTCTTATCTTTTGGGTTTCTGTTCCTTGGACGCAAAATTCTATTTATCTCTTTCTCTTTACAGTAGTTCTCCCTTTTATTAGAAAAGTAACAGATCGGATCGGTAAGATTTTGCGAAAACATGACATAAAACCGATCTTTAAACCAACAAAGAAAATAAGTCAAGCACTACGATCTGTGAAGGATAAACGCCCTAACCTGTCGACATGTGGTGTGTATAAAATTCCATGTACCTGTGGTGGTGGTGGTGGTGATTAGTGTTTAACGCCCCGTCGACAACGAGGTCATTAGAGACGGAGCGCAAGCTCGGGTTAGGGAAGGATTAGGATGGAAATCGGCCGTGCCCTTTCAAAGAAACCATCCCGACATTTGCCTGAAACGATTTAGGGAAATCACGGAAAACCTAAATCAGGATGGCCGGAGACGGGATTGAACCGTCGTCCTCCCGAATGCGAGTCCAGTGTGCTAACCACTGCGCCACCTCGCTCGGTGTACCTGTGGTAAAGATTACATTGGTACTACCAAAAGAAGCGTAAAAACGCGACTGAAAGAGCATAAAAGTCTTTGTCGACTTGGAAAAATAGAAAAGTCAGCTGTAGCGGAACATGCTCTTCAACCAGGCAACCACCAAGTGAAGTTTTCGGATACCGAAGTTTTATCTACAACGTTAAATTACTATACACGGCTATATAGAGAAGCTATCGAAATTTATAAACATCACGATAATTTTAATAGGATAGAGGAGGCTATGAAACTTAGCGATATATGGACAGTGGCTCTACAAAATTGCTAACAATTTTTATCTTTGACAAGGTGGTAATCGATAGTCAACCTTATCTTTGCTATGGATTATCACTGCTCATCACGTGTCACCTGAACCACGCCCCCCTTTCTCACAATATATAAGTCGCTCTCAGACACCCGACCAGTCATTCGGCAAGACTCAGCGGAGCAGCGCCTCTGAGGAGGTCCAGCGCAGTTATGGACGAAACGTAAGGAGCAGAAAAGTTCTTCGACCACGACCTCACATCCCGGGAAGTATATCAACAGCCATGTCACCCGGTCGTGAAAGACTTCATTCTACAAGTAGCACGTTGTCTCACATGATCACATCAGCCAGGCTGTTTCCAAACAGTGTCAAAGGCAGCGTGAATACGCCGCTCCACTGTCTCCTCATCAGGAATGGACTCTGCATACACAACACCTTTGAGATGGTCCCCTAACCAGAAATCGCACGGGTTGAGATCCTGTGAACAAGCAGGTCATGCTACTGGATCGCTCTCGTCCGATCCATCAACCAGTGAAGACACAACTGAGAAGCGTTTGGATTGTAAAGGTGAAGTGGGTTAGAGTACTGTCATGTAGGGGTCACATAACCCTTCGAATCATCAATAGCTCCTCTTCCAGCAGAGGAGGCAAGGTCACCTGCAAGAAAGTCTGACATTTCCGGCCCGTTAGGTGACGTAGAAGGAAGACTGGTCCCACAATAAAGAGGTTCCAGCTGCACCCGTGCTGATGATTCTGCCACCATACAGTTGGGATTCGGCATACAATCCCGCAGATGACTGTTACGAAACTTGAAGATACCACTCGGTGTAAAGGTGGCCTCATCTGTGAATAGGATGGATGAATTCCCGGAATCGTGGGGAGCCTAGTGAAGAAACCAGTGACCAAAGTGATACAGATGTGAAAAGTCTGTCGCTAGTGAGCGCTGCACACACTGTAAGTGATGTGGTGGGTAACAGTTGGCATGGAGAATGTTCCACACGGACGTCGGGCGGGTCCACTGCTTAGTCATTTTCTTCGACGTCTGGTGCCTTTTAAGACTTCTTGCTTCCTGGAACGACACTCCCTCAGACAAAGGGCGAAACACGATTGCAAACACTAAATGCTGTGGCTGTTGTCAGTGGGGATGGGTCTTCTCATACAACAATGCTTCTCACAGCCCATTGTCATTTGCCTTTGCGTAGGTAAACACCATTTCAGCAATCTCTCAATTCGAATACGGAATTATTGTGTACGACGCTGTATCACATCCACTACAAGGTGAGTCAACAAGAGAGGTGAATCGGACACAAGATTATCAGTGTCTGTGGCGAGAGAGGGTACTAGGGCGTGACGTATGAGGAACATTACCAGCAGATGGGGCATACTGGAACTATGGCTGCATGATACAGCACGTATTAGATCGCAGTCTCTGTAACAGTGCGATTAAATAGTCTCTAGCATGGAAACCATGCATTACCGGACGTAAGCTCAATAGGCTTTTTTTTGTTACGTATCCTCTCTGTACAGAGTGGAAAAAAATAACTGTGTGTGTGTGTGTGTGTGTGTGTGTGTGTGTGTGTGTGTGTGTGGTAGTGTAGAGTGTAAGACTCTTTTGCCGGCCGTTGTGGCCGAGCGGTTCTAATCGCTTCAGTCTGGAACCGCACGACCGCTACGGTCGCAGGTTTGAATTCTGCTTCGGTTATGAAAGTGTGTGATGTCCTTAGGTTAGTTAGGTTTAAGTAGTTCTAAGTTCTTGGGAACTGATGACCTCAGAAGTTAAGTCCCACAGTGCTCAGAGCCATTTTTGGAAGACTCTTTTATGTTTCGCACAGGAGCGGTTTAGGAGAGGAGGAAACCAGGAGACTGATCGAGGCGTCTGAGGAGGGGGATGTAGAGGAGCTGCTGGAACTCATCGCGGCAGGGGCGGATGTGAGGACGAGGGATAGTGATGGGATGACCGCCCTGCACTTCTTTGCAGAGATGGGATACGTGGAGGTAGTGAGGAGTCTGGTGGAGCGAGGCGCAGAGGTTGACGCCAGGAACAGCAGCATGGAGACGCCCCTGCACTTCGCTGCAATCGGTGGCCATTCACCGATTGTGCGGCTGCTGGTAGCGTGTTCCGCTGACGTCAACGCAAGGAATTGTTACGAGAGAACACCGTTGCAGTTTGCTGCGTGGCATGGGTACGAAGAGACGGCAGCGATTCTGGTGGAGGCTGGAGCCGACACGGAAGCTAGGGATAAAGATGGGAGAACCTACCTCAACTGACAACCAGGAGTATGGATGCCATCATATAACTAACAGTTCAATGAATATCTATGATATAAAACAAATGATGCTTCACTACATGAGTTTTCATTATTTTTAAATTAAAGAATAGAAAAAATTTCATTTCTACCCATCATTATATGGTGCATACAAATGCTCTAGCAACACCTCAACTAGTATGAAAATAGGAGATATCCATAAACAAATGTAAATAACTTTTCATTTGAGGAAACCGACTAAAATAAAAGGTTTTTTGAGGGATCTTTGCAAAACTCAACAATTAAAAAACACTCATTTTATTACCGATAGACACCAGTCCTGTCTGAAACTTGAATTTCTTCCAGTGTGCAAAATATACAAATATCTTAAAATAATGAAACCAGGTGACATTTTAGACAACCGCCGACGCGTCAATTGGTGAAAACCCAGTTATTTTCAAGGCGCAAATGGAGAAATAACGGTTGTTTCAAGTATGACACCTGGCTGATTTCCTGTAAGTTGTTTCAAACGATCTCCTGCATTACTTAATTACTGAAATCTGCTTAGTAAGAGCGTGTATAATGCAATGCTAACAGAATGTAAACTGTAGCTGTCCCCAGAAGTTTACTATGTAAGACAAATGGTTCGAAACATATTATGCTTTGAGCTCATACTGAATTTACTTTGTCTGCAGTATAGATGTGCACCAGTCTAATTACACTGGTAGCCATATTTACACCACACTGTAGGTGTCATCTGCACTGGTCCCAAGGTTTACAGTTGAAGTGCAGCTCTACAAAAGTCGAGTGCGGGCTGTAATTATTATACGGCGGTTATGGTAATGCGTTGACGCGGAACCGATTTACGCCGGAAAACAAGTTTCATTTGTGGCCACAGGAGAAAATCTGGCGCTGTACACTATGACAGTATGATATACAAGACGTCATTTGACAACCCTTAAGGTGATAGAACGGTGTGGCTATCGAGAGGACGGACTGTGTGCTGTTACTGAAACTATTTTATGTGAATGGGAGCAATAACAGTGCTGCATTGAGAGAGTAACACTAATTGAAACATATGAGGAGAGGAGCGATGTTATTAAATGGCTGAAAGAAGATAATGAAATTCAAAAACACAGGTGAGCTTGGTGTGGTGCATGGAAGAGGAAAGCGTCGTATCGCAGAGGAAGTTAGTGATGAGACTGCTGTTGCTGTAACTTACCATTCATCACAGACCCAGGCTAATGCTACTGCTCGTACAGTGTTTCGACAACCATCCATCACATTGTCAACTCTACAGAACGTTTTGCGCTCTAGCTCACATTCGTACAGGTACAGGGTCCAGACGGTGCAGCATCTGAAACCTCATGAACCGCAGCAATGTTCTGAATTTGCTGTTCGGTTCCGAGCCAGATTGAAGTAGGTGACAGGTGTCCAGGCAATATCCTATGGAGTGATGACATGTTAAACAGGTTGCAATGACACGCAGAGCTGCTTAGTTTTGGGTACTATTAAACTGTGTGTGTGACTTTCGTCATTTGCACGGTAGGTGTCGCTGCAATCGGCAAATAACTCAATTGAGTTCCAAAACGGCTTTATCTAGAGAAAATTGCTCTGGATCAGAAAAAGAAATCCATATGTATTCAGTAATCGCGAAAAAAGTATGGTAGAGATGTGCCCTCTCACCAATGGGGCATTTGTTTATAAGAATTATTTAATAGTACGCGCTCAAAAATGTATCCGCCCACTTCGAAGCACTTTATTGTGAGCGCATTGAATAATCGACGCAGCTGAGAAGTGTTTCCTACGTAATCAGTTGACATACATTGGTGATATGCTTAATCATGTTACCGCTTGTTGTTAACGCTTCATTATAAACTTCATTCTTCAAGCAAAGCCAGAAACAAAAGTCAAGAAAGGAAGACCTGGCGGTTTTGCTGGTCAGTTGTACGTACGATCTAATATTTTCCGTGCTATGACAGAGTAATATGCCGGATAACCATGATGCTGAAAGTATACTGGTTGTCACAAGTCCAAAGGAATGTCCGCCAGTAGCACTGGAACATCGTCCTCACAGAACGTTCGATATTCATAATCGTTTAAGGTGTCATCGATAAAGAATCGACAAATCAGTTTCTCATCAACCATTCAAATTCCACGGGCCCTGATATTCATCTTCGTGTAACTGTTGTCGACTTTCCACTTCCCAGTAGTGAATGTTGTGTCTATTAGTCGCACCGTGGTTTCCGAAGGTTCACTCGTCAGAGAGCAATAATCGAGCAAAGAAACTGGAGGTCTCTCCGTGTTTGTTGAAACCACCACTGGCAAGATGTTACTTGGTTCAGTCTTCATTTGGGCACGAATATTCGTGGTATTTCATAGGCCCCATGACTACTTTAAGAGATCGCATTACTATGACCACTTCGCCTGATCGGATCCGTCTCTTGCCTGTTGCAAATTGGTGATACTGTGTTCACACAACTCACGTCATCGAGGACTGATTATGTGAGCACGAGAATGAATTCTCGCGATGTCCTCTGGCCACCAAGATCATTCTCAATTTATTGAGATTTTGCTGTCTATTTCGAAGTGACAGGTGCATGATTGTTATCTGCCTCCATAATTTTTGCCTGAACTTGTCACTATTTTGCTGTAAGGCTGCTATTAGATTCCACTAAGAACCAAATAAGAGACGTGTTTCTCCATTCCGAGACTACTGAAAGCTGTTTCGAATTCCAACGATTTTCCTACACCGTATTAGGCATGGTGATGTGTTTATGGCGTTTTCGTATTTTTCTGCAGCCACTCTTTCTTCTTTTAGCCGCACGGAGTAGCCGCATGCTTTGAGGCGCCATGTCACGGATTGCGCGGCTCCTCCCGCCGGAGGTTGGAGTCCTCCCTCGGGCATGGGTAGGTGTGTTGTTCTTAGCATTAAGTTAGTTTAAGTAGTGTGTAAGTCTAGGGACCAATGACCTCAGCAGTTTGGTCGCTTACGAATTCACACACATTTGAACATTTTTCCGTCCTTTTATGAAGTGGTTGGCCAATGGAATGATTTTTAGTTTCAAATGTAACTCGTACTCCTTCCTTCTTCTGTTTACTTCTGAGAAAATATACGTTCTAATCTATTGATTTACTGAGGAGTTTAATTTCCTGTGCCAACCTTCGACAGCATTCATGGTCTTTTGCTATTGGTTAAAAACATTCCACGTTTAAATTCGACTTCATCAACTCTTTTTGGTAGGAGATGTGACACTGCGGCAGAACAGTCGGAATTTCCGGTACCCCTGCATAACTCTGTTAATCGCAGTTCTTGCATTTTCCTGCACAGGTAATCGTTGCAGTGAAAATTACAATTCGAAACGGATGTCTCTCGGAATACAGTTTTCATAGCTTTCATTGTAGCAATTTCAAAGTGTAGCACCGCAGTTTTTGGTGACGTTAAATGCATCTCATTTTTCAATCAAGAGAGAGGTCTTTAATGTGTCTTTTGACTTTTCTCTGGTAGCAAAGCAAAGAAGAGGTAATACCTACCTCACTTTCTCTGTGCTTCTGATGTAAAGTATGCTGGTGTGCATTTGTTTGAACCGTTTCGAACAACTCTGCAATATTTCGTCCGTAGGAACTGTTCCATTTTCACGCGGTATTTTCTTTGCTTCTTCCCAACTGAACATCAGGATTCTTTCATGAGGAACAGACCTATCGTCAGTTTCCAAAGAAGTGATACCGTAAGTAAATTTCCAAATATTTTCACCCTGAAACTTCCTGGCAGATTAAAACTGTGTGCCCGACCGAGACTCGAACTGGGGACCTTTGCCTTTCGCGGGCAAGTGTTCTACCATCTTTTTCTGTTTTTATTTATGTTTTTTAATTCGTTTTTCTTCTTCTTTTCTCTTTTCTTTCCTTTCTTTTTTTTTGGATAGAAACAAAACCTACACTAAAAAATCACAAAATGCGTACTTGAAACAAATAGCCACTTTTTTAACAAAAATGAAAAAAAGGAAAAAGGATTTTGGGAGGTTTGTTTTTCTGCTTTTTTATTTTTATTTTATTTTATTTTTATACAAATGGATAAAAGGAAGGCCGTTCCTCTTCGGCTACCTAAACAGAATAATAGGAAGTCGTCCCGTTACGACAAAGGATGCTCCATACTAAATCCCGCTGCGAATTTTTCGATGATTGTCGTCTCGTTGCTGTGTTGTTTCCGTTGTTTGTTCAATCTCATAAAAAAAGGAACTGGGAAGAGGTGCTGTGGTTATCTTCTCATGTCATCGATAATCCAGCTGAGAGGCAGATTGTGGAATTGGCTCCACAGAAAATTAGAAAAATATTGCCTATATTTAGGGTTCTTGACGACCGCACAATGTCGTTCGTTGAGGTAATACCAAAAATCGGGTACTGTCTTTACGCCATTACCGAATAGGTAGTGAACAGCGTGGCCGCTGATCCACGTCACAGAGTTCGTATTTGCTCTTGGGAAATAAATCTTGTCGGGGAAAAGAAGTGATTGGGTAGTTATCCTGTCGGGAGTCGTGCGTGTGAGAAAAGCCAATATCTGACGCACCAAATACCAAAAGTCGTTTGCCGACCCGCATTCGAAACGATGTTCATCCGTGTCAATCACTTGGCATGTGGCACACAAGGGTGAATCAGCGTGGTGGATGTGATGTAGGCGGGACTGGCACAACTGTTTCCCATTAACAGTTACGTACCATGCAGACTGCACGTCAGTGTCAAGGGTGGTGGTACTCACTGCCTGCCACACAGCACGCCAATTTGTAGTGGGGTGTTTGCTTTCAATCACATTCGGCGTCCTGTTCTTTTGCACGGCAGCATATATCGCCCTCGTCATCATCAAGCGTGTGGGTAGTAGTGCGGTGCGGATGTAGCTTAATTCAAGGAAGAATTGGCTAATGTAGAAGAAAGGTGCTGGGATGTCCGATATCATCACAGGGGGTGCGAGTGAGATTGGTCGTAAGGCTTCCAGTAAGAGACTTGTGAGGCACGTCGGACTTCGTCGCCACAGTTGCAGGTGACAGTTGACGAACAGGGCCTTCGCTCTGTTCTGAACTTGACAAAGGCCTAAACCCCCTCTGCTCCTCGGGAGGGTTAGGGACTCGTAACGAATCTTAAATAACATGCCAGTATTAACAAAGGATCCCAAAACCGCCAATATGCGGTGAGCCAGGGTAGGTGGTATCGGGAGTATCTGTGCAAAATGGGGGATACGTGACGTCAAATGGACGTTAGCATATCGTGTCCGTTGCAGGAGGTCTAGATGTCTCAGACGGTGGTCACTTATTCCTGCTCTCGTCTGATTCAATAAACGCCTGTAGTTAAGGGCTGTTGAACGCTTCATGTCAGATGTGAAATCAATGCCAAGACAGCAGATTGTGTCACTGATTCGTAGCGGTGCGACGCTCTCGTCGGGTAGGTCTCTGATTATAGACAGGGCGTGTGATTTGTGGAGATTGAGATTGCTCCCCGATGCCGCGCCGTAGGTCGCCACCCACGCCAGTGCTGCACGAACATCGTCATTATTGCGAAGGAGTAGTACCAGATCATCCGCATAGGCAGTGCAGCAAAAAGTGTGTCCACCAAGGGACATCCCAGTCAGGCGTTGTCGGAGGCCGCAAAGGAGTGGTTCCAAGACGAGGGCGTACAATATCGCCGAAAGAGGGCAGCCTTGTCGCACCGATCGCTGGATCTGTATCTGCGGCGTGAGACGGCCATTATATAACACCTTGGACGTCGCGCCGCGTAGGAGACGCATCAGTACATTAACTAAGACGTCCAGATACCCCATGTGTCGCAGTACCTCCATCAAAAATGTGAGGTCGACTCTGTCAAAGGCCTGGCTAAAGTCGAGTGAGGCCAAAACTCTTGGCAGTTGGCGAGCTTTGGCTAGCCCGATCATATCTCTATATCGGCACAATGCAGTGCGAATATTATGGTCACCACCTAACGATGCCTGGACCTGCGACACAACACATCGTACTGATCGCTTTAGGCGTGCCGCCAGAAGCCGGGTGAAAATCTTCAAGTCACTGTTGAGTAAGGTCAAGGGCCGATAGTCACTGATCCTGGATCGGCCTCGTGGTTTGTGTATGGGCACAATCAGTCCGTCTATGAAGGCCCCAGGGATCTGCGTCGTGGGAGACATAAGATCGCGGCAAATATCAGTCCATGCTGGTGCCAGCAATTGTTGATATATCCGGTAAAATTCCAAAAGAAGGCCATCAGGTCCCGGGGACTTACGAGCACCCCCAGCCTGTATTGCTTCAATGATTTCGTCTTCTGTTACATATGCAGTCAAATCCGCTGCCGCTGTCGGAGAAATCGTGCCATAAGTGAGTTGAGTGACTTCGGCGATCACCTCTAGGGGATGTCGATGTTCCGAGTACAGCCTAGTGTGGTGAGCATGAAGGGCGTATCGTATGTCGCGCTGGGGATCAAGGCGTCGTCCGTCTTCCGTCGTGATAGCTTGGATCAGTGTCCTGCGTCGGCACCGTCGTTCTGCAATGACGTGGTACATGGACGGTTCCTCCTGGGCCACTCTGTCTTGAGTGCGCGCTCTGACGATCACACCCTCAAGGTGGTAACGTGTTAATCTGATGATCTGTGCCTTCGCACGGTTCGCCGTCACCTGCCGTGCAGGCGACTACGGCAGTGTTGTACATTCCCTTAAGATGCTGTAGTAAAAGTCCATGGTATGTCTCTTCCATGCTGCAACATCTCGGCCGTAGCCTATCAAGGTCTTCCGGAGGGCTGGTTTGGCGCAGAGTAACCACCACGACAGTGTAGAACGGTAGGTGCCACGCCGGCGGCTACAAGAGTCCCACGTGTTCTCTATAAGGCGGCGGCATTCCTGAGAAGCTAGGTGGGCAGCGTTCAACTTACAAGGACCACGGCTGTGCCATACCTTCTGACGGCCGAGGGTAATATCGCAGATGTAGGCTTCGTGGTCAGAAAAAGCTGTGGGCCAAACTTCGGCAACTCTTGTCCCCACAGCTATGGAGCGCGAGATGTAAATCCGGTCGATGCGGCTGGAGGAGTAAATCCGGGCCGATCGCCACAAACATGTTCCCACGAGTCCACCAACTGAAGATTATTTATAATTGTAAGTTCTGCGTAGGGAGAATGATGTGGTAACTGATCCTTAGGTGCTTGGCTACATTTGAAGTCCCCTCCGGTTATGAAGGCGTCCTGACGGCCCACAAAGAGGGGCGTGATTGTATGAGCGAAAAAGGTGGATCTTTAGCGACGCCGACCAGATCCTGACGGTACATAGATGTTAATAAGTTTGACTCCTTGTATAGTAAGAGCCATGCCTCTGGCGTCAGGGAGATACTCGACGTCTTCTGCGGATATACTTTTGCGGAGGAGGATCGCCACACCACTGCCATTGGCAGATGCATGTGAGACCCAAGTCTTGTAGCCATAGGGTTCCTTGAAGTCTGCGACATACACCTCTTGAAGGAGCGCAATGTCGATGTCTGCTGCGTTGAGTAGATCCTGTAGCATCGCTAGTTTATGTCGGGCACGTATGTTGATGTTAATCGTCGCTAGACGGTATGTCTGGTCAGCCAGGTCGGCAACTGGGTTGTGTAGGAGGCCAGGTGTGGGCGGCAGGGCGGCCCCACAGAGGCTGACAATACAGCCGTAGTCACTGTGGTTCGTTGGTGCTGGGTACAGCCGAGGGAGCATCTCTGCCTTCGGCGTCCTCCTGGTGCTGTGGCTCCTCCTCGACATCATCCGCCCAAGAATCGGATGCAGCAATTGGTAACTGTTGATTAGTGCTGTCAGTAGAGCGCTTGCGCGCATGTTCGGTAGCAGAAGTGATGATGTCGGACCGAGGCTCAGAAATTGTATCCAGCGTAGCATCGAGATGGGAAGGGTGAGTTGTGGTGGTAGTCCTGAGTGTCGTCCGACGCCGGATGTTCGTCGGGGTCACACATCCGAGGCAGGCAATCATCGGATGGCGTATGGCGCCGTTTCTTGCGTTTTCGAGGGGACCGTTGTTTCCGGACATGTTGTTCTGTGTCAGAGTGCGGGCGACAATCATCTGATGCGGTCTCCATTGGTAGGAAGGCAGAGGTCGGGACAATTTCCGTTTCTACTTCCATCTTTTCTTTAGGCTCGTTTTGGTGGCACAATTGATCACTGTCTTGAGGCAAGTCTGCCGATGACGTCGTAGAGGGGGATATGCTGTCCGCCACACTGTCATCGACCACTGACTGCAATATGGTGTTACGATCCTGGGCAGGAACAGCTGTTGCGGTTGCAGCCGCTGCATACGTGATGGGGAATGAAGTAGGCGTCGCCGGGGATGGAACTTCACCAACCGGTGTCTGAGTCAGTCGGCGTTGAATGCAGGCCGATCGGACATGTCCTTCCTGGCCACAGCCGGCGCAAGTACGCGGTTGTCCGTCGTACATGACAATGGCTCTGCAGCCGCCAATTACTAAATAGGATGGCACATGCTTCGTCAGTTCAATCTTAATTTGTCGCACTCCATTAAGACGGGGTACGTCTCAAACGTTTGCCATTTTTCAGCCAAGTGGCTTAGCACGTTGCCGTACGGTTTGAAAGCTGTCATCACAACCTCCGGCGGGACTTCGAATGGCAGCTCGAAGACCCTCAGAGTGTGAAGGCCTAATCCAGCGTGGTCGATCGTGACAGTTCCTATGTGACCATCAGAATGCTTAATTTTAAGTCCATGAGAGTGTCGGCATACAACATCAGTGCACGCCTTTTCATTGATCAGTTTTATGTAGGCGACACTTTCTGTTATAAGAAAATGGATCCCAATGATGTCTTGAGGTGCAATATGAAGTTCTTCCCGGATGAAACGTTCAATGTCAAGTGCTCGATGTCTTGCGTAGTCGCTTGAAATGTGATCTTAATTGTGGACTTGCGATACGAGTGCGCCATGGCACTACAGAGACACGGACGCGTGATACTCGCCGCAGCGACCCCCCAGGGGATCCACAACTCTTTTGTGGATACGTGCGAAGCGAGCACGGGGCCCCGAGCTAATGTGGCCTTCCTTCCTTTCCGGGCTGCATACCTTCCCTTTCCGCATCCTTCCCCATTCCCTGTCTTCGCCCCCCCCCCTCACCTCTGGCTCTTTCCTTCCCTTTCTCCCCCTCTGGGAGTGTGGTTTGTGCCTACTTCCGGAGACGGACGCTTGTGAATGTACCGCATTCTTCGCCTTCCTTGCTTGTATGTCTTCTTCCTTCCTTTGTCCTTCTCTTTTCCTTATCTCTTCTCTTTACCCTTTTCTCCGCTGCAGCGTTTGAGACCCCCTCTTCTTTCCTTTCCCTTTCTCTTTCTTCCTCCCTGTGCGTGATTGAAGGCCGACCCACGCACTTCCATGCGTAGCCGGTGACGGGGTAACGCGTAATTCCCCACCCCGGGTAGACAGGTAGGACACGTACGTACCCCCTGGTAACGGCCAGGCCCAGGGAGGGGTGATTACCCGAGCTGATACCTTCCGAAAGTGCCGATTGGTCCCTCCGTCCGTTTGTCGGGAGGTGTGACCTGAGGTGTGAAGAATCACCTAAGGCGGGTGTGCCCTCGGTGAGGGCCCCCACATGGGACGAGCGCGCCATCGGAGACGCCGGTAATCATGGGGGATTCTTCCGCAATGGTTTCCTCACCTTCCACTATGTCTGCTCACAAACGTAAGTTCACTGAGTCTCACCCACAGACGGTTCTTCCATCGTTGCCACAGTTCCTTGTTGTTTCTCGGTCTGACGAAGGTCACGACTTCTCCACGGTCAACCCTTTCATTATTCAGAAAGGTGTCGACGCAATTGCGGGTCCTGTAAAGTCTTGTTCCAGATTACGGAATGGCACCCTGTTGTTAGAAACACACAGTGCCCTCCAGCCTCAAAAATTGCTGCGTACTTCTCTGCTCCACACCTTCCCTGTCCGGGTGGAACCGCACCGTACCTTAAATTCCTCGCGTGGAGTCGTTTATACCCGCTCCCTCGATGGATTGTCTGACGAAGAAATTCAGCACTACCTGTCTGACCAGGGCGTCACGGCTGTTCATCGGGTTATAAAAAGGGTTGACTCGAACATCATTCCAACCTGCACTGTCTTCTTGACATTTGACAAAGTTCAACTCCCATCAAAAATCAAAGCAGGCTATGAGATAATTTCCGTTCGCCCTTATGTCCCAAACCCTACGCGTTGTTATCGATGTCAGCGGTTCAATCACACCAGCCAGTCCTGTTCCAATCCGGCCAAATGTGTTACGTGTGGCAAGGATGCCCATGAGGGTGCTTGTCCACCTCCATCCCCTCGATGCATCAACTGTGTGGGTGACCACGCTGCTTCCTCTCGAGATTGCCCCATTTTTAAGAACGAAAAGCTCATCCAGGAAATAAGAGTGAAGGAAAAGGTGTCGACCTTTGCTGCTCGAAAGTTACTCGCCAGTCGACAGCCCACCGTGCCTCAGAAAGGAAAATACAGCACTGTCCTTGCTTCTCCTCGGCCAACAAAGGAGGCGGCCACGCAGACTTGCGACCTCACCTTTAGTACCACGGTCGTCAGATCGGCCAGCGCAAAGATCGCCCGTTCAACCTCACCTCTTTCGCCTGCCCACTCTATGGCTCACCCTTAGTCGGGTTCTGCTAAATCTCGGGCCCAAAAGTCAGACGCCAAGTCTTCGAAAAAAGAGCATTCTCGTGAAGAGTTTTTACGTACCGCAACTTCACAACCACTGGTTCCTCCTTCATCTAAACATCATACTTCCAAGAAGGCTACGAAGAAACACAGTTCCTCTCCTTCTATGCCAAGGCGTGTCCCATCTACAGCACCACCTGGCGGAAATCGCCCTCGGCCGTCTTCTGTGTCGCCGAGGCGCACTGCTGGTGGCCGGTCAACTGGCCGATCGTTGGTGGCAGGAGCTGCTCCTGACCAACCTATGGATCAGGATCATCTGCCTTCGACTGAACGCCATTCCATGCTGTCGGTCGCAAGCTCTGAGCAGTCGTTGAGTTGACAGCACCCTTGGTCACGTTCCTCCATTTTCTGTTCACCCTATGTCCATTATCCACTGGAATATCCGCGGCATTCGAGCCAATCGGGATGAATTGTCGATCCTCTTACGATCCTACTCGCCGGTCATCTTCTGTCTTCAGGAAACAAAGCTGCATCCCCATGACCACTTTGTTCTCCCTCATTTTCAGTCCGTCCGATATGACCTCCCCTCTGTTGAAGGCACTCCAACCCATGGAGGACTCATGATTCTGCTCCATGATACTCTCCATTATCACCCAATCCCCTTAAACAGATCCTTCCAAGCTGTCGCCGTCCGTCTTTCCCTTTCTGGATACACATTCTCTCTTTGTACGGTATACAGTCCATCGTCCACACCAATGGCACGAGCTGATCTCCATCTTCTTGATCAGCTTCCACCCCCCTATTCGCTGGTTGGGGACTTCAATGCCACCACCCGCTTTGGGGATCTCCACATCCTTGTCCACGTGGCTCACTATTGTTAGACGTCTTTCACCAAGCGGATCTAGTCTGCCTCAACACTGGGGTCCCCACATTTTTGTCTGCCTCCACGACAAATTTATCTCATTTGGACCTTGCGGTCGGTACTGTTCCGCTAGCTCGGCGCTTTGAATGGTTCACCCTTGATGATACACACTCGAGTGACCACTTTCCATGTGTTCTTAGACTGCAGCCTCAACTGCCACATATGCACCCGCGACGCTGGAAGTTTGCCCAAGCCGATTGGACACCTTTTTCGTCTCTAGCGACATTCGATGACCGTCGCTTTCCCAGCGTCGACGATGAGGTCACACATATTACCGATGTTATTCTTACAGCTGCGGAACGTTCAATGCCACGCACCTCCGAATTGCCCCGGCGCCCCCCAGTTCCTTGGTAGAACGAGGCATGCCGTGACGCAATACGTGAGCGGCGACGTGCTCTTCGCATTTTCCGTCACCATCCAACTTTGGCCAACTGTATCCGATATAAGCAGCTCCGTGCGCGATGCCGTCGCGTCATCCGCGATAGCAAGAAGGCAAGCTGGAAATTCTTTATTAGCTCATTTAACACCTTCACTCCCTCCTCGGAAGTTTGGAGTCGGCTTCGACGGTTCTCAGGCGCGCCTAGTTTCTCCCCGGTCTCTGGGCTCACTGTCGCGCATGATACCTTAGTGGACCCCGTCGCAATTTCTAACTCATTGGATCAGCACTTTGCTGAGATTTCGAGCTCTTCAAATTATCCGCCAGCGTTTCTCCCAAAGAAACGTGCAGCGGAAGTGCGACATCTTGCTTTCTCCTCTCAAAATCACGAAAGCTACAATACTGTTTTCTCCATGCGGGAACTCCAACATGCCCTCTCTTCTTCTCGCTCCTCCGCCCCAGGACCGGATGGTATCCATGTCCAAATGTTGCTGCATTTATCAACCCATAGCCTGCGTTACCTTCTTCGTCTTTATAATCGAATTTGGACCGACAGTACCTTTCCCAGGCGATGGCGGGAAGCTATTGTCGTT
Organism: Schistocerca piceifrons; assembly: GCF_021461385.2. NCBI lineage: Eukaryota > Metazoa > Arthropoda > Insecta > Orthoptera > Acrididae > Schistocerca > Schistocerca piceifrons. Next base: position 134,826,607 of record NC_060138.1, on the reverse strand, counting down.
CCCGTTCCGAAACCTGGAAACGACAAACATCTCCCCTCTAGCTATCGCCCCATTTCTCTCACGAGTAGTGTCTGTAAGGTTTTGGAGCGTATGGTGAATTACCGTTTAGTTTGGTGGCTGGAATCCCGCAGTCTTTTAACACCAGCCCAATGCGGATTCCGAAAGCATCGTTCTGCCGTTGACCATCTTGTTGCTCTCTCCACTTATATCATGAACAATTTTCTCCGGAAACGCCAAACGGTAGCAATATTTTTTGATCTGGAGAGAGCATACGATACCTGTTGGAGGACAGGCATCCTCCGCACACTGTTCTCTTGGGGCTTTCGAGGCCGACTGCCCCTTTTTCTTCGCGAATTTATGGCCGAGCGCACATTTAGGGTGCGGGTGAACACTACTCTCTCCCGTACTTTCTCCCAAGAAAACGGGGTACCCCAGGGCTCCGTGCTGAGTGTTGTACTGTTTGCCATTGCCATTAATCCAATTATGGATTGTCTCCTTCCTGATGTCTCGGGCTCCCTCTTTGTGGACGATTTTGCGATCTACTACAGCTCTCAACGGACCAGCCTTCTTGAAAGACGTCTTCAAGGATGTCTCGATCGCCTCCACTCGTGGAGCATCGAAACCGGCTTCCGTTTCTCACCCAGTAAGACCGTTTGTGTTAATTTTTGGCGACGTAAGGAGTTTCTTCCGCCCTCCTTACATCTAGGTCCTGTCAACCTTCCGTTTTCCGACGTCGCTAAATTCTTGGGTCTTATGTTTGACAGAAAACTGTGCTGGTCCTCCCACGTTTCCTATCTTTCGGCTCGCTGTCTGCGTTCCCTTAACACCCTCCGTGTCCTGAATGGTACCTCCTGGGGAGCGGACCGAGTGGTTCTTCTCCGCCTCTATCGCGCCTTAGTGCGCTCGAAATTGGATTATGGAAGCATAGTCTATTCCTCTGCTCGGCCGTCTATTCTTCGGCGTCTCGACTCTATCCACCACCGTGGATTACGTTTAGTGTCCGGAGCTTTTTACACCAGCCCTGTGGAAAGCCTTTATGCTGAGACTGCTGAACCTCCGCTGTCCCATCGGCGGGCAGTCCTTCTGAGTCGTTATGCTAGCCATCTGTCTTCCATGCCTGCTAATCCAGCCCATGACCTTTTTTTCGACGCCTCCTTTGATGTAGGGTATGCAGGCCACTCCTCCTCCCTACTACCCCCGGGAGTCCGCTTCCGTCAACTGCTCCATTCTCTTTCCTTCCGCTTTCCTAAAACCTTCTTGACAACTTGGGGTACAGCACCGCCTTGGCTCCGTCCCCGGATCGACTTGCTCAGAGACCTATGTCAATTTCCCAAGGATGGTACCCCTACACTTGTTTACCATCGGGCATTTGCTGCTCTATGTGCACAAATGACGGAAGCCACATTTATTTACACCGACGGCTCGAAAACATCGTTAGGTGTAGGGAGTGCCTATATTGTTGGCGACACCCCAAATCACTTTCGGCTTCCCAACCAGTGTTCGGTTTATACTGCGGAGCTTTACGCTGTTCTCCAGGCTGTCCACTACATCCGCCGCCATCAGCAGATACAGTACGTAATCTGCTCAGATTCTCTCAGCTCTCTCCTAAGTCTCCAAGCTCTTTACCCTGTGCACCCTCTGGTCCACCGGATTCAGGACTGTCTGCGCTTGCTCCACCTAGGGGGCGTCTCAGTGGCGTTCCTCTGGCTCCCAGGACACGCTGGTATCTGTGGGAATGAGGCGGCCGATATAGCGGCCAAGGCTGCAGTCTCTCTTCCTCGGCCAGCTATTCAGTCTCTTCCGTTTACCGATCTCCGGAGCGGTTTATGTCGCCAAGTTGCTCAATTATGGCATGCGCATTGGTCAACACTTCCCCATAATAAATTGCGGGAAGTGAAAGCCCTTCCTTGAGTCTGGACCTCTTCCTCCCGAACGCGTCGTCGGGAGGAGGTAATTTTAGCTAGACTCCGGATAGGGCACTGTCTTTTTAGCCATCGACATCTTTTAAGCGGTGATCCTCCCCCACTCTGTCCCCACTGCTCTCAGCTGTGGACGGTCAGACACCTTTTAATTGAATGCCCCTATTTTAATCCGTTACGCTCCCGTCTAAAGCTATCGCCTGATCTATCGTCGATTTTAGCAGATGACACGCGCTCAGCTGACCGCGTTCTACAGTTTATTAGTGACAGTGAAATGACGTCAGTCATTTGAAGCCTTTTTTGGGGACAACCAACCCCTTTTTGTAGTGGATTTTTAAGCATTCCTTCTGCCTTTAGTTTCTCAAATTTTATGACTTTGTTCCCATTGCTGCTGATTTTAAATTTCGTTTTTTTCCTGTTTCCTACGTCACGGGCTGGGCGCTAATGACCATAGAAGTTTTGCGCCCTAAAACCACAAACAAAAAAAAAATCGCCGCAACGAAAGGTAAACAGTACACACTCGCGCGCGCGGTGCGCTAACAGGGGGACACAGGCACGACGACCTTGCCCCACCGCTGCTAACAGCGGACTGGGAAGTGTTTAATGTGTCTTTTGACTTTTCTGTGGTAGCAAAGCAAAGAAGAGGTAATACCTACCTCACTTTTTCTGTGCTTCTGATGTAAAGTGTGCTGGTGTGCATTTGTTTGAACCGTTTCGAACAACTCTGCAATATCTCGTCCGTAAGAACTGTTCCATTTTCACGCGGTATTTTCTTTGCTTCTTCCGGCCGAACATCAGGATTCTTTCATGAGGAACAGACCTATCGTCAGTTTTCAAAAAAGAGATACCGTAAGTAAATTTCAAAATGTTTTCACCCTGAAACTTCCTGGCAGATTAAAACTGTGTGCCCGACCGAGACTCGAACTCGGGACCTTTGCCTTTCGCGGGCAATTTCTCTACTATCTGAGCTACCGAAGCACGACTCACGCCCGGTCCTCACAGCTTAACTTCTGCCAGTATCTCGTCTCCTACCTTCCAAACTTTATAGAAGCTCTCCTGCGAACCTTGCAGAACTAGCACTCCTGAAAGAAAGGATACTACGGAGACATGGCTTAGCCACAGCCTGGGGGATGTTTCCAGAATGAGATTTTCACTCTGCAGCGTCATGGTTAGTCTCAATAATTTCCCTTCTTGCTTTACACAATACAGTTTTGGAATTCTCATAATTTGGCTCATTTGCGAAAAAATCTAGTCTTTTATCTTCAAATCTGGAAACTACTCTTCAAAAATTTGGAACACAGGCACTATATTTTCTTCGTGACTCTTTTCCCGCAGCTACGCAATCGTTTCTTAATCTGCACATCTGCTTCGTCAGGTGGGCAAGAATGCTGCTCTTCAGCAATGATTCTGCCATATACAGTTCTAAACGGCCTCGACACTTACTCATTCGGAATTTACAAACAGATAGCTCGTATACTCATCACATTACCTGTGCATCTGGTAACAATGAGTATTCTTGAGAAGACAGTGCTTCCCTTTCGTTGTTGGAATTATTTACGTTACTAATAGTGTCCAGATCTTACGTGGTTTAAACCTACGAAAGAAACTATACGAAAATGAAGACCTTACACAAAGCCACTGCGCGACTGGCGGCGATAACGTATCCGCCGTTGCTGATCGACTGACGTAAATCTGAAATCGGGGAGGCTCTGGTGTGAATAAGTACGGTGCAAAACTGCCTTGGTCGAAAGCCCCACGGTACCTGAGGCAGCTTCAAAGAGTAGGAAACACGACAGGTGGAAGTCCACGTACGCAACTTATTACCGTAAAGCGCTCGCCTGTGGTACATCTGTGAGAACACTTGTGTGATAGGCAGAGGAGACATTTTCTGATGTAACAACGTATAGTCAAACCATCGGATTGGGAATATATTGTGTGTCGAAGGCTAAAATAGTTGAAAGATGGTATCAGCTTTCAATAATTGCACGTGTTTCCCCACCACTAATTTTATTATGTTTCATAAGATTACTTTTAATTAACTGCTGAGTTCTATGTTCCAGTGTGACGGACTTTCGTCTAAGCACGTTGCGGCTTCTCTTCTCTTCCCCCCTTCCAACCCTTCTACTGGTGAGCTTATTCGCTACTACGATATGACCGACGCCCTTGACAGTTTACGTAAATATGTCAGCACATTGGCTTATATGGAGTCTCTCCCTCTGTATTTTGTGATTTTCGACTGTACTTTACGGTATAGTATGAATGATGTTCTCACTATTTTATGTACATACTTGAGGACAGTAATATATATATATATAAGCACCCCCTCTCTCGTCCCCTCTTCTCCATTTCGTGGAACATACCACTTTCCTATAGATCATTTCGTGTTGTTCACAACGAAGGCGCGGTTAATACAGAATAATTTAGTATGTATTTTAGCTACATAGGTAGTCGCTGCTCATATACATTAATGAATGTTGCAAAACAGAGTGGACCTGTTATTATGTTTATTTAGCAATGACTTTATAACCGATGTTACCGTGCCTGGTGCAACTGTGATAATGTCCACTCCTTTCCTGTATCGTTAATTTCCCCGCTTTAACTGGATTGGTGTTATTCTACGTTTTGTAACACTGATATGCGCTGAATAGTGTTTCTAGAGACATATGCCTTTCATGTCATGATTATACAAATCACGTTTTATAGTGCTAGCTCAATCTGATCTACATTTGACATTCATGTTATTAGGTTTAGATAGCTATGACATTGTAATGTTATGTGTGCTGTATTTTTGAAACTGAGCATCTACTTATCCTGTTGCTTACACGATGAGCAGAGAACAATTCATAATGCATAAGTATACATTATAATGTGCCATTTCCAAACCCGTCTATTAATAAAGGTGATGGGAGAGATTTCTGTAACTACCGAACTGTTTCACTGCAGACATTTTCCAAAAATTATGAGAAGGTGACGTGTTTTCTACTATTATTTAACCTGAATAATAATAATATCAATGGAAAATTAGGCTAAATCAGAAAATAGCGCCATATGCTACTTTCTGCGGCCCATCTGAGGCATTTCACTGCGTGAATCACAATATTCTCCAGGATAAAATGAATGTTTATTGGATTGATGATATTGCCAAACAATGAATAATATCATAACTAACCAAAATAATGCAGGAAATTGTACTCAGTAATTCAACCGTGTAATCCGTGCACATTATTCTGAGATGGGAGAACTCACATATAGGGTTGTCCAAGGCTCAAACTTAGGCACACTATTATTTCTCATAGGTGTAAACGATCTCCTGTCTAACATATAAGAAGTAGAATTAGTTCTTTTTTTGCAGGCGAGAGTGATACTGTAATCAATCCAAGCTTATGTACAGAAACAGATGAAATGGTAAATAATGTTCTTAAAAGTAGGCATGTTATTGACTGGCTTACAGCGAACGGTCAAACCCTCTGTATTAAGATTACTAAGTGTCCATATTGATGAGAATTTAAATTGGAGTAAGAAGATTTTAGAAATTTTGAAACAACATGGTTCAGCCACTCTTGCACCTACAATCATTGCAAACCTTGGGTAGCGACAAATCTGTAAGCTGGCATATTTGCCATATTTTTATTTTGTAGTGTCCTATGGATTAATCATGTAACTCAAGTTTAAGAAAGAAACTCCACGTTGCCCAAATATGCGCCGTAAGAATAATATGTGATGCTCACTCGCATTCACCTAGTAAATATCTGTATTAGAAGTTCTGACTTCTGCTCACAGTATATTTAGTTCCTTGTGAAGTTTGTTGTAAATAATCCACTACATTTCAAAAGTAACAATGATGTACGAAATTACGGTACCAGAAGGAAAAATGATATTCATTACTCCACACTCAGTTGGTCTTTTGCACAAAATGGGGTACACTTTCACATCATTACGATTTATCATGCACATGATCCATGAAACCAACCAAACAGTTACTAATATAAACAGTGATCTCTAAATAAACCGGTGGTGTCTTTGGTAATATCTTGGATTTACGTTGGAACAGCCGTTTTTGACTTCAGTCTGCATGTGAACATGTCGCGACAATAAGCTGATGTACGTATTGGGAATTACTTGTATTCCCAACTGTTGGACATTAAGTACGTTCTTAAGTTGTATTGTACATGAGTCTACAGCATGTATTATAAACGTTCTTTTCCCATTAATACAAATTATGATAATATTTACAAGTGGTTCTACATTTGGGCTAGTGGATTGATTTGCGTATCAGATATGTTGCAACATGTTGCATAGTGGTTATCTGAATGAAAATGCTGTAGACTATATCAAATTGATAAATCTGTCGTTTGGTGTGGTTTTGATACAGATTTTATACATCCCCCAGTTAATCGAATTTTTCAGCTTTTGTGGTCTTGAACTGGTGTGTCTGTGAGATGTAGAGTGTTGTGAAGTGGGAACGTTGCTGTTGGTCAGCCGTCACAGTGACATGTGGCCAGTGAACCTTACTTTGCTGGATAAGGCAGACTCAGTATAACAGACGTGTACCACAGCTATAGCTCACAGTCTATAGTACTGTTAAGTGCATCACTAAATAATTAAAATTTCATTCGCCGTGTGGTACATATGGAAATTAATTTCCATGTGATGAATCCACTGATGCAGTAAGCTTCATGTAGTTTTAACCATTTTGTCACAATCCTTTTATTAATAGATTGAGAAAACGGATTCCTTTGTTTCATCATTCACTTTTCTGCACTCTTACTTGATATCTGCGCATAGTCATTAACAAGAGATTCAAAAACCAGAAATCAGTCTACTCTTAGCAGCCATAGGACACACATAATAGCCGAGACTGATTCGTTCTGGAATCTGCTCTCTTCAGAATACATCTCATAATTCGTTGCTTGGAAAGTTCTCAGTGCGCTACCTCCTGCCAAATACTTTGAGCTTCTTCGGTGATATCATTTATAGGTAATTTGTTTTTCCAATTTAGACACTAAATGTCATCAAGTGATCGTCTGTTCCTTTTCCAGTCTCCATGTTTAATTTACTTAAGTGACGAAAAAGAGGTGAAGTGTGAAAGTAGCAATCTGAAAATAGTTATTACCATATACTTACAAATTTGTCAATTTTTTATAATAAGCGTCCTGTAGTGCCGCTATTTACCATTCTGTTCCTCGGTTCCATGGCGTGGTAATAGAGATCTGCATTCATATATTGCTTACAATTTCTTAGAACTTCGATTTGCAACATTAAAACCCTCCTTAAAATGTTGCTACCTTGTCAGCTGAGAAAACTCTAGCATTCCTTATTTGGTTTGTTATTCCCCATTTTTTATGTTACATACATCATGACTATCTGCCGAGGAATAATACTTACCTCCCGCCATCATTGCAAGCACATAGTTATTGACATTAATTTCATCGCTACAACTAAACAAAAACTGACTATTGGTAGTTACTTCACAGCGCAATTTCAGCTGATTAAGTTCGTCACTTTGCATGTTTCATTTAATTTAACATCTCTTTATTTCCACTTGTTGAAGTTTAGAATGACATAAATCCCAGGGGTGGAATAGCTTTCCCTTAAGGTCAGTAATCGCTTTGTATAATTCCCTACACGTTGTGATAAGAGTGCTAATTCGACTTACTACTATATTATAGCTCACCAGCGAACATCATTCACTGTATGTCAACTAGGTTGCCAATATCTTACCAGGATACGAATGGATACAACATGGATACGAATCGGTAAGAGTATTCCGCCATCTTTTTTTTCACAACCTTAGTGATTCTTGAATGGGTAACTTACTAATGTGATTGATTTAAAAATTATTTATTAGTAACACATCGTTCATGATAGTATCATTGGCTAGTACAGAAACAAACTTCAACTGTGGAGTACTGAGATAAGAATTAGTTTATTTCCCGGTCGTGGTAAACATAGGATAGAGATCAGGAAAACAGGGATCTAAAATTACAAATTTAAACACATTTATAGCTGAAGTATTTTAATAGATCCAATAGAGTACAAAGATACATGCAAGTATTCTGAAACACAAAAACCCACACATATTTCCACACATCCACTGGTCGTCTGCACTGCTGCTCCCCACGTCTGCACACATCGACGCCTACATAATTAGCAACAGTCTTTTCATTTCCCTCCAGCAAGGAGGTCGTTGTCACTGCTGAAGCTCCTGTCTCTGTACTCGAAGGACAAGATACTCAAGCGCAGAGGCGACCTGAACTCAGATCCATGGTGACTGTAACCAGACTTTAAATCTTCAGTAAGTACTCTAAGAACGACGCACCAGTGAGGCGCAAGTGTTCCTCAGAACGTAGATGACCAGGAAAATGAGCAGTGCGACCAGGGTAGGCAGGTACGGCCTCCTCAGCAGACCGTCCAGCAGCGGGTCCCTTCTGGAAGCCGCGTCACCGCCCCCACCTGCCGCCGCCGCCGCCCGCCGCCTCCACGCCTCCGCCACCCTGGGGTGGTTGCGGAGCTCCGCCCTCAGCATCGACATGTGCCTGGCCTGCCAGCTCCGCCTCCGCCGCCGCCGTGGGCGCCACACACGCGCGGGCTGCTCCTCCCACCTGTGGGGCAGAAACACGCAGCTCAGCGAAGGCTCTCACAAAAACCACCTGCAGTTCTTTTTTCACCCTTTCGGAAAGTGTCTCCCATCGCCACACAGGCGCGCAGGAGTCAACAGTTAACAGTTCTTCCAACGCAGAACCTGCAGCACTTTACTGCTGCTGTTTACGGGAGGGCTTGCCATTTTCTAAGCCCTTCTGGTGGGCATTGCTTTAAATTGTTCGAGAAGCTTGTACAACATTTTTGTAATAACTGCTCGGAGTTGGTCAGCAGCTTCATGTCTAGAAAGAGTGGAAGGAAATCAGGTTGGCTGAGTCGAGAGCTCAAACCAGTGCACAGAGGTTTGCTAATATTGAGGCAGAAGATATCAACGACTCTTTGGTGGGTGTCCAGCCTCACCCATTGCTGGAAGTGTATTATTTTAGACATTTCTGGCAAAGCGTCCAGTGATCATTTATACATAGTCTGTGACAGTGCTGATCGTGCAACATCAAGCAGGAACATTTTGTTTCTCTGCAAGCAGAGGTACAAACTTATGTTTCTCTGTGGAGCTTTAGGCATTCCGAGGTGCTCACTTATGACTGCACTCTTGGGTCAAGCGTATGGTCTTGGAAACTTTATAAACAGATTGTCTTGATTCGTGAACGGACTCTGTACTTGAGTAAACTCGAATGTAGGAGTTTTCGGTTGCAAACAGATGTCCTCCGTTTAGTTAAGTTCACATCTGCACATCACATATCGTTTTCACCACCACAGCCTTCTGCTGATCGATGTGGCTGACTTGGGCTTCACTCGACTGCTATGATGGTATACGCACCACGGCTTGAGAAATAAGGAACCGTAGCTATAAATGTATTCAATTGCATGAGGTTGTTCTCTGAGCTCTCTATTTTCTGCGTCAGTGAGGGTGGAGATTTTACTAGCAAAGAGACCACACAGTATCAACGTTTTAGGTGTTTCTGTCGTCAAAATGTGGTGCGCAATCTTTGCAAAGAAGACTGGGGTTGTGCCAGTTTAAACTTAGACTAAGGAGTGGGCTTAATTTAATGCTGTAATTATGCAAATTCCATTCTGCAGTTGCCTTGATTTTTTTCGTAATAAATATGTTGATAGCATCGCATTACTCGCATTTAAATGTGGTTAGTCATCACCTCACTGATCTTGAGTAGGTTATTTAAGAACATTAGTATCAATTAAATGATTTTTGTGTGTGGGTCATCCATAGCTTGATTAATCAGATTACACCCTCAAAATAACAAGATCACCACTTACCCTGAGTTACAATGTCACCAGATTTAGCATTACTTTTTTTTTACTTGAAAAAACAGATCACGAAACTGACCTACGTTTCATGCGTTGAAATGGGGTACCATTCCAAGAGATCACCAGGAAGAGCGATCATACACAACCTGTAGGGCACACATAACAACTTAGGCACAACTGCTAAGTAAAGACGTTAAACATAGCCGAAAATAAGCAAACTGCATGTCATCACTGGAACTAATGGAAATACTATGAAGAAGAGAAGAAAAGGAAATATTTAAAGTATGAGACAGAAATAAGAATTCTGCTATAGCCGTTTCTGTCAGGTTGACTAGTGTTGTTGGCTTCCTCCAGTTACCTTGGTGTTCTTGCCATTGAAACTGTATACAGAGACATGTTGGATGTTGGGTGGAAAATAAATGAAGCACCTGAGGTGGACGACGCAGCTGTGAGTGGCCATTTTCCTCAATTTTGTCGCATACTCTCAGGAATTGCGAGATCAGAACAGCCATTCACTGAAATTCTTAAACATTATATTCTGTATCGAGTAAAACCAGGAGGGGCTGCTGATGAAAAAACTGAAGGCACGAACACAGCAGGGCAGTAGAGGAGGCAAGATGGTGGCCGAGAAGATGGTGAACGAGAAGAAGAAAATGACATTCAAATGCTGGTAGTGATAATCCTGTATATAAACTCTCTAAAAGAAACAAAGGATAATTAATGTGACAAAAAACGTGGAATTCATATAAAGCACTGACAACAAAGACATATTGTGCCACTTGATGTGAAAGTGTCTGTATTATGTTGAAATATCTTATTTATTTTTGAGAAATACCTCGTGTCACGGAAGACACTGTTCTTTGGAAATTGTAACGCTTTCGTGTGTTGGCTTCACATTTAACAGACAGGTAAACGCCTCTATGTAATGCACAGCTCCAATGTTCAGAGTATTCTTGCAATGATTATAGAACATCTAACCGTCAACGATAACCTGCTTTTAATAGAAACAACACAGTCATGCCGCCAGGAGTGGTGCCAATGTCTGCTGTGTTTGTGGCGTCCATTGGAATGTAAATAACTAATCAAATTTTTCTGCAGGCTGTCAACGTTAAGCATCCGCTTCACCTTAACGGTAATTGTGCAGCTTCTGTCCAGTTAATGTTACTGATTTACATTCCTATATCGAGGACTTGTTTGTAACAGATTCGTAGGAAGTTGATACGTGGAACAACATTTTTGTTTCAGTAAACAATTTCATACGTTTTCTCGTGGGTCTGTTTTCAGTAACCGCTGGTATTTATTTCAATCTCGATATTTTACTTGCCGCTGATGTTCTACACAGTGTGGAAACTGTGCAGCTTGACTGAGCGATCTGGTTGTTTTCAGGAATGCTGTAGATCGCATGCATCTGCTGCCAAGACAGCACTTAACAAGGCGCGGGATGTACAGTCTTCTGGGCAATCAGAAAATAGATCTTACTCCTTTCTTGTCCGTGTATCTACATGACGATAAACATATAATTACGGTCGTCAAAAGAAAACGCGTGTCCCGCTCATCAACGTACTAGGACTCGGTTATCAAAGAACCCGCAGGCACCATCGGTATGTGCAACAATAATATTAAATCGAGAGCGGCTACAGTTTTAGTGGTGAATGGAAGCGGGTTCTCTACTTTGAGAGACTGCGGAGAAATTCTCCCTCTTAATTTCGTTCCAGCGGGCACCACTGGCATTAAGGACATCGTCACAGTCTCTGGCAGCATAACGACACGGAATTGCTCTTGGCCAAGAGGAGAAAGGGCCTCGCCCAGAGTTGGGTTTTTTTTATTCAGATCTGACGCTACAAAAATACCGAAAATGTTTTAACTAGAGCTTGCTGAAAAGTGTTGACTCCGAAATTTTTATTCTGTTCTCAATACCGGTTCAGATCTTGTATGTCATACATACTAATCGGTCGACTTCCCTTCTGCCGTTAAAGGGCACCAAATTGTAACGTTGTAACATGGCGGTGTGTAACGTAACTACGTCAGTGCGCAAGGAACAACGTGCTGTAATCGAGTCTCGAATTTGAAGATTCGTTCGCACATGCAGCATCCTGTCCTTCATGGTGACAATGCCAGACCACACACGAGCGCTGAGGCATCTGCAACCATCCGACGCCCGGGACTCAGTGTCAACAATCACCCTCCATACAGTCCAGACTTGGCCCCAGCTGATTTTCATCTGTTTCCAAAACTTAAAGAACGCCGCGGAGGCCTCCACTCTGATACTGATGAAGCGGTATAAGCGTAGGTGACGTTGTGGTTCCGTCAACGAAGTCAAACATTCTACAGTGACAGTATCAACAAACTGATCTCTCGTTCGGGGAAACGTATTCGTCACCAGGGTGACTATGTTGAGAAGTAAATAAACAGACTTGGAGAATAAGGATGTAGAGTGTTACTATGTTTTATTTCTGAACCTCTATGAATTTTCAAATAAAAAATCGGAGATTTTACGTTTCCTCACGTCCTCGTACAATGATCCCACTGCGGGAAACTTACTCCTTGCATTTCAGGATACACTACTCACCTTTAAGCCTCTGCACAGTACAAGAAATATGGCAGTCAGCAGTGCTTGTTAAAACAGTGTCTCGGATAAATAGCCGGCCGGAGCGGCCGTGTGGTTCTAGGCGCTACAGTCTGCAGCCGAGCGGCCGCAACGGTGCAGGTTCGAATCCTGCCTCGGGCATGAATGTGTGTGCTGTCCTTAGCTTAGTTAGGTTCTAAGTTCTAGGTGACTGATGACCTCAGAAGTTAGGTCGCATAGTGCTCAGAGCCATTTGAACCATGTTCAGATAAATAGTGTCACTCGGGGTACTTAGTAAGACAACATGAAGTCATTGCCGGGGCAGTCTCAAAAAAGGAATAGCGAACTTTTTATTTCGAACAACCTCCGCCTGCAAGTCCAGTTACCGAAGTATGCTTGCGTTGTTATGCTCAGCTCAGCGTAGTCTGTTCGAAGAATGCTAAACCGGATGTTCTTCTCACCATTACGTGGCTGGAAGGGTGAAGAAAAGTAACGGTGTAAATACCTTGACCGCTTTCAGTTAGTGTCCTAAATTAAAATCTGAGCTTACTAATTGCGTGCCATAATCTGGAAACATAAGAGAGACATGAGACATAACGAAGGTGTGTGTATACAGTGGGGACGTTGGTTTCGGCAACTCAGTCCCGTGTCGCTGTTCGGAAGGAGTAGTCTGTGTACCGACATAAAATTGCAGCCATTACATAAAATTCCACCCGTCCCCTTAACATGTAGAACAGACACGACGCCAGACTGTGCTTGCGCACATGGCGGCCACTAGCATTGTGCATCTGATGTCATGGAAACACAGGCTCCCTGAATAGCCTCCAGTTAAATGTTTCCACAACACAGAAGTGAAATAAGTTCGTAAAGAAAAATTGTTGGCATCAAGCAAAGAGAATTACCAAACCCTATCGCTGTTGCACAATGTCCCAAATATTAGTCCCAGGCAATAACTTGAGTTTTACTTTTTTTTTTTTTTTTTTTTTTTTTTTCAAGAAAGCAGCTAGGTCGCAGAACTAGCTTGTCAGGTTTCTGTCGTCTGCTTAGAGATCCAGGTACCATAATACGTTTAGTGGAAACCTGCTGGGACTAAAGGTAAAGGGTTACTGAAGATCGATCTTAAAGTGCAAAACTGGATAACGACGTCATCATGCACTCCTTTTCGTTAAGACAATATACCGACGGAGACGAGGCATTCGTTAATGAACTGGACTGTCATTTTCAACTCAGGGGAATGAGGGAGGGTCGGGCGTAAAGGTGGCGGGCAACATTCAAACCAAAGTCCGGCCACCCTCTTTCAGTTCCCTTAACTCAGTTGTAGCGAATGCTGGGGTGATTCCTAAGAACCGTCTATGGCCGTATACATTTCCCATCCGTTTCCAACCCTAACTAGTTTCCTGTCCTAATAAATTACCTTGTCGTCTACAAAACGTTGAAGCGCAGTGTCACGAATACATTACAAATGTTGCGATAGTAAAAGAAATTGATACTGGCTTATGACTGTATTTACTAAATCTCATTGAAATACAGACATATTATACATTTTACTCCTGTAATGAGCTTCGTAGTGGGCATATAAAGCTACCGATAAATTCCAACGAAGTTCTCGACCCTACCAGAACGGAGCCCGCGGTCAATGCTGTAACAGGAAACAAACAAGCCAAGTGTTGTTTTACTTTGCAACTCCTCCGTTTCTGAAAGTCCTCTCTGTTGCTGTGAGGTAAGGAATTTACTTCTACTGCCTACAACCTAACATCATAAATCAGTCGTCTAAGCATTTTTGCCCTGGGATGCTAGTCGGCTACCATCTGCTGTCTAGTTGCTGGAACTCGTGGCTTCGGTCGCAGATATCTTGAAAACATCTCGTAATATCTAAATTGTATCCCTATTCATTCAAATTGACTGGCTTTTAGGGGAATAGTCTTCTTAACATATTTGCACACTAGTAGCCCACAGAGCAATAAACGAAAGCTCGTGCGTAATAAGATCTGCTGAAAACATGTCTTTCATTAGTTGACATTACTTAATTAGTAGGACACTGAAGAGTCATTTAACACGTTGACATCAAAATGATGGGACTTTTCTTAAGAAATCAGGAAGTAACAAATTGGGGATGTACTTGACGAAAATTTTAGGGGGACACAGACACAGACACTGATATGTGTAGAAAATATTAAATGTAGAAGTTGGACACAGGACAGGATATTGTTGAGGGGCCCACCAAATCAGTCAGAAGACCGATCACTACCTAACACAGTAACGTGTGATTCTGTGTAGGTTTTGAGAAAGACACCACTCCCCGTCTAGCAGCTATTTACAGTTGCTCACTAGATCAATCAATCGCTCCAAACGATTGGAAAATGAGGGTTATTGCTGCTTTCAAGAAGTGTTGATGAAATAATGCGTTTAACTGTTGGCCTGCAACCATATTTTTAATATTTAGCTGATTTATGGAACTAGTTTTATGCTTGCGTACCTTTTCTGTTTCAGAAAATTGAATATCTCCTCTGTAGACAGCACAGATACCACGAACAGCCATCTTGTCGAAATCTGTTCGATGTGTTCACCCATGACATTCAAAAATTAATAAGCCTTGACAGTGGCACCTAACTTATGTGTAAGCCATTATCATGCGTACAGTTCTTCAATGTCATCTAGGAAACCAACCCACGAGCTTACGAAGTGTAGCGCAATCACTGAATTCAGGACTGCTCCAAATGTCCAACTAATGCCGTCGTTCTGAATCCATCGGATGTAAATAGTGCCCTTACTGTTCGTTATACAGGTTGGTCAGAAACCGTCAGAAAATGTTTTACGTATGTTTCAGGGCACGTCGTGCTAAAAAAGATCTTAAGGAAAAATTTGAAACCTTACGCCGCTTCCGATTTACTTAGCGTTGATGTTGCCCAATCCTGTCGTGTGTGCGCAGATTCGAACAGCCTGCCGGAGACAATGTCGCCAAACATTCCAACAAGTGGTAATTTACGGATACACAGCATCTGTGAATTGCCGCATTTTAACGCTTGCAAGTGCTTGCATTCGAGCGCGGGGGACCAGGTTGGTTAACGTCAACACTAATTAAATCGGAATCGGTGCACCGTATAGAATTTGTTCCTGAACATTCGTTTGTCAGCCCACACTACCCTGCAACACCTTTTCAAGCTTTTCAATCTGTTTGTGACTGCCCTGTGTATACGATGGATGCTCCGTCAGGCTGCACGCTGTTGATGCTGCTGTACCCCGTACGGAGGAGAGTGTTTCGACTGGAACAGTTTCCATACTTTCTCCTCTAGCCGGTTCAAAAATGGTTCAAATGGCTCTGAGCACTATGGGACTTAACTTCTGAGGTCATCAGTCCCCTAGAACTTAGAACTGCTTAAACCTAATTAACCTAAGGACACCCCACACATCCATGCCCGAGGCAGGATTCGAACCTGTGACCGTAGTGATCACGCGGTTCCAGACTGAAGCGCCTAGAACCCCTGGGCCACTCCGGCCGGCCCTCTAGCCGGTCCTGTAATTTAAACACTAAAGTTTGTGAACAGGTTGCCAATGCTTACATCGCTACGTTGAGAATAATTTCTCTTTTTTTCCTTTCTGAAACTTTACTTCTGAATAGTCATGAAACGAACCGACTAGACGCAGTCTGAGAAGCGCGCTCGCTTTCGTTAAAATATTGGCATGTATTACGTTATTTCGAGTATCACGTATCATTCACTGCTAGTGGTAAGTTAAAGCTTATTATCAGCAGTCTGCACTAAAGTAATTTACTTATTTATTTAAAACAGTAGCATTCATTTTGTGGGTGGTGGTGTCCTGGACAAGTAAGGCTTTTCATAATATCAAAAACTGTTCCAATGCACAAGATGGCCACGTATCTAGGGGCAAATATTCTGTTTGAATTGAAAAGCACTGCAGTCGAGAAAAACTTGTCATTGCTATATTTAACAGCCACTGTGTTACGCCACTGCTCTGCTGCACACCAATATATCAGTGAGTGAAATAAGATTAAGAAGAAGCCTCATCAAAAAGCCGTTTCATCTTAAAAACATTTTGAAGCAGATGTTATTGGAAATTAACACAAGTTTCCGTCTTCAAGACACAGAAAATTGTTAACACACTTCATAAACCCAGTTGATTTGCAAGCATCACGTGTTGCCTGAGGGAAGCCGTCAGTTTCAAGGGATAAGACAGTGCACAACTGATGAAGTACGGCTTAACTGTCCTCACCATAAATTTCTGTGGCTGAAGGATTAACATTGTCATCCAAATACACTCCTGGAAATTGAAATAAGAACACCGTGAATTCATTGTCCCAGGAAGGGGAAACTTTATTGACACATTCCTGGGGTCAGATACATCACATGATCACACTGACGGAACCACAGGCACATAGACACAGGCAACAGAGCATGCACAATGTCGGCACTAGTACAGTGTATATCCACCTTTCGCAGCAATGCAGGCTGCTATTCTCCCATGGAGACGATCGTAGAGATGCTGGATGTAGTCCTGCGGAACGGCTTGCCATGCCATTTCCACCTGGCGCCTCAGCTGGACCAGCGTTCGTGCTGGACGTGCAGACCGCGTGAGACGACGCTTCATCCAGTCCCAAACATGCTCAATGGGGGACAGATCCGGAGATCTTGCTGGCCAGGGTAGTTGACTTACACCTTCTAGAGCACGTTGGGTGGCACGGGATACATGCGGACGTGCATTGTCCTGTTGGAACAGCAAGTTCCCTTGCCGGTCTAGGAATGGTAGAACGATGGGTTCGATGACGGTTTGGATGTACCGTGCACTATTCAGTGTCCCCTCGACGATCACCAGTGGTGTACGGCCAGTGTAGGAGATCGCTCCCCACACCATGATGCCGGGTGTTGGCCCTGTGTGCCTCGGTCGTATGCAGTCCTGATTGTGGCGCTCACCTGCACGGCGCCAAACACGCATACGACCATCATTGGCACCAAGGCAGAAGCGACTCTTATCGCTGAAGACGACACGTCTCCATTCGTCCCTCCATTCACGCCTGTCGCGACACCACTGGAGGCGGGCTGCACGATGTTGGGGCGTGAGCGGAAGACGGCCTAACGGTGTGCAGGACCGTAGCCCAGCTTCATGGAGACGGTTGCGAATGGTCCTCGCCGATAGCCCAGGAGCAACAGTGTCCCTAATTTGCTGGGAAGTGGCGGTGCGGTCCCCTACGGCACTGCGTAGGATCCTACGGTCTTGGCGTGCATCCGTGCGTCGCAGCGGTCCGGTCCCAGGTCGACGGGCACGTGCACCTTCCGCCGACCACTGGCGACAACATCGATGTACTGTGGAGACCTCACGCCCCACGTGTTGAGCAATTCGGCGGTACGTCCACCCGGCCTCCCGCATGCCCACTATACGCCCTCGCTCAAAGTCCGTCAACTGCACATACGGTTCACGTCCACGCTTTCGCGGCATGCTACCAGTGTTAAAGACTGCGATGGAGCTCCGTATGCCACGACAAACTGGCTGACACCGACGGCGGCGGTGCACAAATGCTGTGCAGCTAGCGCCATTCGACGGCCAACACCGCGGTTCCTGGTGTGTCCGCTGTGCCGTGCGTGTGATCATTGCTTGTACAGCCCTCTCGCAGTGTCCGGAGCAAGTATGGTGGGTCTGACACACCGGTGTCAATGTGTTCTTTTTTCCATTTCCAGGAGTGTATATATAAGATATTACACAGCATTTAAATATGTAGAAGTCGTACTGCTTACAAGTGCTGAATAAAAAATACTCAACGTAATGTGTCATAACAACGAACACAGTAGAGAATGTCAGAAACTACTTGTGGCAATCCCTAGCGCACTTCCTTCATTTTATTCTAAAATCGATCTCTAGATTGAAACACCGATCAGGGATAACATGTGTTCGTAGTTACGAGCAAAAAACTCTCTTTCCCCAATGGGAAGATTGCTATGCTAGAACATTACAGCGATGCACAGGAAAATCTGTTGAAGATGGAAGATATAAGAACTAGCAGAAATAAAATTTATACTTGCACGTAAACAGGCGTAAGTATCCTTTAGTGTTTCATTACGCGATTGGGGAAGAATATCAAAATGTAGAGTAGTGTACGTGAGGAAGAACCCGAAGTGGGGTGACCACCTGAAACTAGGAGTAGAAAAGCTGCCACCTGACTGAGAGTCACTGGAAGAATCCTAAGGATATGTGATTTTACCCCTCTAAAGAAGTAGACCACAAAAACCTCTTGCCACAAATTCTTGATCAGTCACCTTCAGTGAGGAATTCTCACAGCATAGAGTTAATAAAGAAACGAATGGGAATCAACTGAAGAGCAGAAGATTTCATCGCTACTTCGATCAGACATTGCGAACACGTAACGCGTTGTGCATTTCAGACGGATTTACTATAAATTTCTGTGAGTGCACGTTCCAAGAATAGCTGGGTAACATGCAGTATATCTTCCTCGCACATATATTTTACACAGTGATGTTTTTGTCTTGTTCCTCTCTTCAACCCTTTGACTGAAAGCGCGAAACGTCAAATTTCCCTTAATTAATCGTTTGAGCCGCAAATATAGGTGTCTTCTGACATCAGACTTCTGCCCTTGCACAACCTCGTCCTGGACTTTCTTCTGCTTTCCCTTCTATTGCCAAAATGCACCAGCTTGAGCGTCATAATAGATGTCTCTCTCCATTTATTATCAAAAAAGTGGTACCTCTTCTGCATTACTCAAATACTTCTTCATTCGTTTTCCTATATGACTAGGTTACCAAGATGGACAAATCAGATATACGAGAGCTTCTTCGGAGGCATATAGAATGTTACTCCCAGGCGGATGGAATAAGAAAAATGGACACGAGAGTGAAACTTCCTGGCAGCTTAAAACTGTATGCCGGACCGAGACTTCACAGAAGCTCTCCTGCGAACCTTCCAGAGCCTAGTTCTGCAAGGAAGTTTGGAAAGTAGAGGGCGAGGTACTGGCAGAAATAAAGCTGTGAGGACGGGGCGTGAGTTATGCTGGGGTAGCTCAGATGGTAGAGCACTTGCCCGCGAAAGGCAAAGGTCCCATGTTCTAGTCTCGGTCCGGCATACAGTTTTAATCTGCCAGGAAGTTTCATGTCAGTGCACACTCCGCTGCAGGGTGAAAATCTCATTCTGGACACGAGAGTGATATCCAAAGTACCCTCCGCCACACAGCATCAAAAACCCTGGCAAATGTGGAGCTGCATGTAGGATATATTCGCCTTGCCCAGTCTAAATAAAGGATCCACTATAAAGCCATCAAAAGCCCGTGTTTGCCTTCGGGGTCGTATTTGTGTTTTTCACGGGGTTCTTGCCTGCATCACCAAGGAGAAGGACGAGCTGCCACCCTATTCCACCAGTGCGGCGATCCTCAAGATGACAAGAGTATTTATGACCATACTGAAGGCGCATCATGATCAAGAATGTACATTCTTATTCATGCACGAGACTTCCCACTGCCTACAAAAATGGGTCATTTCACTAATTACTTTCAGTGCTGTTGTTTACAAAACACGTGAGCAACAGTGTAACGGACACCAGATTAATTTGACATACGTACGTTAAAACAAAAAAAAGAGGACACAAAAAATGGTTCAAATGGCTTTGAGCACTATGCAACTTAACTGCTGAAGTCATCAGTCGCCTAGAACTTAGAACCAATTAAACCGACCTAACCTAAGGACATCACACACATCCATGCCCGAGGCAGGATTCGAACCTGCGAACGTAGCGGTCACGCGGTTCCAGACTGAAGCGCCTAGAACCGCACCGCCACACCGGCCGGCAAAGAGGACACAGACGTGCGTTCAACTAACTGTACAGTGTGCACATTTAGCTGTAAGCGCAGACTGTGGCAGTTTCCAGTACCAGATAATTATTCGAATTATTGATAAACTACGATAAATTTGGGAGCCATTTATCATCAGTAATAATTCCTGTCTTAAGAACGAGCTTAACATTTTCATGTCATCGTATTTACGTTAGTTTAGAACTTTAGAATCAATAATGTCAACTTGTAAATGGATAGGAAGTAAAAAAATTCCAAAAATATGTATGTTATAGACTTAACATCGCACTTGGAAAAGGGAGAAGAGCTTTACAGAAGAAACTGCTCACCCAGTAGAGTATAGAAGCGAAATCAGTTTAAAACTACAGTAAGTCTTTCTCTTTACTACGTAATATCTAATAATACACTGAGTGCTTGTAATTTATGCAGACACATTGTGGCAAGTCAGTCCCATTTTACACCACAATGTTTAATTCTCTAAAACCGATACACACATACTAAACATCAGGTAAACAAGTAACGCGATTCAACGAATTGAGGTTCTCACTTACCGTGGATCCTGGTTACAGCATCGTGTCTTCTCGTGAATTTTCGTCAGTGAGAGCACACAGATAACCTGAAAATTGTAACAGAATTATTAGTTACCTAACAACACTCATCAGTGGATTTGAAAAATGCATGCACAGATATTATTCAAGATAAATTAAACATTGGCGTTTCCTTAAGAAGACGACTGACCTATTTCAGTTCCGTTCATACTAAGTACTGTGTGGTAGCTGTAGCTTTCAAAACAGATGGAAAACATAGGATAATATACGAGAGTTGTTGAAAGATTACTGGTGGTAACAACATTGGACACTGTACATGGTGTAGCACTTGGTCATTCCTACATACAGTATACGCCTGCTCACTGTGACCGAACCACACTTCTGTAGTCCGTAGTGCTATGTAACATACATTTAACGCTGCGCTTATGGTTTGTAATAACCATTTACACTGGAACATCCTGAAAAGGTGTATCCCTGTGGCAGGGATTTCGGAGTTACTATAATGTAATTGTTGACACCTCCAGTAGACGATTATTTAACAAGGATTTAGCACGATAAAGCTTATTCATAAGTGTTATTGCGTACGCAAACACAAACACGATAATGTGCGAGTGGGCGCTAAATTCAGATATGTGGAGCGTGGGAATCTATGTTGCTTTATTGCCGAAAATCGTTTCAAACAAATAACGAGATAGTGCCTAATAATTGACCACTGCTGTTTAATTTCTCCACCATTGTTTCCTCTGCTGAAATTCTACTCCATCTCTAATTTCTTCACTAATTTTCAAGATCCTTCAATAGCATAGCTCCACATATTGTCAGTGCACCTGAGCTTGTGTGTGTAATAGATTATTAGAACGATGGTAACATTGACAGTTCACTACATATTTAACAGTATATTACGATGTAATAAGTGTCGTGTTCATCGGAATCGGATCTTGTGGGGCTCTCACAGTCAAAAGGCTGAATTTTGACAACGACATGTACTCATGTCAGATAGTGTTGTATTCTAACAATGTAACTTTTGCAGTGTTACTTGAAAACGGCCATAAGGCCGAAATTGCATTCGTAATAATAAATATTTTTTACAGTCAACGGCGACTATAATGTCTTTTAAGAAATATTATAGGACTGTGAATACCAACCATGAGAAGTTAATCTAAAGGTCAATAAAATTAAAACATTCTCAAAAGTCTTGAAAATTCCGGGACTGGTATCGTCGTTCGATTCCCTGGATGGATGAACTATCTACATACATAATTGAGTCTATATGAAATCCTCACACAACTAGTCTTACTGGCACTTCGCCATTTTTTTTATTGGTCAAGTGTTTGAGTGGAACGAAAATAAGGCTCGCTAGAATATGCATAATGGATTTTTGTCCGAATTTTAATAGAGAAATCAAGAGTGGGAAATGGACAATTGGTGTATCAAATTTGCTAGCATGAGTTCTAGATCTGCAAAGGAAGACTAGCTATGTAAATGATGTGTCAAAAAACATCAAATTACGGCATATTTTTTTTCTTTTTTCTTGCTTTGTACACTCTTAACAATAATGGAAGACCGATCGATATTTAGATATTCTTTATTTTATGATTACCGAACAAAACTTGGAACAAAATGATACCAAACTGTTAAATCTTTCGTGAAATGATTCTTGTAAACATAAGACATGCCTTTGAATGATGTAAGATATCATGTACAGCAAATGAGGTGCCGACTGAAAATCGGTTAATGTCAGTGTTTAAATTAGAATGTTAGAATTTATAGAGTACTCACCCATTAACGTATCATTATCTCAAGTGCTGTTTTTATCATAAAATATTTGACAGGTTCGTTAAAAAAAAAAAACAGCAAATTTTACATGTACTTAATTTCTAAAGGCTTAGGTGCCGAAACGCACGTCTTCAACGAAACAAACCTCGCCCCCCACCCAGGCCATAAAAGCCAAAAGTTACGAATTTGGATTTACAATGAACAGTCGCAGACAAAAGACGTTATTTACCCATCACAACTTCGGAACGGAGCTCATATTGTTTCAGTTATACTGGAGATCTCTGAGGTTGCTTGCAGGCGTAACCAAAAGACAGTCGACACTAAGGATACCGATATGTAAATTATAAGTACTTTGCAATGTAATACAAGCGTACTATTTTAAACATCCAGTGCCGACTTGTTCCAGAGAATTAAAGGAAAATGCTGGGACGTGTCGAAACACCATTCAGGGCGAAATTAATCACTAGATTGTGCCAAGCAAAACTTGAGAGCAGCAAAAGTACTGCCTGGAAGTGCAATTAAATTACATGTCCCCTCCAGCTTTTCTGTTCCCTTCGAGCACCGTTGCATCTCACTCAAGTCCGCTGCCTACAGTGAAATAACATACTTGTTTGAACAACTATCCACCGACCTTTGAAATTCTACAGTACCGCAGTGAAGTTAAGAACAGGAGCTGCGCTGCTGAATATGAGACAGCTGTGTAGGCGGCAGATTTGTGAACCAGGCGCTATGTTCTGAGACTGACTTGTAGATGTGCGTAATGTAATGATGAGTCATTCATAGAATGGTTCTGAAACCAAGACACAACGTGAACGTAAAATGATCTTTCTACAAGTCTCGGAATAGGCAAAAAGAAATACTTATCCAGAATACCGTAAATGAACGCGTGAAGCAAACAGAGCATTTGTGCACGTGTTCGTAAATACTGGAAGCGTACGCACGTTCTCATTATCAGATTCCCCTATCAGCAAGACACACACTAACTACTCTTCCGCACTAAACAGGTGGAGCAAAGTACAAATAGTATTGACCGCAATGCAAAAAGTGTTCCATTATCCAAAAATAGACAGGAACCGTAACAATTACGGGGTCCGTTTTGCAGCGAGAATTTAGCAAAATTAATGTAAATGCGAATGAAGCTTTTATAAGTTTTATGATCACACTTTAAATAACATTACGAAAACAAACAATAGAGAAAGAGAAATTGTTCCAAAGGTTGCCAATGCTCATATCGCTACGTTGAGAATAATTTCTCGTTTTTGCTTTCTGAAACTATACTTCTGAATAGTCATGAAACGAACCGACTAGATGCGGTCTGAGAAGTGCGTTCGCATTTGTTTAACTAATGGCGTGCATTACGCTATTTCGAGCATCACATCTAATGCAATGCTACTGATATGTTAAACTTTACTATCAGCAGTATGTTCAAAAGTAGCAAAAGAGAAGAAGGGAAGACTGTTTACATTACACACACAGACTACAGAATACAAAAGAACACTTAAATATTCCATTTTGATACTGCTTTCTGTCAATGAGTTACAAGATGGCCAACATTAACGCCAGCAAAGGATGCAACGAATCTGCGCATTAGGGTACCTGGCGGTTTGAAGAAACACTAAGTACTGTTCCAGACTAAACGGATGGGACAACACGCAAATGACGCCGTTCAAAATGTGTGCCACATGTTAGCAATAGATAGAAACTTTAACATTTGTGCAGTTCGTTTTTCACTCTAAAGGCAGTAAAAGTAGTGTAAATGTGAAGTAATCTATTACGTGGCTTGTGGCGAAACTGTCAATACTATTACGAAGAAAAACCTGAGGACAAAAAGAAATGGTAGGAGAGGCGACGTCAAATTAATTGCGAGATTATTGCTAACATCTAAATCACATAGACAATTTCATTTTTGTTACTGACGTAACGAACCGAATGCGAAATCTGCGCTCTACATTTCTCATTGGGCACCAAAGTGTAAGGAATACCAGACAGCGCGCTGCTCACTTACTTCGAAAACCATGATGTCGGAGCTCGGAGCAGGTGTCGCCTGTCCTTCTGTCGACGAACCCTCCTCCGATAACTCCTCCTCCGATTCTCCGTGCGGAGTAGACTGGGGATTCATCTCCAACGATACTAAGTGACGCACGGTCAACCGAACACTGGTTCACTCCGTGTCACCCCAGTAACTGGACCACTGTCTACAGGCTCAGCCGCTGTAGCTGTGACTCGTAATGGTACTGGAAGGGGAGGGGTTGGTGGCAGCGGTGGAGGGGATGGAACGCGCGAGATAACGAGGAATTGTTTGGGAATCCAGCAGCTCGTAATGCCACGTCATCACGTGAGGCGCCTCCCCACCCTCCCGGTACCTGGACCCGAAGAATGACCGAAGGTCAGGGACATTACGTCGCCGACGACGAGGACAAGACAGACACAACACATGCGCGGATACTCTTGGGGCAGGTAATCTTTTCCATGCGTGTGCGGTATTTAGATTCGGCAAAAGTTCAGAAAAACTAGATGTTGATGACCGGATGGGGAATTTTAGTGAAGCTCTTTAGTACCTGAGACGATGTCACGTTGCTCGGTAGTGTCTCCAGCCGATCACCAGTGCGTGCCCTTCCTTGAAAGTAGCACAGGAAGTAGATGTGTGAGAAGGAGAAGTTCCACGGCACAACTAGTATTTTTGCAGAGCATTATTTCCTCATTTTAAATGAATAAAAAAACATTTGTAATTCAGCAAGAACCGTACTTGAACATTTTTTTAACTTATCTTAATGTGCAGTTACAAAAACTTTAGGCTAACATTAAACATGAGATGAAACGTTTTACAATATTGTTTATAGTGGATTTTACTTATTAGGCTTGTATTCAAAATGAGCATCTACACTTGTAATTAAACATATTCTTAAGTACAGTGTATAAGTTACTTCTACAACTACAAATGATTTTTCTCATTGGAAATAAACCTACAATTCTTCCATGTAGATCAGCATAATAAACATATTTAGTAACTACATAACGCAATTTATTTTCCGTACTAATTAAGATCGCAGTAATGTGCGCACCGTATTCCACCATTGAGTGGAAAACTTCAAGTCTTACTAAAAGTTAGGTGTAAGATATCTAGAACGCATCTCGTGGTCGTGCGGTAGCGTTCTCGCTTCCCACGCCCGGGTTCCCGGGTTCGATTCCCGGCGGGGTCAGGGATTTTCTCTGCCTCGTGATGGCTGGGTGTTGTGTGATGTCCTTAGGTTAGTTAGGTTTAAGTAGATTTAAGTTCTAGGGGACTGATGACCATTGATGTTAAGTCCCATAGTGCTCAGAGCCATTTCTTTTGTAAGATATCTGCTTCCATACGCATTATCATTAAAATAATGTGATCGTCATTCCGTTTTTGGCACTAAATGTTCCTGATTCCTCAATCTGGCAATTTACATGTTAATGAAGTTAGAATATTCGTTAAGCTTGGATGTTACATTCTTGTTCATAATGGGATTACTTTTGCCTCCTGGGGCACTATGCATCGGGACGAAGGCAAGGGAAACGAAACGAACGAGGAAGTAAAGTCCTCATGACTCACTCTCCCTTGAGCAATTTTACTGTTTTCTTTACGTATGCATTCGCTGCTTTGCTAAACAAGTCTTGGGGAATACTGGGATTCATAATATGTACGTTGCCTGCCAGTGTCGGAGAGTACGTAACTTCCCCGTGACAAGTAGAATGGCCTCCAGAGAGGGCATTAATGTTGTCCGTATGTAGTGTGGTTACCAGGCCTGGTAAGGTACAGAAGGGGGGCGAACAGCATCAGATGTTGAGTGATCACTGTGCAGGAGACAGAGAGGCCGCATACTAGTATGAGGTGGCGTTGCTGGAGCCTCACGTAGTTTGAAAGGAGCCTCACTGTGGCGGCTGGTCGAATCGTGCACTATCCAGATTTTTTGTCTATTCGGTTGTGGTAAAGGCACTACTTTCGACTACATCGGAACCTGAAGATTGACATGCCCGTCCTCGAACTTCAGATTGACCACGTCGGACCACCACAAGTGAAGAGCGCCAAACACGTCGTAACCCATTTGCATCTCCGTCTGCCATCCAAGATGAGGTGACAGATACCCTGCCACCAACTGTGTCATAGCGCACCATTGGTCGGAGACTAGCGGAAGCCGGATTAAGGAATTAGCGTCGCAGGCGTAGGTCACTGTTAACAACAGGAACAGCCGTGTTTAGAGTAGAACCGTGACGCCGAGAAGCGTCGCACTGTGTTCAGCGATGAATCGTGGTGCGTCTCTCCGGTGGATGACCACCGTCAGTGAGTACGACGGCGGCCATGGGAGAGCTCCCGTTCTTCCTGTGTTTCGTAGAGGCATAGCGGTGTTGCTACTGGCGCCGTGGTGGGGGGGGGGGGGGGGGGAGAATTCGGGTGTGGCCTCGGATCACAACTGGTGATGTCAGAGTGAATTCTGCCGACAGAAAGGTGTGTCACGGACATCCTGCGTCCTCAAGTGTTGCCTCTCATGTGACAGTATCGTAGTGCTACGTTTCAACTGGACAATGCTCCCCAACACATGGAACCAGTCCCTGTGAACTGCCTGCTTCTTGCTAAAGTAGCCCATAAGATCTACTGTCGATAAAAAATGTGCGGGGCCAGCTCGGGCGTCAACTCAATCCCATTACCAGTATCGCAGATATCAAGGGCCAGTTGCAACAGTCGTGTCCCAGCTTTCCGCAGGAGTTTGCCTTAGGAGAGGATACTACAGCTTTATGACATCCTTCCCAACTCACTCAGTACGTGAATCCAGATCAGAGACGGTGCAACTTTATACTGGTAAGTGGTCTCATTCTACCAAGTTCGATTTTCTAATCACTGAAATAACGTCAGATACCCTGTCAACCCGTAGTGTGCTTTATTTTTCTTGTCAGACAGAGTCATTTGCGCATACAGTTTTTTCCCTGTTCATTCATCAGTAAGTTAGAAAGCTGCAGGTAACCTCATCGACTGCAGAACATACGAATGAATGTCGTAGACACAAATTGCCATTAGTGGGGCTCCTCACTGTTATTTGACGATCTCTGACTTCATAGTTACGTTTAACTGACAGGTTTGAAAGGAACTCAGTTGTATTGTTCATTCCAGCAACTGTCGACATTCTGCAGTCAGCTAAGTCTTCCGTCATGTCTTCGGAAACGTGTCTTGTACATGTGTTAAATATCGTTACTTTATTCAGCATAGAGACTACATTAAATTTCGCTTACAACAACACTTCCAATGGTAGATGACGTTACGTGGGTCATATAACAAGTAAACATTGATTAGGCGAAATGCTGGTTTAGTTTCGGGCTGGAGATGCAAATGGGAAGAATTACGCAGTGCTTTGGCGTTTAACAAATCTGAAATATTGTTTGGGATGATACAAGTCTGAGCTCAGAGGCAAAAAAAAAAGAACAGATTTCGTTGAACAAGGAAATACAGTGTCTAATCAAAAGCATGCGGACACTCCTACGTAATACGAAATTCAGCACCTGATGTCATCTGAGCCGGACCTGCGACTATAAAAGGAGACACGGAGTATTGTGTTAGTAGTGGAGAGGCAGTAACAACGGATGGATCGTTTGGGAGAGGCCAATGACTTCTAACGTGGAATAGTAGTTGACTGTCACCTGACTAACAAATCCACCAAGGACATTTCAAATCTTGTAAAACTGCCCAAGTCGATTGTTGGCGATGTGACTGTGTAGTAGTAACAAAAGGAACAATCACAGCAAAACCAAGACCAGTCAGCCGGAGTGGCCGAACGGTTCTAGGCGCTACAGTCTGGAACCATGCAACCGCTACAGTCGCAGGTTCGAATGCTGCCTCTGGCATGGATGTATGTAATGTCTTTAGGTTATTAGGATTAAATAGTTCTAAGTTCCAGGGGACTGATGACCTCAGAAGTTAAGTCCCATAGTGCTCAGAGCCATTTTTGAACCAAGACCACCTAGACCTCGTAAACTGACGGCCAGGGACCATCGGCCACTGCGGAGGGTAGTTGTAAAACATTAGCGGAAAGAATCATTCCTGCCTTTGAAAATGCTACCAGCAGTCTACCTGCCACATTGACTGTGTGCGGGAAATGAGCCAGAACGGACTACAGCGGTCGAGCAGCTCCTCATAAACACGTATTTGTGTAGTCAGTGTTAGGCAACACTTGAGATGATGTAAAGAACGATGTCACTGGTCAGTGGCCTCCAGGGGCTCACCATTTATTTGCTGGGTACGGGCTTGGCGACCCCTGGGTTCCTGAGCTGGGGACTGGTAAGCGCCGCCAGTCCCCTGTCACCGTAAGCTCTGGGCATACTTCAGCGACCACCGTGCGGCGCGGCGGTGGGACGTTGTGTGTCTCAGGGAATGGGGATCTTGGCTTCACCGCCCGGATCGCGAGGATGGAATAAACCTCTATAAACAACCCCTCAATCTCAAGGTGTGCTGCATGCTGATGAGATGCATGGCTGTTGAGGTGGAACAGTCATTAGCGGGCAACCTCTGGGGAACCTGCCGCACCTCAGTTGTATAAGGCTTACCTAGGCACGCGGGGCTCTGTCTAGGTGGGCTTCTAGTTCCCTAGCTGCTCGTGGGACCGAGATGGAACCCTCGAACTTTTCTTCTCCTCTTCCCAGCGGAAAGGGTGGGCCGCTGGTAGGTTCTAACACCCAATCTAACAAGAGGGCTCGTGTAGCCAGTCCTCCTGACTCAGGTAATAGTAATAGAACGCCTGCTGCTTCACAGAATGTGTTTCTCATACTTAAAAGAAAAGATGGAGTTTTGAAAAAGTTTCGCCATTTTATATACAGAAGGGCTTAGAAGGTATTGCTGGCACGTTAAAGTCTGTAAAGCGCTTGCGAAATGGCACCTTGCTGGTTGAAACATCTAGCTTCCAGCAAGTCCAGAATCTTCAGAAGGCACAATTTCTTGGGGAGTTTGCGATAGAGACTGAATTTCACAACACCTTGAACTACAGCAAGGGTGTTGTGACTTGCAGAGATCTCGTTGACATTCCCCAAGACGAACTGAATGGTCCTGGGAAGGAATTGTCGACGTGCAACACGTTATGAAACGGGTGGATGGTGCCCTCATGAAATCTGCCTCATTTATCCTTACGTTTAACGGCACCAAATTGCCAGAGCAAGTGAAGGCAGGTTTCCTACGTCTCGGTGTACGGCCTTATTACCTTAACCCCATGCGGTGTTTTAAATGCCAACACTTTGGCCACACTACTCTCGGGTTTAAAGGGGAAGCCACTTGCGGGAAATGTGGTAAAGCCGCCCATGAGGGAGTTGGTTGCTCCTCTCCTCCCAAGTGTGTCAACTAATGCAGAGTTTTCCTTGAGGAACGGAAGATCCAGGAACTTAAAACCACTAAACGCATCCCGTATGGCGAGGCAAAGAAAATCTACAAGTCCATGCAGCCGCCCACGTTCGCTGCCTCCTTTTCTTCCGTTCTGAAACAGCCAGTCTTGAAAACCGATGCCGCTGCACAAACGAAGGTTGCTACTGTCAGCACTAGCACCTGCGTTTGTCAATGTACATCAATGTACTTGTGGTGCTGCCGTTCCTGTGAAGCCTGCTGCTCCCCCCCCCCCCCCCCCCCACACACTTCCCGGCCTTCTGACCAGGCCGTGGTAGCTGACATCATGGAACTTCCTGCCCCTTCCCGGGTCCAGTCTTGTGCACTGAGCAGCGCTTCTACACCCCCTACTGCTTCTGAGTTTTTGGCTCCAATGCCACCTCAGGCCAGAAAATCTAAACCAAAGCCAAAGGTAAAGACTCGCTCACTGAAGGAAACTGAAGTTATACAGTCTGCTGATGTTGATGTCATTCTCTCTGACGTCTCTCTCGACTCCTCTTCAGAGGCGATGGAGGTTGATGTCAGATTGGGGCAATCATCTCGCCCCAAAGCTGAGCCTCCACCTGTTGTGGGCTCTCCTCCTCGACAGAAAGTGAGAATGAAGGTACTCCCACCCTGATAGATGGCTCCCATTATACAATGGAACATGAATGGATTCCGGGCACATGTGGAGGAACTTAACCTCCTAGCACGGCAACGTCCCCTGTGCTTGTGTCTACAGGAAACACATTTCAAACCTTCTGATGCTCCTGTACTAAGGGGCTATACGTTATATCGCAAAGATGACCTGACTGGAGATAGGGTCAAAGGTGGAGTCGCCGTGTTTGTCAATAATGACCACCACTCCTCTGCTCTCCCCCTGGATACTGACCTGCAAGCAGTTGCAGTTGCAATTTATTCCGGTCGGAGGCTTACCGTTTGCTCCCTTTATTTACCCCCTCTGGATGCAGTGAACTTAGAGGCTCTCACAGATCTTATCGACCAACTCCCCC
This sequence comes from Schistocerca piceifrons, assembly GCF_021461385.2. NCBI lineage: Eukaryota > Metazoa > Arthropoda > Insecta > Orthoptera > Acrididae > Schistocerca > Schistocerca piceifrons. Next base: position 134,795,755 of record NC_060138.1, on the reverse strand, counting down.
GTCCATTTCTCCTCCTGGGAGACTTCAATGCCCATCATGTCCTGTGGGGCTCCACTTCTCTTTGCGCTCGAGGTCGAATTTTGGAGAGCCTCCTAACATCTCAAGTGTTGTGCATCCTCAACACAGGTACTCCGAATCATTTCACTACTGCTACTGGGTCATTCTCAGCCATTGACCTATCTTTCTGCTCTCCAACCCTCACCAACTCTGTTCACTGGGAGGTCATTGACGACCTTCATTCCATCGATCACTTCCCCATCCGCATTCAGCTCCTGGATGGTGTATTGCTGGAGCAGAGGCCGCCATCGTGGATGACTGGCAGAGCAAACTGGCCACTATTCACTCGGTTGGCTGTCTTTGAACGCCGCAACAGCGTACAGGAATGGGTGGACCACATCACACTTGTGATCCATCATGTTGCTGACCTGTCCATACGACGGTCTTCTGCCCCTCTTAAGCGGCGCCTTGTGCCTTGGTGGACAGAGGAGTGCCGTTCAGTCATCCGGGACAGGCGTGCGGCTCTTCAAAGATTTAAATGCCGCCCAACAGCGGCCAATCTCACCGACTTTCGAATCGCGAGAGCCAGGGCACGCCGTGTCATTAAAGAGAGCAAGAAAAGGTCATGGCAGGACTCCATCAACCGTTCCACTTTTTCCACAAAAGTATGGGAAGCCATCTGGAGGATTTCCGGTAAACGCAGCCGTTCACCAATAGCTGAAGTCCTGAACCAGGGATGCTTCCAAACGACACCCAGAGCTATTGCTCAGACGCTGGCAGAGCATTTTGCACAAAGTACTGCCACTGCAACTCAGGATCCAGCGTTTCGTCGCTACCGTGCGACTGTCGAAAGAGCGAACTTGGACTTTCGGTCGAATAGTTCTCAGGCCTACAACTCCCCTTTCTCCATGTAGGAACTTGAATCGGCACTCAATGAGACTTCTGACACTGCACCAGGTTACGACCGCATCCGGTACTCCATGCTGCGACATCTGCCAGCGGCGTCAAAGGAAATCCTCCTTGAATGTTTTCATCTCATATGGCAGACAGGAGTGTTCCCTACGTCGTGGAGGGAGACAAACCTCATCCCTCTCCTCAAACCAGTAGTTATCGTAGTATCGCCTTGACAAACTGTGTCGGAAAGACCCTGGAACGGATGGTTAACCGTCGTCTGGTCTGGCTGTTACAGTCCAGACAGCTCCTTAGCCGCTTTCAGTGTGGATTCCGAAAATTTCGGTCCACGGTTGACAACCTGACCATCCTGGAGGCGGCTATTCAGCAGGCTTTCCTCCGTCAGCATCACTGTATCGGTATCTTCTTTGATATCAGTAAGGCATATGATACTACTTGGAGACACTGTATTCTTGCACAACTGCATCAATGGGGTTTCATGGCCGCCTCCCCATTTTCATTCTGTCTTTCCTGTCTCAGCGGTTTTTTTCGGACCCGCGTTGGTAACACACTGTCTGATCGCTTTGAGCAAGAGAAGGTGTCCCCCTGGGCAGTGTTTTAAGCGTTACCCTCTTTGCCATAGCCATCAACAGTATAACGTCTACAGTGAGGAGTCCAGTACAGTGCTCCTTGTTTGTGGACGATTTTTCTGTTTTCTGTTCCTCCTCCATTGTTGCAACCGTGAGCCGTCAGTTGCAGCTAACAGTGCGGCGGTTAGAGGAGTGGGCTGCAAAGACGGGTTTCGGTTTTCTTCCGATAAGTGTATTTGTGTTCATTTTAATCTTTCTCGTCGTCTTTTTACTTTGCCTGCCTTGCATATGGGGGATACTGTCCTACATTTTAGAGACACAGTGCGTTTTCTGGGCCTAATTTTTGACTCCAGGTTGTCATGGCTGCCACACCTACGTGACTTGAAAGCCAGAACTCTGAAGGCACTGAACATCCTCAAGTGCCTCAGCCACAGATCTTGGGGAGCGGACGGGGCGCGTCTCCTTCAGTTTTATCGCGCTTTTGTGCGTTCACGGCTGGACTTTGGGTGCACAGTATATGGGTCAGCAAGGCCGTCTCATTTGCAGATCCTTGACGCTGTTCACCATGCTGGGATTCGACTGGACACGGGTGCTTATCAGACCAGTCCCGTATCCAGCCTCTGTGCTGAGGCTGGAAACCGCCACTTACCATCCGGCGGCAGCTCCTGCTGGTGCACCAGGCATGTAAGTTTCTTGCAGCTCCCAGCTCGCCTGCTCACCATCTTGTTGCCCATCCACCTCTACACCGCCTTTTTTCCCGCCGTCTCCGGGCTACGTTGCCATTTGGGATCCGTGTGCAACGAGTGCTAGAGTCACTCGGTGTGGAGTCTGTACAACCCCAAATCCTGGGTTTTAACCGTCTGCCACCCTGGTTACTGAAGAGGCCTAGAGTGATTTTAGATTTATTGGAGTACAAGAGAGATTGCACTCCTGCCACCGTTTTTAATGCAGCATTTTCTCCCATTTTATCTGAACACCACGACTATGTAGCTGTTTTTACGGATGGATCGAAACAAGGGGATTCCGTTGGTTGCTCAGTTGTTTTTCCGGATCGTGTCCTCAAGGTCCGACTGCCTCAGACTTTTACTGTCTTTGATACAGAATTGTCTGCGATCTTGCGGGCACTGGAGCAGATGAGGCTTTCTTCCTCTCCTAAATTTCTTGTCTGTTCCGATTCACTCATTGCAACGTTTGTATCCAGCAGACAAAATAGTCCAGACCATCCAGGATGCCCTCCTCCGACTACAGCGGCTGGGGAAGGTTGTAGCTTTCTGCTGGGTTCCGGGGCATGTCGGCTTTGCTGGGAATGAAACGGCAGATCTCGCAACCAACGAGGCGTGTCTCGATCCACAAGTATCTCAGTGTGCTATCCCCTTGCACGCACTCACCTCGCTGTTGTGCTCACGAGTCGTGCGTCGGTGGGAGGATGAGTGGCTGGAAGTGACTGACAGTAAGCTCCGTATAGTCAAGCCCACAACGCGTGTGTGGTGTACTTCCTTTCAGCTCCATCGACGGGACGAGGTTCTCCTCACGCGGCTTCGAATAGGCAACAGCCCTATGATGCATGGCTTCCTGCTCCGGCGAGAGGACCCTCCAATATGTGGTGCTTGCGGCGTCCAGGTCACTGTGCGCCACGTTTTAGTGGATTGCGTTTTATTTTCTGACCAGCGGGCCGCGGCTGACTGGCCGGCGGACATGCCATCTCTGTTAGGCATCACTCGGACCAATGTGGTTAAAGTTTTAAAGTTCTGTGCCATGTCAAATGTTTTCACACAGACTTTAGGGTAGAGGATTTTAACTTGTTCATTGTGTGACAAGCTCACCAATATTTTATGTAAGTGGCCAGCCAATGACAATTTCCTGTGGCATTCTTGTTGCTATGTTTCCCCTTTCCTTAGGTTTTACTTTCTTGTGCAGCATATTCCTTCTATTCCTGATTTCTTTGAGTGAGTGCTTCAGATTTATTAGGTCTGTCCACATTTGTTCCTTTTACTGTGTGTCAGGGCGCTGATGACCTCGATGTTGAGCGCCCATAAGCCCCAACACAACACCACGTCACTGGTCAGTGAATGACTAGAAGCTAGCGAATTGGAGTGGAGTATCGTGCTATGCCCTTTTGCAATCAGATGGGAGTATTTGGGTCTGGCGAACACTTAGAGAATGTCATCTCCCATCATGTGCAGTGCGAACAAGTAAGGAGCAGGTCGTATTACGGAATAGGGGCGTTTTTCATGATTTTTTTGTTCTTCTTTATTGCATGCGGCACTGCTAAAAGTAGCGTAAGAGTTTTGATACTATTGTTATTTGTGTCTGCATGAGAATGGACCCTGCCACCACAGCATTCCTGACATGGAGTGAACTGCTCAGTCCCAGGCTGAATATAATGGAACTTTTTTGGCATGAGTTAGAACGCCGACTTCTCTCCACATCATTGCATACTCTGGTTTCGGCTCTAGAGGAAAAATGGGCTGCCATTGATCCACAAACATTTAGACACCTCACTGAAGTGAGCGCAGCAGAGTTCTAGCAGTCATAAAGGTTAAGAATGGACACACCTCACTTTAAAGTTCACTAATAATTGTCGGTTTCTTTTGGTCTGTTGGTTTAGGAACTTATTTTGATGATGACTCATTAGAACCTTCGTCTAAGTGTCTCTAAGCAATGTAGAAAATTATCCGTTATTCTCATCGTATGTATCTTGGAACGGTCTGGTAGTAGCTGTATGATTGAGAGCAAAACGTAAGCACAAGCTTCACTCTGCAAAATTCTTTAGTTCAATTGCATGGAAAAAAAGTGCAAGAGACGTGGAGCGTGCCGGCAGACAAAGTAGTAGAGTTGTCGTGCGTGAGCAAGCCGGCCGCGCCCACCTCACCGCCACTCCCCCTGAAGGCGCCTCGCTGTTTCTTTGGAAGTCGCGGCCGTCGAGCGACGGAACTTACAGGAACCAAAGCGAGGCAATGGTGCGTCTAACATCTCTCTTATGTTTATGCAGTGTCTGCCGGGTATCGTTTATTATTCAGTTTGTGTGTTCCGCAGTCACGCTGCCAGAATTTACCGTGCTTCCCTTTAGAAAATTGTGACGCTGCTTTCGTTCACGTCTACTCTCAGATCTCATCTTATCATTAGGCGAACGTCATGTACTGTCGTGCTTTGTTTTGACGCTTGGCAGCTGCAGGCGTGTTTGCGCCACGCACTATGAATGCCGCGCCCTTATCTCTTGTCGTAATCCCGTTACCTGCGCTGACTGCCACGCGGCGGGCACATTCCTGGAATTGCTAATCGCAGCGGCTGGCCTCCACTTTGCTCATTATTTCTAGGGTGCTGTAGCTTTCTGTCAGACCGTAGGAAACGACGAAGGGAAATAAATAACACACATGTAAAAATTTTCGAGTCTGTTGGTTTCTGATTTTAAGAGTATTCAGCACGCAGTTTGCTGTGTTGTTAAATTGACAGAGATCTTAGTATTGTTTCAACAATAGCTGATTATTTAGTTTTAAACAATTTTCGATATGATTTTAGTAAACCAAGCGGAAACTGGTGTTTGCCTTGTTTTCACTTCCGTAGTTTGCTACTACCCAATCAGAGTATTGCTGTGACACACGTAACGCTCGCCTGTTTTAACTCAAGACATGAATAATTCTATTACCTTTAAATTGATTGATCCATGCGGTAGTGACAGAGAGCAGGTTATATTGTTTCATGATTTGTGAAGGATGTAGTCGTAAATAGGAAGAAACAAAGATTAAAAACCACGTTGAGGGCTACGTCATCATAGACAGAGCAGCAGAACTGCCGTTAACACTCAAAATCCGCACTACGCTGGACCTACGTTCTTCCCTCGACGAGGATCCGTGAGAGTCTCCTCCATTTCGCGCCTTTAGAACGCCTATCAAAGCTTTATTACTTGTATACTTTTAGGCACCTTCTAATTGAATGACTAATTTGTCGTCCAAGGGAGTTCTCTTTTGCTTCAGCTGCCTCTCCGGCTGTTAACATCTCCACACACATCAAGGTATTTGTGTGTCTGCACCAACAGCGATACTCCGAAGGCCACCATAAGGTCTGTGGCAGAGGGTACTTTGTGTACTATTGTCACTCACTGATTCTTCACCCCTTTACCTGTTCCAGTCGTGAATGTTTTGAGAAAAAGGCGATTGTTGGTAAGCCCGCCTGTAAGCTCTGATCTCTCCAAATCTCCACGAACTTCGATTTACGCAATGCATCGCCTTTTTCCACCACCATGGTGATCTGAATGTTACTGTTAACGCTTTGAGATATTGGATGAACATGTCATGCTTCTCACATCTGTGGGGACAAATGACGAATGTATCGAAAGAAACAACTAGGGTTGAATGACGCCGTGTCTAATGCAATATCCTCGAAATTCCCCTTGAAGAGGTTTGCAACAGCTGGAACTAATGAGGTTTCTATTGCAACGCCATCCGTCTGCTCTTGATAATGGCCGTTTTACTCAAAGTAAGAAGACATAGGAATGTGCATAAATACCTCGACCGCGTCACTCACATTGAAGACTAATTTATTCAGTTCGTTAATCTTCCTACTGCGTTGCTGTGACGAGAAGTCTGCTGTACGATTGGCTAAGGTATCCCATCACATGGAACACCCTCACTTCCAGGAAGATATTTCGTTGTGTCAGAAAGGGTACATAACACTAGGCGACAGTTGGATGCAAGTGGACATGCTCCTATGGCCTTGCATCAGCAACTATCGTGGACGCTCTCAGCTTTTCAGTGGGATTGGGTCGACGCGCCTATGGTTTCCCATCAAAATTAATCACAGAAACGAACTACAGAGAAACGGAAAGGAAAGTTCAGACGCCTTTCCATCGATAACATGGTGTGGACACAGATCTTCAGAACAGACAGTCATCAAGCTGACGGGTGCAATGTCGGCTCTTAGGAAGGACTTAACTTCGTACCTTCGCCGTGGATCACTCCTATCTTTGAAATAATAAGTGATGTCGAAAGATTCCGCAAGCTTCCAAGTCAAACAGTGGATGAAATATGGGGCGAAACGAGCCGTATTCCCAGGAAAGTAAAGCTCCCAGCACCTATCGTGATCAGGGCTGACCTCAATGGCCTGCGTACACTACGCAGTGAGTAAGCATTGAGATGCTTCCTGCTGACAAGGGCAATGTAGACGTAATTATGGAATATGCGGCCTACGATACGAAGATTTGCACGCTACTGGTCGAAGGTACTTACTGTGAGCTGCCATGCGACCCAAAATCGAGAATAATAAGAAAGACATTTGATTTTCTCAAGCGCTTTTCGGTGAAAGACAGTTTGGTCAATCATCTCCTCCCTTAGGCCCCTAGACTACCTATAGCTTACACTTTACCGAAGATTCAGAAGAATGGATCGCCATCCCGTCTCACTGAATCCACACTGGCTCACCAACATACAAGCTGGCGAAGTACTTGGCTAATCTCCTCGCTCAACAGATGGGACACGGTGAACACTGTATTAAAAACTTAGCCGCGTTAACCATATTCGATTTAATGAGTGTGACATTAAGGTCAGTGTTGACTCGGTAGTGTTGTATACGCATGTGCCTATCAAAGACCCTCTAGACATAATATCCTTGTTCTTTGTAAATGACATGGTAGAGCTATTTACGCACACTCTTACGTCTTCTTATTTTCTGTACAACGACCAGTATTGCGGTCAGACGGACGGCACTGCTATGTGAAGCCCGTTAGCTCCAGCTGTTGGAAAGCTCTTCTTGGAGGATTTCGAGGATATTGCCCCAAACGTGGTGCCATTAAAGCGTAGTTGCTTAAATCGATACGTTGACGAAATGCTCGTCGTTTGGCTGCACGGACGACGAGCTCTTGGAACATTTGAACAGCGCTAACAGTAACATCCAGTTCACCATGGAGGAAGAAAAAACGCCATCTCCCGATGCAAACGAAATTTGTTCCTTGGCTCCGTCGTCGGTACGAAAACTGTTGTGTCTAGAAAAGACAGCCTAGACACAATGAGAGGAAGCCGAAAGGCACGCGCTTAAACTCACGCAGGCAGGCGTGAGGTCTGAAGCAGGATACGCAATGAATGCTATAAAGAAAAGTACGTAGCTTCTGGAATACTTAACTTTAATCCACATTTGTAGAACATCGCTCTTGATGATACATGCTTCATATAATAATTATCAAAGCTATGGCGCCTTGCTAGGTCGTAGCAAATGTAGCTGAAGGCTATGCTAACTATCGTCTCGGCAAATGAGAGCGTATTTGTCAGTGAACTGTTGCTATGAACGTCGGCTGTACAAATGGGGCGAGTGCTAGTTGAAGTGTCGGCAGAAGTGCCAACACCGTGTTGTTTGAGGAAGCCGAAATGCACGCTATAAGCTCACGCAGGCTGGCGTGAGGTCTGAAACAGTATACGTAATGAATGCTACAAAGAAAAGTACGTAGCTGCTGGAATACTTAAACTTTAATCCACAATTGGTGAACATTGGTCTTGTTACTGTACATGCTTCATTAGATACATAGCAAAGGATAAATGGCGCCTTGCTAGGTCGTAGCAATTGACTTAGCTGAAGGCTAGGCTAACTATCGTCTCGGCAAACGAGAGCGTAATTCTCAGTGAACCTTTCCTAGCAACGTCGGCTGTACAACTGGGGCGAGTGCTAGTACGTCTCTCTAGACCTGCCGTGTGGTGGCGCTCGGTCTGCGATCACTGACAGTGGCGACACGCGGGTCCGACGTATTCTACCGGACCGCGGCCGATTTAAATGTTACCACCTAGCAAGTGTGGTGTCTGGCGGTGACACCACAAAAACCACCCACACAGATCTGTACTTGCACGTCATCAGCCATCAGCACCCAGGACACGAAAGCACTGTATTACAATCTTGGCGCGTCGTGCAAGGGTGATATCAGATGCTGGCAACATGTCCCATGTGTTGAACTGTATTTGGTGAGATAGTAAATAAAATTTAAAATTCATCGACAGCTACTGACTAATTGACCTCACCCACGTGCCCTGCAAACAGCTTGACACGGTGGTGAATTATGCTGGGTTCTCGAATCTCGGTATCTTTTGACCTCTGTCAGTGTGGTTTCCAGGAGGGATAACACATAGCTGAATAGCTGACCTTCTACTTAGGGTGGGCGGGGCATCCTGTAAGCTGTTTCTAAACACCATTCTTTTTTTATCTACATCAGGCATAAAACATCTCTTGGCTCCATCATGTTTTAGTTAGAGAGAGGTGAGTAAAGTGGTATTACGTCACGAGGACAGAAAAGCACGCAGCACACGTTTCGAATGGGTGATGGCTGTTTTTCGAAAAACTACAGGTTACCTATGCGAACCTCGACCATTTATCTTGACAAGCTATTTTCATTCAGTGCCCTAATAGGTAACACTTATTTCATTGTTTTGGAAAAAGTAACATTTGATCTTGGATATAGTGACTGACTGATTTTCTTATTGTACAATTAGTATTTTATGTAGGTCTCCTGGCTTCCGTGAAGATAAGATCTTACATGTTGTCACGCGGCGTCATGTTGTTCTGTACATTCCTGGTTTCGCCCCCCCCCCCCCCCCCCCCATCTGCTGGGATCTTCTTCATGTTCGTGTGGCGTCCACGGTTAACTAAACGCTGTCATAGACCAATGCCGCATTCTCTTGTACTGGAGAAGTGGCGTTATTGGATAAAATTCCTGTGTGTTTGGAGAAAACTGTTCTCTGAGTTGTATTTCACGACATTATAGACCCTGTATCTACGCGAGATTTTGTTAGTAATAACCTAACCGCATTGATGTCTGATTATTTTGACCCAGAAGAACTCGCTTTACCTCCGAATTGTGTGGATGTGGAGAATGTGGTTCAACCTAGTCACTAAATCATTTAAATCACGCACAATTCTGTCACTAAACCTGTGAACACTACAAGATTGCACTGTACATCCGTTCACTTATCCCTGTAATCATCAACAACCAAGTTATTTCTCATTAAAGTATGGTAACATGACTCTAAATACGATGTAAACGCAACTTGCCTGGTTTGACGGCTGTCATATTCAATCTGCGTTCGCCGCGAATCTTAGACCAACAGAGAAAAATCAATTTTAATTGTATTTCTCTATGGCGAGAAACTAATGGCAGACATTGCGATCCATGCGAGACCTTATCAAACACTAAAGTATTCCAAATCACTTTGAAAATGACTGCACACACGTTTATAAAACATCCCCTAGAAAGGAATACAAAAACATGTAACAACAACAGTATAAATTTAAAAGTAAGAGTAGTTTAAGTAAAAAAAATACTTATAAATAATGGTGGCTGAACATTGCTCAGCTGGAAGTTAATAGTTTACTTCAAGCAATTTTATTTGCGTAGCGAGAGCTAAGAAAGAAAATACTTTTATAATGAAACTGAAACGTCCCATTAGAAAAATTATAAAGGACTGTGCTTAAACTGACACACATTATTTTTAGCGCAACGCAATCTGACTTTCAAAAATCCCTACAAAAGCAAGGTCCTGACTAACAATAACCTATACCTTTCACGAATCACTTACCTCACAAAAATCTTCGTTACTCGAACTACTGTAATACAGCGTGCGCTAATACTGCCAGCTAAATAAAAGATTCTAGCTACTGAAGGCACTAATTACTGATAGGCATAGTTAGCAAATGAAAGATTTTGATAGAGAACAAGCAATGTATTTACCTTAATAGTGTTCAAAAGTCATAATATCTATATATATATATATATATATATCAGTTCAAGATATCCAGTATTACAAATTTACTCTTTCTGGCGGACACACGTCCAGATCGTCTGCTCTTAAAATTCTGCCATCTCTCTCCCCACATCCACCACTGCTTGTGGCACACCTCCAACTGCCCAACACTAGTATAGCGACTATTCCAACAATGCCAACCAGCCACAGACTGCACACTGCACTGCCAGTGATTTTCATACAGAGCGCTAGGTGCCGTTACCAACATAAAAACCTAAACAGCCGACTTACATAGCCTCCATGCTCCCCACAAAAAATTTTACAAGTCGTTTTGGGCAGTGGCCAATGCAGATTTGAAAAAAGTTTTCATAATTACAATAACAAAGAAATCGAAAGCACACACTTATTGATATACTGTTGGTCAAAAGGAAAGATTTTCTCACAGTCCATTAACACAGTCCTGATCATTCATCACACTATTAATTACAATTTTATGCACGAATTCTGAGCAGTAAAAGAAAATGCACACGGAAGTAGTGGATTTCCATGCAGTCTTGAAGAAGTAGTGTTGTCCTTCCAACAGAAAGATAATGCTGACTCTTGACATGCAGACAGGTAATACCATGAACTGATATATATATATATATATATATATATATATATATATATATATATATATATATATATGTGTGTGTGTGTGTGTGTGTGTGTGTGGTGTGTGTGTGTGTGTGTGTGTGTGTGTGTGTGTATGTATATATTACGACTTTTGAACACTATTAAGGTAAGCTGAAGATGAACAGATAGAGAAAGTGTATGAGGATATTGAAAGGGTAATGCAGTATGTAAAGGGGGACGTAAATCTAATAGTCATGGGCGACTGGAATGCAGTTGTAGGGGAAGGAGTAGAAGAAAAGGTTACAGGAGAATATGGGCATGGGACGAGGAATGAAAGAGGAGAAAGACTAATTGAGTTCTGTAACAAGTTTAAGCTAGTAATAGCGAATACCCTGTTCAAGAATCACAAGAGGAGGAGGTATACTTGGAAAAGGCAGGGAGATACGGGAGGATTTCAATTAGATTACATCATGGTCAGACACAGATTCCGAAATCAGATACTGGACTGTAAGGGGTACTCAGAAGCACATATAGACGCAGATCACAATATAGTAGTGATGAAGAGTAGGCTGAAGTTCAAGACATTAGTCACGAAGAATCAATACGCAAAGAAGTGGGATACGGAAGTACTAAGGAATGACGAGATACGTTTGAAGTTCTCTAACGCAATCGATACAGCAATAAGGAATAGCGCAGTAGGCAGTACAGTTGAAGAGGAATGGACATCTCTAAAGAGGGCCATCACAGAAGTTGGGAAGGAAAACATAGGTACGAAGAAGGTAGCTGCGAAGAAACCATGGGTAACAGAAGAAATACTTCAGTTGATTGATGAAAGGAGGAAGTACAAACATGTTCCGGGAAAATCAGGAATACAGAAATACAAGTCGCTGAGGAATGAAATAAATAGGAAGTGCAGGGAAGCTAAGACGAAATGGCTGCAGGAAAAATGTGAAGACATCGAAAAAGATATGATTGCCGGAAGGACAGACTCAGCATACAGGAAAGTCAAAACAACCTTTGGTGACAGTAAAAGCAACGGTGGTAACATTAAGAGTGCAACGGGAATTCCACTGTTGAATGCAGAGGAGAGAGCAGATAGGTGGAAAGAATACATTGAAAGCCTCTATGAGGGTGAAGATTTGTCTGATGTGATAGAAGAAGAAACAGGAGTCGATTTAGAAGAGATAGGGGATCCAGTATTAGAATCGGAATTTAAAAGAGCTTTGAAGGACTTACGGTCAAATAAGGCAGAAGGGATAGATAACATTCCATCAGAATTTCTAAAATCATTGGGGGAAGTGGCAACAAAACGACTATTCACGTTGGTGTGTAGAATATATGAGTCTGGCGACATACCATCTGACTTTCGGAAAAGCATCATCCACACAATTCCGAAGACGGCAAGAGCTGACAAGTGCGAGAATTATCGCACAATCAGCTTAACAGCTCATGCATCGAAGTTGCTTACAAGAATAATATACAGAAGAATGGAAAAGAAAATTGAGAAAACGCTAGGTGACGATCAGTTTGGCTTTAGGAAAAGTAAAGGGACGAGAGAGGCAATTCTGACGTTACGGCTAATAATGGAAGCAAGGCTAAAGAAAAATCAAGACACTTTCATTGGATTTGTCGACCTGGAAAAAGCGTTCGATAATATAAAATGGTCCAAGCTGTTCGACATTCTGAGAAAAGTAGGGGTAAGCTATAGGGAGAGACGGGTCATATACAATATGTACAACAACCAAGAGGGAATAATAAGAGTGGACAATCAAGAACGAAGTGCTCGTATTAAGAAGGGTGTAAGACAAGGCTGTAGCCTTTCACCCCTACTCTTCATTCTGTACATCGAGGAAGCAACGATGGAAATAAAAGAAAGGTTCAGGAGTGGAATTAAAATACTAGGTGAAAGGTATCAATGATACGATTCGCTGATGACATTGCTATCCTGAGTGAAAGTGAAGAAGAATTAAATGATCTGCTGAACGGAATGAACAGTCTAATGAGTACACAGTATGGTTTGAGAGAAAATCGGAGAAAGACGAAGGTAATGAGAAGTAGTAGAAATGAGAACAGCGAGAAACTTAACATCAGGATTGATGGTCACGAAGTCAGTGAAGTTAAGGAATTCTGCTACCTAGGCAGTAAAATAACCAATGACGGACGGAGCAAGGAGGACATCAAAAGCAGACTCGCTATGGCAAAGAAGGCATTTCTGGCCAAGATAAGTCTACTAATATCAAATACTGGCCTTAATTTGAGGAAGAAATTTCTGAGGATGTACGTCTGGAGTACAGCATTGTATGGTAGTGTAACATGGACTGTGAGAAAACCGGAACAGAAGAGAATCGAAGCACTTGAGATGTGGTGCAATAGACGAACGTTGAAAATTAGGTGGACTGATAAGGTAAGGAATGAGGAAAGGAATATGTGGAAAACACTGATAAGGAGAAGGGACAGGATGATAGGACATCTGCTAAGACATGAGGGAATGACTTCCATGGTACTAGAGGGAGCTGTAGAGGGCAAAAACTGTAGATGAAGACAGAGATTGGAATACGTCAGGCAAATAATTGGGGACGTAGGTTGCAATTGCTACTCTGAGATGAAGAGGTTAGCACAGGAAAGGAATTCGTGGCGGGCCGCATCAAACCAGTTAGTAGAATGATGACAAAAAAAAAGGTAAATACATTATTTGTTCTCTATCAAAATCTTTCATTTGCTAACTATGCCTATCAGTAATTAGTGCCTTCAGTAGCTAGAATCTTTTATTTACCTGGCTGTATTGGCGCTCGCTGTATTGCAGTAGTTCGAGTAACGAAGGTTTTTGTGAGGGAAGTGATTCGTGAAAGGCATAGGTTAATGTTAGTCAGGGCCATTCCTTTGTAGGGATTTTTGAAAGTCAGATTGCGTTGCGCTAAAAATATTGTGTGTCAGTTTAAGCACAGTCATTTATTATTTTTCTAAGGGGACGTTTTAAAACAAACGATTTACAGTGTGAGCTGCGAAATTCTGTTACGTCTTTCAGCTAGGGAGTGAGAACATCGATGCAGCTTATCTGCTCCCTGCTGGAGAGGTGTGGCAGCGTGTTGAGATGTTGCGGAGGCTTGTGATGCAATCGAAGATATTACAGCAACTCCTGTTGTCGTATTTCTACGTCAAAATATGTTGGTGAAGTCCCTTCTTGATTAGGCATCAAAGTCATCCGCAGCAGCATATAACAGGTTTAACATGTGCAAATTCATTACTCGTTATACACACTTAGTTCCAGTTTCAGTATTTTATGCACTGTACGTGACAATTTCCGACCGCGATGTAACTGTTCGTCGCGTATGCATAGAACTACGGCGACCGCGAACTCAGTCAGTGAAACCGTTCTTACACCGATCCACAGTTGTAATTTTGTTCGTTGCGACAGTTACGGCTTCAAACACTCGGTTTTTCGTTAAGAAGACAAACATATTAACTCGTTTATGAAGCCTTGGCTCTCGCGATGCGGTTAAATGTAAAAGCAGTTTCACACGCTAGGTAGCAGTAACTATAATGTTCACTCGCATTAGCACTGTCAGTACCGACAGAGACACAGTCCATTTAGTAATTATCAAACCGTGAGATCTTTCTCTAGATATTGATCACTTCAGCTTTCGCTACGTACTGATATGGTAATCCCAATCGTCAGTTCTAAAGTTCGACAGTTCACGGTCTCGGGAAGTTTCCGCATCTCAAACCAACAACTTGCGTCCGCCATGTTACCGCCCACACAGTCACTAACTATCCGTCACTGTACATCGCTGCTCAACTGTGCTCTAGATATCGCTCTCTGTGCTTTTGTATCTACGATTTACATAGCAGATCTTCACATCACAAGTAATATGATAAATAGAGATAAAATAAACAAAATAATTTAAGGTCATCCCATTCAAGTAATAATGAGAATAATATTTATTCGTTAGAGAAAAGGAAATAAATTGAAGTTACATTTTGATATTATTATGAAACACAGATATGTTACCCCATCAAAGATATGAATGCTAAGTCTAAGAAACCGGAAGAAAAGACAGAAAGAAAAACAGAAAAAGTACCTATCACTAATGGCTATATCTTCACGTGTGGCTACGATAAGGGGGATCATCGTCATTGGATAGATTTGTGAGAGATAGTGACACAGGCCTTTGACGTCAAGATGACGTTGGTTAACAACCGAGAAAATTTTACCTGCAATTAACATTTTCTTTGACACTATCACAGAAAATGGATTATATCGTTAAGCGGTATAGAAATAATCCATTATCACCATAACACAGGAAACCTGCATGACGTGAACACCAAGTAATGTTTTGTCTATTTAATTGTGTTGTTACCGTTGTAAGTCACAAATTGTTTTTTAGAAAAACAAAAATTGTTCGTTTTCCTCATCCAGCCAAATTGAGTTTGATTTACCATTTCTTAAAGTATTCCGGGTGCATATCGGCAGCATTGCTACTAATAGTCAATGTCCAACTTTCTGCCTTTCCATTGCTCTCTACTAAGACTTCTTAATCAGCAAAGTGGGCTCGTCCTCTACTGTGAATTTAACGGTACAATCGTATTCACGCCCAACGCATATAAATATTGAAAATATTTCAACTCTGGCTGACTGAAAACGTGTGTGTCATAGACATTAGCGACAGCAAGGTTGAGAACCAGCTGAAATCGCTAAATGTGAGGAAAGCCATGTGAGGAAAGCCCCATGGTCCAATGGAGTTTTTGTGTGATTCTATAAATACACTACTGGTCATTAAAAGTGCTGCACCAAGAAATAATGCAGATGATAAACGGGTATTCGTTGGACAGATATATTATACTGGAACTGATATGTGATTGATTACAATTTCACGCAATTTGGGTGCATAGATCCTGAGAAATCAGTACGCAGAACAACAACCTCTGGCTGTAATAACGGCCTTGATACGCCTGGGCATTGAGTGAAACAGAGCTTGGATGGTGTGTACAGGTACAGCTGCCCATGCAGCTTCAACACGATACCACAGTTCGTCAAGGGCAGTGACTGACGCATTGTGACGAGTCAGTTGCTCGGCAACCATTGACAAGACGTTTTCAATTGGTGAGAGATCTGGAGAATGTGCTGGCCAGGGCAGCAGTCGAACATTTTCTGTATCCAGAAAGGCCAGTACAGGACCTGAAACATGCGGTCGTGCATTATCCTGCTGAAATGTAGGGTTTCGCAAGGATCGAAGGAAGGGTAGAGCCATGGGTCGTAACACATCTGAAATGTAACGTCCACTGTTCAAAGTGCCGTCAATGTGAACAAAAGGTGACTGAGACGTTGAGAGATGGCATGAGCCCCCTCTCTTATTTCTATCTTACGATTTTCCTCTCTATTTGCATGCAGTGAAAAGTCGCTATTCCTTCACACGCGGACTTCCCACGCAGCGTCTCTCGTCACCCGGGTGGTCCGGTGACAGGCGGGCACCACTGATCTGGAAAGGGTTAAACCGACAGGTGTGAGGACGTCGAGTGAATGCTTTGCAGACGCCGACATTGTCAAAAGACACACCTGGAGGGGTCTGAAGTAGCGGCTGGGCTAGAGGTTCCGTTACTTCGCAGAATCTTTGCGAAAACACTTTCTGGCGGGCTACCAGCGAGGCGTGGGAATGACTTGTGTACCCAGGCAGTTGTGGCGGGAAAATTCCCGCACTTTCTGCAAAATAGTAACTGTGCTTGGCTTGCTCAGGGCATAGCTCCGTGACGTAGCAAAATCAGCGCAGAAATTGGCGCCAAGAATATCCACTGGTGGAATGGTAGTGCTCCGGCAAAGGAGTGGAATTTTCCGCCGGTTTTCGAGTTGCTGATTGGAACGTTTAACCACAGCCACTGTTGTGGGGGCGGGAATGTTGTGTGTTCAGCCTGTACGGGTGCTTGAGGTAGTCGGCTCTCGCCTTTCGGTCGAGGACGTCGAAGTAACCAGCCATCGCCTCCGGTACGCCAGATCGTGTTCTGGCAGTTAAGAAGACAGTTTGGTAGTGTATGTCCGCAGCACCGGCAGATAGGGATTTTCCTAGGTGATAATCAGAGCTCAGCAGAGCGCGCCTGTTCGTCTTTTTCTAACTTTGTTCTGTCTTGAGTAGCAGCAATTAATATTGGGTTAGCTGTGTGTCTCTCTTAAGATTTGAGGGGCAAGGAATTGGCTCCACATACCACTTCGTCATAAACCTCACAATCTAGTTTAGGGACAACTTCACCTTCACAGCGTTTGTTTGAGTATCCAATTTGAGCCAATTTGATGTATTATAAATGTTTCATGTGTTTTTGTTTATTATTTTGAGTTTGGTCTTAATAAATCATATTGTTATTTTGGACAAAACTTTCATTCTGTTAATCGGTAGAGCAACCCATCATTTCTTACTACGTTTATGAAACCTTCCTTTATTTAACTTATTTATCAAATTAAATTATTGTAGGTGCCAAACTCTTTTCTACTCCACTTGCAGGGTTGATTACAGTCAGTTTGCGTATATTTTTTAATCCTTGTGCAACAGCAAAAGTCGGAGTTAGAATAGGGAGGGCTTAGAGCATCATTTACATATGTAGATTCTAGAATTTAGTGTTAAATACACTGCTAGCCCCGGCACCTCGCATAAAATGGCGACCCTTAGCCTCGGATCTTTCCTGTGAATCGCTGATAAGCAAGTATTATTAGTAGTAGGGACACTCAGAATTTTTTTTTGTTTAATTTTTTATTGATTAATACCCAAGTTTTTTTCTGGTAGTTCCGCATTTAGTTTTAAGTAGCGGCGTATGATTACAGTTTTTGTTTTCAGTGTATATATTCTTTTGTTCATTGTTTTTGTGTTCCTTTTTATGGTGTGTCCGTATCATATCACACTTTATCGGGTTTGTGTGCGGTTTCTGTGCTACAACTAATCTTGCGTATGATTACAGCGTTGGACAGGCGTTGTTGAAATTTCATGTCTTTGTGT
The DNA here is from genome assembly GCF_021461385.2 of Schistocerca piceifrons. Taxonomy (NCBI): domain Eukaryota; kingdom Metazoa; phylum Arthropoda; class Insecta; order Orthoptera; family Acrididae; genus Schistocerca; species Schistocerca piceifrons. Next base: position 134,777,971 of record NC_060138.1, on the reverse strand, counting down.
AAAAATATATGGAGTAGATTAATTTTATTGTGCATTTTACATAAATTTGTTTTTCATGAATGATAACGAGAAGTAAGGCACGACTATTATTGAGCGAAGCTTAAGCAAAAGAGGATAGTATAATGGATAAGGGGCAGTTTACTGATGGGAATAGGTTCGGAGATGAGATGGGCAAATTTTTAGCAGGACAGGACGCCAGGGTCATTGATGAGGAAGGTGATGGTACAAATGGCTCTGAGCACTATGGGACTTAACTTCTGAGGTCATCAGTCCCCTAGAACTTAGAACGACTTAAACCTAACTAACCTAAGGACATCACACACATCCATGCCCGAGGCAGGATTCGAACCTGCGACCGTAGCGGTCGTGCGGTGCCAGACTGTAGCGCCTAGAACCGCTCGGCCACCCCGGCCGGCTGAGGAAGGTGATTTGGACGCGATCTCAGAGCAGCGTTGCGGCCGTCATTATGATAGTGAAGTAGAGGATGAAACAGAGACAGGCACACAGGTCGAGACGGTAGCAGAAGTTTATAATCAAACGAACGAGAGCAGACTGGGGCTAGCTCGGCCACGTCAGAGCTCTAGCGCCCAGGTGTCCAGAGTTACATCTCCCACGTTTGAAGAGGATCAAAAAGATGACGTAAACCCAATACTGAGCCTCCTACTATCAATGAAAGAAGAAGCTGACGAACAACGTAAGAAGGAGAAGGAAGAAGCTGACGAACAGCGTAAGAGGGAGAAGGAAGAAGCGGACGAACAGCGTAAGAAGGACACTGAGGCAATAATTTCGCATATAGGGGAAATTCGTGGGGAATTACTAACCATAAAGAAAGCATGTGGAGAAGTAAAACAAATGTCAATGGCTGCACAAAAAGTAGCAGGCCTGGCCAAAACGGCAGCAATAGGGGCAATGAAAGTCACGGAAGCAACTTCTAAACTCGCAGGGCGCTTGCGACGTACAACACAATCCCACTCAAAATCCCTAGCATTCTTAAAAACTCAAGGTAATACCGCGGTTGCGAACACCACGAAACGAATGGAAGAAGTAGAGAGTCGGATAGCAAAACTAGTGCAAAACGGGCACACGAGCACTGCGCGTTCGGATACCAATGATGGAATACACAGAATTGTGTCTCCGAGGAAAAGCCCGCCGTGCTCTAGCCCAATGACCGAGTGCGGAACTAACAATGCACACGCAGAAACAGCGAGTAATAGCTCCAATAATTATAGCCCACTTACGAGAGTGAATTCTGAGTGCCACTTCCACTGTGATACAGAGGTAGCACATCACAGTTATCAGCAAGATAGAACAGGACACTCAGCAGACGTGCAAGTATCGGAAACGAGTGACAACACCAGTGCGAGGATCAGACAGGATTTTGATCACAATCAATTCCTGTCGACACTAAAATTCCAGAATTTCAAAGAAAATGGAGGGTCGATGCATCCGAAGAGCTGGGTGATTCAGTTTACAAATTCATTACCGGCATCATGGCCAACCCAGGCAAAATTAGAATTCATGTGTGGACACATCGAAGGCCAAGCCGCGGAAAAGATGCGGGGTGTGGCAGTGACGTGTCGGACTTATCAGGAATTTGTTGGTGCATTTCTGCGGACCTATTGGTCAAAGGAAACGCAAGACAGGATTAAAGAGGAAATAATATTTTGTCCTGAACTGGAAGTGTCCGGGCATAGGAGCGCAACCAAAATTCTTGATGATTTACTCAAGAAGAATCAATTTTTAGATAGTCCATATAGCAACGGAGAAATCATTAAATTTTGCTTTTCCAAATTGCCAGTTAGGTACCAACAGACACTTGTCAGGAAGTGTGGATCTGAAATAGAAGCATTCAAGAGTCTATTGCGCGAACTCGAAGTAGTCTTTGATAAACAAGACGCAAAGGACAGGAAGAAGGGGCAAAGTAACAAATACCACGGGCCAGGAAGGGAAGACGACAACAGATCGCATAATCGCACTGGTCAGTTAGGAAACAAGGGTTACGGAAGTCAAGGTTAAGCTATTCAAGGTTATGGAAACCAAAGACACGGAAACCAGAACGTCAGGGAGCAGGGTCAATCTAGACAAGGAATCTGGTATAGGAGGAATAACGAACGGCAAAGCGACCATAATTGGAGAGAGCAAAACCAAGGACAACAGTGCAACCAGGAAATTGAAACTAGACCCGCAAATCCTAATGCACGTCAGAGGAGGGGGAACTTAACAAGGGATTGACGCCAGACCAGTGCGAACACAGGCCGCCGGAATTTCGCACGTAATCTCGGACCTGGCCAACTACGGATGATACATTACGAAGATTTATCAGAAATCCTGCTCGAGGAACATAAAGCAACTCCTCGACAAGATCGGCAGCCTCTCATCACAGTAGCAATAGCTGAAAAGAGTATGAATGCGATAATAGATAGTGGAAGCTACATAACAGCAATATCTGAGGCAGCATACAAGAGGTGCTCTCAGGAGCTGGACTGGCCTGTCCTATCGGTTAAGAAAACCAAAATGAAAGGGGCATTAGCGGGTAAACGTACGGAGGTCACCCAACAAACAAGACTGGAATTCTACTGCCAAGGACACAAAATAGAGTCTAACTTCTCGATCGTGCCAAATCTGGCGATCGACATGATAATAGGAACAGACTTCCTAAATGAACATGAAGCGATAGTTGATCTAGGACGAGGTGAAGTGGTTTTGAGGAAAGGGAATCCCGTCCACATTAAGTTCGACGACCAGCTGATCCCAGCTCAACTACCGTCTAACTGTGTACGGATAAACTATGCGTGTCTGAAAGACAGAAAGGAAGAACAGGTCGACGTGGCGGGTAGGGGAGAGGACACGGATGAGAATGAAGTCGGAATAATGGGAGAAATAAAGGAGAAGATAGGAGAAAAAGTGGAGGCAATAAAAAATATAAGGTGCGACCACCGCAAAGAACTTCATAAATTACTAGTAGAACATGCGGAGGTCTTCCTTCCCAAGACAGGATCAATAAAGAGCTTCCAATATGAATTTCGTGTACGTCCGCACGTCAGTTTCGTGTGCCACCCTATCCAATCCCCTTGGCATATCGACAGAAAGTAGCAGCTGAAATTACGCGAATGCTGAGTGAAGGAATAATAGAACCTACGGCTTCAGCCTATAATAACCCGTTAAGAGTAGTCGAGAAGGCAGATGGTAGTATTCGTTTAGTCTTGGACTCGTGACAAATTAATACCATAATAGAACCCGAAACAGACAGACCGGAACGATTAGAGGAACTCTTACAAAACTTCCATGGAATATCAATCTTCTCATCAGTTGATCTAAAATCGAGTTTCTGGCAGATCGAGCTCCATCCAAATTGCAGACAGTACACAGCCTTTTTAGCATTTGGAAGATCTTACCGGTTTCGTCGTCTACCATTTGGTCTGAACGTTTCATCTGCCGCATTCATTCGGGGGCTGGACGGCATACTAAGCGATAATTTGAAACGTCATGTCACCAGCTATGTGGACGATTTGCTGATCGAGGAGAAATCTTGGGGAGAGCACAATGCGGTCCTCGGTGAACTCCTTGCGACATTCAAGGAATACGGAGTGACTATCAATATCGAAAAATCGAATTTTGGGACGTCCTCTGTCAAATTTCTTGGACATATCATCACGGGTGAGGGCATTGCGCCAAATCCCGAAAAGATTGAAGCGATTGAAAAGTTTCTCATTCCTACGACAAAGAAGCAGTTAAGGGGGTTCTTGGGGATCATAAATTTTTACAACCGCTTTATACATGTCAAAACTCAGAGCAGTCCTAGGTTGCATCAACTTACAGGAAAGAAGATTCCTTGGGAATGGGATGAGGCGGCCGAATCCGAATGGAAAGCATTAAATTTCGCATTATTACAAGCACACATCCTATCACACCCTAATTTAGCAGAAGAGCTTTGCATAGTAACGGACAGTTCATACTCAGGTCTGGGTGTCATGGTGTTCCAAGACTATGTACATGAAGGAATCAGGGTGAGGAAGACAATTGCGTTTGGTAGCAGAGTACTAGCCAAGAGTGAGAGGAATTATTCAGTAACCGAGTTAGAGGCGCTGGCTATTGTATGGGCGTTTGAAAAATTCAGATACCTTCTGTTTGGTCGCAAGACGAGGGTCTACACAGACCACAAGGCACTCGAGTTCTTGATGACTGCAAAGCTTAATCACAGGCGGCTCATTAGGTGGGCATCATATCTACAGCAGTACAACTTTTCGATAGAATATATCCCCGGCAGTCAGAACATTATTGCAGACGCCTTATCACGGTCACCGATCGGATTTGAGCACAACATTGAAGAAGATCTGGAGGAAAATCACTACTGCCTTTTCTATACGCAGAAAGTGGCCTTTGAAAATTTTATTACCTGTAGTATGCAGGACATCAAGAAGGAGCAAGACAAGGACCCTGCGCTAGTGTTATTGAAACAGAAATGGGTAGACAGAAGACACGCCACCATCAGGCAGTTCTACCTCTTGCGGAAGGGCATAATTTTCCACCGAAATTATGCAAATGACACTGAATGGGGGGTATGCATCCCTGAACACCTAATAAACAAGGTTATATGGCATACTCACCTCAGCTATGGACACTTCGGACCACGCAAGTGCAATCTCAAGCTAAGGACCATGTGTTACTTTCGAAACATGGAGCGTCGAATTCGGAGGGTACTGTCGGTGTGTAAAGACTGCCAAAAGGCTAAGCACACCACTGTGAGCATGCAGGCACCATTATACCCAATCGTACCGACCAAATTAAGACAATTAGCAGCAACAGATTTGATGGGACCTTTGCCAAGAACAAGAAGAGGATATACTTACGTATTAGTGTTTGTTGAACTAACGTCCAAATTCGTTACCTTTACGCCACTGAAGAGGGCGACAGGACGAACTGTTTCACGAGCCCTAATCCGGGATTTCCTACCACAGGTTGGTCATGTGAGTAGAATTATTTCTGAAAACGGGCCACAGTTTAAGTCAAAAACATGGAAGGAGACGTTGCGTCGATGTAAAATTGATCCCATTTTTATATCTTCACACCATCCGAGCTCGAATGCTGCAGAACGGGTTATTAAAGAACTCGGAAACTTGTGCCGCTTGTACTGCAACAAACAGCACACGACATGGGATGTTTTCCTTAAAGACTTCCAGGAGGTGATCATTGAGGCACCCCATGGGATAACAAAATTGGCACCCATTACAGTACTGAAAAATCGGATTCCTAAGGACTTGATAACCGAGGTCGTAAACTTCCCACCAAGGCCGCGAACGCAGCACCAAGCCATAGTGTATTTGGCTCTCAAGAGGATACGGGCTGCAGCAGAGGTCAGGAAGAGACGTGCCGACAGGGGAGCCCGTCTACGACACTTCCAAATTGGACAAAAGGTGCTCGTTAAGTCTTTCCGACTTTCGAACAAACAAAAAGTGAAATGCCAAAAATTCTATTCTGTTTACAACGGCCCGTACCGTATAAGGAGAGCAGCTCACCACAATGCTTATGAATTAGAGACGCTGAAAGGAAAGAAGTCCATAGGACTCCACCACATCTCTCACATAAAGGAGTTCGTGGAATAGTAGTAGTGTAAGTGGGGTACATAGTAGAATGGGCAAATACATGAACCTTGCTATAGTAGTAGTGTAAGTGGTGTACATAGTAGAATAGGCAAATATATGAACCTCTCTTCGGGGAACAATAATCGTTGCATTAATAGATTAAGATTGTTAAAGTATTAACATGCTGCGTTTTCTCGCATAAGAATTTACTGCTGTTAACTTTTTTTGTCTATGTTCGGGATCTCCTCTGTCGTTGCGATAAGAGGCACTACCTTTCCATGAGCAATGTTTTTGTCCTTTCCTATCTGGTGTCCATGTTAAGGGATAAAGATGAGTGACGAGATGTCGCACAAACGGGCGCATACAAGAACGTGCTCTTACAAGCGTTCTGAGAAGTCGTGATACGCTCCATAGCGGCCACAACCAGTTCGTGAGACGTTCATACCAATGCTTGCAGGCACGCGTCAGTGCACTGCAAGATTGTGGTATATTGCGTGATTTCGAGGATGAATATGGGCAGTATAGTTTTTTTTTTGCAGAGCTGCGCCAGCATCGTTGTCTTGCAAGTCGGGGTGAACCTGTGAGCGTTTGACTCCAATGGTGCGCTACACGAGAGAAATGCGAGCATAAAGCCTACCATGCCAATGTGCTGGTTGGGGATTTAGCGTGCTGTTCGTGACTGTCACAGATGAATAACCAGGGACTTATACTTGGATATTCGTGACATAATGTGTAGCTGGCGTGTGTTGGGCGACTGAATCCTCAACAGGAACCAGTCCTGGCTTGGTCATATTACATTGCCTCTGGAAAGGTGTACTTTGATCGCGAAAACCGCATCGCATAGAGAAAGAAGTTGCAACTATAAATTTATTGTCGTGTATAGCCATGGCTAACCCAGTCTCTGGAGTTTCAGTGAGGCGTAATGAAAACTCGGAGGTCATGTCGTACGGCGCGCACATCACTGACGTCAATAGCGGCGAGCAGCGAGACATCTCAACGTAACAGGAATTATGTAAGAGTATTGTAAAAGGTAAACAAACAAACAAAACAAAAAGGTACGATATACTAGGATAAGTTAAACTGTAGGATTTAACATTACTAGATTAATATTGTGGGGGTTTTCTACCACAAGTGTTTGGCGCGCGCCTGTTGGGATGTTATTTTTCAGGTCATCAAATCTCAGTCCCAAGATGGAGGAACGACCGGCGAGCGAACGTAGAATAGTTGCTTGTTCTTTATAAGCTCAGTAAAACTTCGACCTGCATAATAACATAATTTATTCAAAAGACATAGAATGTAGATCGTTGGCAAATGGTAGTTAATTCTTGAGCATGTCTACTGTCGATCTATATAATTAATAGTAATATTAGTGCGGGCCCGCATATTTAGCTGTTCATCCAGTGTAGCGTCACACACCATGTACAGTAGTGAGACCAGTCTCTACACAAAGATCAAGATAAATTATTTCCATGTCTAAATTTGATACACTAAGATTTTGTTAAAATGATAGCCATAGATTAAGAACTATAAAAGTAAAATAAGAGTGTCTGAAATGACAGACCATCAATGTGTCATTATGTAAATTTATTATAACATAGAAGGTCATGGGAAAAAGTTAGGCATAAGATTTTTGTCAGAACTGTGCTGATGACGGGTATCGTGGCAATGCAGAGACCAGCCAGCGCAAAAACAAGAGGTCTTCGGCTACCTGCAAGAAGGTGAGCGTCCGGTCCTGCAAGCTGACAGTCACCGGGCTGTATACCTGCGGGATTAGGCGGGATCCTTGCCGGGCCACAAGCGAAAGTGAGGCTCGCCGTTGACACTGACACGCGACCCACACGCGACAGCCTGCTAGCTCTCCGGACGCGGCAGGCATTTGGAGGGATTCCCTGCGGCACACCACGTTGTCGTGAGTACACGAAGAAGATCACATATCGTGTCAGAACCTGCGCCTCATGTGCCTCAGGACAGAAAGGGACGCTATATACTCACCTGTTTGGGTTTTTACAACTCACTAGCATTAGCCGATCTGCATACACAAAGCAGTATCGTGACACACTAACAAATGAATGGTCTCATTTCTAACTTCTCCTCTCTATTAGAGAGCAGTTTTAGCAATTGTCGCTCCTAGTTCGATCCTGTATGGATGACCTCACACACTTGTGGAGTCACTCCACGTGCCATCATCCCTCATCGAACTGTAATATTGGGAAACGTAAAGTACTGTCCAGCGAGAGAAGAGACCTAGACTAGTGATGTATCCCAACAAGTAGACCTCAGAGACAATTAATCAACGTCAGGAGAGCCTATCACTGTGTCTTTCTACCATACTGCCGTGATCATATGCGTGGGTCTTGGTGCAATCTCAACAGAGTACTGCAGTTGCTCCAGCACACCCTATTGCCTTTGCAACAACGTAGCAACAATTCCCGACGTTTAGCCCTATGTGATGTCAGTACAGTGGAATTTGTGAAGTGCTTCGAATATTTCTAACAATGTGATTTAGTGCCTCATTCTCAGCACAGTCGTTAACTTTGTGCAATGTGCACACACAACTTGATGCCCCATGGACCTTGTTGTTTTTCTTAAATTTCTTTCTCTTGTGTTGTTTTTGTAATGTATGTTATACCTTGTATGTGTTTGCGTTTTACACTGCAATTCTTATTACAAATTACTGTATTGTTCTCCACTCCATGTTTTTTTTTTTGTATTTTGTATTTATTGGTGTGTGTATGCAAACAGTGTGCCTGAAGTCCGCATAAACTGAAGCAGGTACCACCACTGTCATTGTGAATGGACCATCAGTTCAGGGAACATTTTGTAAAGGCAACTTGATGCCCCATGAACCTTGTTTTTTTTCCTTAAATTTCTTTCTCTTGTGTTGTTTTTGTAATGTATGTTATACCTTGTATGTGTTTGTGTTTTACACTGCAATTCTTATTACAAATTACTGTATTGTTCTCCACACCAAGTTTTTTTTTTGTATTTTGTATTTATGGTTGTGTGTATGCAAACAGTGTGCCTGAAGTCCACATAAACTGAAGCAGATACCACCACTGTCATTGTGAATGGACCATCAGTTCAGGGTACATTTTGTAAAGGTTATTCTTGCTGCAGGGAGACAGAATGAATCGGAGGTTGTAATTAGATTCTGAAAGCTCACAAACAGATTGTTAACTTAAATAGTATCATGTGTGAGTGAGTTCAGGTTACTTTAAGGATTAAAATTGTTGTAACATCTTGGGCATTTAATTGCGGAGCACTCACACTCTGAGTGTAAAGAATTAATTGCTCCATATTTGGCTCACATGCCCGGGCCATATTTAGAGACTGAATGTCTGTGTGAATCGGTGTTTGGAAGGGGCTCCCTGGGTATGGATGTGTGATGTGAGTGTTAGTGTTCCATATTAAGAAGGTGAAGTTGGCTACATCATAAATAATCCTCCCTCTATGAGCTGCATTTTTCAGTTGCTGTGATTTTCTTTATAGAGTGCAGCATGTGCAGCCAGTTTGCGAGATTGTTCTTGGGCGATTGACTCACTACCTTGCTCCTAAGTCAGCCAACCGCTCACCAATTACAATCTAAAATGGCGTAGGGGCTATGAGAGGTGGCATGAGCCCCCTCTCATATTTCTATCTTACGATTTTCCTCTCTAATTGCATGCAGTGAAAAGTCGCTATTCCTTCACACGCGGAATTCCCACGCAGCATCTCTCGTCACCCGGGTGGTCCGGTGACAGGCGGGCACCGCTGATCTGGAAAGGGTTAAGCCGACGGGTGTGAGGAAGTCGAGTGAATGCTTTGCAGACGCCGACATTGTCAAAAGACACGTCCGGAGGGGTCTGAAGTAGCGGCTGGGCTAGAGGTTCCTTTACTTCGCAGAATCTTAGCGAAAACACTTTCTGGCAGGCTACCAGCGGGGCGCGGGAATGACTTGTGTACCCAGGCAGTTGTGGCGGGAAAATTCCCGCGCTTTCTGCAAAATAGTAACTGTGATTGGCTTGCTCAGGGCATAGCTCCGTGACGTAGCAAATTCAGCGCAGAAATTGGCGCCAAGAATCTCCATTGGTGGAATGGTAGTGCTCCAGCAAAGGAGTGGAATTTTCCGCCGGTTTTCGAGTTGCTGATTGGAACGTTTAACCACGGCCACTGTCGTGGGGGCGGGAATGTTGTGTGTTCGGCCTGTATGGGTGCTCGACGTAGTCGGCTCTCGCCTTGCGGTCGAGGACGTCGAAGCAACTAGCTATCACCTCCGGACGCCAGATCGTGTTCTGGCAGTTAAGAAGACAGTTTGGTAATGTATGTCCGCAGCACTGGCAGATAGGGCTTTTCCTAGGTGATAATCAGAGCTCAGCAGAGCGCGCCTGTTCGTCTTTTTCTAACTATGGTCTGTCTTGAGTAGCAGCAATTAATATTGGGTTAGCTGTGTGTCTCTCTTAAGATTTGAGGGGCAAGGAATTGGCTCCACATACCACTTCGTTTTAAACCTCACTATCTAGTTTAGGGACAACTTCACCTTCACAGCGTTTGTTTGAGTATCCAATTTGAGCCAATTTGATGTTTTATAAATGTTTTATGTGTTTTTGTTTATTATTTTGAGTTTAGTCTTAATAAATCATATTGTTATTTTGGACAGAACTTTCATTCTGTTAATCGGTAGAGCAACCCATCATTTCTCACTACGTTTATGAAACCTTCCTTTATTTAACTTATTTATCAAATTAAATTATTGCAGGTGCCAAACTCTTTTCAACTCCACTTGCAGGGTTGATTACAGTCAGTTAGCGTATATTTTTTAATCCTTGTGCAACAGCAAAAGTCGGAGTTAGAATAGGGGGGGCTTAGAGCATCATTTACATATGTAGATTCTAGAATTTAGTGTTAAATACACTGCTAGCCCCTGCACCTCGCAACGTGTAACCAGCGCCACCCCATACCATCACGCCGAGTGATACTCCAGTATGGCGATGACGAATACATGCTTCCAATGTGCATTCACAGCGATGTCGCCAAACACGGATGCGAGCATCATGATGCTGTAAACAGAACCTAGATTCATCCGAAAAAATGAAGTTTTGCCATTCGTGCACCCAGGTTCGTCGTTGAGTACACCATCGCATGTGCTCCTGTCTGTGATGCAGCATCAAGCGTAACCGCAGCCATGGTCTCCGAGCTTATAGTCCATGTGGCTGCAAATGTCGTCGAACTGTTCGTGCGGATGGTTGTTGTCATAAAAACATCCCCATCTTGCCGGCCGCAGTGGTCTCGCGGTTCTAGGCGCGCAGTCCGGAACCGTGCGACTGCTACGGTCGCAGGTTCGAATCCTGCCTCGGGCATGGATGTGTGTGATGTCCTTAGGTTAGTTAGGTTTAAGTAGTTCTAAGTTCTAGGGGACTGATGACCACAGCAGTTGAGTCCCATAGTGCTCAGAGCCATTTGAACCATCCCTATCTTTTGACTCGGGGATCGAGACGTGGCTGCACGATCCGTTTCAGCCATGCAGGTAAGATGCCTGTCATCTCTACTGCTAGTGATACAAGGCCGTTGGGATCCAGAACGGCATTCCGTATTACCCTCCTGAACCTACCGATTCCATATTCTGCTAACAGTCATTGGATCTCGACCAATGCGAGCAGCAACGTAGCGATACGATAAACCGCAATCGCGACAGGCTACAATCCGACCTTTTTCAAAGTCGTAAACGTGATGGTACGCATTTCTCCTCCTTACACGAGGCATCACAACAACGTTTCACCAGGCAACGCCGGTCAACTGCTGTTTGTGTATGAGAAATCGGTTGGAAACTTCCCTCATGTCAGCACGTTGTAGGTGTCGCCACCGGCGCCAATCTTGTGTGAATGCTCTGAAAAGCTAATCATTTGCATATCATAGCATCTTCTTCCTGTCGGTTAAATTTCGCGTCTGTAGCACGTTGTCCTCGTGGTGTAGCAATTTTAATGGCCGGTAGTGTAATTCTGTAAGGGTCTACGGATTGCGCGCAGCCGTACGGTACGTTAACACGCGCTCTCCAGCCTGCCTGTCTGGAATGCTGACAATTTTCTTGGTCAGTAGACGCTCCTCCGGCCGCACTGCGATGCGGAGTACGCCACTGGCCGCCATCCGGAGCGTGCAGTACTATCGAGCCCGGCCTCGGGCGCGAATACGTCTCTTTTCTTAGCCCACCATGGAGCCTTTCGATACAACAATAATTAGCCGCTGTTAGGATGTGAGACACAGTGGTGATAGGTACGCATAGTGTGCGTGTTTTATAATCTGCCATTGTTAATAAAACTGTTTAAGCTTACCTCTCGGTGTTCGCGTGTTGCCGATCCTCAAGGACCCACCGCTTACAAATCCTGACAAAATATTCGTGTGATCATCATCTAGGGTAGCCACACAGACAACCCAGTTGTAGAAGTAGTATCAGAAGTGGGATAATAATGGAAAATCTACAGTCCTGTAGAAGAGCAACACAACGTGAATTTTGAGCAGCAGCAACAGCAGCAGCAGCATGAACAACTTCCGACTAGGCAGAGACATCAAACGCTGGAATTCAGGTTGGTCTACTCCAGTTTGGCTAGAATACGGAAGGCAGTGATGGATTTTTATTCTACTTTTGAGTGATGCTTTGGCGTTAAATTAGACAAAATGTCGCAATCCAGTCAGAGTAACGTTGTCGATCTAAAACATGTTATCAATGAACTGCAAGAAGGACTTCGTCAGTAAAAAGCAGAAAGAAGCGAGCGTAACATTCTGAAAGACGTGGCAAATAATAATTCTTGCAGTACAGGTACAACTACAATCAGGAATTTTTCATTATTGCCATCAGTACCAGTGTTTAGAGGGAAATACAAAGATGATGTGAAGGTCTTTTTCGTAAACTTCAAGGTACCACCCTGTTAGCATCATTGACAGATTTCAATAAGCTAGTGGTTGCCAAATTAAAAATTCAGGGGAGCACAAGATTTCATTAGCGTAGAGCCTACTTGCGTGAAAACAGAAGATTACAATGAGTTTAGAACGATTGTTGCTCAGAGATTTAAACGTAAAAACTCTATCAGATTTTAGAGGGAGCAGCTTTACGGTTTGCGAATGCGACGAGACGAATCAATCGAGCAGTTTGCCGACAGAATTCGAAACATCGACGCTCAAACGTACGAGTAGGTAGAAGATGAAAATGAAAATCGTATTCAGTTGTTCGAAGTCGACCACAGAGCCTTGAACACATTCATTCATGGGTTGCACGGAGAGGAAGTAAGCAAATCTGTTAGATTGGCACGGTGTAAAACGTTTCAGGAAGCAGTAGAATCAGCTGTTGGTTTCGTTGAAGCACTAAGACGACCGAATGAGATGCAGAAACAAGAACTCAGAGTTTTCAACACAACAGTGCAATGCTACAGATGCAATAAGCTGGGTCACAACCATAAGGATTGTAAAGGGAATCGAATCTGCTATCATTGCGGGATGCAGGCTCATGTTTCGAGAGATTGTTGCAACAAGACGAAAGGTAATGCGAACACCAGACTAACTGCCAGATCTTTAAACGAGTACGGGGACGTACGAGCCACCACTCAGTTCGCCCCTTGCCAGAGACAGTGATTCCTGTTAGTTCCAGTGAAAATCGGATTGAAAATGACTTCGTGATAGGTGCTGTATGTCGTGGGAGAAACATCAAACTAATTATTGACACAGGAGCACAGACCTCATTAATGTGGTGTGGCATAGAAAAACGGGATAAATTGAAATCGCCGCTGTTAAAAGTGCGGTGATTAAAGGGAGGAATGCTACGTAACTATGGAGAAGTTGACGTAGAATTAATTCTTGGCTAAGACCAAGATGAAGGTGAAAATAAAGGCAAAGATAAACACACTGCAAAGGTGCAAGTAGTTTCAAATATCGAAACGCATTTGACAGTGTACTTGGATTTGATTTCTTGTCCGCTAACGAGGCAGAGATATTTGTCGCAGAAAGAAAGATCAGACTATACCGTAGCAATTGTAACCTAGGAAATCGTTCTTCAGATCATACTCAAAGCAGCAGCAATACTGACGTAGTGGGAATGGACCGCCCAAACGATGCATCAGTTCAAACCATCCAAGTCGATGTTCAAATTGATCAGCCTCAGCAATATCCCAAGGGAGCAGGAAAGACAATCTACGTTAAAGTTAAGTCACCCCGGCGCAAGGAAGGAAGTTTGTTATTAAATGAGCAATCCGAGATGTATTGTTATGTTGCTAGACGTGTAGGTGTCGTTACAATGGTGAGACAGAATGGCGCAAATGTCCTCGTTACAATAATGAATATGAGCAATGAGGATGTTGTTTTGACACGAGAAACTAACGTTGCTGAAGTGTCGAACGTAAGTAAATGTGACGTAATACAGATTCCAGATGAGGTAACAAATGCTGCAGTTATAAACACAGATTTCTGTAACAGTACCGCAAAATTGCAACGAGGAGACGAAGTTATTAATGAACTGCAAGATTTGGAAGAAGATTGAAGATTTAACAGCTAATGAACGGAAGATTTTAGCGCCTGTTTTGTTGGAGTATACATATTTATTCAGAAAACGTGCAAATTTACCTGTCACTCATTTAGTTCAGCATCGTATTCATACAGGGAATGCAGCCCCAATCACACAGAAACCTTACTGAATACCACTCAGTCAAAGAGAGTTGGTAGAAGACGTGGTTTAAGAACAATTAGAAGCCGGAATTATAAAACCAAGAGATCCTTGAGAGCCACTGTGGTGTTCGCCTGTTGTAACTGAAAAGAAGAAATCAATTTCTGGAGAACCACAGTTCCGTTTCTTGTGTTGATTATCGATCTTTGAATGCTGTGACCACACCCGATATTTACCTCTTACCAAATTTTGTGGAAACCTTGTATTACTTGGGCAGATGTCGAATTTCTTCAATATGTAATTTAAAAAGTGGTTATTACCAATTAACAGTGGATCCAGATGTTCAAGCAAAATTATTTGTAACTGCAACAGGGGGGACACAAGTATCTTCGTATGCCATTTGGGCTTCTCAATGCTCCAGCTACATTTCAACATTTTATGGATTCGGTTTTACGATGGCTCACTCCAGCACTAGCACTTGTTTACTTTGATGATGCAATATTTTTTGGTGAACACATGAAGCAGCATACTGAGAGACTACAAGCTGTTTTTGAGGTATAAGAAGCGCAAAACTTTGTTTATCAAAATGGTTCAAATGGTTCTGAGCACTATGGGACTTAACATCTGTGGTCATCAGTCCCCTAGAACTTAGAACTACCTAAACCTAACTAACCTAAGGACATCACACACATCCATGCCCAAGGCAGGATTCGAACCTGCGACCGTAGCAGTCGCGCGGTTCCGGACTGCGCGCCTAGAACCGCTAGACCCTTTGTTTATCAATAGATAAATGTGATTTTGCACAAAGTTAACTTTCTTGGCCATGTTATAACCAGTGAAGGTGTTCACCCTGATCCAAAATTAATTGAAGATGTAAAGAATTTTCCTTAACCACAGATTTTGAAAGAATTACAATCATTCTTGGGATTGTCAAATTTCGATAGATGATTTATAGCTGGATATGCGAATATAGCACGTCCAGTGATACAGCTACTGAAGAAAAGAGCCACATTTAATTGGTCAACAGAATGCAAAAAGGCAATGGAAGATCTTAAAACTGCTGTAGCCACAGCCTCAGTTTTAGCCTATCTGGATTTCAGTAAACCTTTTATTCTTTCAACAGATGCATCCAATTTTGCCTTAGGAGCAATCTTCTCTCAACAAGTTAAAGGTAATGAACATCCAATCTCATTTTCTTCCACATAATTAAACAAAGCAGAATGTAATTATACTACTACTGAGAAGGAGCTTTGTGTTTTGGTTTTTGGTGTAACACATAACAGATGTTTCTTAACAGGAAGAGAATTTACAGTTATTACAGATCATGTCACACTTAAATGGTTATTGAACTTCAGGGATCCAAGTTCCAGATTAACAAGATGGACATTAAGGCAGTGAGTTCAGCGACCTGGTGAACAACAGGTGAATGCTGATGCAATAAGTCGAAAAGTCAATGTTTGTGTTACAATAAGTAGACATGAAGAGTTAAAGGTAGCTCAAGAAGAAGATCCACAATGCAAATTATGGAAAAATGATCAACGTTTTGTCCAAACAGATGGATTATTGTACAAAATCACTAGTAAAGGAAACCACCTAGGTATTCTAGAAAGCATGAAAGAGCAAATCTTGAGAGAGCAACACGATTCTTTATTATCAGGACATTGAGGTAAAAAAGCAACAAACATAAAAATAGCTCAAATATTTTGGTGGCTGAGCTGCAAAGCTGACGATTTTGAGTCTGTTTCACAATGTGACTCTGTAACAGACGGAATAATGTAGGGAAATGTAGAGCACCATTGCAAGAACTGCCAGAGACAATTGAACCATTTGAACAAGTAGGACTACATGTCGTAGGACCGTTACCTAAGACTAAAGATGAAAACAAATATATATTAACAATGACAGATAATTTCTGTAGATACCTTCGCATGATATCAATACCTGATCAGAGCGCTGAGACTATAGCTAAGGTTTTTGTAAACGAATGGATTCTAAAGTTTGGCTCACCATTAAGTATAATTACTGATCACGGAACGAATTTTATGAGTGAGTTACTTAAACAGACTTGTAAGCTAATGCAAATAACACAGTTAAGGACTACACCAGCACACTCTGAAGGAAATGGAAGAGTCGAGTGAGTCTACAGAACAATTATTAAAATGGTTAGCAGTCAGGTAATTTTGCCTCTATTGTATCCTTTAACTAGAGGCGAATTGAAGAACTTGGTATCAAGAGCTATGGCAGAAGAGTCTTCATTGCAACAGTTGAGGGAGCTTGTGATCAACGAAAGGTTGACCAAGGGAGTTCGTAAACAGCTCGAGTGTCGCTATATTTGGCAGATACAGCAAAATAGGGAGGAGTTGCATCAATACATGGAAAGGGTTAAGACTGCCTGTTTAGTCTTGTTAGTCGACTTGCCAGAACTAGAGATAATTTCTGTTGTCCTGAGGGGAATAGAGTGGCGGATAAGTCACATTTTGTTTTTCGTGGTCGTCCCTCCACTTGGGAAGAACTTCGTGCCCTCATTGTAGCGACATCCGCGTTGCCACTCTCGGAAAATAGACACCATGAGGTTAAGGTTCACCCTGTGGGCATCACCGAGGAGAACTGTGGATTACAAACACCAGCTGAGTCTGCTAAAAGAGAATTGCGGCGTTGTTTCAGGTGTGGTGTAACAAGGCATTTAGTTCGTACTTGCGCTCATCCGTAGGCACCCAGAGTCAATAAATGACACCCGGCTGGGCAGCGACCTGGGGTCGAGCCTTTAAATCCTGTTGTGCCCGTGTCCTCAATCACCACCCCTACTGCCTTATATTTGTTCTCGAGTAGGTGGTGAACCTATTATGTGACCTTTTGGATTCAGGTAGCTCCTTTTCATTGTTGATCTTGGGTAGGTTTCTGGAATTTGGTTATCTTGGGAGACATAGCCCAGTCCCTTCCTCAGTGCAGAGATGTCGCGTTGCCAACAGGCAGGTGTTGCCTCTGCATGGTTGGGTTGGAGGAAGTATCTTGGTTTGGGATTTCTCATGGCCCAAGCCTTTGGCCTTGGTTAAGGAGCTGCCAGTGGATTTGATTTTGGGATGTGATTTTATCGGTAAAACTGGTCTTGTCTTGGATTATTCAGGGTACAGCTTTTCCGTTAAGTTCGTCTCTGGTCAGAAATGTGGTTTCTGTGATTGTACTAATCGTAAGGTGCATCGAGATGCGGGATTGCTGGCTGTTGATGCTAAGGATAGTGAGTATGATGTCACCCATCTTTCTTCCCAGCAGGCCTCTGAACTAAGGGATTTGTTGGAGAGGTTCCCAGAGCTTCTCTGTGATAGACTCAGGGTTACTAGTGTTCTTTACTTCCATGTTCATCTTTTTGACCATATTCCTGTCAGGCAGTTCCCATATCGCCTCTCACCGCCTAAGATGAAGATACTAAGGGAAAAGATGTCCAAAATTCTTAAGCAGGTAGTTGTTAGGCATTCTACATCCGTTTATGCCTCCCCTATATTCCTCATCCCTAAGGATCAGGGGGGCGGGGGTTTTGGCCTGTTGTTGACTACCGTCGCCTAAATAAGAAGGTTGTCCTCAAATCGGTTACTTTATCTGATCTTCTTTATTACTTGGTTTGCCGGGGCTAATTGGTTTACTGTGCTCGACCTGAATCAAGCCAGTTACCAGATTCCTTCAGCAGAAGAAAGTAAACACATTACAGCGTTCTGTACTGATTGTTTGGAATTCATAGGGTCCCCTTTGGTTTGGCTATTGACGCAGCCATCCTTAGTCGTTTGCTGGATAATATTCTTGGAGACTGTGTTTACAATTACCTGGACG
Source organism: Schistocerca piceifrons (assembly GCF_021461385.2). Taxonomy (NCBI): domain Eukaryota; kingdom Metazoa; phylum Arthropoda; class Insecta; order Orthoptera; family Acrididae; genus Schistocerca; species Schistocerca piceifrons. The sequence goes on along the minus strand of NC_060138.1, from coordinate 134,759,944 downwards.
ATTTGGTGATTTATAGTCGTTCGTTTCAAGAGCAGTTGGAACATATCCAGCAAGTTTTGTCTACCTTGCAGGGGACCGGTTTGACTGTTAAACCCAATAAGGTGACATTAGCCAGGCAGCAGGTATCCTTTATAGGTCACCTAGTATAAGGAGAGAGTATTTGCATCGATCAGGAGCAGACTAAGACTTTGAGAGCCCTTCTGCCGCCCATTTATAAGCGAGGAATTACCAAGTTCATAGGGCTGGTGAATTATTTTAGGCGTTTTGTCCATAATTTTGCTCAATTGGCGGCTCCTCTAAATGAAATGCGTCGACAATCAAGCCTTAAGCTGGGTGCTAGCCAGGCCACGTAAAACTGACCAAATCGCGAGGTGGGTGGTACGCATTTTGGCGTTTCAGTTCAAAGTTAAGCACATTAGAGGCACTGAGAATGTGCTCGCGAACATCCTCAGCCGTATGTTTACCGCACAACCATCTAGTGAGGGTGCACAAGAAGCTGCGGAAGGCAATCTTAGTTATGTCGTGTCTGGCGCTATTCCTCATATGTTTAGTGATATTTGCCAACCATCAGCATCAGGACCCCACTTGGGGACCGGTTAAGAAACGGCTTTCGGCGGGTGAGCATTTGAATGAATTCATTATCAGGAGAAGCATTTGGTGTAAAAGGGTGGGATGTACCAAGGGAGTTACGATCTGTCTACCAAGCACCCTAATACACGCAGTTTTCCATTATTTTCACAACTCAATGATTGGCGGGCATTTGGGAACCTATAAACCTTGCAGAAGATTAATGAGCATCTGACTTTTCCATCTATTGAACGAGACGTTGAAGAAATGGTGTCGTGTGGCAAAACCGAACAACGCTCTTCAGCGGGGTTCCTTAGTTCTGAGGCTGCGGTGGTCTTGCGGTTCTAGGCGCTCAGTCTGGAGTCGCGGGACTGCTACGGTCGCAGGTTCGAATCCTGCCTTGGGCATGGATGTGTGTGATGTCCTTAGGTTAGTTAGGTTTAATTAGTTCTAAGTTCTAGGGGACTGATGACCACAGATGTTAAGTCCCATAGTGCTCAGAGCCATTTGAATCATTTGAACCTTAGTTCTGAGCTTTAATCTAGCCCTATGGACGAACTCTATACTGATTATGTGGGGCCCTTACCTCGCACCAAAAGAGGCCATCGGTATGTATTAATTATTTTTGACGTGTTTTCGAGGTTTACCTGGCTTCTTTCGAGTTGTAATGTGATTGCTGCTACCACTTTTGCGCATTTAACTAACGTACATAGTGTTTTTGGGTCCCCTAAGCAAGTCGTTAGTGATAATGCACTGGCCTTTCTTTCAGTTCCCTTCAAGGCCTTCTGTTTTAAAAGCAGTGTTAAGCATGTAAGTACCACTCCGTATTATCTGCAGAGGTCCTTTGCGGAAAGAGTCAGTCATAACTTTAAATCCGCACTAATCATCTTCCAACAGAAGCCGTCAAGTAAGTAGGATTCTACTCTCCCTAGGGTTAGCTTTGCCTTCAATACCGCCAGTCATGAGGCTCTGAAGGCTACTCCGGTTCCCTTGATGTTTGCTTATCCTGTTAATCCCTCCCTTTCAAACTTATGGGAGATTCAAAACCTAATTCCTGCTGAGATCACTCCTCAGGTTGAAAAGGAAAACTGGAATCGTGCAAGGCACAATATTCTCAGAGCCAACAACATACAAGCTGGTCGTTATAGCCGTAATTGGCGAGCCTTCAGGGGTAAGCTGAGAGATCAGGTGTATGGCCGTAATTTTCCTGGGAGGGAGGTACGTGTTGGCAACATTGGTAATTTTACTCCCAGTTTTTTGGGTCCGTGTACGATTATGTGCATTTTCGGTCCAGTTAATCTTCTGATTAAGGACAACCATACTGGTAAGCAGTACTGGGTCCACGTCAGCCAAATTAAGTTTGGTTAGGCCACTAGTTGGGTCTCCTAACACTGCTCCCCCCATCCCTCTGGGTTTTTCCTTGAGAGGGGGAGGTTAAGCCTTGCTGCAGCTTCCATTGGTGCTGTTTTTAGGTTTCTCTCCTCTGTTGAAGGCCAGACCGCATCGTTTAGTTGACATGGTTGCGGTTGTTTGTATTCCTCTCGTGTTGAATGGCGCCACTTAGTTTCGCAAGCACTGCCTGTCTGCTAGTGACAGCAGTTGCGGCTATCGATTTGTAGTAACTGTAGCCCTAACTCTGGGGCGACGTCGTTGTTCTCCCTGGTCCTGTCAGTGGGCATCAGTGGGCTGTTCGGTTGGGGACTCCAGAGGAGCCAGGCCTGCACAGTACGAGAAAACGCCGGAACCGCTGGTGGCTCACATGGGCTGCTGGATCAAAGGCCAGTGGTCACGAGATTGCAATACCTCATTGTAAACTGGATCCTCCAAGCTTTAAGTTCATTTGGTGAGAGGTAAAGAGACCTCCACCATTCCCAGATGTTGCGATTCTCCAGTGTCTTGGGTTTGTGTTGCTGCTCATAGTGTTGCTGAGGCAAAGAACAGGGAATGGAATACATGGGAAGGGCGGATCTGATCAACTTTTCTGAGCACTATGGGACTTTACACCTGAGGTCATCAGTCCCCTAGAACTTAGAACTACTTAAACCTAGCTAGCCTAAGGACATTACACACATCCATGCCCGAGGCAGGATTCTAACCTGCAACCGTAGCAGTCGTGCGGTTCCAGACTGAAGCACCTAGAACTGCTCAGCCACCGCAGCTGGTGGTACCATGTATTAAAGGGATGTGCCCGCCTCATGTGTGCAGGACCCAAACGGGCACCTGTGTGTGGTTTGACAGCTGATCGTCAAGTCACTTCATGGGGTTGTCGGTAGCCTCATATGCGGTCCAGTGGATAGGGGGCAGCAAATGGTGTCTGCGTATGTTGTTTGCATGTTTGTTGCATTATTTTGTGAGTAAGTCTGTAGGCTGTGCTATGCATTATTTCCACAGTTTACAAGGACTGACTGTGTCTACTCATCAGTGTACCATATTATTTAGGAGGGGTTTCCATGTTTGAACTGAAATTATTTCAGTAAGTTAGGAGTTGTTTGCATGTCTGAAGAGCGTTATTGAGGAGTAGTTTACAGATCTGTGGGCTGTGTTGCGTGACCCCAAGCATGTCACAGCATGTGTTTTGTATCAGTGTGGTAAATTCTCCAGACCTAAATAAATGGTTCCAAAATAAATAAAGTACACTCCTTCCTTACTCGCTCCAGCAGCCCAGCACTGGCTGAGTCACTTTTGCTCCATTTTCTCCCTCCAGGCCACCATCTTGGATTATATGACAGGAGGGATGACAGCATCTTTGGGTGGCTGTACGGTGTCCTAGTTCAGTTGGACTCTCGATCTAGTGGTGGAGTCACTGTCTGCAAAATAAAGACTTATGTCCGGTAGAGGCAGAGTCCTTACTCTGCCATTTCTTCCATCTTCTTGGGTTATGTCACGGAATGGATGACAGCACACTCTGGTTGTGGTACTGTGTACTAGGCCCAGACCTTGTGGCGAACACACTGTTTCACGATATCTTGGATAATGGTACTCACATCATAGCGGCCATCTTGGGGTATGTCAAGATGAGAGCGCCCTCTGGTGGTGGTACTGTGTACTAGGTCAGTTTGAGCCCTGACCCCATGGTGACCACAATGTTTCCAACCATTTCCCCAAACATCTCGAATTATGTCACAGGAGGGATGACAGCACCCTCTAGTGGTGGTACTGTGTACTAGGTCAGATGGAGTCCAGACCCCTTAATGACCACACTGGACAATGGTAGTGTCTCTAATTGTTTAAATAAAACAGAGCATGCAAAATAATAAAGACTTATGTCCAGCACAGGTCAAGACCTATGCCCGCCAATCCATATGAGGAGGTTGCGGTTGGGTGACTTAGGTTAGTGGAGGTGACCTTTCTTTCCAGCCATTTTCTTAGGTTGGTAGAGATAGCCCAATTGACCTTTCTTTACCGCCAAAATTCAATCTTGGCACCAGTTCCTAGGTAGAGGTGTCAGTCGGATGACTTATGTTAGTGGAGGTAGCCCAAGTGACCTATCTTCTGCAATTTTCGTAGGTTTGTAGACACAAGTGTGGTATGATGCATTATCCTGTTGGAATTTGAACTTCCAGCCATTTTTCTGGGGGAAGGGAGGGGAGGGGGATTAGGTTACTGGACATAGCCCCATTGATCTACCTTCCCACCAAAATCCACCACCTTGGATGACGGCACAGCCGCCATCTTGGATGATGACATATGCAGTTGCCAAGTCTTCATGTCGCCATCTTGGATGACGTCATCGCTGCCATCTTGGAATCATCTGGCAGCAATGCAGGATGGCTCGGAACTGCCCTGGCCCCAATACTTGTGTGTAGTTTGGCATGTTATCACTGCCCTGATCTACTGACAACTTAAGCAAGATGCTTTGCAACAACAGGTTTACAATTACAAATCCAAAAATTATGGTTACAAATATGTAAATATTATCGTATGTAATATGTATGTGTTCTAGCAACAATATTTGATATCTGAATTATAAAGTAAGCCAACTTGATATAGTAGTTGATGTAACCACCACTAAGTAGCTATTTAACTGGACAAAACTAGTAACCAATGTATCGTTTTTTGCTGTCTTAGCAAATAAAAAGTTTTCCTAGGAAGGACAACAAAACTTTTTTTTTTTAAATACGGCTGTGTACATTCACATGCAGCATAGCTTTCAGTCTCTTGCAGCGTTAGCACTTCCCATTGAAATGCACAGCGTTATATTACGGAAACCCATATTTACTTCAGTATAGACATATGTATTGTCAGAAACTTCTTATCAGTATTTTAAATAGTTTCAGTATGATGCACTTAATCATTCATAAGTAGGTCAAGTGCATGAATTGCTCCTTATTGTTTGTATCAAATTACAGACTTGTTTATACCATGATTACTAATACCTGGCAAATTTTCGCAGAAACACGCACAATTGTGTCAGTGAAGTACTTGGAATGTATATCACATATTTTGAAATACGATAAAATCGTAACATTCAACCTCATGCATATACTACAGAAAACAGCAACACACAAATAGCAACAGAATAAGTTTCTGCTCGCAAAACAATGAAAATATCTGTTTTAGACAGTTTGCCCTACTATTAAAGAAAAACTATCGTGTGAAAATTGTCTCAAAGCAATTTTTGAGTGGAAAGAAAAATAATACAGCTCTCTGAAAATAACTGGGCTCTTTACTACATGAGCCAACAATTTTTTAAAGCATGTAGTTTTAAACAGCAGAATGTCTGATCTTCCCTTGGTATTTTCATACTGAGTTTCACATATTGTTTGCTCAGGAATATGAGCTTCTATAATGTACCATTTCTAAAATAATTTATGAATGAATACTTAAAGAACTGGTTTTCCTGTATATCCACTGATTAATGTCGTGCTTTTCATCACATTAACTCAACTGGACTTCGATCGGTTCTCCGTTGATAATATTTAGCTTATGACAGCACACTCAGCCTTGTCAGCCACAGTTTCATTACAGTTGACGAGCTGGAGATCGAAATTAATCTACGTTAAGTGCATTAAGTAGGATAGGAAGAGAACAGTTTTCTTATGTTGGGCTCGCAGTAAGGCGTTTGTCGCGGCTCCAACGGCCTCATAGAGTTGTTGTTGCTAGCACCAAGTGTTGAGAACTAGCTTTCTGCCTCATTCTTTCAGCACAGTTAAAGAACACTAAAGAACAGTTAAAGAACACAGTTATTAGCGGTTAATTCACTATCTTATGACATCACCAGGAGAAAAAATGAAAAGTAAATTAAGAAGTGTTTTTTAGTTTGTGGTGGGATAGAGTACATTTGCGTCTGTCATCGTGTTTTGGTTTTTCTCAGTGAGTGTTCATGCATTTGCAGTGAGACACTATAGTCTAAATTCGTTGTACCTATTTTGCAATGAATGTCTACAACTTGAAAAATGCTATCAGGCCTCTGCATTTTGTGGCTCAAGTATGTGGTCTGGCTCCAGCGACATTCGGCTGTCAGGCCTCTTCAGAACATAATATGTTCAATGCACGAGTGAGTAGATTGGCTACTGTAGGAATAGCATCTGTCTGGCTGATCTTCATTGCGGGTGCTGGCTCATACTGCACCTTCAGCGAGAAATGTTTACGGCCGAATCCTGGACAATCACCAGCGATTCAAGTTATTAATTTACTGATTTCGCACCTTAGTTGGCTTGAGCCGGCTGTGATGATGACCACATGTCTAATTTCTGCAAACAGATATGTGAGAGAAATTTTTCGACTTTTGGAACTGGTAGACGAATTGTTTGCCCAGTATGAGAGAAATTACTTCCGAAATCATTACAGTAAAACGAAGCTAATAGGGACTGTCTTGCTGGGTTCAGTTCTAATCTTTCTCTTCATACCTCTCGTGTTCTACATATACAATATTTTCAGTGAGGCTCGCGCGCCGAGCATCATTTTCTGTCTCCAAGCATACTCTATGGTTTGGCGATCGCAGTTCACCTGCATCGTTTTGGTAATACGAGACTGTTTGGGCACTATGAGTGTTCACCTCCTGAGAAGTGTGTGGCCGCGGATCCGCGAGGAAAACGATCTGGACGAGGCGGTGACGTGGCCCGGACTGACTGCAGCGCCTCTGGTGGCGGTCGGTCAACTGCGGCGGCTGCAGCGCGCCCGGCTGGCGCTGCACCGCTGCGGCCTGCTGTGTGGCCGCCACTTTGGACCAGCGCTGCTGCTCGCTGCCGGTAGCAACTTCGTCATCATCGTCACTTTGAGCTATGGGATGGTGATGACGCGAGCCAACAAGCAAAGCAGTCTGCTCCTGTCGTGGCTTTCCAGTTGGCTGCTGTTTGTGCTGGGGAATCTCCTCCTTACTTGCTGGGCGTGCTCTTCTGCATCCCATCGCGCTGTCAGAGTGACTCTATTATTGAACAAGGTCGTGATGCTGTTAAGACGGAGTGAAGCGTGTGACACTTTCCGGCTGGAAGTGGAACCACTACACTTCTCTGCTGCAGGTTTCTTCAACATCAGTTTGCCTCTCTTTATGTCTATTGTTAGTGCTGCCGTCACCTACCTGATAGTGTTTCTACAGATTCCACGTTAAAATGTGAACTAAACCATCAATGACACTCTACAACTCCAAGAAGTAATCTACAGCTAAGTTCACTGTGCACCACAGTAGACACCGACTTAAACGATCTGGCTGGTCAACTGATCCAGTGTAGGTGGAGCAGAGCTGGGTATATGATGTTCCATCGATCACTTAAGACATGGCACTGAAGTTGTATGTTCCCAGTCCATTGTATGGGATTAGTGCATTAGTAAGGGTCGACATAGAGTCCTAGCAGAACGGCAGAAAGAGCTGGATACACTCACTGGCCAAAATACTACTCACAGCCTTAAGAGAATCCACTGTTCGCTTTGTAGAACTGCAGATGGTGTAGGACTGCTACTATTTGCTCATGTGAAACGCCACCACTCAGTGGATGAAACAAGTAAAGTGGTATGTCTGCATGGTTTAATGGGTGTAAGTGCAGATATTTGTAATGGGGACTGAGAGTGACATACTGAACAAGAATACATTAGTGTTTACTTTATTTGTACACTAATAACTGTAGCTATTACAAGTTATATATTTTTATGTTGGCGCAGTACCTCCAAGTATATGTGGAAAGAACAAGCCATTATGCTTATTTTCCCAGGCAGCAGGTAAAATGTTGAAGTGTGCATGAATGGATGCAAAACTGTTTGGCTATCCTGAAAGTGGTAGTCTACTTAGTGGTACAGCTACAACCACACAGAAAACAAAGTATTCCATTACATGACATGTTTGTAGGATGACAGTTTGATGCAGAGATAAAGCAACCAACACATTGATGTGCATACAAGTTAAGATGCCACATATGAAAATATCTGCACTTGTACCTATTACACTCTGTATGTCAGCCAGTTGTATCGAATCACTGTAATAAGATGGGACGACTTCAAGAAGTGACGAGATGGCTGAAGGGAGCTATCGTGTATGGATATGTTTATGGCAACACTGTGAATGAAACTACCCTGTTTGTCGGTATATCAACATCAACTACACAATGTCTATACTCTGAATGGCGTGCAACTCATAGCTATGCAGCATGGTGTAAGAACAGTCATTGTGGAAATGTTTTAACTGCCAGGGACTTGAGACGACATGCCTCATGAAAGACATCTGGTTCGAAAAATGATAATAGTTGTTTCTGTCTATGCAGGAAGAAACAACTCAGTTTTCAAGAGAACTGCTTGCAAGGGGCCTTTGAAGCCCAGTATCTCGTGAAAGGTAATTACTCACAACGACATATAGAGCTGCACATCTTTGTTAGTCCAAACAATACAAAATCTGCACAATACCTCTCTGGGTTTGTGTACCAGTACTGCAGTCCACTGAGTTACGGTTTTGTCATATTTCAAATGGTAGAAGGCCCTTGATACACCAACAATCCTATGAGACATTTAACCTCTAGTGCAAGGACAGTGTAGTTCAGGGCCAGAGGTGGTTGGGTGATATTTTTAGGATGGTTCGCATACTACACCTTGGGCTGCTTCGTTCAGATTACTGTGAACATGAATCAGGCTGTTTATTTTCCAATTATCATTTAGTATGCTGAGGACATTCCCTTTTTCCAAGAGAACAACACTCATGTTCACAAAGCTATATGCATACCTACCCCACTGAAGAACATTCAGGCACTCACACACATCTCACTTGACCCACTAAATTACCCAACCTTAACTCCATAGAAAATGTCTGTATGAGGGTGAAACATAGGAACTAGCATTGCTGAAACTTGGTAGCTCCGTGGGATCATTCAATACTTCCCCTGGGTGCAATACAACTGTTGGAGTTTGTAGACTGTCTTGTTCACTCTCTATCAGCAGCTTTACGCAGAATTAGCGAAATGTCTCGTGCAGGTGACTAATTTTTGTCATACATATTTATAACGTTCTTATCTGTTACCATTCTACACATCTTAGCTGTTTTTCAGTGTGCATCCATAAATTTCTATCTAATTTCTACGCAGTTCTAGTATTTGAAGTACTGCTGTACAATTAATGGCGCATAGGCGTAGATGATACATTAATAAAATATACTTAGTGTTATGGAGACATACTGAGAAATAGCAGAGACTTGGATATGATTAACCTATCATCTACACTTGAGGTACAGGCTTGATTAACATCATTGGGCTCATCGTTAAGGTGCTGTTCCAGTATTGTAGAGCCACACGATACTGATGTGAGTTTTCAGGGAGGACAGCAGTGAGTCAGAGCTTGTATCAATGATGGAGACGTACTAGAGTAGTCCAGGCACTGCAGTATTTGTAGTGCCAGTGTGATGTAATGGATAGCACAACCACCTAGTAAGAGGAGACTTGGATTCCAATCACAGCTCTGATACTACTTTTCATTTATTGCTCTGACCTAAATCATCATTGTAGATAAAGTTGGCACTCCATATGTCTTAGGCATATCAAGTAACCCTAAGATACAGGCAGTATTAAGCCTAATTTGTTCATTGCTAAGTGTGTTGGAAATCAAATGCCAGTTTAGAAGGGGAATGGCAATGAGTTGGGCCCTGTATCGCTAAGGTAGACACACCTACTAGAGTAGTCCATGCAGCTGTAATATGTACAGTGACAGAGGGGCTTAACAGATAGTGCATCTCCTTAGTAAGCAGGAGACCTGGGTTCAAATTCTGGCGCTGTTACTAGTGTAAATTCCTTACTGTGGGCTACAGATTTTCCCTGCTGTACAATTGTTTGACTTGGCACAGTTTAGCTATTAAAAAGACCAATATATGCTAAACATTTTGCGATACATTTGACAAAGAGAAATGGTCATCCCAAAATACGCTAAGAATTATTTTAATCATCGCTTGTATTCAGTTTTACTGCATTACTTGCTTTGGATGCTAATCTCCGGGCCAAATTTTGATCGTTATAAAAATTTCTGCAGAAATACATTCTTCTCTAAGTTTATAAATCCTTTCCTAATTAATCATTTATTACATTCGTTTTACATTATCCTACAGGAATTCTATAACATCAGGCTATTATCCTACAACCACAAATAATTTTGTGTTATGCATTAAATAATAATAATAACACTAATAATGATTTGTTATAAATAATAATTGAAATGGTAGTAACAGTAATGAAATGCTCATTTGATTCACTTTTTCTTATGTCAACGACAAATTATATCTTATTGTTACCACTGTAACTGCAATAATTAATTCTGTTAGGATTAACAGTGTTCAATGACAATTAAAAACAAGTATTGATCTAATGATGACACTTTCTTTGATTCTTTCTTGGTTCTATATTATCCTAAGTCTTGGGAACAATTTTATTAGTATAATATTTCTCAGGATGATACTCGGTTTGTACATAAATGTGTTGTGACTGAGAAGTTTTGCAGTGAAATAGATGTGCTTTACACTTTTTCAACATCTTCTCTATGATTAATTCTCAAGCATAGCACACAAACATATAGGTACCCATTTCTGACCAATTACCTCTTCCACGAGACATTCTCATTTGGAAGTTAAACTTCATTAATATATTTCTCGAATAATTATATGTGAAACTTGTGGGTTAGAATTCCCATAAGTGGTGTACAGAAATTTGGTGCTGCTGATCTCCTACATAATCTCACTGGAACGTGTACAACAATGAACACTGTCGTGAAATAAGATTACAAGAGAACTTCGACAGAAGTAAAATAAGGACAGCGTGGTGTTGAGACCGGCAATAAATGAATCGTCGGTCTGGGGACCACAATAACAACAGCTACTCATACACAAAACATTGTGCAACAACACACACAATACTAATTTTCTTAACTAGCAGTGGCTCCTCCTTTATACAGTGGCCCCTCGTAAAGTAATTTATCAAACGGCAGTCTACGCAACAGGGACGTAGGTTCTGTCACTATCATCGATGTTGGTCTTACCAACAATTCATATTACTAAAACACTATCCCAGAACCCAATACTTGTCTCAGGTAGCGCACCTAGAGACTTCCAAGCACAACAAAATTTGATTTTCAGTAATTTGTGTATTTATTTTCCGAATTTAACAGTTCAGACTCCTGTCATGACCTACTAACTAAAAGGTATAATGTTATGTTAAAATTGTAACGCAACAAGACAGTACTACAGCCGGAAACTGAGTGGTTTTCTTGAGGCAGCGTAACTGATGGCACGCAAGTACGCAGAATATTTCATCCAGTATATAGGATTGTGAGCACTTGGCGACTTCCAACAAAATTTACACATAATTTCAAACCCTAAAGAGACGTTTTCACAGTGATACAGAGCCCCCCCTCCCAACGCATACAAGATGAGGAATGGGAAAAAGTTTATCACTTACTAAACTTTTGCTGTTCTTCCAGTCAAACTTCATTATCAAGCACGATGCTTTAATTTATTACTTCTTTACTAGAGACTCTATTCATAGCTGACTTTGCTGACAGTATCCGCACATAGCACTGACTGCAGCTGCAAAATTATATCGTTGTACAACCCGTGGTCCAAGACAAAACTTCATAAACATTGAGACGCGGGAGAAACTATCTTTTGTTTAAAACAGAAAGCAAATAACCGAGACTATATTTATCTGTTGTTTCGTAACGAGAGCACTTTGCGACTTCCAACAAACTTTAAACATAATATTAACGTTACACAAACTTTCTCTCGCTTACACGCTTATAGTCAAACCTTTAAGACGTTACCTCATTTGTAAAGTATTTCGCCGTTTGAAGCTGTTTTGTTCATGGGAATTCAGTTCTTCAAAACATCGTTGGTTTATTAAACGCGCCGTAGTGAGCCTTTTTAGCCATTTCTAACTTTGGCGATAAGAACCGGCCACAACGAAATCCGTCAGTGATATGTGTTCTTTTATTTAATACATCATGCAAAATGTATTTATAACTGAACCCCTCTAATTCTTGTTTGATCTTCCTTTTAAATTCTTAAAAAACAGATCTTGTGAAATCGAACCTATAAGTTTTCGTAATAGAGACTAAGCTTCTAATTACGTAAATAACCGACGTGATGTAATTTAACTCGCTCTTAACTGCAGCACTGTTTAAGTACTGTATCTTGCAGATTCGGCAACTCGTATGTTCGTTCCTGTGCCAAGACGGACGATGTGTTCTCACAAAAAAACAATATTCGTGACGGACACGGTTTCCAGAACCGCTAACGTTTGTCCTTTGTCAGTGGAATATCAGCGTTTGAGCTGTACGTAAAAGAAGATAAACGCTTTTACCTAATGCATTCTACGTGCTTTTAATTGATGTTGACCATGTAGAATACAACCGAAATCTACTTTATAATCAAGGTGATCAGAAATTATCCCTGAGTTCTCTACCAAAGCGTGATGATGATAAGAGGTCAAGTTTATGAATTTGGAACAAATGCAAATCACTCTTCACTTCACTTCCTACCTAAGTTCAGTCCTTACAACTTGGTTTCACCCTCAATATAGCAACACACAGTTTGTAGGCTGAAAGAGGACTGGTATTACCTGTTTGACAATCACTCTGCAGAGAAAGTCGTTTTACGAAGATTTCTGTCGCCAGCTCTCATGGAGCAACCGTATCGTTTAGTTGACATGGTTGCGGTTGTTTGTCTTCCTCTCGTGTTGAATGGCGCCACTTAGTTTCGCAAGCACTGCCTGTCTGCTAGTGACAGCAGTTGCGGCTATCGATTTGTAGTAACTGTAGCCCTAACTCTGGGGCGACGTCGTTGTTCTTCCTGGTCCTGTCAGTGGGCATCAGTGGGCTGTTCGGTTGGGGACTCCAGAGGAGCCAGGCCTGCACAGTACGAGAAAACGCCGGGACCGCTTGTGGCTCACATGGGCTGCAGGATCAAAGGCCAGTGGTCACGAGATTGCAATACCTCATTGTAAACTGGATCCTCCAAGCTTTAAGTTCATTTGGTGAGAGGTAAAGAGACCTCCACCATTCCCAGATGTTGCGATTCTCCAGTGTCTTGGGTTTGTGTTGCTGCTCATAGTGTTGCTGAGGCAAAGAACAGGGAATGGAATACATGGGAAGGGCGGATCTGATCAACTTTTCTGAGCACTATGGGACTTAACACCTGAGGTCATCAGTCCCCTAGAACTTAGAACTACTTAAACCTAGCTAGCCTAAGGACATTACACACATCCATGCCCGAGGCAGGATTCGAACCTGCAACCGTAGCAGTCGTGTGGTTCCGGACTGAAGCACCTAGAACTGCTCGGCCACCGCGGCTGGCGGTACCATGTATTAAAGGGATGTGCCCGCCTCATGTGTGCAGGACCCAAACGGGCACCTTTGTGTGGTTTGACAGCTGATCGTCAAGTCACTTCATGGGGTTGTCGGTAGCCTCCTATGCGGTCCAGTGGATAGGGGGCAGCAAATAGTGTCTGCGTATGTTGTTTGCATGTTTGTTGCATTACTTTGTGAGCAAGTCTGTAGGCTGTGCTATGCATTATTTCCACAGTTTACAAGGACTGACTGTGTCTACTCATCAGTGTACCATATTATTTAGGAGGGGTTTCCATGTTTGAACAGAAATTATTTCAGTAAGTTAGGAGTTGTTTACATGTCTGCAGAGCGTTATTGAGGAGTAGTTTACAGATCTGTGGGCTGTGTTGCGTGACCCCAAGCATGTCACAGCATGTGTTTTGTATCAGTGTGGTAAATTCTCCAGACCTAAATAAATGGTTCCAAAATAAATAAAGTACACTCCTTCCTTACTCGCTCCAGCAGCCCAGCACTGGCTGAGTCACTTTTGCTCCATTTTCTCCCTCCAGGCCACCATCTTGGATTATATGACAGGAGGGATGACAGCATCTTTGGGTGGCTGTACGGTGTCCTAGTTCAGTTGGACTCTCGATCTAGTGGTGGAGTCACTGTCTGCAAAATAAAGACTTATGTCTGGTAGAGGCAGAGTCCTTATTCTGCCATTTCTTCCATCTTCTTGGGTTATGTCACGGAATGGATGACAGCACACTCTGGTTGTGGTACTGTGTACTAGGCCCAGACCTTGTGGCGAACACACTGTTTCACGATATCTTGGATAATGGTACTCACATCATAGCGGCCATCTTGGGGTATGTCAAGATGAGAGCGCCCTCTGGTGGTGGTACTGTGTACTAGGTCAGTTTGAGCCCTGACCCCATGGTGACCACAATGTTTCCAACCATTTCCCCAAACATCTCGAATTATGTCACAGGAGGGATGACAGCACCCTCTAGTGGTGGTACTGTGTACTAGGTCAGATGGAGTCCAGACCCCTTAATGACCACACTGGACAATGGTAGTGTCTCTAATTGTTTAAATAAAACAGAGCATGCAAAATAATAAAGACTTATGTCCAGCACAGGTCAAGACCTATGCCCGCCAATCCATATGAGGAGGTTGCGGTTGGGTGACTTAGGTTAGTGGAGGTGACCTTTCTTTCCAGCCATTTTCTTAGGTTGGTAGAGATAGCCCAATTGACCTTTCTTTACCGCCAAAATTCAATCTTGGCACCAGTTCCTAGGTAGAGGTGTCAGTCGGATGACTTATGTTAGTGGCGGTAGCCCAAGTGACCTATCTTCTGCAATTTTCGTAGGTTTGTAGACACAAGTGTGGTATGATGCATTATCCTGTTGGAATTTGAACTTCCAGCCATTTTTCTGGGGGAAGGGAGGGGAGGGGTATTAGGTTACTGGACATAGCCCAATTGATCTACCTTCCCACCAAAATCCGCAACCTTGGATGACGGCACAGCCGCCATCTTGGATGATGACATGTGCAGTTGCCAAATCTTCATGTCGCCATCTTGGATGACGTCATCGCCCCCATCTTGGAATCATCTGGCAGCAATGCAGGATGGCTCGGAACTGCCCTGGCCCCAATACTTGTGTGTAGTTTGGCATGTTATCACTGCCCTGATCTACTGACAACTTAAGCAAGATGCTTTGCAACAACAGGTTTACAATTACAAATCCAAAAATTATGGTTACAAATATGTAAATATTATCGTATGTAATATGTATGTATTCTAGCAACAATATTTGATATCTGAATTATAAAGTAAGCCAACTTGATATAGTAGTTGATGTAACCACCACTAAGTAGCTATTGCTGTCTTAGCAAATAAAAAGTTTTCCTAGGAAGGACAACAAAACTTTTTTTTTTAAATACGGCTGTGTACATTCACATGCAGCATAGCTTTCAGTCTCTTGCAGCGTTAGCACTTCCCATTGAAATGCACAGCGTTATATTACGGAAACCCATGTTTACTTCAGTATAGACATATGTATTGTCAGAAACTTCTTATCAGTATTTTAAATAGTTTCAGTATGATGCACTTAATCATTCATAAGTAGGTCAAGTGCATGAATTGCTCCTTATTGTTTGTATCAAATTACAGACTTGTTTATACCATGATTACTAATACCTGGCAAATTTTCGCAGAAACACGCACAATTGTGTCAGTGAAGTACTTGGAATGTATATCACATATTTTGAAATACGATAAAATCGTAACATTCAACCTCATGCATATACTACAGAAAACAGCAACACACAAATAGCAACAGAATAAGTTTCTGCTCGCAAAACAATGAAAATATCTGTTTTAGACAGTTTGCCCTACTATTAAAGAAAAACTATCGTGTGAAAATTGTCTCAAAGCAATTTTTGAGTGGAAAGAAAAATAATACAGCTCTCTGAAAATAACTGGGCTCTTTACTACATGAGCCAACAATTTTTTAAAGCATGTAGTTTTAAATAGCAGAATGTCTGATCTTCCCTTGGTATTTTCATACTGAGTTTCACATATTGTTTGCTCAGGAATATGAGCTTCTATAATGTACCATTTCTAAAATAATTTATGAATGAATACTTAAAGAACTGGTTTTCCTGTATGTCCACTGATTAATGTCGTGCTTTTCATCACATTAACTCAACTGGACTTCGATCGGTTCTCCGTTGATAATATTTGGCTTATGACAGCACACTCAGCCTTGTCAGCCACAGTTTCATTACAGTTGACGAGCTGGAGATCGAAATTAATCTACGTTAAGTGCATTAAGTAGGATAGGAAGAGAACAGTTTTCTTATGTTGGGCTCGCACTAAGGCGTTTGTCGCGGCTCCAACGGCCTCATAGAGTTGTTGTTGCTAGCACCAAGTGTTGAGAACTAGCTTTCTGCCTCACTCTTTCAGCACAGTTAAAGAACACTAAAGAACAGTTAAAGAACACAGTTATTAGCGGTTAATTCACTATCTTATGACATCACCAGGAGAAAAAATGAAAAGTAAATTAAGAAGTGTTTTTTAGTTTGTGGTGGGATAGAGTACATTTGCGTCTGTCATCGTGTTTTGGTTTTTCTCAGTGAGTGTTCATGCATTTGCAGTGAGACACTATAGTCTAAATTCGTTGTACCTATTTTGCAATGAATGTCTACAACTTGAAAAATGCTATCAGGCCTCTGCATTTTGTGGCTCAAGTATGTGGTCTGGCTCCAGTGACATTCGGCTGTCAGGCCTCTTCAGAACATAATATGTTCAATGCACGAGTGAGTAGATTGGCTACTGTAGGAATAGCATCTGTCTGGCTGATCTTCATTGCGGGTGCTGGCTCATACTGCACCTTCAGCAAGAAATGTTTACGGCCGAATCCTGGACAATCACCAGCGATTCAAGTTATTAATTTACTGATTTCGCACCTTAGTTGGCTTGAGCCGGCTGTGATGATGACCACATGTCTAATTTCTGCAAACAGATATGTGAGAGGAATTTTTCGACTTTTGGAACTGGTAGACGAATTGTTTGCCCAGTATGAGAGAAATTACTTCCGAAATCATTACAGTAAAACGAAGCTAATAGGGACTGTCTTGCTGGGTTCAGTTCTAATCTTTCTCTTCATACCTCTCGTGTTCTATATATACAATATTTTCAGTGAGGCTCGCGCGCCGAGCATCATTTTCTGTCTCCAAGCATACTCTATGGTTTGGCGATCGCAGTTCACCTGCATCGTTTTGGTAATACGAGACCATCTGGGCACTATGAGTGTTCACCTCCTAAGAAGTGTGGGGCCGCGGATCCGCGAGGAAAACGATCTGGACGAGGCAGTGACGTGGCCGGGGTTGCCTGCAGCGCCTCTGGTGGCGGTCGGTCAACTGCGGCGACTGCAGCGCGCCCGGCTGGCGCTGCACCGCTGCGGCCTGCTGTGTGGCCGCCACTTCGGACCAGCGCTGCTGCTCGCTGCCGGTACCAACTTTGTCATCATCGTCACTTTGAGCTATGGGGTGGTGATGACGCGAGCCAACAAGCAAAGCAGTCTGCTCCTGTCGTGGCTTTCCAGTTGGCTGCTGTTTGTGCTGGGGAATCTCCTCCTTACTTGCTGGGCGTGCTCTTCTGCATCCCATCGCGCTGTCAGAGTGACTCTATTATTGAACAAGGTCGAGATGCTGTTAAGACGGAGTGAAGCTTGCGACACTTTCCGGCTGGAAGTGGAACCACTACACTTCTCTGCTGCAGGTTTCTTCAACATCAGTTTGCCTCTCTTTATGTCTATTGTTAGTGCTGCCGTCACCTACCTGATAGTGTTTCTACAGATTCCACGTTAAAATGTGAACTAAACCACCAGTGACACTCTACAACTCCAAGAAGTAATCTACAGCTAAGTTCACTGTGCACCGTAGTAGACATAGACTTAAACGATCTGGCTGGTCAACTGATGCAGTGTAGGTGGAGCAGAGCTGGATATATGTTGTTCCATCGACCACTTAAGTCATGGCACTGAAGTTGTAAGTTCCCAGTCCATTGTATGGAATTAATGCATTAGTAAGGGTCGACATAGATTCCTAGCAGAACGGCAGAAAGAGCTGGATACACTCACTGGCCAAAATACTACTCACAGCCTTAAGAGAATCCACTGTTCGCTTTGTAGAACTGCAGATGGTGTAGGACTGCTACTATTTGCTCATGTGAAACGCCACCACTCAGTGGATTAAACAAGAAAAGTGGTATGTCTGCATGGTTTAATGGGTGTAAGTGCAGATATTTCTAATGGTGACTGAGAGTGGCATACTGAACAAGAATACATTAGTGTTTACTTTATTTGTACACTAACAACTGTAGCTATTACATGTTATATATTTTTATGCTGGCGCAGTACCTCCAAGTATATGTGGAAAGAAGAAGCCATTATGCTTATTTTCCCAGGCAGCAGGTAAAATGTTGAAGTGTGCATGAATGGATGCAAAACTGTTTGGCTATCCTGAAAGTGGTAGTCTACTTAGTGGTACAGCTACAACCACACAGAAAACAAAGTATTCCATTACATGACATGTTTGTAGGATGGCAGTTTGATGCAGAGATAAAACAACCAACACATTGATGTGCATACAAGTTAAGATGCCACATATGAAAATATCTGCACTTGTACCTATTACACTCTCTGTGTCTGTCAGTTGTATCGAATCACTGTAATAAGATGGGACGACTTGGAGAAGTGACGGGATGGCTGAAGGGAGCTATCGTGTATGGACATGTTCATGGCAACACTGTGAATGAAACTGTCCTGTTTGTCAGCATATAAATGTCAACTACACAATGTGTATGAATGGCGTGCAACTCATAGCTATGCAGCATGGTGTAAGAACAGTCATTGTGGAAATGTTTTAACTGCCAGGGACTTGAGACGACATGCCTCATGAAAGACAGCTGGTTCGAAAAATGACAATAATGGCTTCTGGCTATGCAGGAAGAAACAACTCAGCCAGTTTTCAAGAGAACTGCTTGCAAGGGGCCTTTGAAGCCCAGTATCTCGCAAAAGGTCATTACGACATATAGAGCTGCACATCTTTGTTAGTCCAAACAATACAAAAACTGCACAATACCTCTCTGGGTTTGTATATCAGTACTGCAGTCCACTGAGTTACGGTTTTGTCATATTTCAAATGGTAGAAGGCCATTGGTACACCAACAATCCTATGAGACATTTAACCTCTAGTGCAAGGACAATGTAGTTCAGGGCCAGAGATGGTTGTGTGATATTTTTAGGATGGTTCGCATACTACACCTTGGGCTGCTTCATTCAGATTACTGTGAACATGAATCAGGCTGTTTATTTTCCAATTATCATTTAGTATGCTGAGGACATTCCCTTTTTCCAAGAGAACAACACTCATGTTCACAAAGCTATATGCATACCTACCCCACTGAAGAACATTCAGGCACTCTCACACATGTCAATTGACCCACTAAATTACCCAACCTTAACTCCATAGAAAATGTCTGTATGAGGGTGGAACATAGGAACTACCATTGCTGAAACTTGGTAGCTCCGTGGGATCATTGAATACTTCCCCTGGGTGCAATACAACTGTTGGCGTTTGTAGACTGTCTTGTTCACTCTCTATCAGCAGTTTTACACAGAATTAGCGAAATGTCTCGTGCAGGTGACTAATTTTTGTCATATATATTTATAACTTTCTTATCTGTTACCATTCTACACATCTTACCTGTTTTTCAGCGTGCATCCATAAATTTCTATCTAATTTCTACGCAGTTCTAGTATTTGAAGTACTGCTGTACAATTAATGGCGCATAGGCGTAGATGATACATTAATAAAATGTACTTAGTGTTATGGAGACATACTGAGGAGTAGCAGAGACTTGGATAAGACTAACCTATCACCTACACTTGAGGTACAGGCTTGATTAACATCGTTGGGCTCATCGTTAAGGTGCTGTTCCAGTATTGTAGAGCCACACAATACTGATGTGAGTTTACAGGGAGGACAGCAGTGAGTCAGAACTTGTATCAATGATGGAGACGTACTAGAGTAGTCCAGGCACTGCAGTATTTGTAGTGCCAGTGTGATGTAATGGATAGCACAACCACCTAGTAAGAGGAGACTTGGATTCCAATCACAGCTCTGATACTAGTTTTCATTTATTGCTTTGACCTACATCATCATTGTAGATAAAGTTGAGACTCCATATGTCTTAGGCATATCAAGTAACCCTAAGATACAGGCAGTATTAAGCCTAATTTGTTCATTGCTAAGTGTGTTGGAAATCAAATGCCAGTTTAGAAGGGGAATGGCAATGAGTTGGGCCCTGTATCGCTAAGGTAGACACACCTACTAGAGTAGTCCATGCAGCTGTAATATGTACAGTGACAGAGGGGCTTAACAGATAGTGCATCTCCTTAGTAAGCAGGAGACCTGGGTTCAAATTCTGGCGCTGTTACTAGTGTAAATTCCTTACTGTGGGCTACAGATTTTCCTTGCTGTACAATTGTTTGACTTGGCACAGTTTAGCTATTAAAAAGACCAATATATGCTAAACATTTTGCGATACATTTGACAAAGAGAAATGGTCATCCCAAAATACGCTAAGAATTATTTTAAACATCGCTTGTATTCAGTTTTACTCCATTACTTGCTTTGGATGCTAGTCTCCAGGCCAAATTTTGATCGTTAAAAAAATTTCTGCAGAAAAACATTCTTCTCTAAGTTTATAAATCCTGTCCTAATTAATCATTTATTACATTCTTTTTACATTATCCTACAGGAATACTATAACATCAGGCTATTATCCTAAAACCACAAATAATTTTGTGTTATACTTTAAATAATAATAATAACACTAATAATGGTTTAATTGTTATAAATAATAATTAAAATGGTAGTAACAGTAATGAAATGTTCTTTTGATTCACTTTTTCTTGTGTCAACGACAAATTATATCTTATTGTTACCACTGTAACTGCAATAATTACTTCTGTTAGGATTAACAGTGTTCACTGACAATTAAAAACAAGTATTGATGTTATGATGACACTTTCTTTGATTCTTTCTTGGTTCTATATTATCCTAAGTCTTGGGAACAATTTTATTAGTATAATATTTCTCAGGCTGATACTCGGTTTGTACATAAATGTGTTGTGTCTGAGAAATTTCGCAGTGCCTCGATGGGCATTTCGCAAGGCAAACTGGGACACGTTCTCCTCTGTTGCCACTGTTGAATCTCTCCCCCACGGTACCATTGATGTGGCGGTTGAAACACTGATTGCAGCGGTTGTTTCCGCCGCGGAACGTACCATTCCTCGTTCGTTAGGGTGCCCCCGGCGAAAGTCAGTGCCTTGGTGTTCTCCGGAAGTCGCTGAAGCCATTACAGAACGTCGGCGGGCTCTTCAGCGACATAAGCGGCACCCGTCTTTGGAGATCCTAATTTTTTTCAAACGTCTCCCTGCTCAGGCACGGCGGCTCATCAAAAGGCGGAAACAGGAGTGCTGGGAGAGGTACGTTTCCACTATTGGCTCCTGTACTTCACCCTCCCCGGTTTGGATGAAGATTCGGCGCATCATTGGATTGCAGCACTCTACAGGTGTCGCAGGGCTTATCATCAACGGGGCGGTATCCACCGATGCCGATGCAATCGCCGAGCATTTCGCTCAGCACAATGTTCGGACCTCTGCGTTGGGGAATTACCCGCCCCCGTTTCGCGCGCTCAAACGCCGGGAGGAAGGCAAACGGCTTTCCTTTGCTTCTCACCACCCTGAGGCGTATAACGCCCCATTTAGTTTGTGGGAACTCCAGAGCGCCCTGGCTCAGTGCCCCGATACAGCCTCTGGGCCAGATGGCATCCACAATCAGAAGCTCAAACACCTGTCCCCGGACTGTCAGTGGTGTGTTCTTGCCATCTTCAACCGCATATGGGGTGATGGTGTCTTTCAGTCGCAGTGGCGGGAGAGTACCGTCATTCCGGTGCTGACGCCTGGTAAGGACCCGCTTAATGTGGATAGCCATTGGCCCATCAGCTTGACAAATACTCTGTGCAAGCTATTGGAACGCATGGAGAGTCGACGGCTGTGTTGGCTGCTCGAGTCTCGGGGTCTTCTGGCTCCGTGCCAGAGCGGCTTCCGTCAGGGCCGTTCCACCGCCGATACTTTAGTCTTTCTTGAGTCTGCAATCCGCACTGCTTTTTCCAGGTGCCAACACCTCGTCTCCGTCTTTTTCGATCTCTCCAGAGCATATGACACGACGTGGCGGCACCATATTCTCGCCACGTTGCACGGGTGGGGTCTCCGGGGCTCTCTCCCCATTTTTATTCAGAATTTATCTATTCGGACATTCCGCGTTATAATTGGCACATCCCATAGTTCACTTCATATCCAGGAGAACGGCGTTCCACAGGGCTCTGTATTGAGCGTGCCCCTTTTCCTTGTGGCCATTAATGGCCTTGCAACAGCAGTAGGGTCGTCTGTCTCACCCACGTTATATGCTGACGATTTCTGCATCTTTTTCAGCTCCTCCACCATTAGTGTTGCAGAACGTAGGTTGCAGGGAGCCATACGCAAGGCGCAGGCGTGGGCCCTAGCCCATGGGTTTCAATTTTCTCCTGCGAAGACTTGTGTTATGCACTTCTGTTGGCGTCCTACTGTCCATCCCCACCCTGAGCTCTATCTTCAGGATGCCATGCTCAGGGTTGTTGACACTTACCGTTTTCTGGGATTGCTGTTCGATGCCCGGCTTACCTGGCTTCCACATATTCGTCAGCTCAAGCATCAGTGCTGGCAGCATCTGAATGCCCTCCGCTGCTTTAGCAACACCACTTAGGGTGCCGATCGTAACACGCTGCTGCAGCTCTACAAAGCCCTTGTGCTGTCCTGACTGGATTATGGGAGTGTGGTGTATGGCTCAGCGTCGCCCTCGGCGTTGCAACTGCTGGACCCCGTTCACCACTGTGGGGTTCGACAGGCGACAGGAGCATTCCACACCAACCCTGTTAATAGCCTCCTTGCTGAGGCTGGGGTTCCTCCACTTCGTATTCGGCGTCAACAACTTGTAACGGAACTGAAATGATGGTGGGCTGACAGTAATTTGGAGCCCGCGCGTCGGTAACGGGCGCGCTGGTGTGAGACTGCCAGGGAGTGCACCCTGATGCCATCTATTGGCGAAACTGGGAATTAGCGCTGCCTGTCAGACAATGCACTAAGCTCTCAGAGTCAAATGTATTCTTTTTCTTGGTAGTTATAAGTTATTACTGTATGATTTAATGTTATAAAGCGCTAGTAGTAAATTATTATGACTGGTATGAACTCCAGGGTAATAAATATAAATATTCTTAAATACTAAATGATTTCGGTGAAAAGGTGGTAGGGGAACGCCCCCACTCTTGGTGATATGAGCGTAGCTAGAGGTAGCTGGAGACACAGGGACTGAATAATGGAATGGCCTGGGGAGTGTTGACGTGACCGGACGTGCGTAACTGTGCTCACGCAAAAGTGATTGTGCAACAGCGAAGAGGCGAATATCGTCGCTGTTTGTGGAGTGGAACGCGACGAATGGTAGTCGAAGCCGTCTCTATGCCACTGGGGCTGATTGTAAGAGTTCCTGCGCCCAGATTTTATGGCGGACGTGCAGTAGCTTATACGAGTGCTACAGCTCGTAGTTCCAGCCGCCATTGAGGGCATGAGGCGTGAAGAGCTGCGTTAGCCACATGCATCTCACCACCAGCACCGACACGTCTACCCAAGGCAAGACTGCTTGCAATTGTTAAGTCGAACTTTGTATACATGTAAAAGGAGAATACCAGTTTTCTTTTATGCAAGTGCAGAGGACAGAATATAGTAATGAGTAAAATTACGATGCATGTTGTTCATTGTAAAGTGTAGTAACCTCAAATATAGTGTAGTGAAATCAGACTGAGGCCATCATCGCCTCTTTCATTTACAATTCTTTTGGTTGTAGAATACTTTAGCGTATAAGAATGTTGAAAAGAGCAATGGTCACACCAGAATAAGTCGCCTATTTATAGTTACTTAAATTTTTCTGAGTAACCTTTCAAGTAAAGTCACTTAACTAATTCTATAGCAATTGTCCAAAGAGTAATATCCCAAAATCATTAAATAAGTTGAAGGGTAGAAGTTTGTTAACCTAAGTTGCTTAAATTGTCTTGGTGGTAATTACCAAGCCAACTCACAGAAATTGAGAGTATTTGCTTTGTAGAATCACCTAGAATGATCAGAAATAGTAATATTCAGAATTAAGTTTAAATTCAACTCAAGCCGTTTCACTTGTAAATGAGCCAAAAAATTGATTTACTTTTTTGCTCCTTCAGAGCTGGCGACAGTAGTTATAAGTATTTTCAGGAGGATTCGACGGTAAGTCTGCTGCTCTCGTCGTGCTGATAGGATTATCCACTGCTGCTAGCAGTGGTGATTGGATACATAAGCTCACTACCAAGTTAAGTGGGTCAGGTAGACAGTGTTACCGTGTGAACTGTAGGGCACTGTAGGCCGTGGATCGAACCCGTTCAATCATCACAGCTCTTTGGGAAATAGTCCGGTTAGGAGTGTACTAATCATTAGGTAAATACTGGCGAGTAACGGTCAAAAATGTATACGCAAGTGAATTTAGCAAGGTCCATGTAGCACCTAATTAATGTGGTGTAATGGCGAGGGTAGGAGTGGAGTAAAAGTGAGCTGAGCTTGTGGCAGCTGTGCTGTCTTCAAAGATTAATAACGTGAATTCACTACTACCTCTTACCATTAGGGCTGAGCTATTTACGGTTAAAATACGTAGCAGTAAGCGCAAAGGCGTGACAGCTACAAGTCCGTATTGGCTTTATACATACGGAAGTAGGAAGCGGGTCATTCCGTCAGTGGAGGGGTTAAAACAACCGAGTCAGTTGAGAACATACCCCATTTACTGATGGAAAGATTCGGCAGTTCGGTCGCATGTGTCGACCGTGACAGGACTTACCAAGTTTGTAGAATAATGGCTGCAATAAAAGTGTTTTATATAAACTTGTAGTTTCAAGAAAATTTTAAATTGAAAATTCTGTTGTAGACTAATATACCACAATTGGTAAGTTCAAGACGACAACCTGCAAAGCAGCAAAAGGAAGTCCAATAGTAGGAGTTAAACAAGTAATACTTGGTTTAATAAACATTTCTATTAGGTACGAAATACAGCAGCATAAGATGGAGTCGAATAGTAGCAAGCAAGACGAAAACATTACAAGGTGAGACCCAGAGTTAGGGACCATAGATAATGTTGTAGGGTTGGAAAATCTTATAGATGGATCCACACCCACAAGACAGGAGGAACGGGAAGTGAAACCAAAGGTAGTGAAAAGTGAACCCAATGTATCTGTGGATGCAAGTCACAAGGGAGAGGATATGGAATTAACAAGTTTGTTAAATAGGATGATGGCGCAAATTCGAGAAGGGAATGCTAGTTTGAAAGCAGAAATGGCTAGTCATATATCAAAATTGGATGAAAACCTATCTGGTAAAATAAAAGCCAATTTAGATATTTTGAATACGCAAAGCCAGCGTATCACAGAGGTAAACAAATCAGTAAATAGCATTAGGGCTGAAATAACAAATGTTCAGAGAAAAGTCACAGAAATAGAGAAAAGATTTGATACCGAAATTCAGAGAATAGAGAAATCAGTGGAACCTTTGGTTAGTGAAAAATTAGAACCGATAATTGAAAGTAAATTACAGGTGATGGTACCAGTTGTAAAGAAAGAGATTGTTAAAGAAACGGCAGCTGATATTGAAACACTGCGCAATACCATGTTGAGTTTTGATGCATGTGTGCAGGAGCAGGAAAATACACTGCGTAATGAGATAAAATTGTTAAGTCAGCAAGTTCAGAATCAGACGTTTCTTAACTGTAGTGGTAACCCATTGGTAATGCAAAAATCGGAAATACTGAGTAGGGAGGAAAAATACGATCCTCAAAAGAAACAAGGTGGATGGCATCCAATGGATTTTATAAAAAATTGTGAACGTGTCTTACCAACAGACATGTCGGATAAAGAAAAAATTAATTTAGTAATAGACGCTTTAGCAGGTCATGCTAAACGTTGGGGATTGAATTTGGATATCGACAATTTGAAGTTTACAGACTTCAAAGAAAAGTTCCTTGAGGAATTCTGGAGCACACAACAGAGAGATAGGTTGTGGAGAGAATTCGTTGTCGCCAGAATGCCAGAACATGGGCGTGGGCTCATGAAAGAATACTGTGAAGGATGGTTCAAGCGTTTGGAGTATCTTAAAGATCGTAGATCAGAATCGGAGATAGTGTGGGAGTTGTGGAAAAAGGTACCTGACGATTCAAAGCGTTATGTAGGAGGCACTCATCGAACATTCGATGAATTTTTAGAAAAAATCGAGAATGAAGATAGGTGGCGTGAAACTAGAGAGTTTCGAGGTTTCAGAAATCAGAATGGAATAGTAAAAGGTGGTAGGAATGAACCGCAAATTAACATGATGAGAGGAAGAGGTCGAGGAGGTAACTCTCAGCGAGGGAGAGGACACTATCAGGGAAACGGGATGCATTATCAAAATCAGGAAAACTAAATACCGCGCAGGTCAAGGGCCTAACGCGCGCGGAAAGAAAGAAATGGCCCAAATATAGGGAAGATCGGAGTAGTCAGTACTATAGTAGGATAGTGCGTCGTTCGCCTGAAGAGCAGTTACATAAACGAAACTTTGCGAAGTATAATGCAGGGATACAAACAGAGGAGAGAGAGCAGAGAGGAATTATTAAGGGAAATGAAGTAGGAAAAGAATATCGGTCGGATGTGAAGGCTCACGTGAATGAAATAAGTACAATTCGAGGTCAGAGTGACGAATTGATGATGGAAGAGTCAGAGAAGGCGTTGTTTGTCAGTAGGGATGGCAACTGTGCAGAGAGGCAGCGGCAAGGTAGGAGTGATGTGACTTATGGTAAAAGGTTCGTACGAATAGTCGACGAATCGCATCGAGAAGTAATTAAAGAGGAAAGGGTGGATAAGAAAAAGGGGCATAGTGCAGAGACGCATGCCGATTCAGAAATTACCTCGTATGCAGAATATGTACATCAGCTCAAAAGCCAGCCAGCACAATTAGAAAGATCTTCCAATCAAGTGATTAGTTTGGACCCGAATATGACAGTGTCAGAGAGCCATACCGATTATGATGTGTACCTAGTGACAGCAAGAGTACATGACTGTGATGAAGATTCTTTTAGAGAAATTAGAGAAAGTGTATCTAACCAAGAGAAAGAGTGTTGTGATCCCTGTAGTACTGAAGCAAATGAGTTGAGTGAGACTGGAATTCCATTAGTAGGGGAAAATAATGAAAGTAAGAGTGGCGAATGCACTATCCAACAAAGGGAAAGTAGAGAAATGGATTATAACTTGCGAGAATTATTTGAATCCGAAGAAGGTCATATTTCTAAGGAGGAGGAATTATCGTCAGAATCATCAGAAAGCATCCAGGGAGAAAAAGAAGTAGAGGAAGTTTCCGATCCCGCAACCGAGAGTTCAGGCATGACAGATTCGAATGAGAACGAGATGGCATTAAAGAGCCTAGACGAAGGACTATTGGAAAAAGTGGTGAAAGAATTTAGGATGAAAAGGAGAAAGAAACCTCCAGATGGAATGGTCAGTATAAAAACCGGAAAAATAATATGGCAAGACTTGGCGGTGGAAAAGGATTTATTATGGGAAGATAAAGAAAGTATGAAAGAGGACAATAGGATGCAAACAATCCTGCTCATTAATGTATGTGGGTACGATTTATATGTATTGTTGGATACGGGTGCTCAAATAAGTGCTATTTCGCACGCATTTTTTGAGATGATCAAAGAGCAACGAGGAGTAGTCATGATGCCAGTAACAGGTGTTAAAGTGATAGGGGCGACAGGGAAATGTAGTAAACCTCTTAAACATCAAGTGATGATGGAATTTAAGATAAAAAACAAGCAATTTTCGAATGCATTTTTAGTAGTTCCAGAGCTCAGTGCCGAGATCATTTTAGGCATTGACTGGTTAATAAAACAGAAAGTAATTATAGATTGTGACAAGGGGATAATAGTTTGTAAAGTTGATGGTGCGGTATTAGAAATACCATTTGAATCATCTAGAGTAATGGAAGAGATCCAGCTGAGATGGATAGAATTTAGAGATGATCATGATTCAGGAATAGGTCAAAAATTCGATTGGTTTCTGGTGAGGCAGATAGTTGAAGATGGAAATAAGGAGACACTCCTTCGAAATGTAGTGGATAAAACGGAAGGACTATCTGATGCCCAAAGGGAGGATCTATGGCAAATTCTGAAAGAAAATCAGGAGGTATTTTCGGACAAACCGGGACGAGTGATAAATTATGAGTACTGCATGGAGGTAGAGGAGCATGAACCTTTCTTTAAACCACCATATAATGTACCCTTGTCTAAGAAAGAAGCAGTTCAAAAAGAAATAGATAAAATGGTTTCATGTGGGGTCATTGAACGGAGTTCTAGCCCATATAATAACCCATTGGTGATAGTAGGTAAGGAGGATGGAAGTGTACGAATAGTGATAGATGCTCGTACTCTGAATAAAGTAGTGAAGAGGGAGTTGGATCGTCCAGAGAACATAGATAATTTATTGCAGAAGTTTAATGGTGTAAAGTACATGACTAGTTTAGACCTAACTGCAGGATACTGGCAAATCCCATTAGTGAGGAGTCTAGGAAGTACACGGCATTTTTATTCAATGGCAAATGCTACCATTTCACGGTGGTACCATTTGGCCTAAATACTTCCGTTTCAGTGTTCATTCGGGCTTTAGACAAAATTTTAGGAAGTGAACTTAGTTCGCTAATCACGGTTTATGTAGATGATCTCTTAATTGCTACAAGGACATGGGAAGAGCACATGGAGTTATGCGGCAGGGTGTTCAAAGCTTTAATTAAAGGAGGAATGACCCTGAACCTGAAAAAATGCGAGTTTGTGAAGAAAGAAATAAAGTTTTTAGGTCACATAGTAACACCAGAGGGAATTGAAAAGGATCCTGATAAAGTCAAAGCAATAAGAAATTGTCCGGCTCCCAAGAATAAAAAACAACTAAAGTCGTTATAGGACCTTGTTCCTTTTATCATAAGTATGTGGATGATCAGGTGTTCAATAGCCCACATCTGAACAACCTACTTAAGAAGAACAGTGTCTATATATGGGCTGAGGAATGTGAAACAGCATTCAACCGGGTAAAAGACAATTTGAGTAAGAACATAAAGTTATGGCACCCTGACCTGTGTGAACCATTCCACATGGCAACAGATAGTTCAGATTATGGATTGGGAGTATCCATATTTCAGGAGGTAATGATAGATGGGGAAAAAACTCATAGACAAATAGCATTTGCGAGTAGAACCATGTCTAAGTATGAAAGAAACTATGCGGTTTCAGAGAAGGAGGCTTTAGCTATAGTATGGGGTTTTAGGAAATTTCAACTCTTCTTATGGGGACATAAGACTGTGGTCCATACAGACCACAAAGCTTTAATATTTTTGAAGGACTGCAGATTGTTACATAACAGGTTGACCAGATGGGCGCTGTTTTTACAACAATTTGATGTAGAAATCAAGTATGTTAAAGGGAAAGAACATGCAGTACCGGATGCTTTGTCGAGATTACCGGAAGGATGTGAGACACTAGAAAGTGTAAAGAATAGGGAAGATGTTTTTGAGGTGAATTACTTCAAAAAAGCGGAAGGAAGAGAAAAAATTAGGGAAATATGTCGGAATATGCGAAGATATCAAAGTGATGATGATGCACTCAGGTCGGTAAAGGTCAAGTTTGACAATCCGGACGCAACTAACATAAGGGCTTCATATAAAATACACAAAGGTGTACTGTATCTTCAAAGATTAAATAATCCAGAGAAGTGGAGAGTATGTTGGCCAGAACAACACACTGAAGTGCTGATAGATTATGTTCACTTGGCATATGGCCATTGTGGTGCACGGAAGTGTACCGATAAGTTAGATGAATGCATTACCTTTAACAACATGGCACGAAGGGTAGCACAGAGGATAAGATCTTGTGATCTATACCAAAAGGCGAAAGTAACAAATGCAACTAATCAAGGGCCCATGCAATCAATAAAACCTGATGAAGTATTAGAAATAGTAGCAGTAGATATCTATGGACCATTACCGAAAACCATGGGGGGTGTTGTGTACATATTTGTAGCAGTTGAACTTTTCTCAAAGTATATAAAGCTCTATCCCTTGAGAAAAGCTACTGCCAGAGCTGTGTATGATAAAATGGTGTGTGATTATTTTGTGAAAGTAGGGAAGCCAAAGAGAATACTATCAGATAATGGTGTTCAGTTTTGCTCAAAAATGTGGAAGGATGGGATAACTGAGAAACAGGTAGAAGTGGTACATATCTCAGCTTATCACCCATCAAGCAATCCGGCAGAAAGATATATGCTTGAGATAGGTCGGTTATTTAGGACGTACTGCCATAGCAACCACAAGAAGTGGGGCATGTATGTGAGTGAATTCGAAGAAATCATGAATTCATTAATAAACGAGAGCACTGGATTTACTCCAGAAGAAATCCTGAAAAAGACGAGAAGTAAAAGTCTAGTAGAAGACCTACTAGAATTTCCAGATAGAGTTGAATTAGATTATGATAGTAAAAAGAACTTAGTAAAAGACAAGATGAGAAAACAAGCAGATGCGAGAATTCGTCGTCATGACGAAAAAGTAAGGAATCCTAAATTCAAAATAGGTGATCTCGTTCTTGTAAAAACACATGAAAAGTCAAGTGAAATTAATAACGAGATCAGCAAATTTAAATATATATATAATGGACCATTTAAAATAGTGTCCATACCCAATGTGAATGCTTATTATTTAGAGTACCCATTAACAGGCAAACGCCTGGGAGTAAGAAACATAGTGGATCTCAAAAGGTATGAATCACGAATTCTACCAGATTGAAAATAAACATATAAATAAATATTAAAGTAAACCAATATGTAAATAGTTTTGTTTCTTTTGTTCTATGTGAAAGGTAAATGTTCACTAAAATATGTTGCAGTATTCTAATGAAACTTCTAGTTTAAGTAAAGACTAAACAGACTGGGAAAGACTGAGCTTCTAAGTAAGCCTTAATAGATGTGTAAATAAGTGTTGTGGAAGAGGTAGAAAAGTGAGGAGGTAAAGTGAAAAGGACGGGCTATAAAGTCATAGGCGCATAACGTGTGTTTTACTTGCCTGAGATAAAAGAAGTGTATTTAAAAATTTTGTAAAAAAGGATGTTTAAAGTGTACTGTGTTTAGAAGTAAGAAAATTGGAAAGAATGTATGTAAATCATTTATGTAATGTTTAGCAGGAAAGAAAGAATTGGTGTTTAATTTTAAATAAGTAATATAAGTACCGAGGTGTATCAGTAAGAAAGGGAAAACACTTGGTAAAAAGCTTAACGAAAATTTCAGATTCATTATTGGAGAGACTTCTTATTGAATTATCACTGTTAGATACTTCAATAAGAAGTGGGGCATGTGTAACGGAACTGAAATGATGGTGGGCTGACAGTAATTTGGAGCCCGCGCGTCGGAAACGGGCGCGCTGGTGTGAGACTGCCAGGGAGTGCACCCTGATGCCATCTATTGGCGAAACTGGGAATTAGCGCTGCCTGTCAGACAATGCACTAAGCTCTCGGAGTCAAATGTATTCTTTTTCTTGGTAATTATAAGTTATTACTGTATGATTTAATGTTATAAAGCGCTAGTGGTAAATTATTATGACTGGTATGAACTCCAGGGTAATAAATATAAATATTCTTAAATACTAAATGATTTCGGTGAAAAGGTGGTAGGGGAACGCCCCCACTCTTGGTGATACGAGCGTAGCTAGAGGTAGCTGGAGACACAGGGACTGAACAATGGAATGGCCTGGGGAGTGTTGACGTGACCGGACGTGTGTAACGGTGCTCACGCAAAAGTGATTGTGCAACAGCGAAGAGGCGAATATCGTCGCCGTTTGTGGAGTAGAACGCGACGAATGGTAGTCGAAGCCATCTCTATGCCACTGGGGCTGATTGTAAGAGTTCCTGCGCCCAGATTTTATGGCGGACGTGCAGTAGCTTATACGAGTGCTACAGCTCGTAGTTCCAGCCGCCATTGAGGGCATGAGGCGTGAAGAGCTGCGTTAGCCACATGCATCTCACCACCAGCACCGACACGTCTACCCAAGGCAAGACTGCTTGCAATTGTTAAGTCGAACTTTGTATACATGTAAAAGGAGAATACCAGTTTTCTTTTATGCAAGTGCAGAGGACAGAATATAGTAATGAGTAAAATTACGACGCATGTTGTTCATTGTAAAGTGTAGTAACCTCAAATATAGTGTAGTGAAATCAGACTGAGGCCACCATCGCCTCTTTCATTTACAATTCTTTTGGTTGTAGAATACTTTAGCGTATAAGAATGTTGAAAAGAGCAATGGTCACACCAGAATAAGTCGCCTATTTATAGTTACTTAAATTTTTCTGAGTAACCTTTCAAGTAAAGTCACTTAACTAATTCTATAGCAATTGTCCAAAGAGTAATATCCCAAAATCATTAAATAAGTTGAAGGGTAGAAGTTTGTTAACCTAAGTTGCTTAAATTGTCTTGGTGGTAATTACCAAGCCAACTCACACAAATTGAGAGAGTATTTGCTTTGTAGAATCACCTAGAATGATCAGAAATAGTAATATTCAGAATTAAGTTTAAATTCAAGCCGTTTCACTTGTAAACGAGCCAAAAAATTGATTTATTCTTTTGCTCCTTCAGAGCTGGCGACCGTAGTTATAAGTATTTTCAGGAGGATTCGACGGTAAGTCTGCTGCTCTCGTCGTGCTGATAGGATTATCCACTGCTGCTAGCAGTGGTGATTGGATACATAAGCTCACTACCAAGTTAAGTGGGTCAGGTAGGCAGTGTTACCGTGTGAACTGTAGGGCACTGTAGGCCGTGGATCGAACCCGTTCAATCATCACAACTCTTTGGGAAATAGTCCGGTTAGGAGTGTACTAATCATTAGGTAAATACTGGCGAGTAACGGTCAAAAATGTATACGCAAGTGAATTTAGCAAGGTCTATGTAGCACCTAATTAATGTGGTGCAATGGCGAGGGTAGGAGTGGAGTAAAAGTGAGCTGAGCTTGTGGCAGCTGTGCTGTCTTCAAAGTTTAATAACGTGAATTCACTACTACCTCTTACCATTAGGGCTGAGCTATTTACGGTTAAAATACGTAGCAGTAAGCGCAAAGGCGTGACAGCTACAAGTCCGTATTGGCTTTATACACTCCTGGAAATGGAAAAAAGAACACATTGACACCGGTGTGTCAGACCCACCATACTTGCTCCGGACACTGCGAGAGGGCTGTACAAGCAATGATCACACGCACGGCACAGCGGACACACCAGGAACCGCGGTGTTGGCCGTCGAATGGCGCTAGCTGCGCAGCATTTGTGCACCGCCGCCGTCAGTGTCAGCCAGTTTGCCGTGGCATACGGAGCTCCATCGCAGTCTTTAACACTGGTAGCATGCCGCGACAGCGTGGACGTGAACCGTATGTGCAGTTGACGGACTTTGAGCGAGGGCGTATAGTGGGCATGCGGGAGGCCGGGTGGACGTACCGCCGAATTGCTCAAAACGTGGGGCGTGAGGTCTCCACAGTACATCGATGTTGTCGCCAGTGGTCGGCGGAAGGTGCACGTGCCCGTCGACCTGGGACCGGACCGCAGCGACGCACGGATGCACGCCAAGACCGTAGGATCCTACGCAGTGCCGTAGGGGACCGCACCGCCACTTCCCAGCAAATTAGGGACACTGTTGCTCCTGGGGTATCGGCGAGGACCATTCGCAACCGTCTCCATGAAGCTGGGCTACGGTCCCGCACACCGTTAGGCCGACTTCCGCTCACGCCCCAACATCGTGCAGCCCGCCTCCAGTGGTGTCGCGACAGGCGTGAATGGAGGGACGAATGGAGACGTGTCGTCTTCAGCGATGAGAGTCGCTTCTGCCTTGGTGCCAATGATGGTCGTATGCGTGTTTGGCGCAGTGCAGGTGAGCGCCACAATCAGGACTGCATACGACCGAGGCACACAGGGCCAACACCCGGCATCATGGTGTGGGGAGCGATCTCCTACACTGGCCGTACACCACTGGTGATCGTCGAGGGGACACTGAATAGTGCACGGTACATCCAAACCGTCATCAAACCCATCGTTCTACCATTCCTAGACCGGCAAGGGAACTTGCTGTTCCAACAGGACAATGCACGTCCGCATGTATCCCGTGCCACCCAACATGCTCTAGAAGGTGTAAGTCAACTACCCTGGCCAGCAAGATCTCCGGATCTGTCCCCCATTGAGCATGTTTGGGACTGGATGAAGCGTCGTCTCACGCGGTCTGCACGTCCAGCACGAACGCTGGTCCAACTGAGGCGCCAGGTGGAAATGGCATGGCAAGCCGTTCCACAGGACTACATCCAGCATCTCTACGATCGTCTCCATGGGAGAATAGCAGCCTGCATTGCTGCGAAAGGTGGATATACACTGTACTAGTGCCGACATTGTGCATGCTCTGTTGCCTGTGCCTATGTGCCTGTGGTTCTGTCAGTGTGATCATGTGATGTATCTGACCCCAGGAATGTGTCAATAAAGTTTCCCCTTCCTGGGACAATGAATTCACGGTGTTCTTATTTCAATTTCCAGGAGTGTACATACGGAAGTAGGAAGCGGGTCATTCCGTCAGTGGAGGGGTTAAAACAACCGACTCAGTTGAGAACATATCCCATTTACTGATGGAAAGATTCGGCGGTTCGGTCGCAAACTGTTAGCCAACTTTGCTGCCCACGTTCGTTGTTCGCCCAGTCACCCTAACTACCGTCTTCTTTTCGCCGATGCGGCAGTCCATATCCCACACCGGCGGCCGCGATCAGGCCACGCAATTGGGATCCGTGTTTCGTCACTCCTTACTGACCTCGAGTGTTTGACTCTTCCATCTGCTTTCCATGTCCGCCCGCATACACCACCTTGGTGTATTCGTCGGCCGCAGCTTCGGCTGGAACTTTCCCGATGGCCAAAGGATTCAGTTCCTCCTGCAGTCTTGCGCCGCCAATTCCTTGCTCTCCTAGCCGCATTCCATGACTCGGAGGTTATCTATACAGATGGCTCGATGGTTGATTGCCGTGTGGGGTATACTTATGCTCATGCGGACTATGTAGACCAGCGCTCCTTGCCGGAAGGCTGCAGTGTTTACACCGCAGAGCTAACAGCCATTTTTCGTGCCCTTGAGCGTATTCATACCAGTACTGGCGAGTCTTTTGTCATTTGCAGTGACTCTCTCAGTAGTCTACAGGCTCTTGACCAGTGCTACCCACGCCATCCCATTGTTGGTGCCACCCAGGAGTCCGTTCATGCTCTCGAACAGCGTGGACGTTCTGTGGTGTTCCTATGGACCCCGGGACACGTTGGGATAGCGGGAAACGTACACGCCGACAAGTTAGCTAAAGAAGCCACGCGCAAACTGACGTTGAAGATCGGCCTCCCGGCAACTGATCTCCAATCGGTGTTACGCCGTCGGGTCTTTGGGATGTGGGCAGACGAATGGCGCACTCTGTCTGTACCCAACAAGCTGCGGCGTGTGATGGAGACCACGACTGTGTGGGGTTCCTCTATGCGGGCCTCTCGCAGGGATTCTGTTGTTCTCTGTAGGCTCTGCATTGGTCACTCTTGGCTGACGCATGGTCATCTGCTGCGTCGAGAGGACCCCCTCATTGTCGCTGTGGTGAAACCATGACGGTGGCCCATATATTGTTGGAATGTCCTCTTTTAACCGCCCTCAGGCAAACTTTTAACCTCCTGGGTGATTTATCATGTCTTTTAGCTGATGATGTCTCTATGGCAGATCGTGTTTTAGGTTTTCTTCGAGCGAGTGGCTTTTATAGGTCCCTCTAATTTTATTGTGTCACCTTCATTTGTGCTGTATCTTTTATTTTGTTTTGTGTTGTAATTCGACTCCATCCTAATCTTTTAGGCTGGAGGTTTTAACATGTTGCAGAGTGGCTGGCTCATCCTATTATTTTCGTGATCAGCCAGCCACAGTCCTCTGCTGTGCAGTTTTAATTCCTTCTGCCTTTCTTCTCTGTGTTGTTTTGTTGCTGTGCTCCGTTTTCCATGTTTCTTTATTATTGACCTTGGGGATTTTCTTCCCCTGGAATTTTTATCTTGTGCTTCGAATGACTAATGGATGGTTTCCCTGTGCTCTGTGTGTTTATGAAACAAGGGACTGATGACCTCTGCAGTTTGGTCCCTTTAATCCTCAAACCAACCAACCAACCATGCCCTTGAGCGTATTCGTACCAGCACTGGAGAGTCCTTTGTCATTTGCAGTGACTCGCTCAGTAGTCTGCAGGCTCTTGACCAGGGCTATCCACGCCATCCCATTGTTGGTGCCATCCAGGGGTCCATTCACGCTCTTGAACAGCGTGGTCGTTCGGTGGTGTTCATATGGACCCCGGGGGCACGTTGGGATCGCTGGAAACGAACTCGCCGACAAGTTAGCCAAAGAGGCTACCCGCAATCTGCCGTTGGAGATCGGCCTCCCGGCAACTGATCTCCGAACGGTTTTGCACTGTCGGGTCTTTGGGATGTGGGGAGATGAATGTCGCACTCTGTCTGCACCCAACAAGCTGCGGCAGGTAAAGGAGACCACGACTGTGTGTTGCTACTCCATGCGGCCCTCTCGCAGGGATTCTGTTGTTCTGTGTAGGCTCTGCATTGGCCACTCTTGGCTGACGCATGGTCATCTGCTGCGTTGAGAGGACCCCCCTCATTGTCGCTGTGGTGCGAATATGACGGTGGCCCATATATTGTTGAACTGTCCTCTTTTAATCGCCCTCAGGCGAACTTTTAATCTCCAGGGTGCTTTATCATCTCTTTTAGGTGACAATGTCTCTATGGCAGATCGGGTTTTAAGTTTTATTCGCGCAAGCGGCTTTTATATGTCCATTTAAATTTTTTTAACATCACCCTCTTTTGAGCTGTCTCTTTTCATTAGTTTTGTGTTGTGATTCGACTCCACCCTAATCGTTTAGGCTGGAGGTTTTAACGTGTTGCAGAGTGGCTGGCTCATCCTATTATTTTCGTGATCAGCCAGCCAGTCCTCTGCTGTGCATTTTTAATTCCTTCTGCCTTTGTTCTCTATGTTGTTTTTGTTGCTGCGCT
Organism: Schistocerca piceifrons; assembly: GCF_021461385.2. Taxonomy (NCBI): domain Eukaryota; kingdom Metazoa; phylum Arthropoda; class Insecta; order Orthoptera; family Acrididae; genus Schistocerca; species Schistocerca piceifrons. Next base: position 134,722,840 of record NC_060138.1, on the reverse strand, counting down.
CTGTTTTCCGTGTTGTCTTACAATGGACCATGGGGCTTTTCTTCCCCCGGAATTTTTCTTTTAGTGCTTCGCCTGACTGGTGGATAGTTTCACTGTGCTCTGTGTTTTTATGAAACAAGGGACTGATGACCTTTGTAGTTTGGTCCCTTTAACCTTTAACCCAACCAACCAACCTCAACCCAACCAACCAACCAACCCGAGTTCGTACCTTCTGAAAAGATTTGACTATACTCGTTAAAAGGAAATGAGTAGACTCCATGTGGGGGAAATCAGTGAAGATGCAGTGACAGGAAACCATATCATCGCAGTACCATTCAGAATTGATTATATCGTCTGGTATAGAGATATGCTCGGATAGCTTAATGGTTTGTTTTGTCCTACTGCTTAGGATTTCGCAAACAACGTAATTAAAAACAAAACGGCGACGCTCAGAGAGTGTGCTATTTACGTATAGACAGAACCTTTCAAAACAAAAAAAGTCCGCCAATAGAAACTGTGGTGTCAAAGCTACCATATCGATACAATGCATAACAAAATGAATTTTTTTAACATTGCCCTGGTTAAAAGACCAAAAATTAGGATTATAATCAGACTTTTTACTTTAGTAAGGTCTTCATAAAATTTTTCAGTTAATATAGGATTCTCACGGCGTCGCAGCTCGCCTGGGCAGCTCGATGTTGTGGTTTCGCTCGTGTTGCTCTCGTATGAACTGCAAAACGACTACCCCTTTCTATACGGCGCTGCCCACTGGACTCACGTGGGGACCTCACATGCGCCGACGCTCAAGGCGGACAAGTCATCTCGTGCCTCAGAGCACGACCGACCGATCCAACCGCTAATGACCGTTGCCTGAGCAACTCGAGCAGACTGGCGGCCTAACGCGCTGGCTCAGATGCATGAACTCAACCCCGACCGGGCGACCACTAGCTGAGTTCTGTTACTCGCGGAGTGGCACGACTCTCATTTCCTGGCTTTAAAGTTTGATCCAAACGATAGACATACTAGCACTCCGACGAGGCGGACACTAACTGCAGCACAAATGCAAACCAGAGACAGATCAGCAACTGGTGACGCGAGACTGACCTAGCCTCACTCCGACTGACCCCCATCGGAGGTTTTTATTTTCTTTATTGTCATTTTTCACCCCATACAATGTGGGCTGGCAGTGGATAAATCTACTCCGCTCTTCAGCCACAAGCATTACGATAATAGAGAAAATGAAGACAGAAAAGTAACAGATTGGTGGTTAAAAAGCGGTAGATACAATAATTAAAACCTAGAAGCCGTTCACACTCGAAGAAAAAAAAACACGAAAAACTGTCGGCACTGCGCACAAACACTGATGATTTAGATGGTACAAGTGAACAAAGGAGCGTGGTGGCGAAAAACACTAAATCACAAACACGATGGCACACACACGAGAAACTGATGGCCATGATCTCCACTTAACGTGTGTGAGTCCGGGGACCTGCCAGGAGGGGAAGAATGTGGTGGGGGAGGGAGAGGAGAGATGCCAATGGCAGAGGAGATGGTGGGAGGAATGAAGGTATGGGGGTAGGGGAAGCCCGGGGGAGGAGGGGGGAGAAAGGCAGGAGGGAGGGAAGGGGGAGAGAAGGGAGAGAGGGTGCCCATAGGAACAAACACAGGAAGTGGGAGGGGAGTATCAAAGTTGGTAGGAGGGGTAGGTGTAGGGGAGGAGGGCATCATCAGGGAAGGGGAGCTGGCGGAAGCCATCTTGGAAGAGGGTAAGGAGAGATGGAGAGTAGGTGGGACATGGAAATAAAGGAGCGGCAGTGGACAGGGTTGGGAGAGGATGTGAGAGACAAGCGGGTGAGGAGGATCGAGTTTCTGGTAGGTGTAAAGGATCCGTATCTGTTCGAGGAAGAGTAGGAGGTGGGGGAACGGAATAAGGTCATCCAGGATCCACGTGGGGGAGGGGAGACGGATGTGATAGGCAAGGCAAAGAGCATGGCGTTCGAGGATCTGAAGGGATTTTTAAAAGGTAAGAGGAGTGGAGATCCAGGCAGGGTGGATGTAGCAGAGGACAGGGTGGATGAGGGATCTATAGGTGTGGAGGATGGTGGAGGGGTCCAGACCCCATGTACAGCCAGAAAGGGGCTTGAGGAGACGGAGTTGTGAGTGTGCCTTGACTTGGATTTTCCGGAGGTCCAGGAGAGGCGACAGTCAAGGGTTGAAGTCAAGGTAAAGGGTGGGGGTGAGGGCAATAGGACTGCCATAGACAGTGACATAGAAGTCGTAGAGGCGGAAGGAAGGGGTGGTTTTGCCTACAATGATCGCCTGGGTTTTGGAAGGACTGACCTTAAGCAATCACTGGTTGCACCAAGTGGTGAACCAGTCAAGATGGGACGGGAGAAGGTGTTGGCAGCACTGCAGGGTGAGGGCGAGGGCAAGGAAGGTGGTGTCATCGGGATACTGGAGAAGGTGGATGGGGGTGAAGGTTGCGGTATGTCCGCCGTCTACAAAAGGTACAGAAGAGCGGAGAGCATGGAACCTTGGGTCACACCAGCGGAGGGGAAGAAGGTGTAGGAATCCGTGTTATGGATGGTGATGTAGGTAGGACGTTGGGAAAGATAGGACCCGATCAGATGAACGTAGTTAATAGGAAGGGCGAAGGTTTGGAGCTTGAAGAGGAGGCAGGAATGCCACAGACGGTCATAAGCTTGTTCGAGGTCAAGGGAGAGGAAGATAGTGGAGCGATGGGAATTAAGCTGTTTGGAGAGGAGATAAGTGAGGTGAAGGAGAAGGTCATTGGTAGAGAAGGACGGCCGAAAGCTACACTGGGTAACGGGAAGGAGGCGGTGCTGGCGGAAATGCTGGTGGATGCGTCGGGTAAGGATGGACTCCAGGACCTTGCTGAAGACCGAGGTAAGGCTGATGGGATGGTAGGAGGAGACAGCGGACGGCCGTTTGTCGGGTTTAAGGAACATCAGGATGCGAGAGGTTTTCCACAGTTTGGGGTAGTAGCTGGTGGACAGGACTACATTATAGAGCCTGGCCAGAGTGGAGAGGAAGGAGGCAGGGGCTTCACGAAGGTGGCGATAGGTGACGCGAATGTGACCAGGAGCCGTGTTATGTTTCATGCAGAGTGTAGCGATGAGACCCTGAGTAGTGATAGGGGCACTGAGTTCGGTGTGTGCAATGTTGTCCAAGTACTGGAAACCAGGGGCGAGGGGAGGGACATGTGTCAGTTCGATTGCAGACATCCAGGAAGAGGGAGTAATCGAACTGGGGATCATCGGGGATGGTAAAGACATTGGAGAGGTAGGAGGCAAAGTGATTGGCCTTACTAAGATTGTCAGGGAATGGTTGATCACCATGAAGGAGAGGGTAGTAGGGAGGGGGTTTAGATGCGGTAAGGTGGCGAAAGGCTGACCAGTACTTGGATGAGTTGATAGGAAGTGTAGCATTAAGACGGGTGCATGTCTGTCGCCAGTCCCGGCATTCCTTAGCTACGAGCAAGTTCCTGATGTGTCGTTGTAGATGCCGGTGGCGTCGTAGTGTGTCTGGGTCACGCGTGTGAAGGAAGGCACGGTAGAGACGGCGGGAGTCACGGAGAAGGAGGACGGCCTGTGGGGGTAAAGTAGGACAGTGGGGATGGATGCCAACAGAACGGATGTGGGCCTCCATGGCCTCAAACAAGATCTGCTGGAGAAAGGAGGCAGTACAGGTAATATCATCAGGGTGGTGATAGGTGAGGGAGTGGCTATCGACCTGGGTAGAGAGGATACCCTGGTAGACACTCTAGTCGGCACGGGAATAATCATGGATGTTTTTTGGGGGAGGGTCAGTATGAGGGTCAGGATGGGAGTGACGACCATCTGAAATGGTGAGGAGGACAGGGAGATGGTCACTACCAATGGGGTCCTGAATATCCACTGCTATGTGGCCAAGGAGGTTAGTGGAGGAGAGGATGACATCAGGAGTGGAGTTGGATTCAGGGTGGGTGTACTGGGAATTGGGGACGAGGTCGCCTTGGAGGGAGGAGAGGAGCCGATGCCAACGTCATAACTGGGTGGCGGAACAAGGTGGCGGAACAACTATGGATGTTGAGGTTGGCGGCGATCACATAGGAGGAGAAGGTACGGTCAGTGTGGGAGAGGAAGTCAAAAGGAATAGGGGCATTGGGGCGGACATAGATGGTGGTGCAGGTGATGGTAAGGCCAGGGAAGAAGAGACTAAGGATCAGGTGTTCTGCGGGGTCAGGAAGGAGAGGTTGGAGCCGAACAGGGATCTGGCGATGGTGACCAATGGCTACCCCGCCACACGCTATCGGAAGGGGATTATCGGGGTGGTGAAGGATGTAGGGCGAGGTGTGTACAGTGTGTTGGGGCTGAAGAAAGGTTTCATTGAAGAGGAAGGCATCCTCACGGTGGGTTGCGAGGGTGTGCAGGGAGAGGTTCTTGTTGGCAGGAAGGGAACGGATGTTATTGAATAAGATACGGTGCTGTAGCGCCATGACAGGGAATTAAACGAGGGTGTCGAGAGGGGAGAAGGTGAAATAGGACTGATTATGGGAGTAGGTGGCATACACGTTGAGATGGAAGATGGATCGGGCGGTGAGGGATATCTGCTGGAGGATGAAGGGGTGCTGGTAAGGGTGGACATTTTGGAGGATGATGGTGAGGAACCTGATGATGTTCTCAGCGGAAGGGGGGAAGAAGGGAATTGCCAGGAGGGGTGGGGGCGTCCAGAGGGCGGACGGAGACGGTGAGAGGAGTGGTTGGAGTTGGTTGGGACATACATAGGTGGGATGTGGGAGATTACAGGTGTTGCAGGAGGGAGGGGATTGTAGGTTGGGGTACTGCCAGAGGAAATGCACCTGTTTACAGTGCAGGCATACAAGAGCCTCGCGGCACTCAGATATAGTATGTGCGTTATAGCACAGACACTTTTGGCGGTGGAGGGATTGAGGAGGGGAACGGGAGGGGTCGACCTTGTAACATTGGTGGAAGAGGAGGGCACCCTCCTTCAGCAGATGGTCAATGGATGGGGTTTCTTCTGAGAAAACTCACGTAAGGCGGGTGGGGCTGACTGGGTTGAAGATGCGGCGGACTGCCCGTATATCCAATGAGAGGTACGCCTTGAGCTCCGCCAACACCTCCTCCTCTGTGATCGTCGGACTAAGCCGAGTGATCACGGCAGTGAGGGTCGGCAGGTGATTCGGGGGTTGGGATTGGCAGGAGGGGGACGAGGAAGGTGCAGGGGTGAGGGAGGCAGTGAAGGGTGAGGCTGGGTGAGGAGATGAGAACGGAGTCTCTTCAGGGAGTGAGGAGGGAGATGGGGGCTCCGGGAAAGTGTTGGCAGAAGAGGAGTGAGAGGTTCCGGGCCTCAAGGAGGGAAGGATCAGGATGAGAGAGGAGGTATTTGTAGGAGGAGGGGGAAGAGGAGGAGGAGGAGGAGGAGGAGCAGGAGGAGGAGGAGGAGGAGGAAGCAGGGCCAGGTAAGGAGACATGCATGGCATCCTGGGGGGGGGGGGGAAGGAGGACGGGGCAGGGCCTTTTTGGAAGCAGAGGAGGCAGGGGTGCCACTAGGGCGTTTGATGGCGACAGAAGGGTGAGAGGAGGCATGTTGGACAGGAGCAACTCGGAGGTGGCAGGAAGTGGCAGGTCCTGGCCTGGATGCTGGAGATGGCGCCAGAGGTGGGGATGGCGATGGTGAAGGTGACAGCAATGATGAAGATGACGGCGATGGTGAAGGCGAGGGCGAGAGCGGGGCGTGGGGCATGGCCCTCTGGGCCACGACCCTAGCAGGGGCTACAGTAATAGAGTGAAGGAGGGGAGGGAAAGGATCAGAGGTGGAGGCATAGGAGGAATAAGCTGGGGATAGGGTGGCAAAGAGCGGAAGCGAAGGGAGAGTGAGTAGTGAAGGGATGGAGTGGGGGGGGGGGGCGATTGGGCACACCACGTAATTGCGGTGGTGGCGGCGGAGGGAGAAGTATATACTACTGCGGTGGTGGTAGTAGTGGTAGTGGTGGTGGGGGTTGACATGACGACAAGGAGGAATAGAAACCGGACAGGACGAAAAGTACAGAAGAAAACAAGGGACCCATGAAGACAGACGGAGACGGACGAAGACTAATGGAACGCCGACTGGGGCGGGAGGCCTGTGGGAGGCGACCGCAGGCAGGAACGCTGGCTGGCTGGCTGGCTAGCTGGCAGGAACGCTGGCTGGCTGGCTGGCTGGAATGGTGGCTGGCTGGCAGGAACGCTCGCTGGCTGGCTGGCAGGAACGCTGCATCTGCTGCTGCTGTGGGCTGGACCACTGCTGCTGCTGCCGTGGGCTGGACCACCGCTGCTGCTGCTGCTGCTGTGGGCTGGACCACCGCTGCTGCTGCTGCTGCTGCCAGCTGCTGCTGGTTGGGTGGCTGGCTGGCTGGACTGCTGCTGGCTGGACTGCTGCTGGCTGGCTGGCTGGCTGGCCCTGCAAAAACCCTAACGCTTCGGTTAGAGGCGAATGCCGCTATTGAAGGGCGGTATTCATTATGAGGTACCGCCGGACAAGCTCAACGGAGCTGACAGCGCCCCTTAAATGCACGTGAACGGGCAACCTTCCCGGTTTCCCACCAGAGGGAGACACCAAAGCTGCGATTACCACAGCGGCGCCACCGCCAGAAACGGAGGGCGACTGCTTCACACTACGCACTGCGGCGCGCTCTTCAAAACAGCAATTTTTTACCACGGCTCAATGGTTACTAGAGTCTTGACGAAAAAGTACAGCATTTACTTTTTTATCAGTCTCTGTAGAAGAAAATCAGTTAAATTGCAAGAAAATAGTTTTTTTTCTTTTTAATAGCGATATCATTTGCTGTCTCATTTGAACGAGGAAACGGCAGAAGAATGTCCTACGCACAACCCACAAGTAATTTAAGTAACAGATAAGAATCCAGACAAAAAAAGCATCATTAGCACAAAAAGGGGTAGAGTAGCGTCTCTGGAAAAAAACACTTGCGAGAGACACGGCAGATATAAAGTCTGTCATCTGAAAAATTTCTTAGGCTAGAAATTTTATTTTATTAATTATCCACTCGTCACGTGAGGTGACACTTTTCTTATTGTATCTGAACTTAAGATGTTTAAAGGCATGATTAGGGAGCTCACGGCAAACTCGGTGTCGTGTCCTCTGGCCCTAAATTCTATTTGCCAAGGCCATTTCGTCCGAAGCTGTGACAGGAAATATATTACTTCCTTTTAATCGCAGTATATGAAATGACCGTTACGAGAAAATCGGAGAAATTCGTACGAAGATTTTGGGACGTTCTTCTCACTAAGCATTTGTCACTGGAACAGAACAGTGACACCTGAAGTACTCTTCTCTACACATCATAAGAAGGCTTGCCGGATACAGACGTAGATACAAAGGTTGCTTATACACTCCTGGAAATTGAAATAAGAACACCGTGAATTCAATGTCCCAGGAAGGGGAAACTTTATTGACACATTCCTGGGGTCAGATACATCACATGATCACATTGACAGAACCACAGGCACATAGACACAGGCAACAGAGCATGCACAATGTCGGCACTAGTACAGTGTATACCCACCTTTGGCAGCAATGCAGGCTGCTATTCTCCCATGGAGACGATCGTAGAGATGCTGGATGTAGTCCTGTGGAACGGCTTGCCATGCCATTTCCACCTGGCGCCTCAGTTGGACCAGCGTTCGTGCTGGGCGTGCAGACCGCGAGAGACGACGCTTCATCCAGTCCCAAACATGCTCAATGGGGGACAGATCCGGAGATCTTGCTGGCCAGGGTAGTTGACTTACACCTTCTAGAGCACGTTGGGTGGCACGGGATACATGCGGACGTGCATTGTCCTGTTGGAACAGCAAGTTCCCTTGCCGGTCTAGGAATGGTAGAACGATGGGTTCGATGACGGTTTGGATGTACCGTGCACTATTCAGTGTCCCCTCGACGATCACCAGTGGTGTACGGCCAGTGTAGGAGATCGCTCCCCACACCATGATGCCGGGTGTTGGCCCTGTGTGCCTCGGTCGTATGCAGTCCTGATTGTGGCGCTCACCTGCACGGCGCCAAACACGCATACGACCATCATTGGCACCAAGGCAGAAGCGACTCTCATCGCTGAAGACGACACGTCTCCATTCGTCCCTCCATTCACGCCTGTCGCGACACCACTGGAGGCGGGCTGCACGATGTTGGGGCGTGAGTGGAAGACGGCCTAACGGTGTGCGGGACCGTAGCCCAGCTTCATGGAGACGGTTGCGAATGGTCCTCGCCGATACCCCAGGAGCAACAGTGTCCCTAATTTGCTGGGAAGTGGGGGTGCGGTCCCCTACGGCACTGCGTAGCATCCTACGGTCTTGGCGTGCATCCGTGCGTCGCTGCGGTCCGGTCCCAGGTCGACGGGCACGTGCACCTTCCGCCGACCACTGGCGACAACATCGATGTACTGTGGAGACCTCACGCCCCACGTGTTGAGCAGTTCGGCGGTACGTCCACCCGGCCTCCCGCATGCCCACTATACGCCCTCGCTCAAAGTCCGTCAACTGCACATACGGTTCACGTCCACGCTGTCGCGGCATGCTACCAGTGTTAAAGACTGCGATGGAGCTCCGTATGCCACGGCAAACTGGCTGACACTGACGGCGGCGGTGCACAAATGCTGCGCAGCTAGCGCCATTCGACGGCCAACACCGCGGTTCCTGGTGTGTCCGCTGTGCCGTGCGTGTGATCATTGCTTGTACAGCCCTCTCGCAGTGTTCGGAGCAAGTATGGTGGGTCTGACACACCGGTGTCAATGTGTTCTTTTTTCCATTTCCAGGAGTGTATTATATTTCCTACGTTATTTCAGGGACCACTTTTAGCTCAGTACTCTTATATGATATAGCATATCAGGGTGGCTGCTCAAACTTGGAAAAAAAAAATTCTCTGTGAGTTTCAGATGTGAGGAGGAAGGTGGTGAGACGAAGCTTCTGATGAATTAACAACGAGTGGGGTCGAAGCAGCATACCACGGCAACGAGTTTTCTTTCTTCTCAGCTGAGCTATATGCCAGCCATTAGCAGCAGTTTAATAATTTTCTTGCAGCCTCTCGAGATTCTCGATGTTATTGACTTAGTGTTAGATAATTAAAACGCATGACGAAGCTGGTGTTACCCTACCAATTCGTCTCAGTAGTTCAATACTCCGTCTTTGGCTACAACATAAGAATTATGTTATGCAACACTTAATTCTTACCTTCCTAGCTGAAGAACTGAACAGTTTTGTGAACTCCAACGCACATCATTCATGTACTGATGATGGTGTGCAGTTTAGTGTTTCGTGACTTGTGGGGAGCGATGGCCATCCATGTCGTTGCATGCAGTAGGAAATAGGAACTTAGTTTAGGGTTTAACGTCCCATCGACAACTACGTCATCCGTTCGCATTTGAGGGAAATAAAGAAGGCAGTAGTTTTTGTAAACTTCGAAGCAACCATACCAGCATTTAGCCATTAAGGGAAATCAATAAAAACGTATATTTGAATCTGTAAAAGGAGATTTGAAACTCCATTTCCCGGTATACGACGCATCAAGTTTGTTCGGTTGCAAAACCCAAAGCGTTGTACGATGGCCGAAATATACAGACCGTGTGTTATATAGATCTAATAAATCACGAATAACAACCGTGATCTTTTAGAGGCTGCTTCGTTTGCATATATGTAAAGAGATTTGTGCATAGTTCGTGTAAAATTTATTAGTTACACAGCTGCAGACAGAGCGCTTGCTGACAGAACCATAAATTTCCATCTGTAATACGAATTCCGTATACACTCCTGGAAATGGAAAAAAGAACACATTGACACCGGTGTGTCAGACCCACCATACTTGCGCCGGACACTGCGAGAGGGCTGTACAAGCAATGATCACACGCACGGCACAGCGGACACACCAGGAACCGCGGTGTTGGCCGTCGAATGGCGCTAGCTGCGCAGCATTTGTGCACCGCCGCCGTCAGTGTCAGCCAGTTTGCCGTGGCATACGGAGTTCCATCGCAGTCTTTAACACTGGTAGCATGCCGCGACAGCGTGGACGTGAACCGTATGTGCAGTTGACGGACTTTGAGCGAGGGCGTATAGTGGGCATGCGGGAGGCCGGGTGGACGTACCGCCGAATTGCTCAACACGTGGGGCGTGAGGTCTCCACAGTACATCGATGTTGTCGCCAGTGGTCGGCGGAAGGTGCACGTGCCCGTCGACCTGGGACCGGACCGCAGCGACGCTCGGATGCACGCCAAGACCGTAGGATCCTACGCAGTGCCGTAGGGGACCGCACCGCCACTTCCCAGCAAATTAGGGACACTGTTGCTCCTGGGGTATCGGCGATGACCATTCGCAACCGTCTCCATGAAGCTGAGCTACGGTCCCGCACACCGTTAGGCCGTCTTCCGCTCACGCCCCAACATCGTGCAGCCCGCCTCCAGTGGTGTCGCGACAGGCGTGAATGGAGGGACGAATGGAGACGTGTCGTCTTCAGCGATGAGAGTCGCTTCTGCCTTGGTGCCAATGATGGTCGTATGCGTGTTTGGCGCCGTGCAGGTGAGCGCCACAATCAGGACTGCATACGACCGAGGCACACAGGGCCAACACCCGGCATCATGGTGTGGGGAGCGATCTCTTACACTGGCCGTACACCACTGGTGATCGTCGAGGGGACACTGAATAGTGCACGGTACATCCAAACCGTCATCGAACCCATCGTTCTACCATTCCTAGACTGGCAAGGGAACTTGCTGTTCCAACAGGACAATGCACGTCCGCATATATCCCGTGCCACCCAACGTGCTCTAGAAGGTGTAAGTCAACTACCCTGGCCAGCAAGATCTCCGGATCTGTCCCCCATTGAGCATGTTTGGGACTGGATGAAGCGTCGTCTCACGCGGTCTGCACGTCCAGCACGAACGCTGGTCCAACTGAGGCGCCAGGTGGAAATGGCATGGCAAGCCGTTCCACAGGACTACATCCAGCATCTCTACGATCGTCTCCATGGGAGAATAGCAGCCTGCATTGCTGCGAAAGGTGGATATACACTGTACTACTGCCGACATTGTGCATGCTCTGTTGCCTGTGTCTATGTGCCTATGGTTCTGTCAGTGTGATCATGTGATGTATCTGAACCCAGGAATGTGTCAATAAAGTATCCCCTTCCTGGGACAATGAATTCACGGTGTTCTTATTTCAATTTCCAGGAGTGTATGTTTGTTGCTTTTACACAGTATTCGAAACAAACGCTGTAAACGCCGCAGTGTCTATCCTAGGTCGTCCGTTTGCTGACACAGTACAGCGACCGAGGGGGCTTAGTGAATTGGAATTTGAGAGGACGGCAGTCGAAATATCAATCTGCCCATCCACCTTCAGGTTTTCTATGATTTTCGTGGGGCGCTTAAAGCGAAGGCTGGATTGTTCGTTTTGAAAATTTTATTCCGTCTATGACGTCATCATCAATAGAACGTTAAACTAGACTTTATTTTATTTATTTATTTATTTACTTCGAGGATGGCCAATTTGCGATCTTGAATCATCCTTCAGTCCTTTTCCTTCACACAGTAATTCATCAATATGTGCTCTATCAAGGTGTTAAATAATAAATACGTCCGAAGAACTTGTGCATACAGAGTGTTCCAGGAGGAATGTCCATATTCAGGGATATCTCAGGAACGATCATTCGAAGAAAAAAAAAATCTAGTAAACACGGGCTGAAGAATGCGTTCCTTAAGAGTTAGCCCTATGAGTACTTGTTCATTTTTCGCTGCTGTGAAACATCTCTCTTCTACGAAACTAGGTCATACGTCTTAAGGCATGCGCTTTAGAGCTCGTATTTACTGGTCGATATTTTCTTCATTGGTCCATACCACCTTCTCTCAAAATAGAGAAAGAAAGGAGCTTACAGTGATAGACTTCTTTTTTAAGAGTATTGAAGATGAAAAAATACTCATAACTCTGAAGGTATGCATTTTTCAGCGCATCTTTACTAGATTTTTTTTTTTTTTTTTTTTTTTTTTTGCTTCGAGTGATCGTTCGCCTGAGTACTGACCAATTCTCATGAGGCGGCCTGTACATGCATATCGAAAACATAAGTTCTGTATTTGTTTTCCCCTCTATTTTGGTGTTGTATCCACAATATCAGGATACGCTGTTGCTTGGTGTGTGCCCTGCTCTCAGTAAACGTGCGGACAGCACCAGGAGCTCCACTTTTCCGCACTCTGAATAGCGCCACACCGCAGCAGCACGCCCGTGCAGCGGTCCCTAAGGCCAGGCCGTCTCGGCACTTAGGCTTCAGTGAGGTTATACTGGAAGATTGCTTGAAAGACTCGAAGGGAACATAGAAATTGGCGACTGTAACAACGCATATTCTAAATGTTTTACTTCTGGTGGTTAATAAAGCAGCTGTAAGGGCTTAAGACGTGCACGCAGCGACGCGTGCGCCCACGCGTGCGTAGCTGCCGCCCCCGCGGGACGCTGGCGGGCCTGTTGTGTGGAGACAGGCGGTCGGCCACAGGCAGAACGCCTCCACAGCCGAGTCGCCGGCTGAGCTGCCTAACCAGCGGGGCTCGGACGAGCTGTCAGTCTTTCAGAATGGCGTGTCTCGACAAGTGTGTAATTAATTGCGGCAGAAGTGACAGACACAGTGGTAGCGAGTTGGCGTAGAGTTAGAGTTATTGTAAACGGTATTTGCTAATAAAGGGTGAAGTTAGTCTCTCTGTGTTCGATTATTTATCATGCTCCTCACGCACCCAATACCTACATTGTCCAGAGAGTAGCACATTAGGTCCCCAGTCCAGGATAGCCCATTATAAAAGTCATTTCTCGGGCCCTTAGGTAATTATAACCATTATAGATCTCAATGTGAGGATGAAATCTGCAAATAATACAGCGAGCGCGGAAACTATGAAATAAGAAGCAGTAAGCATTCAACTGTCCCTGTACGTCAAAAGTAATGAACAGTTTACTGTACATCTGCGTTTCTGGTACAATGTAATACTAAACTCCCGTTTATGCTTATATGCGTAAATGGATGATTCTTATTACTGGACATCACTTATATTCTTAAAGGAAACATTTGACATGCTTTTCACTTACTCGAATCAAGTTTTTGGAAATGTTTTCCCAGAAAAGAAACATATAAAAAAACCATAGCATGTCAGTTCCACCACACGGTTCGGTCCTGTGTATTTAGTAGCCATTGTTCAACAAACCAGCCACACAAATTGAATTTCGAAACTAATAACCGGTCCGTTTGAGGGGGTCCTCACTTACCGAGAATTCTCGTTGCTGTTGCGTGTCTCCTCGTCTATTTTAGTGAAGGATGTCACCGACATCACCTGAAAATTAATGCAGGAAACTTAGTACTTAGCACTACGTTTCAGGTAGTAATATGTTGGTGTGAGAAAGCGCTTTCTTAATACAAGCTTCAAAATTCACTAGCGAATAATAGCTCAATTTTTAGCAATCAGATACGGCTTCTTGTTCGTCTAATGATCCGTATCTAAAGACTGTAAAGTTGTACTGGTCGCACTAATACAGAAAAAAATTAAAAATAAGTAATCCACTGAATTATTGACCCATAACACTGACATCGATTGGCGATAGCATTATGATACTACCTTGTCCGAACATTATGAAATAACTCGTAGAAGAAGGCCTATTGACAAATAACAAGCAAAACTTTAGAAATTTTTATTCTTACCAAACACATTGGTTCTTTATTTGCACGAAGTAATGAAATCTATCGATAGGTACTCCTAAGTTTAATATCTGTTTCTAGGTTTCTAGAAGGCTTTTGAGGTCGTTTTTCACAAGCGGTTTCTATTTAGAAGACATGGCTATGGAGTATCGCCTCAGCTGCCCGACAGATTTCGTGCTTTCTTTTTAGAAAGGTCATAGTTTGTAGAAACAGAAGCGAAACCCTCCTGTTAAACCAAATTAATGCCTGAGATTACGCGCGTCATAGTTCTCTACTGTTCTTACGCTATTTGGACGATTTTGGAGACAATCTAAGCTACTCTCTTGTTTTCAGAAGATGCTGTTGCTTATAGACTGGTAAAGTCAGCAGACCATTAAAAATACTTTTAATATCGCTAATACAAGATACCAACACTGTGCGAGAAGTAGCAACTGACTAAACAATAAAAAGTGTGAGGTATGTAGTGCTAAAAGTTTTTTTAGTGCTGTACGAATGATTACTTTGCCGTCTACACGATACATGGCAAAATACAATCATGTTTTATCTCAGTAATAGTTATTTCACATAAAACTAAAGAGTTAAGAACTGCTTATCAAAGTAAGGTCACAATGAGTAAAGCAACAGAAGCGTTCAAGATAAATGGCATTTAACGAGTAGAATGCCACCTATTCACAGTAGATTATTTCCTACCTTCTAGTCTTACAGACCAGAGAGACAGTTTTGATGATGTTTGTGCATGTCCATGGTTGGGGTTGGTGGCTTGAGGGACTTAATTACTAGTTGACGGTTGGAGACGCAACATCGTTGTTACAGGTAGTCTGCGAAAAGAGATTTATAGATGTTGGCCACTGGTGAATCGTGTATACGATTAGCGTTAACCCCCTCAGCGACATTTAAGACGTTAAGATGGTGTACTGAAGCACCGTAACTGGGAACCATACAATTAATAATATCGTAAGGCCGGCTGTAAGTGTTCCTTTTTATTGTATATGTTTTAACAAAGCATCCACAGCTGTAGCTGGATCTCTCCAGAGCCAAAATTCACAGTCGTCTACAAATGAACCACAACCATGACCAAGTACCTACGTTTCCCCGAAAAGAAACAATTCCTTTGCTAGAGGAAAACATTGTCAGAAAAGAGAGAAGAAAGAGAAGAAGTCCGAATAGTATATGGGACTCCATTCAAGAAGCAACAGATAAATAAACCAAAGAGGAAGCTGATTCTAGTCAAGCAAAGGAAAAGAAAAGGAAGCAAAATTTAAATACGTCGACAGAAAGAAGCCATCGTTTTCGCTGTCCAGACTGCTTTGAAAAGTACAACAATCCATCAACAGAAGACTTCATTCAAAGTCTAAAGAGCGAGGAGTCGTGTCATAAATCCTACTCTTTTTACGAAGGTTCGGGACACTCAGTTTCTGCTTTGTATTAAACAGAATTGCCTCCGACTGGAATACTTTCGCATGTTTCTGTTCACAAACGTAAGAATTATTAATTAAATCATTAAATGAAATTTATTGTATGGTGAGGCACAAGGTACATAGTGTGAATGTATGCTATAAATCAAACAAAGAAGGAGAATTGAATGGCACATATGTTTTTCCATTTTTTAGCGATCTGTACCTCAGTAAGATAACTGTTTTGTCCGTCTGTCTGTCTGACCGACTGTTAAAAACCCTTTTCTTCAGGAACGGGTCGACGCATCACGTTGAAATTAATTCCACATACTGAGATCTAGGATCTCTCCGCAGTGGACAAAGTTGATGCCTTTACGTCAATGCAGTCAAAGGATACGGCCGCTTACGTCACATATTTTGATTTTCGCAAACTCTCTCTTCAAAACTTGTAGGGTACTTCCTGTTGACCGAGAACCATGATATTTAGCAAGAATCAAGGTTTTGCGGTAAAACTAAAATAAAATTCCGAAAACTGTTAATTTGTAATTATATCAGACGGAAAAAAATTTCTATTTGATATCAGACTGGGATGATTGACTTATCTGGCCTTGTAACACTAACCAAAACGGCCTTGTTGTGCTGGTACTGCGAACGGCTGAAAGCAAGGGGAAACTACACCCGTAATTTTTCCCGAGGGCATGCAGCTTTACTGTATGGTTAAATGATGATGGCGTCCTCTTGGGTAAAATATTTCGGAGGTAAAATAGTCCCCTATTCGGACCTCCGGGCGGGGACTACTCAAGAGGACGTCGTTATCAGGAGAAAGAAAACTGGCGTTCTACGGATCGGAGCGTGGAATGTCAGATCCCTTAATCGGGCAGGTAGGTTAGACAATTTAAAAAGGGAAATGGATAGGTTAAAGTTAGATATAGTGGGAATTAGTGAAGTACAGTGGCAGGAGGAACAAGACTTTTGGTCAGGTGAATACAGAGTTATAAATACAAAAGCAAATAGGGGTAATGCAGGTGTAGGTTTAATAATGAATAAAAAAATAGGAGTGCGGTAAGCTACTACAAACAGCATAGTGAACGCATTATTGTGGCCAAGATAGACACGAAGCCCACGCCATCTACAGTAGAACAAGTTTATATGCCAACTAGCTCTGCAGATGAAGAAATTGATGAAATGTTTGATGAGATAAAAGTAATTATTCAGGTAGTAAAGGGAGACAAAAATTTAATAGTCATGGGTGACTGGAATTCGTCAGTAGGAAAAGGGAGAGAACGAAACATAGTAGGTGAATATGGATTGGGGCTAAGAAATGAAAGAGGAAGCCGTCTGGTAGAATTTTGCGCAGAGCATAGCTTAATCATAGCTAACATTTGGTTCAAGAGCCATAAAAGAAGATTGCATACATGGAAGAGGCCCAGAGATCGACAGGAAGTGCAAAATGGCTAAGCAGGGATGGCTAGAGGACAAATGTAAGGATGTAGAGGCTTATCTCACTAGGGGTAAAATAGATACTGCTTACAGGAAAATTGAAGAGACCTTTGGAGAAAAGAGAACGACTTGCATGAATATCAAGAGCTTAGATGGAAATCCAGTTCTAACCAAAGAAGGGAAAGCAGGAAGGTGGAAGGAGTGTATTGAGAATCTATACAAGGGCGACGTACTTGAGGACAAAATTAAGGAAATGGAAGAAGATGTAGATGAAGATGCAATGGGAGATATGATACTGCGTAAAGAGTTTGACAGAGCACTGAAAGACCTGAGTCGAAACAAGGCCCCTGAAGTAAGTAACATTCCATTAGAACTCCTGACAGCCTTGGGAGAGCCAGTCCTGACGAAACTCTATTATCTGGTGAGCAAGATGTATGAGACAGGTGAAATACCCTCAGACTTCAAGAAGAATATAATAATTCCAATCCCAAAGAAAGCAGGTGTCGACAGATGTGAAAATTACCGAAGTATCAGTTTATTAAGTCACAGCTGCAAAATACTAACGCGAATTCTTTACAGACGAATGGAAAAACTGATAGAAGCCGACCTCGGGGAAGATCAGTTTGGATTCCGTAGAAATGTTGGAACACGTGAGGCAATACTGACCCTACGACTTATCTTAGAAGAAAGATTAAGGAAAGGCAAACCTACGTTTCTAGCATTTGTAGACGTAGAGAAAGCTTTTGACAATGTTGATTGGAATACTCTCTTTCAAATTCTGAAGGTGGCAGGGGTAAAATACAGGGAGCGAAAGGCTATTTACAATTTGTACAGAAAGCAGATGGCAGTTATAAGAGTTGAGGGGCATGTAAGGGAAGCAGTGGTTGGGAAAGGAGTGACACAGGGTTGTAGCCTTTCCCCGATGTTATTCAATCTGTATACTGAGCAAGCAATAAAGGAAACAAAAGAAAAGTTCGGAGTAGGTATTGAAATCCAACGAGAAGAAATAAAAACTTTGAGGTTCGCCGATGACATTGTAATTCTGTCAGAAACAGCAAAGGACTTGGAAGAGAACGGAATGGACAGTGTCTTGCAAGGAGGGTATAAGATGAACATCAACAAAAGCAAAACGAGGATAATGGAATGTAGTCGAATTGAGTCAGGTGATGCTGAGGGAATTAGATTAGGAAATGAGACACTTAAAGTAGTAAAGGAGCTTTGCTATTTTGGGAGCAAGATAACTGATGATGGTCGAAGTAGAGAGGATATAAAATGTAGACTGGCAATGGCAAGGAAAGCGTTTCTGAAGAAGAAAAATTTGTTAACATTGAGTATAGATTTAAATGGCAGGAAGTCGTTTCTGAAAGTATTTGTATGGAGTGTAGCCATGTATGGAAGTGAAACATGGACGATAAATAGTTTAGACAAGAAGTGAATAGAAGTTTTTGAAATGTGGTGCTACAGAAGAATGCTGCAGATTAGATGAAAAAAATGGTTCAAATGGCTCTGAGCTCTATGGGACAACATCTATGGTCATCAGTCTTCTAGAACTTAGAACTACTTAAAGCTAACTAACCTAAGGACATCACACAACACCCAGCCATCACGAGGCAGAGAAAATCCCTGACCCCGGCGGGAATCGAACCCGGGAACCCGGGCGTGGGAAGCGAGAACGCTACCGCACGACCACGAGCTGCGGGCTGAAGATTAGATGGGTAGATCACATAACTAATGAGGATGTATTGAATAGAATTGGGGAGAAGAGGAGCTTGTGGCACAACTTGACTAGAAGAAGGGATCGGTTGGTAGGACATATTCTGAGACATCGAGGGATCACCAATTTAGTACTGGAGGGCAGCGTGGAGGGTAAAAATCGTAGAGGGAGACCAAGAGATGAATACACTAAGCAGATTCAGAAAGATGTAGCCTGCAGTAGGTACTGGGAGATGAAGAAGCTTGTACAGGATAGAGTAGCATGGAGAGCTGCATCAAACCAGTCTCAGGACTGAGGACCACAACAACGACAACAACAACATCAGACTGTCTGTCTGCCCGTCCTTCTCTTAACACCGCTTTTTCTCAGGAACGTACAGACATATCAAGTGGACATTCGTGCCTTATAATAAGCTCTACGCTCCCTTTGCGAGATAAAGCATTAAGGGTTCTGTATCTCTACATAAAGACGTTAGTCCACTTACATAACATATTTTGATATTCCACCAGTATCCACATCAATAACAGGCAAAAATCGTTAAAATTCTCGATTTACTGGCTGTATGAACTATTTATATACATATTTAAGCTTCTACGGAACCCTCAGTGCGTGAACTCTTTTTGTATTTATCTGGAATTTTTTAATTCTTTACGAATGTACCCGCACTGCAATCGTAGTCCGACCCCACGGTCGGATAATTCTGTGCGTTAGCGTAATTTCTTTTTTTTTTTTTTTTTTGTTTCTAATTTTTCACTAACAGGGAACCCCGTGAGTACGAGGTCGCAAAAGGCCAACGATGTTTACGGCATTCGACGCCTCCGCATACTGTCTACGACGCAACCACGTTACTGCCTGCTGATGGCAACAAGGGGCCGAGACTGGGGTATCCAATGGTGAGCACAGCGTGTGGCTGCGGAGCATAGTCGAACTGCTTAGTCGCTGAGTAACGCACAACAGTGCTACAGTGCTAGTGGTGCTGATACAAAGCAGAGCAATGGCAACGGTAAACAAAAGCAAATACTGCGTTATTTCTACAAGAAGTTGTTGAAGTGCACCTAAGGAACCTAAGGAATTTCGCAGAATGAGAAAGAAGTGACAGATGAAATATAGTATTTCTGCAAGACGATTCAGCGGAATGTGTGATGTCGTATACGCTCGACTGTGCAGACAATATACACGAAAAGTAAAATGCTGATCATACGTACTTAGCAAGTGAAAATGATAATGAAGAATGTGTCGAGCCATGTAGTTCATCATCCTTGTCGGACAGGGAGCCGCAAATCGCGTCTCCAGCGAAACGTAGTAAAGTACAGTCGTTGTTCAAGGAGCGGGTACTGTATATAATTATCCGCAGCATAGTAAGGAAATATTGATGGCCAGATTACGAATACGTCCGCAGCAGTATAACCGTGTAGTGCATAAGAAAAACTACGGATATTCGAGGGAAGACAAGGCGAACTTGCTACGAAAAATGGATTTTGCGCGTTTCGAGGACACTCGATACAATTTGCTGGATGTGCTTGAAAGTGACAATCTACGTTACGTAGATCAAATGGCGCGCAACATAGGTTACAGTGATTTCAAGGGAAGCAATAGACGGTTGCTTGATTTATCACTTATCTGGTCTGGTTTGAGAATATCAGAGAGCAGACAAATAATAATAGCTAGTGATAGTAGTATGTGATCCGACTATAAAGCTTTTTACGGTGCGTTACACAAACTTTGGGCGCTTGACAATTGTTTTCTGTGTAAGGTCCTTTCATTGTAAGTTTGACCGTGACTTTTCTGAAAATATTTCTTTATCGGATTTCGTAGACTGGATAATTTCAAAGTTTTGGCTCGTACTGGACTATTTATAAGGTTTGTAACACGGAACCTTTAGCTATGCCAAGACGCCGTTTAATTGGAACAATAGCTTGCAACATAAATGAAACACAAAATTAAATAATATCGCTGTATTGTGTGTGAATTCCTAAGGGACCAAACTGCTGAGGTCATCGGTCCCTAGTCTTACACACTACTTAAACTAACTTATGCTAAGAACTACACACACAGCCATGCCCGAGGGAGAACTCGAACTTCCGGCGGGAGAGGCCGCGCAATTCGTGACATGGCGCCTCTAACTCTACGGCCTCTCCGCGCGGCTCTCCTAGTTTAACTCGAGCACATTCCCTTACTTTTGTTAAATTCAGTGACCGAAAGAAATTGCACCTGAAAAAGTTAGGGGACCGAGAAATGACAGATATGATACACAGTTAGAAGCCAAGTATTGGTTTTATAGCGTGCGCTTGTCAGGCTGAATTCACTCAGCACACACAGCAGCGCACACCACTTAATAACATCTTCAGACCTCCAACACAAGAGGACAACTCTGTCTAGTAACACACACAGAGGCAATTCCACTGTCTCCAAGTTCTGCTTCTGAAACAACCATCCATGTAGCCGTGAAGCAAACAGCGCCCAGTCTCGGGTCAGCACCCTCTTACTTCTTGTTGTCGCCCTCCACCACGGCAGCCACGGAGTGCAGTTAAGTGAAACGGCCTCTCCCATTACTGAGCTCTTGCCCTGGCGGATACTCACATGACGTTCCAAAACCCGACTCCACGTACTTCTGGCTGCTCTGCGAAGGTTCACTCTGTGCGCCTGCGTCGCGTTGTCACTGGGCAGTTCAGCGGATGCAAAGAAACCAAAACTTTTTTGCCAGAATACTTTTCTCCAATGAGGCAACATTCACAAACCACGGCGAAGTTAATCGCCATGACATGCATTACTGGAGTGAACAGAACCCACACTGGATTCGAGGTGTCAGCCATCACCGACCTTTGTTTCTTAATGTTTGGTGAGGTATAATTGTCAATATACTGATCGGTCCATATTTTATCGACGGGAACTTGAATGGCAACAAATATCGCAACCTACTTGAAAATGAACTGCCAGATCTACTTGAAGACCTGATTATCGAACTTCGACAAAACATGTGGTTTCAACATGATGGTTGTCCAGCGCATTATTCATTAGTACCGCGCGATGTGCTAGATCGACTTTACCATGGTCTCTGCATGGGCAGGGCAGGTCATGTGAATTTTCCAGCCAGATCGCCAAATTTATTCTTGTGGCGTTATTTAAAACATATCGTTTATCAGGAAACGCCTACCACTCGCGAAAACATGATGCAAAGAATATGAGATGCTTGCGCTGCAATTGCACCAGACATGTTATCAACACGTGTGCAGAGATTTACAGCATGAGTCAATAAATGCATCGAAATTGGAAGTCATCACTTTGAAAATTTGTTATCATAAAACAGTGAGATGCAAGGCATTTACGGACAACAAGCAGGCCGAATGTGAGACTCGAGGAGACTCACTGGAAACAAGCACCCCGAAATTCATTTACCTGCAAGTATTTGCAAATAATCAACAATAAAACGAAACCAATCGTTCCTCTTCGGGACCACCAAATCTTAAACGGGAATGCGTTCTTCTTCAGTTAGCGAGTGGGTTAGTCTTTTCCTCAGTTAGTCTTTACTTTGTTTACTCTGTTAGTTAATGAGTTAACTCGTTAGTAAGTAGGATGTTTGGTTAGTCAGTTAGCTAGTCATATGATTTGTTTCATAATTAAAAGTTGTATGGCCTCATGACCACGAAATAAACAAAACGTATCCGAATATGAGGAAAAAATTTAATATTTGGGTCAACATTTGCAAGACTCTAAATCCTCTCTCCCAAACCCCGCCCTACGGGGAGAGACGGAGAGTGTTACTTATTTACGAAGTAAATAAGTATTTTTTATTTATCCGTAACCATTTTCCAAGCAAGAATGAGAACATGGATTTTCTGAAATTACAGCGCCAATTATCAGGAATCAAAACAAATGCTTACGACAAAATGTACGTAGTTTTTTATGTAGAATCTGATTTTGCAATAAAAAATTGGGGGTTCCCATTAGAAATTTTAAAGCTGCCTCCCACCCCACTGCCATGGGACTGGGGTGGCGGGATAATTTTAGCACCAGCAGATGTCCCCCTCCAAAATAATCAACTTCGGGTTCTACACATTTCTTCGTGTGAAGCTTATTTTTCGTTTTATTCTTGTTTGTCGACTTAAAATTTACAACCAGTATACCTCGGAGACGGCTATGTTGTTCTCTGTATCCCACTTGGCAACGGCCAGAGTTGGATATTTGTACCCTACTTAGTGTAAGGCATAACGGACACTCAAATTGTCATAATGTCATTTCTATGGTTTAATTGTATAACAGCACAAAATCCACGTGTCTAAAATAATATCCTAAGCAGGAAAGGCAGCAATGTTTGACATTTCGTCTTAGCCGCTGTTCAGGATAAGTTACTGGTAGCACAAAAATGAACCTTCTACTCCTAAACAAGCAATATTTTAGAGATGAACAAGATAATTCATCATGTTCTACACTAAAAAATATGTTATCTGTCTTCATAGAATAGCCAATACAATTCTTTATTAACTTTTATGTTACAAGGTGTCCCACTGGTGCCACAATAAAGAACTTACGAGGAAGACAGATATTTGCTGACTGAGGCTGTGGTACAAAGAATTTGTAAAGAATTTCGCTCACTGAATCTGTTTCTTCTGTCATAAGAAACTACTAAATAACGCCAAAATTTATAGTATGTTAATCCTCGGACGTTGCATTATTTGACACCTCAGCACAAGAAAGCATACCTGAAATGATGTGGTGTGGAGAGATATTTAACACAGTGTACCACTTAAGCAGTACATTTTTCTAGTACGCAAATATAACTACGAAAGACACGAAATACGATATGTTAGCTTCGTAAAAACTTAGATAAGAATAGCGGCTACTCTGCCTTCCTCTTCCAAAGACGATAGTGGGCACGGTTCCACACAGTAGAAACTACAGTATCAGATAAAAAATTCAATTTTTGCAAAGAAATAAAATAGTTCTTTGCATAAAACAAAAACTATCTGTATCATTTATCAGAATATGTAAAGATTTAATCTATAACACTACAGTAAGTACTTTCCTTGCTTATTGGCACTACATTTGAATCTGAGAGGTTAAGGCGTACTTGACGATGTTTTATTTCGATATCTATATCCCATTTGGTGATACTCATAATGAACCCACACTTTTATGTATCATAGCACTATTTACATATCTAAGATGTCTGTTCTGGTATTGTAAAATAGTCGTAATCTATAGGTTAAGATGCATTTGCCGTCGACTGAAGTTCGGTATAAGCACTCCACTTCCTGAGAGTTAAGCTGAACGCTCATATTAGGTTTAACAATCTTATTTTGAAGTTTAAATTGTCGGTATTGTTGTTACTGCTGATCTGACGTACAGATTAAGGTATGCTTGGTAATGACTGTCACAGAGTGAAAACTACATAAAAGTTCGATGAAATTACATAGTGAGTATTAGTTTTAATAGAATGGCAGTATAAGTCAGTCATCGTTAAGTGTACCTAAGTGTACCTTAACCGGTATGTTAGTTCAGTATAGCCAATAACCGAGCCTTGTGTGTTTTGTACTCTTACAGAACAATAAGACAGACAATTTCCACGAGGAAATGGCATTGTGACACGTAAGTTGAGAGTCCACTGTGGGCTACAAATATCGAACTTAAGATGTCACCCGGTGGGGGACAGAGAACAAGATGACCGAATTTGGGATATCGTTAGACTGAAGTAAATGGTAACAATATGAACGCTCTGGTATACATAACGATGCGCCGTTTCTCTTTAATGGCTAATAAATCACTGGTTGTGATTGGGAGACCTATGCATGTGTGAGTGTGTTGACATAAAAGCTCCTCGATTTGCCTGCTTCCAAGAAAAATGTGTCGTCCAAGAAGGAACCGTGTGCGTTTTGATCTATTACAGGCCAATTCTTTGTGTATTTTGATAAATAGTACAGACAAGTTTTGGTTTCTTCAGATTGCTATTTTACTTCGGTACAAACATCTAGCTGGGGTCGGGTCTTAGCCCCAAGTTGTATGTACAGAAAAAAAGACACTAGGGAAAACACTGAGTGACAGTGTGTTTTAAAGACCATTAAAAAAATTGTTTTGTGATCTGGAGTATAAATACAAATGTTTCGTCTTAGAAGCTCACTGATTCCTAGATAAGGGCTTGGCTGAGGAGAGAGGAAGAGGCATGATGAACTTACATCGCCGCCGCTGCTGCCGATACCAACCTACCATCGCTTTCAACTGTCACATTCGGAGGTGTGGCCTCGTGTATTGATGTGCAAAGTACTTTGCTCGTAAAAGCTGCTCAACAGCCTTTTAATATCAATGCATAGTGGAACTTTAGGACAACGTAAATTTGATTTGTAAGTTTCCTTTAACAGAGAAGCTTTCTCTGGGCCTAAATAAAAATTTTGGAACACTAGATATAAACACGTCTCTTCAATTAATTGTGTGTATTTTCTCGTGCTTCACGAAACTGTAGTAATACCGACTTCTTAACGCTCATTTATGGCGATGTTTTTTGTTTATTGGTGTCGGTGTACCTTTTCCTGCAGGTATATATTACTCGTGTATTACAATTTGTAGTGAAGTTTTCCAACCAACCAATAACTTTATAAATACAAGTCATTTTTCTTTAGCAGATATGACCAGAAAAAGCAGGGTAACTTCAAATAGCGTATTACATACAACAATCCTGTCAGTGTCGCAAAACCACTATTCATTTTTATCTCCCGCCATACTCAATTTTGTATAAACAGTATATGTCCTGTATACGGCGGGATGTTTCAGAAAGAATAACCTGATTTTGGTTGGTAACAATTACGAAACATGTGGCGTACGGGTAAGGATATGTGTGTTGTTTGAATGGACGTTGCCAAGGGTTTCAGAAATCGCCGCTAGATGTCAAACAATGCGTCTCTTCTCAGTTTGTAGTCAGTCAGAAGTAAGACGGTGTCCGCTCAACAGAAGGCATTTTGTGTGCTGCCATTTGTAAAGTGTGAGTCAGTCATTTCGGTTCAGTGTGCTCTTCGGCGATGTTTTGGTATTGATCCGCTCTCTCGCGAAATCATTCGTCGTTGGTATCGCCAATCTGAAGAGACAGTATGCTTGTGCAGACCTAAGAGCCAGGTCGACCTTGCACTTCTGACGACTTGGCGGAAAGAATTCGGCTAACGTTTGAGCGGAGCCCACGAAAGTCTACTCGGCTCGCAAACAGGGAACTGACAGTCTTGACTCAAACGACAGCCTGGCGAGTGTTAAGGGGCGTTAGGTCATTAAACAATATAGGCTGCAATTAGTGCAACTCTTCAAGAAACTGGTTGATTACAACGATGCTCTGATTGAGGACATGGAAGACAATACTTTTTAACTTTTTGTGATGAAGGAACATTTGATATCAGCGGTGAACCGACATAACACGCAAAATGTGTGTGAATTCCCAAGGGACCAAACTACTGAAGTCATCTGTCCCTAGACTTACACACTACATAAACTTAATTACAGTAAGGACAACACACACACACATGCCCGAGGGAGGACTCAACCGCCCGGCGGGAGGGTCCGCACAGTTTTTGAAATGGCGCCTCTAAGCGCGGGAACATAACATGCACATATAGGGACTATAGAATCCTCATGATATTATTCAACACAAAAGAGACTCCTCTAAGGTGAACGTTCCTTATGACATTTCTCGCAAAAATTTCTACATCCCCCCCTCTCTTGAGGGAAACACTGTCTGGAATGAGCTTTCTTCCAAGCCAAACTGGCTTTTTAACAAGTTCAAAGGGACTCCAATGACATCATTTTCCAGCAGGAGGGAACCCCACCACATCGCACAACAAAGTATGTCCATTTCTCATTGACACTCTGCCTCAACGCTGGATAGGGCACTTAGGATCCTGAGACACTGGTCTGCATTCTTGTCTCGAAGATTGACATGACACTATACGATTTTTTGTTGTGGGAATATGTGAAGGGAAGTGTGTTTATGTCTCCCTTTATCTCGTGATACAGAAGAATTGATGAACAGAATAATACAGATACATTTAGCTATCGTCAAGATGTTGTTCGTACTGCTGCCGATGGGCACATAGAGAGTGTATAATAGCTTAGCTAAAACTTGAAGCTTTTGTATTTTGCAATTAACCCTATATTTATAGTATGTTTTTTTCAAGAAATGTGGAGTTTTGGAATCAGGTCATTCTTTTTGAAACACCATTGTTATGTCTTGGCTGTAGACGTCGGACATGGTATCACCTGTCTCATGTGCTATACAGTAAGGTGACAGATAGACCAAACTGAAATAGTGAGCTCTAGTATTTACCTTACATGACACAAAGGAACCAATTTAGGGCACCGTTTACGATCCACACTATAGATAGAAGAAAATAGTCACAATTTGTTACGAAATGCTTAGGAATCCATTTATTGTGCTTTCTTTCTTTAGAAATTTCGCAATCCTCTGGACGATAGAAACAATACAAGTAATTGATGAATAGCCTATACTTAACATGCAGCTATTAGGTAATACGACACTAATTTTATGTTTGCAAGATGATGTTTCAACCAATGATAGTTTACGTACATTGCACCGCTAGAAGGACAGACGCCCTAGCAAATATTATATGTAGTGCTTTACTTATGAAATTGTACGAGTATTACGAGATAAGTGGCTGCTGCACTAACAGTGGCTGTAAAAATCTGGAGATCGATGTCACAAAACCCCATGGCGGAAACTCGCAGTCTGTCCACAGGAAGTTGCAGAACGTCCAGTGCTGGCCCTGGCCGCAGTAGTGGCTGCAACCTGGACAGCAGCAGGCCAGCTCTGTCGGCGCGCTCAGCCGCAGAGGAACACACCCAGCAGACGAACAGCTGGCGGCACAGGACGCTAATAAGTGTAAACGCGTTGACGAGCATATCCCCACAATTGTCTGTTTCTGGAGCCAGGTCTGTAAGCCAAAAGACACTGCAGGTGATGGCGACGAAATCGCCTAAGACGGCCAGCAGCAGCGCGCGTCCAAAGTGGAGACTGCAGAGGCGGGCGCAGCGGTGGAGGGCCATCCTGGCGCGCTGCAGCCGCCGCACATCCGCCCCCGCCGCCCACGCCGCTCCCGGCTGTCCTGCTCGCGTCGCCAGATCCTCCAGCTCAGCCTCGCTGCTCGCCGGCGGTCGACTACTCCTCAGCAGCTGTCCACAGACGACGTCCATCCTGTGCCGAAGTACCAGCACAACAGCGAAGAACTGAACCCGCCAGATCGTGATAAAGCCTTGTAGACAAAGAGAGATGGCAGTTACTGGCCTACGTATGAAGAAATAGGTTGCTAGTACGCCAACTGGTATCATCCAAACAAGTACTATAATGGAAAGTAAAACTGCTCTCTGGCGCGTTTTGTGATACATTTCTCTTTTGTACGAGTGATCTCGCATGGAGAGTAATGCATCTATCTGTTGCAACAGTTCCGTGATGCTACCAGAGATATGGTATCCAGTAGACAGAGATCTGCATAAGATTGTAACTGGCTCCAATACAGACAGTAAAACAAATGACACAATTACAAAACGCACTGTCGTAGGGAACTGCGGATCTATTATGATTAGAGGCATGACTACATAACCGCAGTAAACACCAGAGGCATTGATACAGATAAGCCACATCAAACATATGATAGAGCTGGTGAGTCTCCTTAATGAGACTCCGAAGACACGAGATGCAGAGTTTTTGTTGCCACTGATGAATGGAACCAAACCAAAGATTTGAAATATAAGAGACAAGGGTCTCACTGCGCTTTCGAAGCTGTGACCCCTCATTTGAGGATCAAAACTGTATGTACTGCTCATTATTCAACGAGCTACGTTCGTGTAACCAAGCAGCTCCACTACTGAGTTCTAGTTCTCAGACAGAGCACATCATGAAAATTGCAATTATTTTATTTTGATGGGATGCGATCGAACGGTAATTTCACTAAAACCAGTATTGAATCATTAACACTAATGAGACCTTAACTTGAAAGATTAAGGCCAGAAACATTTCGATCGGCGTGTAATCCCGTGTGAGCAGTTTATAGACCTATTTTACAGTCAGTCCTCATCCCAAAGTGTATATAACTCAAATATGTATGCCAGATTTATTTATTGACTAAATTTCCAAGAACACTAAAAATCCACTCTGAATTACCTCCATTTCTTCTCTTAAACAGAGTATAATCTTTCACCAAATAAAACTGCCTAACTGCAACGTTACCTCGATCTCTCTACATCTCCTTAAACTCTTGCAAAGAAGGATCTTTATGTAGTTCTTTTGCAACATTATCAATAACAATATTCTGTATGCGCATAATACCGAATTTGTTTCTCATCAGAGTCATCCGCAATCCCATGATTTAACATAGATCGGATCTTGAAAGAGTTTCTGAAAAGACGTTGTCTTATCTAGGAATATGCATAATTCTGGAATTTGGTACTTGTGGTATGACACATACCTGGCTAAGTAACCACGAGTCGGATTCTCATTCATAAAAAATTGTAGTTTTCGATAACCAGTATAAACCCATCATACTACCAAACAAATAACACCTGAATTGCATTAAACCACACATAACAGCTAGAGCTTCACGTTTCATGACTGAGTAGTTTCATTCACACTAAGTGAGCACCCAACTGTTTAAAACAATAATATGACATGTTGTCACCTCATCCACTTCGAATTCTTTGAAGAACATAGGTCCAAGACCACACCTACAAATACCTGAGTTTAAACGAAAATATTTACTTAAATCTGAATGTGACAGAAGAGATGCGTCTTGAACAGCATGTTTCACACAATCAAAATCTGTCTGCGCTTCGGTATCCCACTCCCAATGACTTCCTTCCATATCAATGTACACAGATGTAGCATAACGAAAATATTCATTTATAAAAGTTAACGAATGCCAAAAATGGTCTACTCTTTTTTCTTGCTTTGAGAAAGGAATATTTTTAATCAACTAAGTCTTTTCAGAATCACGTAGAATCCCTGATGTAGTCACAATATGTTGAAGAGCTTTTAGCTGATGTCTGCCAAACTCCTATTTTACTAATTCCACCATCTCAGTAAGACCACTTAACAGCATATCCAAATCCTCACTAAACTTTTCCAGCTAACACAGAACCTGAAGGGCAGGTTATGAAATTTATAGCAACAACCACAATTTAAGCTTGTTGTGAAAAATCGACATGAAGGATGCAGTTCTGTCAGCCACTAACTTAGGCTTCAGTCAATAAAAAACAGCACTTTAATACTAGGAATCTTTTACATCTCTTCTAATGTCACTGGTCTATCATGTTCTGGTTCAATAATTGTGTTAGCTTGTCTGGTACCCATCTATTTAATGCCATTGTCTTATGCACCACAAACAATAGATTATTATGAGGCATCACAGTAGGTTCAGTCTCCCCTCCATCTTCTTTTCTTCAGTTTCTTTTTGTCTGGTGTTCATCTGTACTCTTCGTGTCTGTCGTATTCGTTACCGCATTTGTGTTCTTTTAGGGCCTGGGGGGGAGTCTCCTTCCCCTTGGGGTTTTCCCTGCTTCGTGCATTATTGTCTCGTCAGTTTTTGGAATGGGGGACTGATGACCTTAGCTGTTTAGTCCCCCTTAAACATCGCAACAACCAACCAATCTTTCACCTTGATCCACTGTAAAGGAAGAATAGCCCACAAACCTTCACCTCCACACTTCTTAAATGCTTTCTCTCACACACAGACACCTGGCTACCAGTAACAAGTGTGTGTGTGTGGTGAGTGGTTTGAGGTTTTCGGGCGCTAAACAGCGTGGTCATCAGAGCCCAACGCATAGAAACAGTAACACATGCGGTGAAGGAACGAAGACGGACAGCGAACAAGGCGAACGGCTAAAAGATACGGACCTGACGCAGTTCCAAATCCTCACATACAGAGGCAAACCAAGAGGAGAAGAAACGCACTAAAAAGGAAAGGAAACACAAGGAAAAGAGAACAGAAGTCGAAGTGAAACAAGTAGGTAATCGTGACTGGGGGACCTCTTACCTAAAACCTGGGTGAGCCAATCACCCAGCAGCACATAAAAATCCTCTCCCTAAAATCCGAGGCAACAAATTGGACAGGACACAAAATCGTAAGATCTCAACCACAGTCGTTGCGTCGTCTTGCAAAATAGAGGGCAAATCCGAAACCACCGCCCTCTGGCCAGAGAATAAAAGACAGTCAAGTAAAATGTGGCGGACAGTAATCTGGACGCCACAAGCACTGCAGATTGGGGGCTCCTCCCGCAGGAGTAAAAAACCATGCGTTAAGGGACTGTGCCCGATGCGGAGGCGAGTGAAGTGAACCTCATCCCGCCTGCATGACTGGTAGGACGTACGCCATGGCCGCGTGGTGCCAGCCACTCCTCTTCCCATTGACGCATAACAAGAAAACGCAAAAGGGGGGGTAACAGCATGGAGGGGGACGGCACATTCAACAACGTGACGAAGGAAACATGCATCTTTGGCAGCCACATCCGCCAGTTCGTTTCCCCTAATACCCATGTGCCCCGGCACCCAGCAGCAAGAAACCTCCTTCCCCTGCCGTTGCAGGTGGAGTAGGGCATCATGGATGTTCTGGACGACCGTATCCGCTGGGTACAAGTGTTGCATGGTCTGAAGGGCACTCAGGGAGTCAGAACAGATGATAAACTTAAGACTGGGAACACATGTCAACTGCTCCAAGGCCCGAAAGATCGCAAACAATTCGACATCAAAGATGGTAAACGCCTCAGGAAGCCGCAACTTGACGACTCGATCAGGGAAAACAACAGCAAAACCAACAGAGTCCCCCTGTTTAGAGCCATCTGTAAATGCCGTCCCTCAGCTGACAATCTTGCGGCCTTTCGGGTGGCAAGGGCCAAGGCGCGGTGAGTGATTAAAGAGAGCAAACGACGGTCATGGCAATCGTTCTTGAACTCCATCTCCCGTTCCACTAGTTCTACGATAGTATGGGAAGCCATCAGGAGGATTTCCGGGAAACGCAGCCCACTACCTGTCACGGCATTGCTGCATCAGGGATGTCTCCTCACGGCGCCGAGAGACATTGCCCTGACACTGGCCATGCATTTTGCGGAATCTACCGCCACTATTAACTGTGATCCAGATTTCTGCCGCTACCGCACTGCCATCGAGAGGGGTCACTTGACTTCCGGTCTCCAAATTCTGAACACTACAACTGTCCCTTCACAATGTGGGAACTGGATTCGGCGCTGTCTGTGGCTCATGATACTGCGCCCGGTCATGATCAAATCCGGTACAGCATGCTGCAGCACTTGTTTCTGCCATCCAAGGAAGTTCTCCTGAATTGTTTTAATATGATATGGTTATCCGGCATGTTCCCTGACTCGTGGAGGGAGGCGGTTTTGATTCCCCTCCTCAAACCGGGGAACGACCGAACGCATCCCAGTAGTTATCGAAGTATTGCTTTGACGAGCTGCGTCGGGAAGACGTGGGAACGCATGGTCAACCGTCGCCTGGTTTGGCTGCTCGAGACCAGGCAGCTCCTTAGCCACTCCCAGTGTGGCTTTCGGAGATGTCGTTCAACTATAGACAACTTGACTCTGCTTGAGGCGGCCATCCAACAGGCCTTCCTACGTAACCAGCATTATCCAGGTGTATTATTTGACATTAATAAGGCGTATGACACTACTTGGCGCCGCCTTATCCTCAATAAACTCCGTCAGTGGGGCTTTCGTGGCCATCTTCCCATCTTCATTCGGTCCTTTCTTTCCCGCCGCCTCTTTCGATATCGGGTTGGTCATGTGCTATCTGATTTGTACTCGCAGGAGAATGGTGTTCCTCAGGGAAGCGTTTTAAGTGTCACCCTCTTTGCCGTCGCCATTAACAGTATCACGTCCACTGTCCGGAGTCCAGTCCAGTGCTGCTTGTTTGTGGACGATTTTGCTGTTTTCTGTTCTTCCTCCGGTCTTGTCACTGCTAGTCGGCAGTGGCAGCTTACGATAAAGCGATTAGTGGCATGGACTGCGAAGACGGGTTTTGCCTTTTCTGCAGATAAATGTGTGTGTGTTCATTTTAATCGTTCTCGACCTCTTTTTACCTCCTCTGAATTGCGTCTGAGGCACACCATTCTTCCTTTTAGAGACACTGTGAGGTTCCTGGGCCTCACTTTTGATTCCAAGTTGTCGTGGTTGCCTCACCTTAAAGACCTCAAGGTGCGGGGCCTGAAGGCACTGAATATTTTGAAGTGTCTGAGCCATCGGTCCTGGGGAGCATGTCGGGCGCGTCTGCTGCAGTTTTATAGGGCTTTCGTCCGATCGCGTCTTGACTATGGTTGCACCGTGTATGGGTCAGCAAGGCCTTCGTATCTGAAGATACTTGACGCAGTACACCATGAGGGTATCAGGCTGGCCACAGCCTGTGTGCTGAGGCAGGGGAACCGCCGCTCGCCATCCGGCGGAAACTCCTCACGGTGCGACGGGTGCGTCAATTCCTTGCCTGTCCTACCTCCCCTGCGTAGCCTACCGTTGCCCGACCGCCTATGGAATGTATCTTTTCCAGTCGTCCCAGGGCAACGAGACCATTTGGGATTCGTGCCAAGCATTTGCTTGAGTCCCTTGGTGTGGAGCGTGCGGCACTCCAACTCCAGGGTTTTACCCGCCTGCTTCCCTGGTTGCTCCAGAGGCCCAGCGTCCTTTTATACTTGTCAGAGTACCGGAGGAGCTGCACTCCTGCGTTTTTCTTTTACCTTCTTGTTTTA
Source organism: Schistocerca piceifrons (assembly GCF_021461385.2). Lineage (NCBI taxonomy): Eukaryota > Metazoa > Arthropoda > Insecta > Orthoptera > Acrididae > Schistocerca > Schistocerca piceifrons. The sequence continues at coordinate 134,689,859 of NC_060138.1, read as the reverse complement.
AAGCAGCATCCCGACCATGTAACAGTATCAAGAATGCAAGACAAAATTATTGCATTAACATCTATATGAAGCACTAGACTCACAAAAGAAGTTGTAGTTCCTTGTTCCTTACTAAGGAAGAGTTCCCTCATATCTTAACATATTCAATTTCTCATGGCTAGTGTTGGTCGTTTTTTCAGCATCTGATTTAACTGCAGACTCCAAATGCTGTTACACAGTGGCAGACCTGTTGCAAGCTGGTTATTTCTTCGATCAGATGTCCAGACCTTCCAGAATCTTTGGACCTTAATCTCCATCAGTGCAGTCAGCACTAACACCATTTGCCATGCTACCTGCGAACTATCTAATACCCTACTATTTCCACCATATCTACCTCTCCTGCAAAAACTATTCCCATTGCGATCAGTCCTTCATTCATATGCCTCCATTTGCTACCACCACATCAATCCCATTGGGAATCATACTGCTGACAATCGTAATTGCTATTTCTTTGTGTCTCGCATCACAATAAACAAAGTGCTTACCGTTCCTACCACATCCATTCCCTTCACTAATATCATAATTGAACTCTTGTAATAAACATTGAAAACTTTCTAACTGATTTTTCACATAGCAAGAACAATTCAATGTACACTACTGGCCATTAAAATTGCTAATGACGTGAAATTTAACCGACAGGAAGAAGATGCTGTGATATGCAAATGATTAGCTTTTCAGAGCATTCACACAAGTTTGGCACCGGAGGCGACACCTACAACGTGCTGACATGAGGAAAGTTTCCAACCGATTTCTCAAACACAAACAGCAGTTGACCGGCGTTGCCTGGTGAAACGTTGTTGTGATGCCTCGTGTAAGGAGGATAAGTGCGTACCATCATGTTTCCATCTTTAATAAATGTCGGCTTGTAGCCTATCGCGATTGCGGTTTATGGTATCGCGACATCGCTGCTCGCGTTGGTCCAGATCCAATGACTGTTAGCAGAATATGGAATCAGTGGGTTCAGGAGGGTAATACGAAACGCCGTGCTGGATTCCAGCGGCCTCGTATCAGTAGCAGTCGAGATGACAGGCATCTTATCCGCAAGCCCGTAACGGATCGTGCAGCCACATTTCGATCCCTGAGTCAACAGATAGGGACGTTTCCAAGTCAACAACAGCAGTTCGACGATGTTCGCAGCAGTATGGAATATCAGCTCAAAGACCATGGCTGCGGTTACCCTTGACGCCGCATCACAGACAGGAGTGCCTGCGATGGTGTACTCAACGACCAATCTGGGTGCACGAATGGCAAAACGTCATTTTTCCGAAGAATCCAGGTTCTGTTTATTGCATCATGATGGTCGCATCCGTGTTTGGCGACATCGCGGAGAATGCTCATTGGAAGCGTGTATTCGTCATCGTCATACTGGCGTATCACCCGGAGTGATGGTGTGGGGTGCCATTGGTTACACGTCTCGGTCTCCTCTTGTTCGCATTGACGGCACTTTGAATAGTGGACGTTACATTTCAGATGTGTTACGACCAGTGGGTCTACCCTTCTTTCGATCCCTGCGAAATCCTACATTTCGGCAGGATAATGCACGACCGCATGTTGCAGATCCTGTACGGGCCTTTCTGGATACAGAAAATGTTCGACTGCTGCCCTGGCCAGCACATTCTCCAGATCACTCACCAATTAGAAACGTCTGTCAATGGTGGACAAGCAACTGGCTCGTCACAATAAATCAGTCACTACTCTTGATGAACTGTTGTATCGTGTTGAAGCTGCATGGGCAGCTGTACCTGTACACGCCATACAAGCTCTGTTTGACTCAGTGCCCAGGCGTATCGAGGCCGTTATTACGGCCAGAGATGGATGTTCTGGGTACTGATTTCTCATGATCTATGCACCCAAATTGTGTGAAAATGCAATCACATGTCAATTCTAGTATAATGTATTTGTCCAATGAATACCCGTTTATTAACTGCATTTGTTCTTGTTGTAGCAATTTTAATGGCCGGTAGTGTAACTGTGAACGAAGTTTAACATGAAAAATACAAATCGGCTTAGCAGGACTGCAAGGTTTGCATAAAAATTGATTTTTTTTACAATATGTGATGAAAGAATCGTACAGATTGCTAAACCAAATGTCTGAAATATTTGCCTCATCAAAAGTCCTTGTTAGAGTGTGTCTTGCGGTGTTTCCGGTCGTCAAACATACATGGATAACTGCCCAAACCCCGTGAAATGACACAAAATTCCTAATCAGTGTGTGCACCGACGCAAGAGATCACCTTCCAAGTAACCACACACAGTTCACTCTTTTATCAAAAAGCCAAGTTGATGGAAGTGGAAATTAATTTTTTCCAACCAAGTACAAGGACGAATTCAATTTATTGTGGTTCTGAACACTTGAATCGTTTCGAGTAATAATAAATGGTTATTATTAAAACCCAATATCGCCTCACGGTGTACAGTCTCGTGATTGAAATCTTTATGACTAGGATAGCTTCGCCTTCTCTCATTATGAGACATTGGGTTTGGCTGATCTTCTAGATTTGAATCCACATCATCATCATGTATATGACCTCTACTATAACATTGACATTCAGCAACACCTTTGTATAACTTGCCCTTTATCTTTGATAACCTCTCACTTCATTCTTGCGCTAGTTACCATCTCCTAATAATCTCTATTTGACACAGTTTAAATCTTAACGGTGATATCCTTGAGTGTGACTCACCAACACCGACAGGTACTGTACTTAGAATCCTCTACAGTATGAACTACTAATTGTGCAGCAGAAGAACCCAGTTTATCAAGTGGTAACTTTCGCTTAATCTCTTCTTTACTCTGATTTTCTACACTAACTATCAGCTCCTAAGATACCTTTTTTAAATCTTTTAATAAAGTAGCGTGACTTGAAGCATGTTTCCGAATTTGAATAGATTCCTAAGCGGGTACTCAATCAAGTTTCTGTCATAAATCTGTTTTATTGGTTTCATATTCATGTCTTAAAATTTTAAAATAAGTTTGCCATTGCTTATTTTGTTCACTAGCGACCAAATAAAATTAACCCTGATATTCTTCAAAAATAGTAAGTTTACTTTCAGCATTAGAAATTCTCCCATCAAGCTCTGTATTTTGTACTTGTATCAAACCTCATTAAGAGTCCTTGTAACTAATTAACAAAATCTTTATCAACACGAGCATTTGTATCTGAGCTGTTACTGGTGGGTTCACCCTGAGTAGCACAAAAATAGATACAGTAGAAAGATCTGGTGATCTACCACAACCACTTCCATACTCCTGCAGCTGAATTTTACCGATAGCATTTGCATTCTCACTCATGACAGCAGTTATGTTTTCCTGAATTTCAGTATTAACATCACTGGTAGCTGCAAAGTTTCGTTGACTACCAGATATACTGAGTGAGTTACTATTTAATATTTATTAATAATCCGCTGAGTACCAGCAGTGGACAAGCCATCTGAATCAGAATTTTCCAATATTTTGTATTATTCCCCCTTTTCCATACCTTTCTTAAAACGTGCTCACCTGCTCTCTCTGTAACTACATACATTTTCCCCGGCATGCACTGAGTTGCATTACTGCCACTGCACTGTCAAACACTGTCAAACTGACCTCCCTGGGCAGTAAGCTGACCAAAATTTTAACTAGTTTCAATCTTCTTACAGAAATGAAAAGTACTGTACAAAATTCCCTATAATGCCCCATAAGACATTTAATCATCAAAATAAATTGACTAGGACTTGGGTCCTCCATTCACTAACAAAAGTAGGAATATAATGTAAAAATACATATAATAAGAATAGTTGCATATAGGATAAAATACCGAACTACTCAAAAATTCCGTGGAAAATCTTCATCAACAGTACTGTGCAATCCACCAAAAGAAACTGATTACCTTCAGCAGGCCTTCACCATATTCTACATCACTTCATAACAAGTCTCGCATACAACATTCCCAAGTATGAGCAAATTTTCCAACATCAGTAAATAAATAATTAATTGAATTAAATTATATGTAACGCACCATATTTAGCATTCAAGAGTTATCCATATATGCCGCCTCAATTAGCTATGTAGGACCAACCTTTCCTTACATGTCACCAAAGAGGGGAGTGTGCTTGTGTTGTTAAATCTCAGTCATGAGGATTCCTGAGATTTTGCGACAGAGTTTTGTGATAATTTCACTGTTGTAGGTCTAAAAATTACAATACATACAGTTGGCTTTGTATTTTTAGACGCTCACCTTAAAATTACATCCCTAAATGAACTACATTATTATACACCTTTTTTTTTGCCTCTTTTCGTCGTTTTTTCTTATCATCTGCAAACGAGCCTCCACGGATATTATTGCGTATTTGTGAAGAACTGTTTCGTGGGTAGAGATTATATGCTTCTCTGTGCTTACATTTTCCACCCTGTTCCGTGCCTCTTCGCCCTACCGCTGTCTGGAAGAAACAGCGTACTGTAATTGAATTTCAGACTGCTTTAAACATTCTAACTGAAATCCGAATACGAATGTAAGCTCCGTACGGTGATGACTGGTTCGGCATCAGTAATGTGTGACGTTGGGTTGTTTGTGGTCGTAATCATGGAAACAGTGGTGCTGACCACAACGTATGGGACAGACCTCGGAGTGGACGACTGCGTACGGCAATCAACGAAACTCATCGGTATCAAGATGTTGAACACATCAGAAAAAATCCTCGGGTAACACAGACACAGCTCTCAGGTAAGTGTGGTATATCACGAGAGTGTTTACAAGCCGTTATTGCACAACTGAGCTTCTTGAAACTGACTGCACTGCTGGTGCCTATAATGCTCACTCCTGACATGAAATACAGGAGACTGAATATCTGTCAACAACTTATTATCCGCTTTGCGCGTGAAGGTGGTGAATTCCTTAACAATACACGGACATGAATTTACCTGGCAGATTAAAATTGTGTGCCAGACTGAGACTCGAACTGAGGGCATTTGCCATTTGTGGGCAGTTGCTCTACCAACTGAGCTACCCAATTGAAAATCACGACCCATACTCACAGTTGTTCTTCCGTCAGTACTTCGTTTCCTACCTTCCAGGACGAAAAGTAGGAGACGAGGTACTGGCGGAAGTACAGATGTGAGGACGGATCGTGAGTCGCTGGAACACTTGCCCACGAATCGCAAGGATACTGAGGGCGAGTCTCGGTTTGGCACAGTTTTAATCTGCCAGGAAGTTACGTACCAGCTCACGCTGCGCTACAGAGTGAAAACTTCATTCTGGAATGATTGTGACAGGTGATGAAAGCTAGGTTCATAATTGTCACCCCGAAAACAAGTGAGATCAGTGGAGTTCTGTGACCAAGAATCACCGAGGCCTAAAAAGTTAAAACAATGGCACCAGCAGGCAAATCCTTGCTCACAGTATTCTGGGATGTATAAGGTGTGGGGCACTTACAACTCATGCCTAAACTCTGAGAGGTACTACGAGACCTCAGAAAACTGAAAGCACGAACTTGACGAGTTCGTTCACACACGGAGCACCCTTCTGTATGACAGTGCCACATCGCATACGAACCCTCCAACGTCTGCCACAATCAGACGCCTTGAGTTCACTGTCGTCGATCATCCGCCATCCAGCCCCGACTTGCCTACATCCGATATTCACCTCATTCCGAAACTTAAAGAACACCAGCGAGGAATGCACTTTGATCGTAATGAAGCGGCGCAAGGACAGGTGAAGTTGTAGATCCGTCAAGAAAGTCAAGCATTTTTCAATGACAGTATCAACAATCTAGTATGTCGTTGGCAGAGAATTAAATATGTAGACATGAAGAAGAAAGATGAAAAATGCCAATAATGTTTGTTTTATTCAAAAAGCTTTGAGTTTTCACACAAAAATTTCCGAGACATTACTCTTCATCACGCCCTCATATACGCACATTTCAACTGTGTTTCACACCCGACACTCACATCGGAATTGTACTCTACGTGGTTACAACTCGACGAACATGCCTTGATGAAACTGAAAATCGCCATAAATATGGACTTAGCTTTCCTGCTTCAGATGGTTTTGATGTGGAAATATTGCATGAACAAGTTAAATAAATTAATTAAATAATGCTCAGTGCCTGGTAAAAGCTTAAAGGAGTCTCTAGCGATGAACTGTGAGCAGATGTTAATATGATTCCAGAGAATTCATTCTTGCAGCAAAAATAAATTTTACACAACTATTTATTTTACCAGAATTTATACAGTGGATGTGACGCTGATGGTACTCGCCAACCTGTGAAAAAAATTACTACACAGAAGTCGTGTGCTCAATCTCTTGTATTTGCTACAAAAGAAAACAATAAGGAAATTTATATATTTCCACTAAAATTTCTGAAAAAACCTGTGGGCTGATATAAAAATTAAAACAAACAGGGAAAACACGATTCCCGACAATACCAAACAAAATGATTTCACGGAACATCCTGAAAAAAACCCACAAACTGGCCTAAGCTGGTCAGAATAGCTACAACTGCTGATGGACAAATATGGACTGGATACACTGATCCACGTGGCCGCCTTGTCTAAAACCGCTCAAAAAATTTTTAAGTCCCTGGTGTATGTCAAATAACCGTTGCCGTAAAATGCTATACTTGAACAAAGCCACTGGAATAAAAGATCTATTGGGAATGATAGAAAATATAGCTGTTGGAATGCATTTCGTACAAAATGTGTGGGTACATCTCAGCAAAGGAAACCACAAACTAGAAGACGGAGGCCTCAGTCCTTTATCTCTGGACACCTGAAGACAAACAGCTCCAGAATATAATGCTACTGACTATAACTCTATTGTACACGTCATTGATACTACCTTCCATAATTTTTCTTTTCGTGTACCGTTTTCCTCTGAAAGCTGAAATGAGCATGTTGTAATCTCACATGGAAAATTTCAGCACTTACAGCCTTAAAAAGACTCTACGAAAGTAAGTTCGGTTAACTGAAAGGATAATTGAAAGATCTGCTGCCACAAATGTTTCGAACACTTCTATTTTCATCTTCAAGCAAACCTTTTGTTCTGTCAGTACGAGGCAATACATTACCACAAGCGAGAAATCATGAAGAAGTCTGGATTCTTTCTTTAAATGAAACAATTAGTTTACTCTTACAAGCCACTTTATTTGTCTCCATGACGCGTTTCAATGGTTTAAACCTTCATCATCGAATGGAGTTACAATTATTACCATGACATGCGCGTGTGTGTTGTGTTACGATTTTTGGAGGAACTTGGGGCACCGTCTAGCAGAGAAACAAGACACTATTTCAGAACATGGTTTTGGGTTTTTTTTGACAAAAAACAAAACGTATATCTAACGGTAAAAATAAATTAAGTAAAATAGAGGACCTTCAGTGGTCACACATTCCTTTCATTTTCGTAACACATCACATGTATACTGTCATATTTTGTTAACATATATGGCGTCTGGAAACTGTTAGGTACAGGGATCAAATAGCAGAAGAGAAACGTTATCACAGAGTACAAAGAATATACATCGTAACAACATTATTACATAATAAGTTTTAAATGTTGTTTTAGAGGACTTTGTTTTGAGGTCTGGAATACATGTGTTGGAATTAATATATCAGGTGGTAAATAAATCCGATTTTGTCAATGTTAATAAAGCTTAAACTTCGTACTCGTTTATAACATCAGGTGACATGTTACAAACTTTGAGTACAATAATAATGTTGGCTACAGTGGAAAAATTATACAAAAAAGAAATTTGGTCGGGATTCACAGACAGAAATGAAAGGCAGCAGGCAGAGGAAAGGGAAAGTGAGAGAGGGTGGAAGGATTGATTGGATGAGAACATTGGTAGGATGAGAGAAAACTTTCCAAAGCATAGGTTTCTTGAGATTATGTCTGTTATATGTAATAACTGGATTAATGCATTGGTTAATGCTTTAAAATATGCAGAGGGATGTACAATTTGTGACATTAGTTAAAGTAAATATAGTTTCAAGCTGACAGGGGGTATAGCTGTTGATGTGATAATATATTTGTAAATGGGGTCAGTCCCTTTTCTGCTTGCAATTATACTTTCTACGAATAAACCTGTCCTCCAAAATGAAATTAATGTCTAACAATCATTCGTAAAATAATCAAGTGTGCAAATTAATTATTGACTGTTGATTCATCGGACTCCCACCCAAATTCACAAACCCTTAATTCTTCGGTTAATCTTGTGTTACTGTCGTCTGCTATAGGCTCAGTTCTGTGACTAACAATATTGTCAAAGTTTTTTAAACAACATTCCCCTCCGACTCGGCAATCGAAATATTCACCAGAGTTATAGTAGACGGTAGAGCATGCAACTCCGAATGACACTAGCAAGACATAATTTGCTATTGACAATAACTGAGGAAAAGTTCCTCGTGGTATAAACTGATTTAACTGCTCGTAAAGAAGAAACGAGATTTACAAAACAGTTTCATTGTTTAGATTCTACGTGGGGTTATAATTAGTTTGAAGCATACGGTCTGCTGCCAAAATATCCAGACACAACACACTCTGTGACACCTCAACATCGCTGTCATTGTTGATTTAAAGCCAGTTAATAAATACCTATCATCATATTTGCAATAGTTTTGCTTCCACAAATACTTGTCACTGATTTAGGATGAGTTCATTTCATTTTCGATTCGATTTTGCTATTAAAAATTGCCGAAAATTATCCATTTTAGATCGATCAGAACAATAACTTTTAACAGTTCCAGGGAGGGATCCGTCAGCCCTCTCCCCTCTAGTGTTTCCTGCTTCTGTAATTTCCGAACACAAGAAATTACCTCGGCTCCAGAATAAAAGTACATTATTGTCGTAGAGATATTTACACTTGAATTATAGCAAATAATCGATTACCAAACACAGGCATAATGCTGAAATTGTTTATACACTAATAAGCCGAAACATTATGACCACCTCCCATCGTGACGATGTGTGAAGTCTGGTGCACGTGACACGTAAACGGTGAAGACACGCATGGGGTAACACCCGAGTGAAGACATGGATTGAAGATGTGGAAATCCATTGGGATACGTGACATTCACCAAAGGCTGATTATTATTATGCAGAGCCTGTGAACGAGTATCTCGGAAACGGCGAAGCCCGTCGAATATCCACGTGCTACTGTCGTGAGCATCTATGGAAAGAGCTAGAAGGACAGTGAAGCTACCACTAGGCACTAAATGATGAGAAGTCCACCACTCTTCACAAAATGTGGTGTTCGGGGGCTTCTCTTATTTGTAGAGTGGGCCAGTTGGTGATATGTAGCACCTCTACCAAAAGAAACAGTGCTGATGCACACACAAGTGTTTGGGATCACACCGTCCATCACACATTGTTGAAAATGCAGCTCCACAGCACACCGCCCCTACGTTTTCACATGTTGACCCGAGGACATCGTCAGTTACAATTCCAGTTGGCATGAGGCCATCGGAATTCGTCCGTCGATCAGTGGAAAAATGTCGGCTGTTCGGGTAAAATCAGATTTTTGCTATACTGGGTCGATGGTCTTCTCCGCGTACAACGCGCCACGGACGCAGGATGGTGGGTGCAGTATTATGCTGAGGGAGGCATTCTCCTGCGCCTGCATGGGATTTGTGGTAGTAATCGAAGATACGCTGACAGCAGTGAATCATCTGCTTCCCATCATGCTTCATGTCTTCCTCGATGGTAATGTCAATTTTCAGTAGTATAACTGTCCGTGTCTCGGAGCCAAAACCGTGCTACAACCGTTTGAGGAGCATTACAGTGAGCTCACGTTGGTCTAGGCGTCCAAAATCCCCTGATGGAAACCCTTTGGAACCACTCTGTGTCGTTATCGGATCCCATCACCACGCACGCAAATCAGCGGACCATTATTTACGCGAATTACATGACCTGTGCATCGACAACTAATGCCGCATACCTCCACAAACCTACCAATGAACTGTCGAATCACTGATACACAGAATCACTGCTGTATTTCGTTCCAAAGACAGAGAAACAAACTACTATGCAGGTGGTCATAGCGTTTTGCTTCATCAGTCATCAGTTTGATGCGGTCCTCCACTAGCAATTGCATCTATACCCTCAATTATTTGCTGGATGTATTCTAATCTCTGCTTGCCTCTACCATTTTTACTCTCTACAGCTCCCTGTAGTACCATCAAGTTATTCCCTGATATCTTAAAGGATGTATTGCCATCCTTTCCCTTCTTACTGTCAGTGTTTCCTGTATATTCCTTTCCTCATTCCTTAGCTTATCACTCTACCAAATTTTCAGCATTCTCCTGTAGCACCGAAACTCAGATTCCTCGATTCTTTTCTGTTCCCGTTTCCCAAAGTCCATGTTTCTCAGTCATACAATGTCGTGTCCCAAACATACATATCGGAAATTTTTTCCTCAAAGTAAGGCCTAGTAGATTTTCCGTCACTGGTTATTTTCCTGCCTGACTAGTAGAATTCCTGATCTTCGTCTACTTCGTGATCCCAATTTCTGATGCTAAGTTTCTCCCTGTTCTTACTCTAGCTACTTCTCATAACTTTCGTCTTTCCTCTATTTGCTCTCAACTCATATTTTGTACTCCATTAGACAGGTTACGGACATTTTGCACCATCTAAATTGTCGCACGTTTTTTCCTCGTCAACAAGTCCCACGAACGTGTCTTGGTTGCATTAACAACCGCAACGTCAGAGCTGCTTTTCTGGCCCCATTACCTTTCGTAAAGCCAAAGTGATCGTCATTTAACAGATCTTCTATTTTCGCTTCCATTCTTCTGTATATTATTCTCGCCAACATCTTGGATGCATGAATGGTCATGCTGACTGTGCGACGATTATCACACTTTGCGGAGCTTTCTGTCTTCCGAATTGTGTGGATAACTTTTTCCCTAAGTCTGATAGTACATTGTTAGTCTCATACAATCCACACACCAGAGTAAATACTCGTTTTGTTGCCACTTCCCTCAATAATCTTATAAATTCCGATGGAATGTTGTCTATCCATTCTGGCTTATTTGATCTTAAGTAGTCCAAATATTTTTTATATTCTGGTTCTAATCCTCTATCCCCTATCTCTTCCCTGTCGACTCCTGTTACCTCTTCCATCACGTTATAAGGCAAGTCTTGTCCCTCACAGAGGCCTTCAATGCACTCTACCACCTATCCGCTCACTCTTCTGTATTTAGCAGTGGAATTCCCATTGCACTCTTTTTTTTTAAAAAAAAAACTTGCTTTTCATTTCAACAAAGTCTGTTTCGACTTTTCTTAATGCTAAGACCGTTCTTCCAACAAATAATTGTTTATAGATTTCTTCATACTTTTCAAGCAGCCATTTCGCTTTAGTTTCACTACAGTTCCTATTTATTTCAGTCCTAACCAATCAAGAACGAAATGCTTGTATTAAACAGGCTGTAAGACAGGAATATAGTCTTTCATCCATACTGTTCAATCTGCACATCGAAGAATCAGTGATGGAAAAGAAAGGAAGTTTCATGTTTGGAACTAAAATTCTAGGTGACAGTATATCAGTGACACGATTCACTGGTGACATTGCTATCCCCAGTGAAAGTGGAGAAGAATGACATGATATGCTGAATGGAATGAACAGTCTAATGAGTACAGAATATGGATTGAGCGTACATTGAAGAAAGACGCAAGTAATGAAAGGTAGCAGAAATGAGAACAGTGAGAAACTTAACAACATGATTGATGGTCACGAAGTTAAGAAGTTCTACTACCTAGGCAGCAAAATAGCAAATGACTGACGGAGCAAGCAGTACATTAAAAGCAGATCAGAACTGTCGAAAAGAGCATTCCTGGCCGAGAGACGTCTACTAGTATCAAACATAGGACTCAATTTGAGGCAGAAACTTCTGATAATGTATGTCTGAAGTACAGCATTGTGTGATAGTGAAACATAGACTGTAAGAAAACATGAAGAGAAACGAAACATTTGAAATGTGGTTCTGCAAACGAATGTTGAAAATAATTTGGACTCATGTAGTGAGAAACGAGGAGGTCCTGCGCAGAATCGGGGAGGAAAGGAATATGCGAAAAACACTGACAAGAAGAAGGGGCAGGACGTTAGGTGATCTGTTAAGACATCAGGAAATAACTTCCATCGTACTAGATGGAGCTGTAGAGGGAAATAATTGCAGACGACAGAGATTGGAGGAATACAAAATAAATGAGGACGCAGGCTGCAAGTGACAGTCTGAGATAAAGAGATTGACACAGGAGAAGATTCGTTGTGGGCCACGTCAAACCAGACAGAAGACTGATGACTAAAGAAAAAGTAACTTGTATTTTTGTGTACTTGAATTTCACTGAGCATTTTTGTACTTCATTCTTTCGTCGATCAACTAGAGTATTTCTGCACAGTTACCTTCCTTGTACCTATGTTCTTATTTCTAGCTCCTATGATTGAACTTTTTAGATATGTCAGTTCCTCTTCAACTGAAATGCTCACTGAGCTGTTCCTTATCGCAGTATCTATACCCTCACAGAACTGAGAGCATATCTCCTCATTCCTTAGTACTTCCGTATCCCACTTCTTTTTCCACTGCTTCTCCTTCATTTCTCTCTTAAACTTTAGCCTACTCTTCGTCATAATTAAATTGTGGTCTGAGTCTGTATCTGCTACTGTATATGCCTTACATCCCAATATCTGATTTCGGAAACTCTGCCTGACCATGAAGTAATCCAGCTGGAATATTTCCCTATCTCCCGGCCTTTTCGAAGTGTACCTTTTCCTCTTGCGGTTCTTGAATAGACTGTTTGCTATTGGTAGCTGAAATTCATTGCAGACTGCAGTGACTCGCTGTCCTCTCTCATTCTTACTATCAGGCTCATATTTCCCAATAACCCTTTCTTCTACTCCTTCCTCAACAACCGTATTCTAATCGCCCATCCCCCATGAGACTTAGGATTTCATCTCTCTTTACGTGCTGAATTACTTGTCCAATATCATCATATACTTTCTCTGTTTCTTCATCTTCAGCTTGCGATGTCGGCATGCACACTTGAAATTGCGCCGCTGTTGACTTGCTGTTGATTCTGATGTAAACAACACTGTCATTTAATTTTTCACAGTAACCCACTCTCTGCCGTATCTTCCCATTTATAATGAATCCTACTCTCGTTGCACTATTTTCTGCTGTTGCTGATGTTACCCTATACTCGTCTGAACAGAAATCCTTATCTTTCCATTCCACTTCATTGACTCCTGACATATCTAGAATGAGCCTTAGTACTTCCCTTTTCAGATTTTATAGCTTTCCTATCATGTTAAAACTTCTGATATTCCACACTCTGATTCGTAGAACGTTAACCTTTCGTTGGTTATTCAACCTTATTCTCATGGTCCCCTCCTAGAGATCCAGTTGGTGGACTAGTTCGGAATCCTTTGCCAATTGAGAGATCATCATGACAATTATTCAGTTATATTTCACATGTCCTGTGTATAAAAGTCATATGTCTCTAACGCAGTGGTTTTGCATTGCCTTCTGCATCCTCATTCCGCTGATCATTGCTGATTCTTCCGCCTTTTAGAGGTGGTTTCCCGCCCGAAGGGCAAGAGAGTGCCCTGAACCTCTGTTGGCTCCTCCGCCCTGTTTGACAATGCCGTTAGCAAAACGAAAAGGCTTCATATGCCGGAAATCCCTGGGCGCAATTGATGATGCTATTCTGTCCGGTTATTAGTTATGATCGCTATACTTTTTGTTTTCTTGTTTTCTTCTCTTATTCCAAAAAGCACGTAGAAGTTCGTATGTTCCTCCACCACACTGTCCCTCATATGCCATATGTATCAAACAGTACAACTAAAGTTGAGAACAGAAACAGATAATACATATACAAAATGGAAAATAAAAGAAAGAGCGGGACTCTTTCCAGAAATCCATTCACCACAGATTACCGACGTAAGCCATTTTTTTTTTCTTTTCTCTCCCCTCTATATAACACGAGGATCACGTACACCGATGTGTTACCTCAACGTGGCTATAGGATAGATGTCACACCGACTGACCAACCTAACCAACAACTTGTCTAGTAAACGTGAGACTTGGCATGTTAGCAAAAGTGTCTCGATATCGGGGCAGGTGCAAGGCTTCCCAATATTCAATAAGCACGTACTGCTGAAACGTCAAAAAGTCATCCTCCCCTCCTCCCCGCCCAACGCCAGCAACAAAAAAAGTACAAAATGCGAAATTAAACATATCACGGAATTACTCTTCGACTTCGCAAAGTAGGAGAAATCTAGCCGCAAGATAATGTCATTGGTGTGAGCAGTGCATAGAAGTCATGGTGGGAAAAGCAAGAAGATTCGGCACCCAGAGTCAGTTCGACAGCTGACCACTGCGTATCTCTGTGGAAGCGTGTCCAAGAAACCACATCGATAACTTGTGGTTGTGTCACAAAATCCAATTTGGTGTTGACGTTCATTAGTAGGTAATAAGTTATTAATGATTCTGTGTCAAAAGGAAGCTCTTTCCACCACGATTCGGGAGATTGATGTTGGTCCACACAGCTCTCCAACGAACATGCGGTGATAACAATTCAACAGGATTGGGACAGACCACCACCCCCCCCCCCCCGTCCCCAAGAGGAAGAAGGAATTGTGTCGTGACCACTTCCCACCTCGCCCGCAGCTCGTGGTCGTGCGGTAGCGTTCTCGCTTCCCACGCCCGGGTTCGATTCCCGCCGGGGTCAGGGATTTTCTCTGCCTCGTGATGACTGGGCGTTGTGTGATGTCTTTAGGTTAGTTAGGTTTAAGTAGTTCTAAGTTCTAGGGGACTGATGACTATAGAGTTAAGTCCCATAGTGCTCAGAGCCATTTCAACCATTTTGTACCACTTGCCACCTCAAGTTGTGGTCCCCCAGATAGCTCACCGCAATATAAAATTCTTGAAAGTTTCGCCATTTGAAATAAATGCGACCTGTGTCAACAGGTGAAGCAAGACTCACTGGCGGCACTAGAGCGAAGAGACGTTACGTGATAGTGTGCAATTCACGGATAAAAATCATTATGATAGAATGAAGGCTTTCTCTAGCAAGGCTCAAAAGAGGAGAACGCTTCTGAAGGTGTCCAGCACTGTCCTGGACGAAAAGTTAGCTAGAGAAGAGTTTCGTTGATGACGACCTTACACCCCCGGAGGTTTACCGGCAGTAAGAATCATCAGTATCATGCATCGGACACGCGGTGCAGACGCCTTGCTTGTGATATCTGAGAGAGACAAGCCTCTTTCCGAGCACGGCTTCGTCGGAATCTCGTAACATAGTTTAAGAGTGTGGCCTTGCCATATCAATAGGCAAGACAGTTGCCACAGTTTCTTCGCTACCGTTTTGGGGAGGGGACAGATTTGTGCAATATAATATGCCTTACACAAAATAATAGATGTCTAATATTCATAATTGCTGCAAAATGGTATGCGAGTGTCGTTCATATTCCAGGACGGCATCCTGAATTTTATCAGTAATATGTTTCGGCCATCTTCAGTGGGTCACGATCAACGATCACTCCCAAAGATGTATATCCATTAACAAAACGTGCCCAAGAAAGGACAGTGTCTTCTGAGCATTGTGTATTGAGGACTCAGCATTTGTTTTCATTTATCAACGCATCTGAACTACAACAAAATCATCAAGTATCTCTTTTAATAAGGGGGTTCTTCTCTTCGAAGAAGGAATACCACCACATCATCGACATACGCCCTAACTGTGACGTTCCCCCATGGGAGTTTTATAAGAAACTTGGCGCAACAACGGTTTGAAAAACAAGACAAACAAAAAACGCACGGAACGGACTGCCCTGGGGCAGTCCCCGACAGAAAACAGCCGACGGTGTCAGCCGTCCATTGGTCACCACTGACGCTGCAATGCCCTGTTGCAAGTTAGAAAGAATCAAACGTGAACCAGCGGTGACGCTAACGATCTCCAACAGGACACCGAGATAGGCTTAACTAACTAGATCAAATACTTTAAGAAAATCTAAAAAGGCAGTAGCACACTGAATAGATGTAACAGCCGCCAGCGACACCACATACCTATTTTCTACCACGAGAGACGTGATTGTATGGACAGGGAGGCAACACTAATGTGTACAAATCAAACAACTAAGCAATAAAGCCAACTTTCTGTTCACATCCCGTGCAACAATTTTGTAATCAAAACAGAGTAGCATGAGGGACGAAAGTCAGCCGTTGTTCAACAGCCACGATGATTTGAAATGAGAACAATTTTACCAACCTTGAAGATGGTAGGCACAGATCTAATCTGCAAGTCTTTATTTTTTTTAAATGGAAGTAAATGTAGAACCTAAGAGATGTCATAACGTTAGTCAAATTATTTTGTTAGGCCGTTCTGACCCTGGAAATTATCAGAGGATTTAGCAATATCTTAAAATACGCATCATCCTCCTGAAACTCCGCTAAAAAAACAAGATTCAGGTCAGGCGTGATTATCGCGCAGAGGGTTGCAAAACTGGTATTAGAAGCATGCCCACGGTGTCATGTGGTGCACACACCTTGAGTAGTCAATTGACAATGATCATGTGCCGTGAGGGAAGTAACAAGCGAGTGACAACAACGAGTGTGCTGGCGAAGCAAGTGAGTCAAACACGTCAGTTCCCTGTTAACGAGATAACGTGGCTTAGTCATCCCCCTCAGCTCTCCATCTGTTGGTTCTTAATCAGTAGCATCTTCGCCTTCACGCACCGGACGTCTGCGATACTCAGAGAGGCATCACCTGTCCGTGGTATAATTCATAAAGTTCGGCGTTCCGAAAGTCCCTCGCCCCTGCTGCGGGATAACATATCAGCATTTTTCGAATTCACGGCTTTGCATAGTCATATCACTACCATCTCTGCCGAGCGGAAGCAATCCACTCAGCACCAATAACGGCATCAAAGGACTCTTCAGCAAGATCGGAACTGACGAGCGTCCACTGAGGACGACAGTATTTCACAGGTTGTCGAAGAACGTTGGTAGCTGCTGCAGCAGTACAAATATCAGTGAAAGGGCAGGAGTTGCGTCGACTGCAAGAAACTGATGATAAAAAAACATCCAACAAACAAGATGTGTCAAATCTGATACAAGACATCGCAGTAAAGGCAGTAACTTTGAATAACTTTGAAGATTTATGTTCCCAGAAATCCCTCAAATCCATCGTACGAACCAGTTCATAAAGATCACGACTAAAATTAAAACTAGGGACTGAACAGCGGGATGCAACACGCAGTTGAACTCATCACCCAGCCGAAGGTGCCGAGGATTCTTACGCGAAAGGTAAGGCAGCTCCTCCCTACAAAAACTCGAGCACGTCACCGTTTGACCCATTCCACATGGTGCATGAAGCACCACCTAGGTAACGTAACAAATATGGCAACCAATCCCGGAGCCAGAATCGAGAACTTCAGTGTCAGTGGCGGGAAAACTTTCACGATAAAAAGAGCAACACCCATCGGGCCTTCAGGCGCTACATTAAAAAAGGTCCGAAATACTGGGAGAGAGAAGGTGGTAAACAATATTTCCTGCAGTAAGATTGCGCTTGAATCATAAATAAACTGACTGAGCGCTGCAAGACGTAACACAGATTCAATGCGATTGACATTAAAAGTTACAAAGCTATATGCCTGAGTCATCTACCAAAGTGGGACAAAGTTGTAGTCCATCTAAGCCACATTCCGATAATCAATCCGTCGGCGAGTCCACACATGAGTCCGAGGGAAGGGGGACTAGTCCCACGCCTTGCAGAGCACTTATGCCGCGATTTCTTGCGCAAGACAGCGATCCGATTGGTCGCGCTGTGTACACCAGCCGTGAGGCAAAGGCGCCTCATCAGCCGGAAGAGTAGTTGGCTGAAGCACAAGATCTGAATGTACCCGCTACTAGCAACAGTAATCCGCTGCATGAGGGGTCACCCAGGTGGCAGACAGGGACGGAACAACTGGCGCAGCAGGCGACAAGACTGAAACAGCCTCGGAAGATTCCTACACTACAAGATTCAAAGGCGGAAGCACCGAATATTGTGTAACCGAAGCGCCATCGATGGCGGTCGACACGGAGACAGGGATACGTCGCTGTTCGTCTTACTGCGATATCTGGAATTTCCCTGGGGGGTGGGGGGGGGGGGAGCGGGTGATGGGAGGGGGGAGGGTTTAGGAGGGCGTACCAAACACGCCCGATCCCTGATGTGACTCCACAGTAGGACGGGAAGCTAATTCGCCGTTTATATCCCCAAGAGACAAACTTGACGCAGAGAAGGGTAAGGCGGGGGAGTCAAAAACGGAAACGTCTGCGTCCTGGCTACGACATCGCTTATGTTGCAGCACCTGAGCTTCAGCACGGGGACCAGACGGCATAGAGGCCATCTTCGGTTTTAACATGGGGAAATTTCCCGCAGATAAATTCAAAGCGGACTGCGGATTGCCACTAGAATCAGCACCAGGCAGAATCGAAATAAACTAACTTGGAGCCAGGCCTACTTGAAATCACATGTCTTGTAGAAAAGAATAGATCCGAGGAACCCGTGGTCTCTACAGGCACCAGAGTCACCACTTATTGTATGCTGGAGCATGGCCGTATGTCTTCTGCAAAGCTGTCTCATATGTGTTTGGTATCTTAGGAGCACTAATGTAGTGTTGGATGCTAACACTGCAGGCATTAGGCCTTGGTGCAGTATCTACATCAGAGGTGGCCAAGATATTAGCTCACATACCGTGCCAAAGCACTCAGCTTCATTGGACATTTCCCTCACTACCAACCACAGTGCGTCAGTGTGTGGAGGGGAAAGAGTGGAAATTGCTAATGTTCCACATTTATATGCCAGTGTAGTCATATTGTATACGACTTTGTTTTATATTTCACATTTCTCAACAACGTAGATCACAAACAAAACAAATTTTCAAGTTGTTTAGTTATCTTTGGTATGCTGAAAACATGCTTTTTATCCGCTACAGTCTGTCATCATATGGACTGATCAGACATTTCCATAGAGTTTCGCACTAAGGTTGACGCATAATCGTTACTTATTTCTTTTCACAAAGGATAAAAGGTATTTCGCACAAATATGTTGATCGAAATATTGTAGCAACATCTGTAAGGATACTTGGAAACGTTACCTGAGGAAGCCAGTGTAGACATCCTGGATAGTTTTAACGCAAAAAAAATTAGTCATTAAAATTGGAGTTACCTTGAAGGTGAATCATTTAGATCTGCACATTCCCAGGGGCTCTTTCAACTGACACAGCATAGTGTCTGAAAAATAGCTCGGAAACGCATGTAAGACTGACACTGTCCTCAAAAACTTTACAAAACTATCCTTGTAATTCTTTCAAAGGCACAATCTGTTCTTCAATCCTCGCGTTTTCTTCAACGCCGGTGAGTTTGAGAACTTGAATGCCTTTGTCAGATGTACTCCTCTGCAACACGACTTTTATTTTTAAATGCGCCGCTATCAAATCACAGAGAAGTTACCTTGCAGTATCTTATTTTGTGCAGTGTACAGTCAAGTCCACTTAAACTGCGAAGTCTTCAGTCGACTCCGGATATTCTGATTTTCGTTCTTGTACTCCTTCTTCCTTCGCAAATAACTGCAGCGACTTTTAAATCTAAACATCGTTCCAGGAAGCCCCCTTAACTTAAGCAACGTACGTTGCAGTAATATGTGAAGTCTCCGTACTTTTAATTCAGATCCACTGAAAACGATTGCAACTGACAACGCAACAATGCGTGTAACTTCAGAACTGTTACTATTTGTAGCACCTGTCCCCTCAACTCCTACATGCCTACATATTTAGCACAAAGAATTTCTTGATGTACAGAACAATGAATCCCATCTGTCGATCGTTATAATTTTTTGCTCTTTCATTGTCAACTAAATCCTTAAATTCTTCCTGCAAGGTACTGTAATGTCGTTTCATAGCAAATACACACTACCCATCGCTTATGCAAATTGAGAATACTCATCCTTCTCCTCTATCATCATCGCCATTCATTTTAAGAAAGTGTGATGACGGATCACTAGGCTACATCTTTTTGTGCGAACAACCACTGGACCTATGAACGTCTTCTGTATCACGAAAAAATAGTGAAGGGTAAATAGGGCTGACACAACTATTCTGCTAAATGCAGAGAGTTGTACCGACCGGAAAATGGCACACTACAGTGCTAAATGAAATGCCGCGCTTTTCTGGGTACTTCCGTGAAGGACGGAGCAAATTCGAGCTACAAGCCAGGTCTTGGTCACCATAGGGCTCGCACATGCTGCATGCGTGTAGTTGGCACGTCATTACTGCCCCCGTCTATTGACTACTGAGGCAAGATGCTTTGCTACAACAGGTTTACTATTAAAAATCCAAAAATTATAGTTACAATATGTACATACTAGCGTACATAATATGTATGTATTGTAACAATAATGTTCTGAATTGTAAACTGAACCACCTTGCTTCAGTAGGCAATGTAAGCACCACTTTCTGGTATGTGAAGTGTCCATTTAACTGGCCGAAACTAGTAACCGATGCATCGTTTTTTGCTATCTTAGCAAATAAAACGTTTTCCCAAGTAAGACTACAACATTGTTTTTTTTTTTTAATTCGACTGTGTGCTTTTACATGCAGTATAGCTTTCAGCCTCTTGTAGCGTCAGGACTTCCCATTGAAATGTACTGCGTTATGATAGAGAAACACATATTTACTTCAGTATAGGCATATGTATTGTCAGAGACCTCGTATCAGTATTTTAATTTGTTCCAGTATGAGGCACATAGTCATGCAAAAATGCGTCAAGTGCGTGAATCGCTCCTTACTGTCTGTATCAAATTAAAGACTGGCCAAATACTGGCCAAATATTAGCAGAAACATGCAAAATTGTGTCAGTGAAGTACTTGTACATTACATGTTCTGAAATACGAAAAAATCGTAACATTCAACATCATGAGGATAACAGAGCATATACTACAGGGAACAGCAACACACAAATAGCAACAAAATACGTTTATGCTCACAAAACGACGAAAATACTTATTTTAGACAGTTTGCCCTACTATTGAAGAAAAACGATCATGTGAAAATTGTCTGAAAGCAATTTGTGAGTGTGAAGAAAAATATTGCAACTCTCTGAAGAGAACTGGGCTCTTTGCTACATGAGCCAACAATCTTTTAAAGCATGTAGTTTTAAATAGCAGAATGTCTGATCTTCCCTGTGATGAGAAGAACCTTGGCATTTGCATGCTGTGTTTCACATATTGTTTCATCAGGAACATGAGCTTCTATAATGTACCATTTCTAATATAAATTACGAATGGATACTTAAAGAACTGGTTTTCCTACATGTCCAGTGATTAATGTCGTGCTTTTCATCACTTTAACTCAACTTGACTTCGATCGGTTCTCCGTTGATAATATTTAGCTTATGACAGTGCACTCCGCTTTGTCAACCACACTTTCGTTACAATTGACGAACTGGAGATCGAAATCAATCTACGTTAAGTGCATTAAGTAGGATAGGAAGAGAACGATATATATATATATATATATATATATATATATATATATATATCGTGGGGTCTCTAATTCGAACGTTTGACTTACACTATACGTATACGTTTCGGAATATCGTTTCTACGTCTTCCGTTAACTACACGTGTAAACATTATGAAGATAATTAATAACATTTGTGAAATACAACTTTGGTTGCGCAAAACATAATCATGTTCGAGGTCGCCAGTTTTTCCATGACAAACGACTTTCAACAACTTATTTTATGCATAATTGTTGCAACTGATT
The DNA here is from genome assembly GCF_021461385.2 of Schistocerca piceifrons. NCBI lineage: Eukaryota > Metazoa > Arthropoda > Insecta > Orthoptera > Acrididae > Schistocerca > Schistocerca piceifrons. The sequence continues at coordinate 134,668,052 of NC_060138.1, read as the reverse complement.
GCCGGGAATTTTATATATGTATATATATATATATATATATATATATATATTTGAATTACAAAAAACAAATACTAAAGAAAAGGTTGCATCGCGCGAGATTCGATCCGACGACCTTCGGATTACGAACCCGAGCGCTTACCTCTGCGCCACGACGCTGTACGAAATCCTAAATCGTAGAGAGTATTTCACCGCACCGGTTTCTTTTAACTGTCGCTTTTCTCGACAACGGCTGAGAAGTGCATCTTAGTGCTTTGCCACATTACACCTCTGGCCATGAGCTTTTATTATGCGCAGTGTGAATCGAATCTGAATTTCACAATTGGCGGCCTCCCCTTGGTAGTGGTACAGCTACAACCACACAGAAAACAAGGTATTCCATTACATGAAATGTTTGTAGGATGAAAGTTTGATGCAGATGTAAAACAACCAACACATTGATGTGTATATAAGTTAAGACGCCACATATGAAAATATCTGCACTTATACCCATTACAATCTTCATTCACAGTTGTATGGAATCACTGTAGTAAGATGGGAGCTATCGCGTCTGGACGTGCCATGGTAATACTGTGAATGAAACTGTCCGGTTTGTTTGTATATCAACGTCAACTACCCAGTGTGTATACTTTGAATGGTGTACAATTCATACCTATGTAGGATGGTGTAAGAACAGTCATTGTGGAAATGTTTTAACTGCCAGGGACTTGAGACGACATGCCTCACGAAAGACAGCTGGTTCGAAAAATGACAATAATTGCTTCTGTCTATGCAGGAAGAAACAAATCAGCCAGTTCTTAAGAGAAGTGCTTGCAAGGGGCCTTTGGAGCCCAGTATCTCGCAAAAGGTCATTACTCACAAGGACATATAGAGCTGCACATCTTTATTAGTCCAAACAATACCTCTCTGGGTTTGTATACCAGTACTGCGTCCACTGAGTTACGGTTTTGTCATTTTTCAAATGGTAGAAGGCCATTGGTACACCAACAATCCTATGAGACATTTAACCTCTAGTGCAAGGACAGTGTAGTTCAGGGCCAGAGGTGGTTGTGTGATATTTTTAGGATGGTTTGCATACTACACCTTGGGCTGCTTCGTTCAAATTACTGTGAACATGAATCAGGCTGTTTATTTTCCAATTATCATTTAGTATGCTGAGGACATTCCCTTTTTCCAAGAGAACAACACTCATGTTCACAAAGCTATATGCATACCTACCCCACTGAAGAACGTTCTGGCACTCTCACACGTCTCAATTGACCCACTACATTACCCAACCTTAACTCCATAGAAAATATCTCTATGAGGGTGAGACATAGGAACTAGCATTGCTGAAACTTGGTAGCTCCGTGGGATCATTGAATACTTCCCCTGGGTGCAATACAACTGTAGGAGTTTGTAGACTGTCTTGTTCACTCTCTATTAGCAGTTTTACACAGAATTAGTGAAATGTCTCCTGCAGGTGGCTAATTTTTGTCATACGTGATTACAACTTTCTTATCTGTTACCATTCTACACATCTTACCTGTTTTTCAGGGTACATCCATAAATTTCCATCTAATCTCTACTCAGTTTTAGTATTTAAAGTACTGCTGTACAATTAATGGCGCATAGGAATAGATGATATATTAATAAAATGTACTTAGTGTTATCGAGACATACTGAGAAATAGCAGAGACTTGGATATGATTAACATAGCACCTGCACTTGAGATACAGGATTGATTAACATCATTGGGCTCATCGTTAAGGTGCTATTCCAGTATTGTAGAGCCACACGATACTGATGTGAGTTTACAGGGAGGACAGCAGTGAGTCAGAACGTGTATCAATGAGGGAGACATACTAGAGTAGTCCAGGCACTGCAATATTTGTGGTACCAGTGTGATGTAATGGATAGCACATCCACCTAGTAAGGAGGAGACCTGGATTCCAATCACAGCTCTGATACTACTTTTCATTTATTGCTTTGACCTACATCATAATTGTAGATAAAGTTGAGACTCAATATGTCTTAAGCATATTAAGTAACTATGAGATACAGGCAGCATTAACCCTATTTTGTTTATTGCTAAATGCCTTGGAAATACTAATGCAAGTTTAGAAGGGGAATGGCAATGAGTTGCGACCTGTATCGGTGAGGTAGACACACATACTAGAGTAGTCCATGCAGCTGTGATATGTACAGTGACAGTGGGGCTTAACGGATAGTGCATCTCCCTAGTAAGCAGGAGAGCTGGGTTCGGATTCTTGCGCTGTTACTAGTGTTAATTTCTTACTGTGGCCTACAGGTTTTCCTTACTGTACAATTGTTTGACTTGGCACAGTTTAGCTTTTGAAAAGACCAATATATGCTAATCATTTTGCCTTTACAATTGACGAAGAGAAATGGTCATCCCAAAATACGCTAAGAATTATTTTATACATCGCTTGTATTCAGTTTTACTTTATTACTTGCTTTGGATGCTTGTCTCCAGGCCAAATTCTGATCGTTAGTATAATTTCTGCAGAAATACATTCTTCTATAAGTTTATAAATCCTGTCATAATTATTCATTTATTACATTCCTTTTTACGTTGTCCTACAGGCATATTGTAACATCAGGCTATTATCCTAAATGCACAAAAAAATTTGTGTTATACTTAAAATAATAATAATAACACTAACAATAATTTAATAGTTATAAATAATAATTAAAATGGTAGTAACAGTAATGAAATGTTCATTTGATTCACTTTTTCTTATGTCAACGACAAATTATATCTTATTGCTACCATTGTAACTGCAATAATTAATTCTGTTGGGATTAACAGTGTTCACTGACAATTAAAAAGTAGTATTGATGTTATGATGACACTTTCTTTGATTATTTCTTGGTTCTATATTGTCCTAAGCCCTGGGAACAATCTTATTAACATAATATTTCTCAGGCTGATACTCGGTTTGTACATAAATGTGTTGTGACTGAGAAGTTTCGCATTGAAATAGATGTACTATACACTTTTCAAATGTCTTCTCTATGATTAATTCTCAACCATAGCACACACACATACAGGTACCCATTTCTGACCAATTACCTCTTCCAGGAGACATTGATATTTTGAAGTTAAACTTCAGTAATATATTTCTAGAATAATTATATATAAAACTTGTGCGTTAGAATTTCCATAAGTGGTGAACAGAAATTTGGTGCTGCTGATCTCCTACATATTCTCACTGGAACGTGTACAACAATGAACAGTGTCGTGAAATAAGAATACAAGAGAATGTCAACAGAAGTAAAATAAGGACAGCGTGGTCGAATGAAATCTAGCGAAGCTGGGGAAATTACATGTGGAGACGAAGCACACAAAGTTGAAGATGAGTTTTGCTATCTGAGCAGCAAAACAGCCATTGATGACTGAAGTAGAATGGTTGTCGTAAGATGTAGATTGGCAATGGTAAGTAAAGTGTTCCTGAAAATGGGAAAAACGTTAACAACGATGATAAATTTAAACGTCAATAATTCTTTTCTTTACGTATTTATCTGGAGTACAGACTTGTACAGAAGTGAAGCATGGACAATAAACATTTCAGGCTAGAAAAGAAATTAACCTTTTGAAATGCCATTTACGTAAAAATGCTAAATGTTGACTGGGTAGATCGAAGGACTAATGAGGAGGTACTGATCTAAAAGAGGAAAAAAATTAATCTATGTCAAAACTAGACTAATAGTAGGACTCGGTTGATAGTTAACATTCCGATGCACAAAGGTTAGTTGGTGATGAAGGAAGGTGAGTACAATTGTAGACGGAGATAAACACTCAGATACAGTAAGTAGTGTCACATAGATGCAGGCTGTTGTGGTTACATGCAAATGAAGCGACTTCCTCAGGATAAACTAGTGTGGAGAATGGCAACAAATGAATCGTCGGTCTGGGGACGACAATAACAACAGCTACTCATACACAAAACATTATACTATAATACACACAATACTCACTTTCTTAACTAGAGGTGGCTCCTCTTTTATACAGTTGCCCCTCGTAAAGAAATTTATCAAACGGCTGTCTATGCAGCAGGAACGTAGGTTCGGTCACTATCATCGGTATTGGTCTTACCAATAATTCATATTACTATATCACCATTCCAGAACTCAATACCGGATGCAGGTAGCCTACCTAGAGTTTCCAAGCACAACAAAATTTGACTTTCAGTACTTCGTATAACTATTTTCCGAATTTAACAATTCAGAATGCTGTCTTGATCTACTTATTAAAAGGTATAATATTTTGTTTAAATTGTAACAGAACAAGACAGAACGACTGTCAGAAACTAAGTGGTTGTCTTGAGGCTGCGCAACTGATGGCACGCAAGTATCCAGAATCTTTCATCTAGTATTTAGGAATGTGAGCATTTAACGACTTCCAAAAAAAATTACACATAATTTCAAACTTTAACAAGACATTTTCCCAGTGATACAGTGCCCCCTCCCCTCCGTATACAAGTTGATGACTGAGAAAAAGCTTAGCACTTACTAAACTTTTTGCTGTTCTTCCAGTCAAACTTCAATATCAAGCAGGATGTTTTAATTTATTACTTCTTTACTACAGACTCTATTCATAGCTCAGTTTGCAGACAGTATCCACACATAGCACTGACTGGAGCTGCATAATTATATCGTTGTACAACACATCGTCCAAGACAAAACGTTATAAACATTGAGACGCGGGAGAAACTATCTTTTGTTTAAAATAGAAGGCAAATAACCGAGACTATATTTATCTGTTATTTCATAACGAGAGCACTTAGTGACTTCCAACAAACTTTAAACATAAAATTAAACGTTACACAAACTTCCTCTCGTTTAGACGCTTATAGTCAAACATTTAAGACGTTACCTCATTTGTAAAGTACTTAGCCGTTTGAAGCTGTTCTGTACATGGGAATTCAATTCTTCAAAGAATCGGTGGTTTATTGGATGTAATGTAGTGAGTCTTTTTAGCCATTTCTAATTCTGGCGATGAGCACAGGCCAAAACGAAATCCGTCAGTGATATGGGTTCTTTTATTCAATACATCATTCAAAACTTATTAATAACTGGACCCGTCTAATTCTCGTTTGATCTTCCTTCTAAATTCTCAAAAAAAAAAAAAATCGTGTGAAATCGAACCTGTAAGTTTTCGTAACAGAGACTAAGCTCTTAATTGCGTAAATAACAGATGTGATGTGATACAGGTATATTGCTCTCACACGCAGCAGTGTTGAAGTACTGTGTCTTGCATAATCGGCAACTCGTCTGTCTGTTCCTGTGCCAGGAAGGCCGATGTGTTCTTATAAAAAAAAAATTAAAAAAAACAATCTTCGTGACGCACGTGATTTCGAGAACCGTTAACATTTGTGCTTTGTCAGTGGAATATAATCGTTTGAGCTGTACGTAAAAACAGACAAACACTTTTACTTAATGTATTCTACATGCTTTTAGTTGATGTTGACCTTGAGGAGTACAACCGAAATTCACTTTATAATCAAGGCGATCAGAAACTATCACTCAGTTCTTTACCAAAGCGTGATGATGATAAGAGGTCAAATGTAGGAATTTGGAACTCATACAGATCACACCTCCCTTCACTTCCTACCTGCGTTCAGTCCTTACGACTTGGTTTAAACATCAGCATAGCAACACGCAGTTTGTAGGCTGGAAGAGGACTGGTATTACCCGTTTGACAATCACTCTGTAGAGGAAGTGGTTTTATAAAGATTTCTGCCGCCAGCTCTCAAGGAGCAATTAACTTTAATGTTTCCGAAATAATTTAGCTTTCACTGAAATGAAATATAATTTTTTTTTTTTTGGCAGACTTACATTTCACTTATCGACAAGATGGATGCAAACTGTAAAAGCACTAAAATTACTATACATAGTTCTGAATTTACATAAGCATTTATATTAATTACCAAAAAATTGTTACGTTACTTTCGAGCAAAATTAGTAAGATATCAAAGCAGCCTCTATGTTTATCTGAAACGCTAATACATCTTGAAGCTTGGAATCAAATATTTAAAATTTACAAGAAAACTACAGAAACCAGATGGCAATTGTAAGAGTCGAGGGGCATGAAAGGGAAGCAGTGGTTGGGAAGGGAGTGAGACAGGGTTGTAGCCTCTCCTCGATGTTATTCAATCTGTATATTGAGCAAGCAGTAAAGGAACTCGGGTGATGCTGAGGGAATTAGATTAGGAAATGAAACACTTAAAGTAGTAAAGGAGTTTTGCTATTTGGGGAGCAAAATAACTGATGATGGTAGAAGTAGAGAGGATATAAAATGTAGACTGGCAATGCCAAGGAAAGCGTTTCTGAAGAAGAGAAATTTGACAACATCTAGTATAGATTTAAGTGTCAGGAAGTCGTTCCTGAAAGTATTTGTATGGAGTGTAGCCATGTATGGAAGTGAAACATGGACAATAAATAGTTTGGACAAGAAGAGAATAGAAGCTTTCTAAATGTGGTGCTACAGAAGAATGTTGAAGATTAGGTGGGTAGATCACGTAACTAATGAGGAGGTACTGACTAGGATTGGGGAGAAGAGAAATTTGTGGCACAACTTGACTAGAAGAAGGGATCGGTTGGTAGGACATGTCCTGAGCCATCAAGGGATCATCAATTTAGCATTGGAGGGCAGCGCTGAGGGTAGGAATCGTAGAGGGAGACCAAGAGATGAATACACTAAGCACATTCAGAAGGATGTAGGTTGCAGTAGGTACTGGGAGATGAAGGAGCTTGCACAGGATAGAGTAGCATGGAGAGCTGCATCAAACCAGTCTCAGGACTGAAGACCACAACAACAACAACAACAAGAAAACAAACTATGTCATAACGTTTTTGATTCTATTAGGAGTTTTCAAATCTTATATTACACTGACATATCTTTTATGAAACGTTTGACTGGGAAACGATCATTTAGACAAACAATGTGTTCACTAGAATCGTACGAGAGGTGTTGCTGTGCACATAACATTATGCGAGACATGCGATCAAAATCATCGTTGCCATCCAATTAAACAACGGTTTATCAAACCTTGTCTAAACCCCCTAGCGATATTAGGACTTTCAGCTTCCCATGATGAAGCTTGTAGGTTTGAAGGATCGTATGTGCTGCAGACTACGAAAGACTTGATTGATGAATCAGCCAATCCATTCAGCCAGTTGATCTTCGACCACGCTGACTTCAGTGCGAACACCATAAGGGGAAAAGACGCACTCCACGCCATGGGAGGAGTGTTGGCCGTCACCTCTCGAAGTACTGTGACCAGAGGGACATGTAATTTGCATGAAATCCTTCTCATCATCAGTCACAACAGGAAAAGCTGCCACTGTTGAAGTTAAGCAGTTTCTCTGCCCACACAATGGAGGATTAAAAACTGTAAAGTTGTTTGACATAAATATGAGCCTTGCACAGCACATCATACCACCTACCTGGCTGTATGGGATGAACGGGCAGTCATCATCAATCATTAGTATCCAGTTGGAATCGAATCATGGAACTGAGGACACAAGGCGAGAAATAGAAATACCCCAAGACTGTGTGCCTTCCATTCATCAATGAACCTGTAAGTGATCAAGCGTACGCTACAGCTTATGTATCCATCATCACTGCTATTGAAGAAAGTAAGGGAATTAACCAAAACATGTGTTCTGACTTTTGAGATACATTGTTTTGGAAGGCTCGTGATGTGGTTGTCTTCATTCTAGAGTTGAGCAACGTTGTTGTGAGTTGAGATTTCCACCTCTTAATGTCATTCCTGGATGCCATGCGGACCACTATAGCTGTTATGTGTGATTTTTGCAGTGAAAAGTGTTGATAAGATCCAGTCGGGACATGTTTACACCAGGGCTTTAAGGGCACATAGCCTTGCTTACACTGCTTTGGGTGGATTGATAAGTGAACTCTCGAGATTGAAAGAGGAACAGTTGTTTGCAGTGGATGCAACAATCGATTGTTCTTACCAATCCAAGATGTACAGGGCATTAGGATGTAAATGCAGATACTGTGGTGGTAGGTACTGCAATATGTACCCACTTCACTGAACTCAGTGTGCTAGTTGTTCTTTCTCTGCTGTTAACGTTCTCCCACAAATATCACATTATTTACTAACTGATGTTTTCTGCATGGTTGTAGCTCTCCCACGAATTGGACTACGCCTGTCGATATAATTATCTTCTTTGTGCCCATTTGTACACACTTCAGTACCTGACCTGCTGACCAGGGGAAATGGCTTGCTTGTGTCACGTATACTTGAAGCTACAAACCAACCCAAGAACATACTACTAGTAATAGCTACAATTGTTAGTGTGTAAATGAAGCATTCGGATGTGATGTTGTTCAGCACACCGTCGTCAGTTGTCGATAGAAATATCTGCAGTTACTCCCATAACACCCTGTATACACTGAGGATCCTGTATTGCATGCTGTGAAAGTTAAATGCAGGAAAGATTATGCTGATGGAAATTAAGGCAAGAGGGTCAAATACTGCAACATGAATCCAATACTTTCGCATGTGTTCCCCAATGAAAAATTTTATCAGCGTTGAATGTACAGGTGGCCGGAACCTCCGTCTCATCTCACTCAAAGAAATTATACTTACTTCCATGCATCTGGCCATTGAAACAAGACTTGTACTACTAGGATGCTCAAAGGACAAAAAGTATTGTGAGGGGTATCAAAAGTTCATCTCTAAGAGCTACTTCACTATTCACGGAAGTGGCAAATTCTGGTAGGAATATGGTCAGTAATAATCACAGAACAGGTTCTCATGTGAACCATGAGCAATTGTAGTGGGCTAACTCTGGTCATGGTGTCAGTGATAGTGTGCCATCTCGATGGACTGTTTCTATGTGTTATTACACCTAACGCAATTTACAAAGAAATGTTGACAAATGGAAGTTATAAGGCTCTGAACTGTTTCCATCTGTCGCAGTTTATGGACATATAGCAAAATTTACATAGAAATGTTGGCAGATGAAAGCTGTAAGGCAAAATCCTGCTATTTGTAATAATTTTAGAAATTTATTGTTTTCGTGAACCACTGTATCTTGGTAAGTATTGGGTCAAAAATAGGTTTGACTGGTGAAATGTGCAGGAAGTTTAATGGTCGAAAACTTTGTTAATAGGTGTGTTGCGCAAAAAAAGGAAGGTTTAGAACGTACGAGAAATAAAGAAAAACTGCCGAAAATTTGGTTCTTTTCTGCCCTCTCCCCACGCAAACCCTCCCCCTCCCGCCCCATCCATCATGTTGGCACAGTGTCCTTGAGGCTGAAAACTCAGACCTGCTCCACCGACTACCCACGAACAACATACCAAAATATCATAAATTTCAGAATACTTTCCAGGTAGAAAGTACTGACTGCTAGACTGATTGTAGATTCCCACCTTGCGTACTTCTCGTTCCAAAACGCTAATACATAATTATTGTCATTAACAATATTACAGTCATATTGGATACATTCAGCTTTCAAGTTAGTCTTATAATAATGGTTAACAGATAATTATCTATGCCCCTTCATTTAGGTAATATAGATTTGAAAGTAGTGTGAACTGTCGATAAATCCACGTCGACTTGTGTTTTCAAGGATTAACAAATTTTATTTATTTATTTATTTATTTATTATTTTTTTTTTTTTTGGAGAAGTTTAAGCTCAGTTGAAGCTGTTACGTTACGCAGTGATTACGGTATGAGTTATTGAGATCGAGCTACACTGAGGTGACAAAACTCATGGGATAGTGATATGCACACATACAGATGGCATTAGTACTGTGTACACATGGTATAAAAGGGCAACACATTGACAAAGTTATCATTAGTACTCAGGTGATTCATGTGAAAATGTTTCCGAAGTGATTTTGACCGCATGACAGGAATTAACAGACTGAAAACTCTAAATGGTAGTTGTAGCTAGACGCTTGGGACGTTCCATTTCGGAAATCGTTAGGAAATTTAATATTCCGAGAGCCAGAGTGTGAAGAGTGTGGCGAGAACACCAAATTTCAGGCATTACCATTCACCATGGACAACACAGTGGAGGAACACTGCCTCATCCCATCTGATGCATGAAAGCTGCCTAGAAGCAATTGTACTGTCAGCTGATACTAAAGCACGTAGCCCTCTAGTAGTTGCGACACATTGGTAGCAACTACGAGCAATTTGTGTGGAACATAAATGACCTGATATACAGGGTGTTTTTGGTAGCTCTCCGTACAGACTCTAGTGATCTGTAGAGGGCATTTCGTTTATATTTCGCAAAGGATTACTGATGTGGCCTTGGTTGATCCGGAGCCGGGCGGTGTGGCCGAGCGGTTCTTGGCACTTCAGTCTGGAACCGCGCAACCGCTACGGTCGCAGGTTCAAATCCTGCCTCGGGCAGGGATGTGTGTGATGTCCTTAGGCTAGTTAGGTTTAAGTACTCCTAAGTTCTATCAGTCTGATGACCCCCAGATGTTAAGTCCCATTTGAACCATTTGGCTGATCAAGAGCATTCGCGAGGATAACATCGTGGATGGTAGAAAACAGGCTTATCACCAGTGATCAAACAGCCATCAGCTTGAAACTGGGGCTCATATTAGCATTTGAAAGTAACAGAGAATTCTCAATATAATGTGCACATTCTTAGAGCGAGATAACCAGAAACGATGGCAGTTTCGAAGATAATATGTACTCTATGATGCTCTAAAATACAGTGTTTGTTTGGCGCAGGAAGGACACAAAATAAAGTTGAAGGCTCTTGCAAGTGTACAAATAAAGTGAGACAATTTACAAGGAAGAAACACAACGTAAGTCATGAATCGGTGGTTGGAATGAGGTACGCCTGCAGTACAGAACAGTTTAAATAGGGCGTGAGCGCCTGATACAATAATTAGTACAAAGGCTGAGGCGCCACACTTGCTGTCAGTTCTGCTTACAGTAGATGTTGGTACGAGAGCGAGTTAAAATGAGTTGCCCAACTGCTTGCTCATTACCTCCCTCCCCACGTCCCCAGCAGACTACAATGGCAGTCAGTAGAATATGTGGAGATGGCATATAGATGAGTTTTATAGTTACGACTTTCACATAGGACAAGAAATAGGCTGCCATCACAGTTGTAAAAAGATATAAGGTAATGCATAAGTCCTCCAGCAGATGGGAGACAAATTTAAGTTATTGCTAATGAGACTGGTGTCTGTCTCATCTGTAGCAGAATTATAAGCGTAGGGTAAGAAACTGAGGCTGTTATCATAAACAAAGACAAAAAGATCAGGAAAAAGTTGTATGTGGTTGCTAAATTAAATTGTTACATGACATCATTGTGGCTAAGGCACATGAGCAGTTAATCGAATCTATTTTTAATTAATATCGATTTAAAAATTGTCAACAACATAGAACACAATATTCAGACTGAAAGCGATGTGCAAAACGCTGATGAACAATATACTGTTGGTGTAATAACTGAGGTAGCTGCACTTTCAACGATCTCTGGTGTCCAGATATATTCACCACACTTCGTATGCCGCATACCCTAATATGTCTACAAAATATGGTTTTTGCGCATGCAACGTCAATTAAGAGACGAATTGCAAAGACTAACTACAATGGCCAGCTGCGGCTCTGTTTTCCGCATCGTGTTAACGCTTCCGTTGGGCGAAATTCTTTTGTAGGGCAGTGAGATCGAATAGAGTGTTGTTGCGAACGTAGATACTTCGATAAACAATGTTATTGTAATTTAAAGCTGCTGTAGCAATACAGTGATTATCTCAAGTGTTTGTCCAACGAAAATAGGTTCTCTCCAGAGAGCACTTGTGCTTATGACAAAGACATTCTTTAGTGGAAAAACTTAGTATACATTTTCTTTCATTTATTTATTTCTGTTTATCTTATTGATATTGATTAAGTTCCTTATGTATTCTGTATTTACATTGATAACTGTCTATTCTTTTAATTTGTTGTTTCCTACCTTCTGATGAAGCCTTTCTCTAGTACTAATTTTATTTTACTTTATTAGCTTTGTTTGTTAATAGAAACTGTTATGTAGGCATGCTATTCCTATTTTGTGCTTAGGGTTTTCCTGTCTACTGCATTGTTATTCATGTACAGTTCAGTTTTTACTTTTTCATTGCAAAGATGTTACTTACTGTATGTTTCTACATCAAACTAGATGTGTTACTTCTCTTCCAATGTTGCCCCCAGGGGCTCAGCATTCATTTGCTGAGTACGGGCTTGGCGACCCTGGGGTCCTGAGCTGGGGACTGGTGAGCGCCGCCAGTCTCCTGTCACCGTAACCCCCGGACATGCTTCAGCGACCACCGTATGGCGCGGCGGTGGAATGTTGTGTGCTGTGGGGAATGGTAAACTTGGCTAGATCGCCTGGATTGCGAGGAAGGCCAACCTCTATAAAAACCCCTCAATCTTCCGGTGTGCTCCGTGCCTACAAGATGCATAGCTGTTGGGGTGGAACAGTCGCAAGCGGGCAACCTCTGGGGCACCTGCCGCACCCCAGTTGTATAAGGCTTACTCAGGCACGTGGGGCTCTGTCTGAGCGGACCTTTAGTTCCCTAGCTGCTAGTGGGACCGCAATGGACCCATCGACCTCTACATTTCCCCCTACCAGTGGATTGGGTGGGCCACTGGCAGGAAAACAAACCCCATCGAAAAAGCGACTTCGTGCTACGAGTCCTCCAGCGCCTAGTGTTGCTCGAGATTTATCAGACTGTCGTAATAGAGCACATGCTGATAATCAGATTATTAAACGGAAGGAGGATAGCTTTGAGAGGGTTTCTCCCTTTTACATCCACAAGGGTCTTGAGGGAATTGCAGGAACACTGAAATCTGTAAAGTGACTGTGCAATGGGACTCTGTTAGTTGAGACTTCTAGTTCCCGTCAAGTCGCTTCTCTTCGGAAAGCAAACTGTCTCGGAGAGTACGCTATCGAGACCGAGTTCCACTCCACTTTGAATTATAGTCAGGGTGTTGTGACATGTAGGGACTTGGTGGATATCCCCACTGAAGAGTTAAAATCTGAGTGGGCTGACGAAGGTATTGTTACGTGCAGCGTATTATGAAACGAGTCGATGGGGACCTCGTCAAATCCGACTCGTTTATTTTCACGTTCAGTTGCCCGAGATTCCCAGAGCATGTTAAAGTGGGGTTCTTACAATTGCCAGTATGGCCATATTTCCCTAACCCAAAGCGCTGTTTTAAATGTCAGCGCTTTGGGCATACTACGTTGGGGTGCAATGGGATAGCCACTTGTGGTAAATGTGGTCAGCCTGCCCATGAAGGAGCCGATTGTTCGTCGCCTGTGAAGTGCGTGAATTGCTCTGGGAGTCACCCCATCTGGAGCCGGGTCTGCCCCATCTATCTCGAAGAACAGAAGATACAGGAGATTAAAACATCTAAGCGCATCCCCTATGACGAGGCCAAGAAGCTCTTTAAGGCCATGCAACCTCCTGTGTTTTCAACATCTTTCGCTTCTGCACTGAAAAAACTGGTACAAATGGCCACTGTTGCTACGCAAACGGAGGCTGCTAGTGTTAGCACTAATACCTGCGTTTGCCAGTGCACTTGTGCTGCTGCGGTTGTTTTGCAACCTGCAGCTCTCCCCGCAACGTCGGACAAGGCCATGGTTGCTGACATTGGGGTACTTCCTGCCTCTCCCCATATGGCGCCTTCTGCCCAGGCGAGTACAGCTCCAGCTGTTGACAAGGCTCTGCATTCAAAGCCACCCAAGACAAAGATGCCGAAGGTGAAGGTTTTGCCACCTCAGGAGACTAATCAGGGTCGGTCCGATGACGAGGCCATTGTACTGTCTGACATCTCCCGTGGGTCGTTATCGGAGCTGATGGACATTGATGTCGACCGGGGGCAATCTTCTCGCCCCAGGAATAAATCTGCAGCCAGTACGGGCTCTCCTCCAAAGCACAGAGGCAGGGTGAAAGTTCAGCCACCCTGATCACTGGCTCCCATATTACAGTGGAACCTGAATGGGTTCAGGACACACGTAGCCGAATTACAACTCCTTGTACGAGAGTGCCCTTTGTGCTTATGTCTCCAAGAGACACATTTTCGGGCCTTCTGTATGGGGCTTTAACATATATCGAAGAGATGATCTGACAGGGGAAAGGGCAAAGGGTGGTATTGCGGTTTTTGTCCGTGACATGCACCCCTCATCTGAGCTCCCTCTCTTTACAGACTTGCAAGCAGTTGCAGTTGACCTTCTTGTGGGTCGGAGGCCCACAGTCTGTTCAGTTTACTTACCACCTCAGGATGCTATAGACTCTGCGGCTCTCACACACCTTATTAGCCAACTCCACCGCCCATTTCTTCTTCTGAGGGAGTTCAATACCCATAATGTCTTATGAGGCTCTCCGACTACTTGCCCCAGGGGTCGCATTCTGGAAAGCCTCATGATGTCTGAAGAACTGTGCATCCTCAACTCTGGTGCTCCCACTCATTTCTGTACTGCTTCCAGGTCGTCAACAGCTATTGACCTTCCCTTTTGCTCTCCAGCACACGCGGATTCTGCTCTGTGGGAGGTTGCTGCTGGCCTCCATTCTAGAGACCACTTCCCCCTTTGGATTCGGCTCCTGGATGAAGCTGTGGCATTACCAGTGCCGCCCCAGTGGCACCTCTGGAGAGCTGACCGGACACTTTTCAGCCAACTGGCTGTTTTGGAACACCGTGCCAGCGTCCAATGTGTAGACCATGTTACTGCCCTGATCTCCCATGCTGCTGAATTGTCAATCCCACGGTCATCCGGTCATCCCGAGAGGCGTCCTGTCCCTTGGTGGACCACTGAGTGCCGCTCAGCCATCCGGGACTGCCGTGCAGCTCTGTGCCACTTCAAGTGCCATCCCTCAGCTGACAACCATGCGGCCTTTCGGGTGGCAAGGGCCAAGGCGCGGCGAGTGATTAAAGAGAGCAAACGACGATCATGGCAATCGTTCTTGAACTCCATCTCCCGCTCCACTAGTTCTACGAAAGTATGGGAAGCCATCAGGAGGATTGCCAGGAAACTCAGATAACTACCTGTCACAGCATTGCTGCATCAAGGATGTCTCCTCACGGCGCCGAGAGGCATTGCCCAGACACTGGCCATGCATTTTGCGGAATCTACCACCTCTATTAACTGTGATCCCGATTTCTGCCACTACCGCACTGCCATCGAGAGGGGTCACTTGGACTTCCAGTCTCCAAATTCTGAACCCTACACTGCCCCTTCACAGTGTGGGAACTGGATTCGGCGCTGTCTTTGGCTCATGATACTGCGCCCAGTCACGATCAAATCCGGTACAGCGGGCTGCAGCTTTTGTTGCTGCCATCCAAGGAAGTTCTCCTGAAGTGTTTTAATATGATATGGTTATCCGGCACGTTCCCTGACTCGTGGCGGGAGGCGATTTTGATACCCCTCCTCAAACCGGGGAACGACCGAACGCATCCCAGTAGTTATCGGAGTATTGCTTTGAGAAGCTGTGTCGGGAAGACGTTGGAACGCATGGTCAACCGTCGCCTGGTTTGGCTGCTCGAGACCAGGCAGCTCCTTAGCCCCTCTCAGTGTGGCTTTCGGGGATGTCGTTCCACTATAGACAACTTGACCCTGCTTGAGGCGGCCATCCAGCAGGCCTTCCTACGTAACCAGCATTGTCTAGGTGTATTCTTTGACATTAATAAGGCGTATGACACTACTTGGCGCACCCATATCCTCAATCAACTCCATCAGTGGGGCTTTCGTGGCTGTCTACCCATCTTCATTCGGTCCTTTTTTTCCCACCGCCTCTTTCGATATCGGGTTGGTCATGTGCTATCTGATTTGTAGGTGCAGGAGAATGGTGTTCCTCAGAGAAGCGTTTTAAGTGTCACCCTCTTTGCCGTGGCCATTAACAGTATCACATCCACTATCCGGAGTCCTGCCCAGTGCCCTTTGTTTGTGGCCGAGTTCGCTGTTTTCTGTTCTTCCTCCAGTCTTGTCACTGCTAGTCGGCAGTTGCATGTTACGATAAAGCGCTTAGGGGCATGGACTGCGAAGACGGGCTTTACCTTTTCTGCACACAAATCTGTGTGTGTTCATTTTAATCATTCTCGACGTCTTTTTACCTCCCCGGAATTGCGCCTGAGGGACACTGTCCTTCCATTTAGAGACACTGTGAGGTTCCTGGGCCTCACTTTTGATTCCAAGTTCTCGTGGTTGCCCCACCTTAAAGAACTCAAGATGCGGGCCCTGAAGACATTGAAAATGTTGAAGTGTCTGAGCCATCGGTCCTGGGGAGCAGACCGGGCGCGTCTGCTGCAGTTTTATAGGGCTTTCGTCCGATCGCGTCTTGACTATGGTTGCACCGAGTATGGGTCAGCAAGGCCTTCGTATCTGAAGATCCTTGACGCAGTACACCATTAGGGTATCGGGCCCGCCTCTGGTGCCTTCCGTACCAGTCCCATACCCAGCCTGTGTGCTGAGGCAGGAGAACCGCCGCTCGCCATCCGGCGGAAACTCCTCATGGTGCGACAGGTGTGTCAATTCCTTGCCTGTCCTACCTCCCCTGCGTAGCCTACCGTTGCCCGACTGCCTATGGAATGTCTCTTTTCCAGTCGTCCCAGGGCAACGAGACCATTTGGGATTCGTGCCAAGCATTTGCTTGAGTCCCTTGGTGTGGAGCGTGTGGCCCCCCAACGACAAGGTTTTACCTGCCTGCCTCCCTGGTTGCTCCAGAGACCCAGCGTCCTTTTAGACTTGTCGGAGTACCGCAGGAGCTGCACTCCTGTGTTTGTTTTTACCTCCTTATTTTCCGATATTTTACACCAGCATCCCGACCATGTACCAGTATTTACAGATGGCTCTAAACTGGGGGACTCTGTTGGTTGTGCTGTTGTTTTCCCTGATCGAGTCGTCAAGTTACGCCTTCTGCGGCGTTTACCATCTTTGATGCCGAATTGTTTGCGATCTTGTGGGCATTGGGGCAGATGAGATGTGTTCCCAGTCTTAAGTTCCTCATCTGTTCTGACTTTCTGAGTGCCCTTCAGACCATGCAACACTTGTACCCAACGGATACGGTCGTCCAGAACATTCATGATGGCCTACTCCATCTGCAACGGCAGGGGAAGGAGGTTTCTTTCTGCTGGGTGCCGGTGCACGTGGGTATTAGGGGAAACGTGCTGGATGTTGCTGCCAAAGATGCATGTTCCCTCCCTCACGTTGTTGAATGTGTCGTCCCCCTCCATGCTGTTACCTGCCTTTTGCGTTTCCGTGTTATGCGTCAATGGGACGAGGAGTGGCTTGCAGTCGGTGACAATAAGCTGCGTCTGGTCAAGGCCACCACGCGGCCATTGCGTACGTCCTACCAGTCATGCAGGCGGGGTGAGGTTCTCCCCACTCGCCTACGCATCGGGCACAGTCCCTTAACACATGGTTTTTTACTCCAGCGGGAGGACCCCCCCCCCCCCCCCCCCCAATCTGCAGTGCTTGTGGCGTCCAGATTACTGTCCGCCCACATTTTACTTGACTGTCTTTTATTCTCTGACCAGAGGACTGTGGTTTCCTTGCCGCCGGATTTGCCCTCTATTTTACAAGATGACGCAACGTCTGTAGTTAAGGTGTTACGGTTTTGTGTCCTGTCCAATTTGTTGCCTCGGATTTTAGGGAGAGGGTTTTAATGTGCTGCTGGGTGACTGGCTCACCCAGGTTTTAGGTAAGAGGTCTGCCAGTCACGATTACCTCCTTGTTTCCCTTCGGTTTCTGTCCTCCTTTCCTTGTGTTTCCTTTCCTGTTTTAATGCGTTTCTTCTCCTCTTGTTTTTCCTGTGTATGTGAAGATTTGCCGGCCAGTGTTGCCGTGCGATTCTAGGCGCTTCAGTCAGGAACTGTGTGACCGCTCCAGTCGCAGGTTCGAATCTTGCCTCAGGCATGGATGTGTGTGCTGTCCTTAGTTAGGTTTAAGTAGTTCTAAGTTCTAGGGGACTGACGACCACAGCTGTTAAGTCCCATAGTGCTCAGAGCCATTTCAACCATTTTTTTTAGTGAGGATTTGGAACTGCGTCAGGTCTGTGTCTTTTAGCCATTCTCCTTGTTCGCTGTCCGTATTATGCCCTTCACTGCATGTGTTCCTGTTTTTATGCGTTTGGGCGCTGATGACCACGCTGTTTAGCGCCTGTAAACCTCAAACACACACACACTCTTCCTATGTTGTCTGCTAACATTTAACTTCTTTGGTGATAATACCCAGTAAATGTCTGAAGATGCCCTTGTAAGCCGAAAACCGGTTAACAATAAAAGTAATATTGTAGAACAAAACCAAACTGGTGCTTTTCATTTATTATATTACAAGAAGCTACCACCTTCACAGTCTTGGAGGGAATTCAGGGAGGAATCCTGAGGGCTAACAAAACATTGCGTGCATAAACTCAGAAAATAGTAATCGGCCATAACCAAGAAGGTAATAGCGTTTCAAAGTGGCTATTTAATGGGTACAAAGTAATATCAGGCACAGTGTAGGGAATATGAAGTATGTAAGTAACCTGATTAATAACACATTGCAACAGTTCTGGGACAACTTGAAGCCGGTAGGAGACTTCACCAGCTGCTTCCAGGTCACAGACAAAGGAAAATAATTATATACTTAAATCTGACACTAAGAACGATTCACATAACAACATGGCTAGAGCTTACCCCACTTAACTACACAGAATCAAACTGGAACTAAATAAAAAGTGCCACAATAATGTTACAAATACATCTCATCAGAGAATTTGAAATTTCAGTAGACTGAGAACTAGTGATATAGAATATGACGACATTATAGGTCTGTGTACGTTACTTTATATAGGAATAATGAAGTATCGTATCCAATTAATATCAGAAAATACAAACCCTGTATAATATTCTCAAGGTAACAAGCTAATTAGAGGAAACAGACGATGAGAGTCACATGTTTGCAGAATGCATAGAGTGGTACTGAAAAGTTACGTTATTCATTCAAATATGACATTAATAATTCACTCTTTCTATTTCATCTCTCTCTATATATATATATCAGTCTCTTTTTTTCTAATTCGGCCTTAGTTCAGACAAGAAAAAATTAGTGGCTGTCAGAAGTAATAACTGACATAGACGTAAGAAGATTCACGTTGTGGGTTTCGGTTTGCGTCTTTGCTGTTTCAGAAGTAAAATAACCTAGTTTTGTGGTAGTTATAGTCACATGGTCGGTAACTTAACTACAGAAATCTTTATGTTTACATGGTGCCGAGGGACTTTACTATGAAATTTGGGATCTAGACAGACTGATACCAAAGTGGTAATTCAAATATAGTTTACGCTTCCATTAATCAAATCAGTTGAAAAGGAACCCTTCCAGTCACATACAGTTCCAGGTATATATAATTTGCTCCAATCCCTCCTATATTATACTGCTTAATCCATAATCTTTTAATACAGGCACATTCTGTTAGTAATTCTTACGTTTCTATAAAAGAAATTCGCACACTTTTAATGCAGATCACCTAAAGATTCGTTTTGGATAGATTACCAGGAAAAATTGAAATTATGAAAATCATAATTTTAATATTTTTCTTTCCAAATGAAATTCCTTATTTCAAAAGAAACGCATTTTTGGGCTTATTTCTACTGATTGAATCTAACTTTATCGCTATCTCCTTTGTTGACGACAGATGATCAAAATTTAGTCTACCAAACTTAGTTCTAGAGTTGAGCTGTTTAATTAGCTTTGGAAATTTGGGACGATATTCCTTTTGGGAACTTCCAACGAACATATATGATGAATATTTATTTCTGGAGGCATAATCGCTTTGCAGCATATTATTTTAAAGATTTTGTCATCTCTTTGTACAGTTAGTGGGAATGTTTGAATATACTAATAAAAATTTTCCTCATAAGACAGTCAGTAACCTAGCAAAGTAAGGAAATGGACAGGATTCTATATCGCAATTGCTTGACAGGATGCAAACACTCAAGATGATTAACAGTACTACAGAACTAGTTTTGAGGTAGAATAACATTTGTTAATGGCAGTTTGAAATGGCTTATCTGCATGAAACATGAAGATGTAAATGAACTAAAGGACTGAAGTTTCAAATAATCTTTACTTTAATTAATAATAACTGAGAAAAACACAGAGAGCTATCACTTTGGGTAGTATCCATTGAAGATTCAGCACAGCATTAACAACGTAACGTCGTTTTTCTGTAATATACTATAAAGATGTCAGTTTTAGTCCCACTTCAACGATATTGGAGTAAGTACGCCATGTTTTATTTTATTATTGTACTAATTATAAGGGACAGTTTTAGTACATGTGCCATATTGTGTACTTCATTAATTTGGCATGATTGTGGCTGTGTATGATGCATTCCATTTCAGCTGTATACTGCTGCCTCGTTGTATCAGAAAGCACACGGCTATCTTGTGACGTAAGTAGAACCTCCGATCTGACTGAGTAGGGTAGCACTGCCGATTACAGACGACCTTGACCTTGATCTTAAGCACCAGGCTATACCAGAGGTGTGGTGTCACCGCCAGACACCACACTTGCTAGGTGGTAGCTTAAATCGGCCGCGGTCCATTTAGTACATGTCGGACCCGCGTGTCGCCACTGTGTAATCGCAGACCTAGCGCCACCACCAAGGCAGGTCTCGTGATACGAGAGAGCACTCGCCCCAGTTGTACGAGAACCTAGCTACCGCCCAGTTGTACGAGAACCTAACTACCGACCAGATGTACGAAGCCTTTCTCTCTCATTAGCCGAGAGACAGAATAGCCATCAGCTAAGTTAATGGCTACGAACTAGCAAGGCGCCATTAGCCATACAGTGATTGAACTTAAAGTCTACTGTGTATCGTCAAGATCGATGTACTACCATGATATTAAAGATAAGTATTAATCCTGCTCCGTACTTTTCTTCCTAACATTAATTACGTATCCTGTTCCAGTACTTCACGCCCGTCTGCGTTAGTCTAGCGTGCATTTTCAGCCATCTCCACTTCACGGTGTCGGCCCAGATACCCGACACAACATTGGCGACGATTTAAAGTGTTCTTTCTGATTGCTTACATTTAATTGTGTCATGGCTTCGCCACATTCCCCAGATGTACTGTCCGAATTTTATCGCTTGCAGAATCAGCAGACGCAGGCGTTATTGGATGCCCTTGGACAGCTCGTCCAGGGTCAACGTGCGCTGCACACCGATGCGGCCGCCGCCGCTTCTTCGCTACCGCTGCCACTAAACGCTGTTGCACCTCCCTTTCGACCATACGTGGCAGCCGATGAGACCTGGCACGAGTGGTCTCGCCAGTTCAACTTTCATCTAGCAGCCTACAGAATTCAAGGTAAAGAGCGGCAGCCGTTTTTGCTTTCTTGTGTCGGTGTGTCCACATACTGTGTGATAGTGAAATTGTTTCCCCGACGCGACGTAGCAACTCTGTCCTACGAGGAAATTTTGTCTGCATTAGATGCCTATTTCAAAGAAACAGTTAATGTGGTTGCAAAACGGTATACGTTCTTTCGTACAAAACGTACGGCCGGTCAAACTAATAGGGAGTGGGTAGCAACATTGCAAGGACTTACTAGGGACTGTGCCTTTGAATGTGACTGTGGTCTTTCTTATTCAGATACAATGGTGCGTGATGCAATTGCACAGAATGTTTCTGATGTTCGCATACGGGAGCAAATTTTGAAACTAGTTAATCCCTCCCTTCAACAAGTGATAGACATATTGGATAGACAGGACACACTTGACTGTGCTCAGGAATCTTTTGAAACTTCGCCAGCTGTGTGTAACATTAACCGGCCCGCCGGGCGCGCTCGCGCAACGCGGCCCGGTCAACTGCCCTCGCGGCCGTCCGCACAGCTGCCGCCGCGCGCTAAGCCACGTGTGCCGCGCCAGCACACAAATGTAGTGAAATCGTGCCCGCGGTGTGCTACTAGACATTCGCGTGAACATTGCCCGTCACGCCAAGCTATTTGCTTTTTCTGCAATACGAAAGGACATGTTCAAAGTGTTTGCCAGAAAAGGCTCAGATCAGACAATCACAATCATTCCAGGCCCTTTGCTTCGCGCCGGAATCGAACCAAGGACACTCAGGCTAGTGGACCTTCGCCTATGGACATTCATGTCGTTAATTCCACTTCGTCCAGTGACACTTTCTCTAACAGTAACTGTGATCGTCCCACAAAAACTGTGCGTCGACGTCGCCGGAAATCACGTCAATTAGCAAGTGATTCTGTACCAGTGTCTGTTCCACTTGCACAAAACAGTCGCTCTTGTCGTCAGCAGGACAATAAACTTTTTGTGGACTTAGAATTTGAAGGCAAAGTGATACCATTCCAGCTCGATACCGGAGCTGCAGTTTCATTGCTCAATCATGACACGTACAAACAACTGGGCAAACCTCCGTTGCGTTCCGCAAATGTTAAGCTAACTACATATTCCGGACAGAAAATTCCTGTGTTAGGACAGTGCAGCCTTCTTGCAACATACAAGGGACAAACAAAACTGGTGTCATTTTACGTTCTTCGTTCTTCTACGGCAGTGAACTTGTTTGGTCTAGATTTATTTCAGTTGTTTAACATGTCTATTGTAAATCAGGTCCTATCGGTGAATCAGACTGTGCCTACAGACAGTGTTTCTCGGCTGTGTGACGAATTTGCAGACATTTTTTGCACCGGGCTTAGGTTGCGCTAAAAACTATGAAGCACATTTAGAACTGAAGGTCAACGCGCAACCGAAATTTTTCAGGGCGCGCAATGGTCCCCACGCATTGCGTCAGGAGGTCGCAAGAACATTGAACAATGTAGAATCACAAGGTGTGAGTGAATGTGCGCAATGCCTCTTTCATTTCAGCTCCGCTTCATCGCTTACGCCGTACAGGTGTTCCGTTCGTCTGGACGACGGAATGTGAACGCGCCTTTCGCCAGTTGAAATCGGCGTTGCTTTCTAATACTTGCCTTACGCCATTCGATCCCCAGAAACCCCTTTTGTTGATGGTAGATGCATCGGATTTCGGGATCGGTGCTGTGCTTGCGCACAAAGTTGGCTTCCATGATCGCCCTATTGCCTTTGCGTCCAAATTGCTCTCGTCTGCGCAAAGAAATTATTCACAGATAGAGAAAGAAGCTTTGGCTCTCGTGTTTGGTGTTACTAAGTTCCATGATTTCTTGTATGGTCGTCACTTCACCATCATCACAGACCACAAACCTTTGACATCGCTTTTTCATCCGACCAAGCCTGTACCTCCACGTACAGCGCAGAAATTCATTCGCTGGTCTATTTTCCTCTCGCAGTACCGCTACGATATCTTGTATCGGTCCACTGCTAAGCACGGAAACGCCGATGCGTTGTCCCGTTTGCCTGTTGCTGAGGATAAAGCATTCGATTCTTCCGAACTTGCTTGCATGTTCATTGATTCGGAAACCGATGAAGTGGTCGAATCGTTTCCGATTGATTTTCGTCGTGTCGCTACAGCCACAGCTGCTGACCCTGTCCTTGCTACTGTTTTACGTTTTGTTGCTACGCAATGGCCTTTGTCAAAGTCTCGGATCGAGGATCCGTTGGTTCGCCGATTTTTTGCTCACAAGGAGAGACTTTTTGTTCGACGTGGTGTTTTGTTGTTGCGTTCTGATAATGATCAGTCCAGAGTCGTGGTCCCACGTTCGTTACAGTCCTCTGTTTTACGGCTTCTTCACCAAGGACATTGGGGTATAGTGCGAACGAAACAACTTGCTCGTCAGCACTGTACTTGGTTCGGAATCGATGCTGCGATTACGAATATGTGTTCTTCGTGCCCGGCGTGTGCCGAACAACAGTCCGCACCGCCGCGGAAAGTCTTTGCGTGGCCAAAAGCCACTTCCCCTTGGCAACGCTTGCACATTGATTTTGCTGGTCCATTCTGGAATGCTCGATGGTTGGTTCTGGTCGACGCCTTCAGTAATTTTCCTTTTGTTGTCCGGATGTCTTCCACGACGTCCTCCGCCACCATCCAAGCGTTGTCTGCTATCTTTTGCATTGAAGGTCTTCCGCAGACTATTGTTTCCGACAATGGCCCACAATTCATGTCCGCAGAATTCCAGTCATTCTGCCAGGCCAATGGTATTCAACATCTGACATCCGCGCCGTTTTCGACTCAGTCCAACGGTGCCGCTGAACGATTGGTCCGGACTTTCAAGTCACAGATGTTGAAATTGAAAGAGTCGCATTCTCGGGAGGACGCATTGTTGCTCTTTTTGTCTTCGTATCGCTCTCAGCCCCGAGATGGTCGCTCGCCGGCTGAGTTGCTCCACGGTCGTCCTCATCGCACCTTGATGTCTTTGCTGCATCCGCCGCATCAGGTTCCTGTGCAGCGGCAGACTCCTGCTTTTGCTCTAGGCGACGTTGTATTTTATCGCAACTATCGCGGTTCACGGCGTTGGCTCGCAGGGCGCATTCTTCGCTGCCTCGGCCGCGCGATGTATATGGTTTTGGGGGCCTCTGGTGAGGTGCGTCGGCATCTCAATCAGCTGCGCCTCTGTCGTCGCACGGGTTCTGCCGCTCCCCGTCTGCTTTCAGCGACGGTGCCGTCCGGTCAGCGCCCTGGGGACCCATCTACTGGCTCGCCTCATCCCCAGGTGTTACCGACGATGCCTTCCATTTTGCCCCATGGCGACGCGCCGCCGCCGCCGCAGCAGCAGCAGCCGCCGCCGCCGCCGCTTGTTCTCCCGCCGGCGCCGCCCGCATTAGACGCTTCGCTGCAGCCGCCAAGCGCCTCCCAGGGTCACGCGCCGCCGATCGCTTCCCGTGACCAGCTGTCCTCCGCCATGGAAGTCCCGCCCGCTCCGGACCACATGACGTCATCGCGCGTCGGCTACCCCGACGCAATGGAGGTCGACCCTTCGGTACCTCCTGTCTCTTTACGGGCGCATACACCGCATGTTGACGTGCACCCTGGACTAGTTTTTCAGGCGTTTCCTAGCTCCCCTCGGACCGGATGGCCGGGTGCGGGTGGCACAGCCTCGCCTGTTGTTCGGCTCCCCACCTCATCGCATACGTCAACATGTGGTCCTCCCCACGGCGGGCGGAAGCCTTATCACACGACCGTTCGCCGATTTGCGGGGGAGGAATGTGGTGTCACCGCCAGACACCACACTTGCTAGGTGGTAGCTTAAATCGGCCGCGGTCCATTTAGTACATGTCGGACCCGCGTGTCGCCACTGTGTAATCGCAGACCTAGCGCCACCACCAAGGCAGGTCTCGTGATACGAGAGAGCACTCACCCCAGTTGTACGACAACCTAGCTACCGCCCAGTTGTACGAGAACCTAACTACCGACCAGATGTACGAAGCCTTTCTCTCTCATTAGCCGAGAGACAGAATAGCCATCAGCTAAGTTAATGGCTACGAACTAGCAAGGCGCCATTAGCCATACAGTGATTGAACTTAAAGTCTACTGTGTATCGTCAAGATCGATGTACTACCATGATATTAAAGATAAGTATTAATCCTGCTCCGTACTTTTCTTCCTAACATTAATTACGTATCCTGTTCCAGTACTTCACGCCCGTCTGCGTTAGTCTAGCGTGCATTTTCAGCCATCTCCACTTCACGGTGTCGGCCCAGATACCCGACACAACAAGAGGCAAGTGTTCATATTAACTCAAAGTACGAATCTCCATCCGTCTCCCCTCCACACGCCTCCTCCCCTCTCCTGCTTTATTCTCAGCCAATTGCATTAAGTAAAAATTTCACTGTCATCATACACTATTCCTCCTGACCAATAGCCATGGGGCCCAACTGCTCTCTGGCAGTAAGGCCTCCAGCATTGCTGTCAGCCAATAGGAATCTAGTTCCCTCCACTGCAGATCACATTATGAGATCGCCATTAAGCATCATCAGCTGGGCACCTTCCACTGCGTCTAGCCAGAATTAAAAGGAGAAGAAGACTGTGGCATTTGAAAAAAGTACACTCGTTTTCAGGAAAAAAAACAGAACATCTTGAACGTGTGGGGATAGGACGTTTATATTCACAGGATATGTAGATTAGTATGTTCTGCAGAAACTACTAGCATTTGAACCATGTCGGCTTGCAGGTTCAAGGTCAACATCAATATCGTGGCGCCGTGGTAAAATGCGCCTGGGACCCTTGTGGTTGCTATAATCCAAAGGTATTGGATGAGTGTGACATGACCACATGTGCAGGATGCTTTGCAGATGTATGTGCAATCAGTGACTTTGAAAGACGGCGCATGAGAGTCTGTGATGCATCTGTCCGGGTAATTGGTGATCGCGTGAGACGAAAAGTTTTGGCGGTACAACAGATGTGTGCAGAATGGTTCACGGGAGACAGTAGAACGTTACGATATGTGTCAGGTCGCACCACCTAGACCGCCCCCGAGAAGATAGACACCTCATCCGAATGGCATTCCAAGAGAGGTGTGCATTCTTCTCGGCTCTGGCGCAACAGTGGAACAGTGTAACACATCACAAACTTTTAGGAGTGATAGTTTATTGCCAGCCGCAGTGGCCGAGCGGTTCTAGGCGCTTCAGTCTGGAATCGCGCGACCGCTAGGGTCGCAGGTTCGAATCCTGCCTCGGGCATGGATGTGTGTGATGTCCTTAGGTTTTTTAGGATTAAGTAGTTCTAAGTATAGGGGACTGATGACCTCAGATGTTAAGTCCCACAGTGCTCAGAACCATTTGATAGTTTATTACTTCTTGGGTTATGAGTGCATCGTCCAGTTCTCCCCCTAACTTCGACGAACGTGCAGAAACATACTAGGCGACAATGGTGTACCCAACGACATAACTGGTAATAGGAATGGCATGAGTTAGGGTTTTCGGATGAATCTAAGCTCTGCTCGTTTGAAAATTATGACCATATTTTGGTTTGCCACAGAAAAGGGTAGAGGCATCACAGTGACAGCATTTGCACAAGACATACAGTGCTTTTTCAAGACCTTATGGTGTGTGGTGCTATTGGGTATAACCACAAACCACAGTAAGTGAGTGACCATTGCACTGTGAGCAGAGTGACCAACAAGAATGACATCCGGCGACTGGTAGCCACATCCTTTCTGCTGAGCACCCTGTAAGTCATTTTTCAGCAAGGAAATGCATGACTACATGTTGCTGCATGAACATGTATCCTCTTCGTATCACAGAATGTTAGCCTTTTGCTTCGGCTTGCTAGATCAAAAGAGTTGTTGCCAATCAAAAATTTGTGGGATATATCGTGAAACGACAGCTGCAGTGCTGTGACCCAATGCCAACCACTACAGATGAACTTTCGAACCAGGTGCAGCGTGGATGGCTGTACAACAGGATGCCATTTGTGCCTTATATGCGTCGATGACATCATGTATGCAACATGTTACCAGGGTTCATGGCGAATCCTGTGCCTACTCGGAAACAGGACACACTCTGAACTGAGGTGACAGAAGTGTTAATCATTTCTGCAGAAAATACCAATTTTTTCATGTCCTATGGATAGGAACGTTCTGTATTTAGTCATTTATCGTGATCTATTTTACTGAACATGAGTGCTCTTTTCCTTCAGTTATTTTTAATAATATTATTGATTATTAGTAGTCCGCAGCTCGTGGTCGTGCGGTAGCGTTCTCGCTTCCCGCGCCCGGGCTCCCTGGTTCGATTCCCGGCGGGGTCAGGGATTTTCTCTGCCTCGTGATGACTGGGTGTTGTGTGCTGTCCTTGGGTTAGTTAGGTTTAAGTAGTTCTAAGTTCTAGGGGACTGATGACCATAGATGTTAAGACCCATAGTGCTCAGAGCCATTTGAACCATTTGATTTGATTATTAGTATGCATTTATTCATAAATTCGTTATAGTTCATCAGATAATTTTTCCAGGAGTGCACCTACCCTAAAATCCAGGGCTCCACTGCTCTCAGGTAGTATGTCCTCAGCCAATAGGAACCACTGGAGATAGAAGCTCTGTAGTGAGAGGAGCATCATTAATATGACCAACTGCGTGTCGCCAAATACAGAAATTGGTGGAATAGGCTGTAAAATTGTCAAACTGGCAGGACAGGCCATAAAACTGGCAGTAAATAGGTAGGATAGAGAATAAAATTGGAAACTGCCTGCACAGGTAGGAAATTATTGAGATAGCCTGTAAAACTGGAAAATTGGTGGGATCAGCTGAAAAATGGGAAATTGGTGCGCTAGACGTATTGCGTTACGTACAAATGGTGTAATGTCTCACCACAAATCACGTGGACTTCTCATTCGCTCTCTGTAAAGGGTCGTAACTTGTGGGTGAGTCGTTGATACAACACGCCATGTGCCCAGAGCACATGGCAGGGGCAGGCTCGCTTCTGAGCTATCACTCACATCCAAGCTGGTCTCCCCTTGTTCATCAACAGCACCAACCCCCCCCCCCACCCACCCCCATCAGACAGATATGTAAATGCAGATCTCAGCAGGTCTCTTAGTGGCCACAGCGGTCTTATTGATGTTGTGCACAAGTGCAATCAACAAAATTATTTGACAACTTGCTTCCATTTTAGTAATACGCAAGCCATAGAAAATGTATACGATCAAACACATCTGGACATTACCATGACAACTGTGTAATCATTGAATCAGATGCTGTGTATAAACCAGTAAATCATGAATACACACCACTTCACTAGTACACCGCACACAGCCAGTCAGAATGGGTGTGTGTACAAGTTAAGAAGTGATGGCAGCACTAAATACTAAAGTAAATTATTAAGTAAGATTCATTAACATTACACTGTGTGGCTGAGTTACTATTACTTCTTTATGCCGTAGTATATTCTGCAAAATTGTGGAAAACTTTGATTATTTGTCCAATAAGGTGTAAGACTCCAACATATTCAATAGAAAGCATGAGATAGTTTGTAAATTTGCTAGAAGTTATTACATTTCAGATTCTACAAAATGTTGTTCCTCCTCTGCTCTAGGCGATTCAAGTGTGACTGTGTGCTTTTCCACTTAAAAATGATAGCCAGCATTAGCATAATTAATAGTCCAAAATGGCTACCTTCAAGTTCCATACCTTAATTAGTACAATGAGAAGACACTATTAGACATTTTCTGTAAGCGCTCCACAAATACCCGCTAAAAGTACGAGACTGGGCAGCAAATAAACTATTGCTAGAAGGAAATATGTCCCCTGAATGATTTGAAGTTTTTCACACTGCCTCTGGCAATCCTTTTGAGACCATGGCCTTGGTAAAACTATGCTGGAGGAAACACTCAGCAGTTTCCTTGGAACATGGGCGGAAGACGTGCAGTGCAGTTCTAGAATCAAGAATGACATACACCTCTATACGTGAACCATACTGTATCGACAACAGTCTTATTGGAAAAAAATTAATGACAAATATACACTTTTTTTACACCTTTTGCTAGCACGCTGATGGATGATCAAATCCCTCGATTGCTGTCCAGTGGCATCGTTCAGTATTTGTTTATGAAGATAAATAAGATTATTCTTTACATGCAAATTGTTGGCCCAATATACCAACAGTCAGCTTTGTTTCTACACATTTGTTAAGTTTGTAAGGATTACGTTTATATTCAGACCTTTGTTTGGAATTCTTGTACAAGCCGAGCGAGGGTAAGAATAATTCCTTTATAATGTTTTCTTTGACTGAAATTGGTTTCTGAATAATTTTTCTAAACTACTGCGGGAACGGACTTACTTCTTCTCAGGCGTTTGCCTTGGTCACACTTACCAATT